>NW_026606118.1:48955000-49665000 GCF_029834395.1 Sorex fumeus
TCGCATAGTAGATACATGGGACAGATAGATTGCTCCATAGCTGGAAGCCTGCCTCATGACCTAAGGGGAGAAGGCAGCTGGAATAGAGAAGGGATCACGAAGCAAATGATGGCTTTAGGAAACTGTCGTGATGGGAGATGTGTGCTGAAAGTAGGTAAAGAACCAAACATGACAACCTCTCAGTGTGTGTATTCGCAAACCATAACGCCAAAAAGTAGAGAGAGAATATGGGGAATATTGTCTGCTATGGAGGCAGGGGGAGGTTGGGAAAGAGGGGATAAGATGGTATAACAACGAAATATTGGTGATGAGGAATATGCACTGGTGGAGAGACAGGTGATTATTGTGCGATCGTAAACCGAACAAACAAACAAACAAAATTCATCCTATCTCACGGTGATTCAGTAAAATTAAAAATAAATAAACAAATAAATAAACTTTTTAAAAAGTTAGAGTTGGTTAGGGTTCGGGTTAGTTTTAAGGTTAGGGTTAGTGTTTAGGGTTAGGGTTAACACTAGGGTTAGGGTTTGTTTAGGGTTAGGATAAGAGTTGGGTTGTGGTTTGGTTGTGTTAGGTTGATTAGGGTTAGATTTGGTATAGTTTAAGGTGTTAGGGTGAGGGGAAGGGATAGGCATAGGGGTACGGCTAGGTTTGGAGGGCTTAGGGTTAGTTTGGGGTGGGTTAGGGTGGGTCCAGGTGTATTAGTAGGGATGTAGTCAGTGTCGGAGTAGGGGTAGTGCTTAGTGAGAAGCACTTAGGGGTAGCGGTTAGGGAGAAGAGGAGGGCTCTGGTTCCAATTAGGTGTAGGGTTAGGGCTAGGGCTAGGTTTCAGTTTAAGATTAGAGTTGCGTTAGAGTAGGGCTTGGTTAGGGTTAGGCCTTGGTTCGGTTAAGGTTGGAGATGCATATAGGTTTGAGGGTTAAAGTTAGGAGAGGTGGTGTGTTGTGGTTTTGATTAGAGTTTGGGGTTAGTGTTGAGGTGGGGGTTGGTGTTAGGTTAGAGTTATGGCATTAGGGATAGTGGAGGAATTGCATTCAGGTAGAGTTGGTCTAGGTTTAGGTTTTGGTAGGGTTTGGATAGGATTCTAAATAGGGTAAGGTAAGGGAGGGGATGTGATTTGGGTTAGACTTAGAGATAGGCAGTTAGTATACTTTCTTTATGAGCTGACAGGTATGACTTTGTATGTATCACAGCTTCACATTGAGTTGGCACTAGCCAACGTTTATTTCAGGATCATGATTCTTGTCACAGACATCATTACAATGGCATTGAACATGGCTCCGATTTTGTATTTATTTAGCAAGCGAGATTTGGGGTCTTCCATTGGGCACCCACCGCTCAATCATGACTCCACAGCAGCTTCACAGCAGGTGGCCTCACGAGGACTGCTCTGTGGTCCAGGGAGTCTCAGCCTAAGAAGAAGCTCCTGATCGAGGAAGATGAAGGCACGGAGGGTGCTTGAGGGCAGGAGAGCTTGGTGTCCCTGAAGGAGGGAATGGCCAAGTCATAACCCAATAGTGGGCAGCCAGACCTCGGATCCCACCCTGTGAGAGGGCATCTGGAGACCCGTGTGCCTGCAGCCCATCTGGGAATGCAGTCCCCCAAGTGATACCCAGCCATAGTCACAAATTGGGCCTAGTTCCTCGGGTCTCATGGTCTTATGTTTGGGGAAGGGCAGTTCCCATGTGCTATGGAAATTAGTGGGAAACATCTAGAGCAGAATGTGGAGAGATGAGGGAACACTGGGGTCCTGGACACTCTAACGTACAGTTGTCTCCACTGCAGGCTGAAGAGAGGGAGTAAGTTTTGATGTGACAGAGGGCTAAGTTTTGGGTGCCATGGGGGACACCAGTAGCCCTTGTCTCATGCACAGACTCTGCCTCCCTGACACTGACAGCCTGTCCCAAATCTCAGTGACATTTACTTTTGCAAACGAGAGGGAAGCAGAAAGGGGAGAGGTTTCCCAGGCCTGTGGAAGGGAGGACACTTCTCTGGTGTTAGGACCTGGAGATCGGGTCAGCCCTGACAGGGAGACACGAAAAATCTAGTTCAATTGAATCCTCAGAGTTCTGTTTCGAGATAGTCGGGGAAAGCTCTCAACTCCTTGGTTCAGACAGTGGGTACCATAACAGGGGTTCAGACATTGGGTGCCTTAACAGGGGAGGGCATTTGATTGGATGGAAGGAATTCATGAGCTCATGGAACCCTGGCAAATGACCTCACTTCCCTAGTGACCATCCCCAACTGCCTTAGAACCCTGGTTCCCTAGTGGGTTCATTTTCAAGAAAGTGAGCTGGCCGTCTAGTTCACTCGAATTGAGAAGCAATCGACATGTTGTCACGATTTCTTCCTGTGTTCAGGGGCTCTGGGCTGAGGCGAGACCAGAGTGAGGGTCATCGCTTTCCCTGCAGAGTGTGGAGGAGGGCTCCTCCCCACCCACAACCCCTCTCCCAGGTAAGGAGGACCTCAAGGGTAATCCTGGCGAACAGGGTCAATAGTTCACAGTTGTGTTGCACCTCAGTGGACTCACACCCTGTTCCTGCGTGTGTGTGTGTGTGTGTGTGTGTGTGTGTGTGTGTGTACGTCTGTGTATGTGGATGTGTGTGTGTGTCAATTAAATATTATTGTTTAAGTATGTGGGCTGTGGGCTATGGGCCAAGGGAGTCTGAGGAGAGTGAAGTTGTTTTCTTATGGGAAGGAACAGCTTCCTCGTGATGGAAGGCTGTTTGTGTCATGAACTCTTCTTGACAAAACAGTTTTTAAGTCTTGAATCCCGGTGAGATACTCAGTTTCAAAGTTGTTCTTGACTGAGTTTCAGTCATACACATTCTAACACCAGTTCTTTCACCAGTGTATATTTCCCACCACCAATGTTCTTAGCTTCCTAGCCTCCAACCTCACCTTTATGGCACACAATATTCTTCTGACTTTCTCTCTCTCTGTGTGACTCTCTGTCTCTGTGTCTCTCTCTCCCCTCTATCTCTGTCTCTGTATATCTGTTTCTCTCGGTCTTCCTTTCTCTCTCCTATCTCCTGTCTCTTTTCGACCATTATAGTTTCCAATACAGGTTATCATGCTAATTCCTTTCCCTACTTTCAGCACACAGTTCTTATTCACAGTTATAATTTCCAAATACTTTGTCATAGTGGTCCTTTATCGATCATAACTGCCCTCCTTTTCTACCCCCAATCTCGTGGACCCGTCATCCTGGTGCTTGTTTCTACTGTACTTGGAAACTTATTTCATATTATGTTTTTCCATATATATATGGAAACTTAGAATATTTGATATATATATGTATGTATATATATATATATACCAATATGAGTGCAGTCATTGTCTGCCACTCCCTCTGCCGCTAACTCAATTCACTCAGCGCCATACTCTTCATATTCATCTATTTCTGAGCAGATTTTATGACCTTTTTCTCCTGATGCTGTGTAGTATTCTGTTGTATAGATGGACCATCATGTTCTTCTTCAGTCCTCTGTTCTCGACACTCACCCTGTTTCCAGATTCAGGCTATTGTGAACAGTGCTGCAATGCACATAGAAGTGCCATTGATATTTCAGCTGTGTGTGTTAGGGTTATTTCCTCAAACTGACATTGCTGGGTCACATGGAAACTTAATTTCTAGTTTTGGGGGGAATGGCCATATTGTTGTCCAAAAAAGCTGGGCCAGTCGGCCTTACCCAAACAATGACTGAAAGCCCCTTTCTCCCACATCTGTGCCAGGACTGGTTGTTCTTGTTCATTTTGTGGTGTGCAGTCTCTGTTGTGAGAGATGATATTTCACTGTTGGACCAAACCGATTGTTCAAGGGGTTCCCCGTGTCAGGTTCCTCCCTGGGGTGACAGTCACTGTGTTGCAGAGCTCAGCTCGGGACATCCCTGTGGATCCGCTGGTGGAAAGAAGCTGTTCTACCTCCCAGGACCTGGGCTCGGGGCCGAGCACCTGTAATGACACCCAGTGCCCGAAACAGGTGAGCAGGCAACAGGGGCTCCCACACACAGGGACTGAGATAGGGAGGTGGGTGCAGAGCCCAGACCCCAGCCCAAGACACCCGCGATTCTTCCATGGTGTCCACTTGGGGTGTCCCACAAGGTGTCCACGGCCCATCTCAGAGTGATCCAAAACTCAATGCTCTCCAGCACAGGGTCATCTAAAGTCTATCAGCCCGAGTCCTCGCAGATGTGGAGGCTACTGTTTCTGCCCCGAGGAGCTGGTTTCCCGCAGTTCTGGGCTCCGGCCCCTCAGCACCTGGCCCCTTGGGAACTCACTGACCTTCTTGCCTGCACCCCCCGGCAGCTGGAGAAACCTGTGTGCCCACGGTCTCTGGATAAGACCTCCACCATGTTGATCCTCGGTATGGAAACTATGGACATGCTGATCTCCCTGGTGCCAGCCTCGCCCGAGAGGAAGTTTTCATCTGTCACCACCGTTCTTCCTTCCGGTCTGGAGTTCCCTATTTCTCCGCGGATCCTGAACCAGATGCTGTGCTGGTGAGAGCCGCCCCGCCAGCCCTGGGCCATGTCTGCCTCCATACTAGGGTGCTCAAAAGGAGCCGGGCCGCTCTGAGTGTCTGCTGGTTCTGAACACAGTGGTTGAGGGAGAATCACGCAAGGTCCTGGAGGGAGACGTGGGATTACATTGGACAGGTGCTAGTCTGCTGCCTGGTTTCCTTACCATGAGCTTCTTGTTCATTCTTGTTCCCGCCCCTCTGCAGAACAGCAGCTTGGCACTCAAAGCCTGTGGATAGGACCCCCAAAGTACATGGATAAGAACCCCCTCCCCACTCCAAAGAATATCAGCCCTTGTCTTCCTGTCGGTGTTGCTGTGGGCGATTAGACGTTCCTAGGTGACACATAGATGTCCCAGCACCCGGGGACAGCAGAAGAATTTGGTGTTTTGATCATTGGAGCGATAGTACAGCGGGTAGGGCGTTCGCCTTACAAGCGGCCAACATGGCCGACCCGAGTTCGATTCCTCCACCCCTCTCGGAGAGCCCGGCAAGCTACCGAGAGTATTGGATATGCCAGACACAGTAACAACAAAGTCTCCAATGCAGACGTTACTGGGCCCGCTCGAGCAAATCGACGATCAACGGGAGGGCCTTTACCTTTACCTTTACCTTTACCTATATGTCAAAGCAGCACCTAGTTGTGCAGCATTTCTCCACACAACATTGTCACAGGAGAGCAGAGCGACTCCCTGGGACTCAGTCCTGGTCTGAGCTCAGGATCCTGCCGTGTGTCTAGACACTCCATGGGCCACTGTCCTGCTTCCTCTAGGTCTGGATGCCTCCTCCCATACTTGGAGCAAATTCTCAAGTCTGAAGATGGACTGAAGCAGTGAGTGGTCCAGGGCCCAGACTGGGCCTGCCTGTCCCCATTCAGATTGGACACACGGGGCTGTGTTGGGTGCCATGTGTGGGCAGAAGCCAGAGCTCAGGCATCATTTTCCCACAACGGGAACCTCCCTGACAGGGTTTCTGAGTCAAACGGGGCTTTAGACATTTCTCAGGGCTCAGGAAAAAGAGCAGATTGGGCTGGGTCTCCCTGAGTGACCCACACTCCCTGCCCCAAAACACCCTATCTGGCCTCCTCTCAACCCTCCTGCAGAGCATCCTGGGCCTGCAGCAGCAGATGTGCCCAGCAGGTGCTCTAGAATTCACAACAGCCCAGGACAAGCCCAAATGGGAAGGGTCATTCTCATGACCTTGTGGTCAGAGGGCTGGGGACCCACTCACAGGTTCCTTGTTGGATCTTCTCAGCGGTATAATGGCTCAGCAGGCTCTTGGTGAGGGGACCTTTTCTGGGAGCAGGGGAGGCACGTTCCAGGGTCCTTAGTCTGCTCCCCGCACTCTCCCCAGAGCCCTGAATCCCGTGTATGGGCCCTGGCCTGAATGGTCTGCTGAGTTGCTGTGCTGTGTCCCCATGCCATGCATGTTGGGCTGCATCCAGGCTCATCTGTCTGGCTCCGGCTTCCAAGTGCACGTGAAGAAGGAGCTTCTCCTGACCGCTCTGACCTGGGCCCAGGGTAAATGCCCTGCCCTCTGGGGTGGCCGGGATCCTGCATGTCGTGCTCTGGGGGACAGGGCTCCTCTCTTACTGACTGTTGCTTGGCGGGACCCTGAGTAGTGCTCCTTCTTCTCAGAGGTTGCTCCAGCCCCAGCAGTTGTCCCAGACCCATCTGAGGAGCTGGGCCTGCCTCCGCGGGCTGCCCTAGAACCGGAGCCTGTCAAAGCAACAGTGGCAGCCGCAGCAGCATGGGCAGAGCTGGAGGAGGCCGGGTCTGCAGACATGCATGGTGACAGCTCGTGTGCAGAGGCCAGCAGGGCCAGCGAGGCAGCTGAGGGCTCCCGCGAAGAGCGTGGGAGCGAGCAGGTCTCCATCAGCATGTTTCCTCCCCGACTGGTGGCCGAGCAGCTGACCCTCATGGATGTGGTGAGAGGCAGCACCTGCCCACCCCTGCCTTCCCGGCACCTCTTTGGGCAGCGGCCCTCATAGCCCTCACTCACCCCTGTTCTGGCTCCCTGACTTGCACCATTCCGGATGGCTGAGATGGTGCATGTCAGGGGGACATGAGACGGGGTGTTTGTCCGTGAGCTCAGACAAGAGCAGTGGGGGATCCCTGCCCTTGTGCCGCAGTGACTGGTGTCAGGGGTCCGAGTGTCGTTGCGGTCTGAGCATCCAGGTCTCCTCCATGAGACCCCTTAGCGAGGTTCCACTTAAGGGGGATGAAGGAACCAGCCCCCTGACAGCTGACACAGGGGAATGTGCCTCTGAGGGGCGCAGAGAGGGAACAGGGAGGGCCCTGAGCCTGTAGCACCCCAGAGCTGTCAGAGGGGCCTTGTGCCCACAACCCGCAGTCTGTCTGGTTTCCGGTATCCTGAGCCCTCAATGCCCAGCACAGCTCACAGGCCGATGTGACACTGGCTGTGTCCTGTGTCCTGTCTCCTTGGGGGTGCCATGGGTGAGCCTGTTCCTCTCCCCAGGAGCTGTTCCTGGAGCTGCTGCCCTTCGAATGCCAGGGGATCTTCTGGTCCAACAGGAAGAGGCCAAACTACAAGCGTGACTGTGCCACTGTGCGTCCTATTGAGAGACAATTCATCACCGTGGCCACCTGTGTCCTCACCACCTGCCTTGGGGACCTGAGCCTGCCTGCACGGGCACGAATGCTAGAGTACTGGATCCTGGTGGCCCAGGTATGTTGGGGGCAAGAGCCCCTGTGGAGTTGGAGGCACTGGATTCCGGGGACAGTCCAAGTGTGGGCCTATCGTCCTGCCTGCTCCTTCCTCTAGTCGTGCCCACTGTCTCCCAGGGTTTCCTTGGGGATCACCCTGTCCCCCGTAGATCCCAGACTCTCATTGTCCCCAGTGTTTGAGCTCTGCACTGTGGCCTGTGGGTGCTCAGACTGCAGCTACCCTGTCTCCCGCTCTCGCCTCCTAGGAGTGCCAGCGTCTTCACAACTGGGCATCCACCAACGCCATCCTCTATGCCCTGCAGAGCCCCGTCATCCGCAGACTCCGCCGGACGTGGCGGCATGTATCCTGGTGGGTGCCCCCAAGGCAGTGGGCTCTGCGCTCTGTCTGCAGTGCCCCTCAGTGCACTGGGACCCCTGGGGTAGCAGCCTGGAGGCCCAGGCGTTGGGCAGTGAGTGGGACTCAGGAATTTCATCTGAGCTCTGGTTCTGATTCCAGTTTCCTTAAGTGTCGGGGATGGAGAGAGCCAGAAATAGGATATGTGGAGTTGGGACCCCCAGTGCCGAACTGCCTGTGAACCCCCCCAGGCTACTGGGCCTGTGTGGATGCCAAGTTCTGGGTGCTCTGCACCAGTGACGCTGGCACCCCGGAAAGAGAGTGACCCTGGATATGGGGGTGGGTCTTGGTGCATGGTCTCAGACTGGACTCAGGCATGCAGGGCGTGTCCATCCCACTAGCTCCAACTGAATCGCAGACGTTTAGTTTGTTCCTGGTCACGGATCCCCATGTCCAGTCTCAGCACTCACTGCCCAAACCAAGCTGTGCACAGTGCGATTGGGGGGCCCTCAGTCGCCCCCTACTGGTCCTGAGCTCATGCTGCGGGAGCCTAGGACACTGCACAAGCAGCTGTTGCCCACTAGTGTCCCACCCAGGGTCCAGGGGATGCAGGGAAACTCCCTAAGGACAAAAATGTACCCTTCCTAGGCGGAGCCAGTGGAAGCTGAGGGCCCTGAGAAGACAGGCCCAGCGACATAGCCGCTGCAAGCCCCCAGAGGTAGTGTGCAGCCTGGAGTCCAGGAGGGAGGAAGCAGGGAGGAGGGGCGGGTGCTGGGCTCCCAGGTGGTTTCTGTGACTTTCCAGTCTTCTCTGCATGGGCAGGGTAGGCGTGTGGGAGGGATTAGGACCTGTTGGGTTCTCTTGGGGCAGGAGGCCCTGGGGGCATCGGAGTGGGGCTGCTGCTCTGGGTGGGGGCTGCAGGTTCTGCTGATGCTGTTCTCCTCAGTCTGGGCCTGAGGGAGGAGAGTGGGGGCCAGATGTGTGGGCACAGAGGCTCAGTGACTGGTGCTCGTTCCCAGGAGGAGCAGGGATGCTGCTTGACATCCTGGATAAAGAACCTTGGAAGAGGACAGGAGAGACCCCTGGAGCAGGTGAGGGGCGTGTGTGGGACTCAGGGACAGGGGTGGCCCCCACCAGGGTCTCCCCTCAGAAATGAGGCCCGTCTTTGCCCTGCCTCCTGATGACACTGTCTCTATGCTCAGGGCAGAGCAGGCGCCTGCAGAGCTTGTGCGTGGAGAGCAGAGGGGGCGCCCCAGGGAGAGTACAGGGACCTGGAGCTCAGGGAGGCTCAGCTTTGAGGGGAAGTGGACCTTGCGGGTGATCTCGGGGGGGACCTCCCACTTACCTCGAGCCAGGCGTGGGAGGCTGAGGCCCAGGGGTTTCCTGGGGAACCCATGGGCAGAGCCCCTTTCTAACAGCCCCTTCCGCACAGGGCGCGATCACCTTCATGGGGCACTACCTCCAGGAGCTGGAGAAACTGGACAGAGACATGTCGGTTTCTGAGGTGAGTGGGGTGGGTCTGGGGAAGCCTGCATTTAACCACCCTTTGCATCTCAGTCCTGGGCAGCCCTCTTGAGGGAGACTCCCGGGATTCCCTGAGCACAGGGTTGAATGCCCGAGGCAGGAGCAGCACAGGGCAACAAGGTTTCATCTCCAGTTCCAGGGGATCAACAGAACCCCTGGAGTAGATCCAGCTGAGGTCAGAGGCATCCCCAAGACCCTCCTTATGCAAGAGGCGTGGGGCAGAGAGAAGTCAGGATCCACCTCAGGGACAAGGTCCTTGTTCCCACAGTGACATCCACAGTCTGTCAGAGGCCAGTAGGCCTAGGTCCCTGACCCCCAGCCCATTCTTTGAGCTCAGAGCCTTGCAGAGAGTCCCCTGGGACCATTTCTCATGCATTGGCTGTTTGCTTCCAGGGGGAGGAGGTCAACAGGGAGAAATTCACAAAGGTGCACAGGGAGACCCTGAGGGCAATGGAGGAATGGACTGGACTTCCCCATCCCCTAGTCCTCTGTTGAGTCCTTCTTGACTCTGTCCCTCTGGCCTGACACTTAGAGTAGGAGAATGAACCAATGGAAGACCCATATGTGCATGTGGGGCCAGAGATCCACCAAGGACAACTTCCTGGTGGAGGGGTGTTATCTGACCTCAGAAAGTGGAGATGCTCATCAGATAGATTGAACTGGGGTTCCCTCTGGAATTTTTCTTCTAGTCTGCCTATATGGCGCCACATCCCACTCAGGCCTTTCTCTTCCTTCGCTATGTCCCAGGAAAAGAAGATCCTCCAGCAGATTGCCCTGCTCCAGGAGGCCGCTGAGTACCCCCACCTGCAGCCCCACGAGCAATTTCTCACCTTGTTCGACGACCTGGAGCTGATCACAGAGGATGAAAGGTGGGAGGGACAGGCCCGTTCGAGGGAGGGTCTGGGCTCCAGTCCTGGGTCAGTCTGCGTCGTGTCCATGGACCCACAGCCCAGACTGTTTTGCAGTCTGGAACCTTCTGGTCTCCTGAGCCTGGCAGCGACCGTGTTAGTGTGACTCACCAAGCACTGCCTCTCTGTCCCCAGCAGAGAGTGACTCTGGGTGTGGGGATGGGTCTTGGTGCATGGTCTCAGACTGGATTCGGGCATGCAGGGCGTGTCCATCCCACTAGCTCCATCTGAATCGCAGCCGTTTAGTTTGTTCCTGGTCACGGATCCCCATGTCCAAGTCTCAGCACTCACTGCCCAAATCAAGCTGTGCACAGTGGGATTGGGGGGCCCTCAGTCGCCCCCTACTGGCCCTGAGCTCATGCTGCGGGAGCCTAGGACACTGCACAGGCAGCTGCTGCCCACTAGTGTCCCACCCAGGGCCCTGGGGATGCAGGGAAATTCCCTAGGGACAAAAATGTGTCCTTCCTAGGCGGAGCCAGTTGAAGCCGAGGGCCCTGAGAAGACAGGCCCAGCGACATAGCCGCTCCAAGCCCCCAGAGGTAGTGTGCAGCCAGGAGGCCTGCAGGGAGGAAGCAGGGAGGAGGGGCGGGTGCTGGGCTCCCAGGTTGTTTCTGTGACTTTCCAGTCTTCGCTGCATGGACAGGGTAGGCGTGTGGGAGGGATTAGGACCTGTTGGGTTCTCTTGGGGCAGGAGGCCCTGGGGGCATCGGAGTGGGGCTGCTGCTCTGGGTGGGGGCTGCAGGTTCTGCTGATGCTGCTCTCCTCAGTCTGGGCCTGAGGGAGGAGAGTGGGGGCCAGATGTGTGGGCACAGAGGCTCAGTGACTGGTGCGCGTTCCCAGGAGGAGCAGGGATGCTGCTTCACATCCTGAATAAAGAACCTTGGGAGAGGACAGAGTGACCCCTGGGGCAGCGGAGGGGTGTGTGCGGGACTCAGGGACAGGGGTGGCCCCCACCAGGGTCTCCCCTCAGAAAGGAGGCCCGTCCCTGCCCTGCATCCTGATGACCCTGTCTCTATGCTCAGGGCAGAGCAGGCGGCTGCAGAGCTTATGCATGGGGGCAGAGGGGGCGCCCCAGGGAGAGTGCAGGGACCTGGAGCTCAGGGAGGCTAAGCTGTGAGGGCTGGTGGACCTTGGGGGTGATCTCAGGGGTGGCTCCCACTTACCTGGAGCCGGCGTGGAAAGCTGAGACCTGGGGGTGTCCTGGGGACCCCATGCGCAGGGCCCCTTTCTAACAGCCCCTTTGGCACAGGGCGTGATCCCCTTCATGGGGCCCTACCTCCAGGAGCTAGTGAAATTGGACAGAGACATGGCGGATTCTGAGGTGAGTGGCCTGGGTCTGGGGGAGCCTGCATTCAACCACCCTCTGAATCTCAGTCCTGGGCAGCCCTCCTGAGGGAGACTCCTGGGACTTCCTGAGCACAGGGTTGAATGCCCGAGGCAGGAGCAGCACAGGGCAACAAGGTCTTGTCTCAAGTTTCAACAGAAACCCTGGAGTAGATCCACCTGAGGTCAGAGGCATCCCCAAGACCCTCCGTATACAAGAGGCATGAGGCAGAGGGACCTCAGGATCCACCTCAGGGACAAGGTCCTTGTCACCACAGTGACATCCACAGTCTGTCAGAGGCCAGTAGGCCTGAGTCCCTGACCCCCAGGCCCATTCTTTGAGCTCAGAGCCTTGCAGAGAGTCCCCTGGGACCATTTCTCATGCATTGGATGTTTGCTTCCAAGGGGAGGAGGTCAACAAGGAGAAATTCACAAAGGTGCACAGGGTGAACCTGAGGGCAATGGAGGAATGGACTGGACTTCCCCATCCCCTAGTCCTCTGTTGAGTCCTTCTTGACTCTGTCCCTCTGGCCTGACACTTAGAGTAGGAGAATGAATCAATGGAAGACCCATATGTGCGTGTGGGGCCAGAGATCCGCCAAGGAAAACTTCCTGGTGGAGGGGTGTTATCTGACCTCAGAAAGTGGAGATGCTCATCAGATAGAGTGAACTGGGGATCCCTCTGGAATTTTTCTTCTAGTCTGCCTGTATGGCGCCACACCCCACTTAGGCCTTTCCCTTCCTTCGCTATGTCCCAGGAAAAGAAGATCCTCCAGGAGATTGCCCTGCTCCAGGAGGCCGCGGAGAACTACCACCTGCAGCCCAATGAGCAATTTCTGACCTGGTTCGACGACCTGGAACTGATCACAGAGGAGGAAAGGTGGGAGGAACAGACCCAGTCGAGGGAGGGTCTGGGCTCCAGTCCTGGGTCAGTCTGTATCGTGTCCATGGACCCACAGCCCAGACTGATTTGCAGCCTGGACCCTTCTGGTCTCCTGAGCCTGGCAGGGACCGTGTTAGTGTGGCTCACCAAACACTGCCTCTCTGTCCCCAGCTGCGTCCTGTCCTTCCAGCGGGAGCCCTCGACTAAGCCATCCAACCCACGACACCGCCAGGAACAAGCTTCAGGCGAAGTCAGTGTGTATAGTGGATTTGATATCCCCTTCACTCCTTTCCGTTCTTAAACAGCCTCAACTCTCATATTTCATATTAACACTTAGTTTAGAATTAAAACAATTGACAGAAAGAATGTGTCCTTTTGCAATTTCCTAGTGTCTCAACTTTTCTCCCTGGTCTTCCCCACAAACCAGCAGCAGCTGTTTATGGGCCTGCAGCCTGGGGTGTGGAGATTCTTATCCAGTCCTTCTGGATTAGTTTGGGGTGGAGTAATAGCACAGTGGATAGGGTGTTTGCCTTGCAGGCGGCCAACCCAGGTTCGATATTTGTGTCCCTCTTGGAAAGCCCGGCAAGCTACCGAGAGTATCCCGCCCGCACGGCAGAGCCTGGCAAGCTCCCCTGGCGTATTCAATATGCCCAAACCACTAAGAACAAGTCTCCCAACGGAGATGTTCCTGGTGGACGCTCAAGCAAATTGACAGTCAATGGGAGGACAGTGCTACAGTGCTATCCATAAGAAACTCCTTGGTTTTCTGAAACTTCCTTTGGACACAGGAATCTTAAGTGGCCCCCACTGTTGGGAAAGGCTCTGCTTCTTCCTGTGTGTATCCCCTGCACACCAGGGCTTGTCTCAGTGTTGGGGAAGCTCTTGCACTTTTATGGGATATCTGCAGGATACCTTCTGGTAGATCCTCCAGCAGGGCAGATGCAATCTCTGCAGCCTCATCCTCTCGTGGAGGTTTTTAGCAGGAAAAAACTGGATTCTCTGGCCAGGAGTGATGAAAAACACACACACAAAAAAAACATAAAAAGTAAAAAATAACAATTGTTTTGTTGCCACACCCAACAGTATTGATGGCTTATCTCACTGTTCTCTCGAGTCACTCCTGGCAGAGCATGGGGCATGAAAGGTGTCGGGGCAAAACAGTGGTCAGTCACGTGCATGTGATGTGTTGGAGTGAAACAGTGGTCAGTCATATGCAAGACAAGAGCCTTGACTCTGGTCACTGGCTCTCAGATCCCAGAAGCCCAATTTGAAGCAACATTGTGTGGAGTGAATTGTTTCAAGGCAGCTGGCTTCATGCTCTGAAGAGAACTAATTGTTAGGGGTTGTATGGACCCCTAAGCCTGCCCTTCTGGCAAACTGAGGGGAGAGGCCTGTGTGCTCTAGGGAGTGTTGTGTGTGTGTGAGTGTGTGTTTGTTTAGGAGGTGCTCTAGGGAATGTGTGTGACGGAGATGCTCCAAGGACTGTGTGTCCGTTTGTGAAGGATTTGCTCTAAGTCACGCGCTCGTGTGTGTGTGTGTGTGTGTGTGTGAAGTAGGCGCTATAAGGAGTTTGTGTATGTGTGAAGGAAGTGCTCTAGGTGGTGTATGTGTGTGTGTGTGTGTGTAAGAAGCTGCATTGAGGAGTGTGTTTATATGAAGGATTTTCTCTAGGGAGTGTGTTTGTGTGTAGGAGGTTCTCTAAAGTGTGTGTGTGAAGGTGCTCTAAGGAGCGTGTGTGTGCATGTGTAAAGGAGGTGCTCTAAGGAGTCTGTGAGTTTTTGTGCAGTGTGTCAGTGTGGTGCTCTAGGGAGTGTGTGTGTGAGTGTGTGTAGGAGGTGCTCTAGGAAGTTTGTGTGTTTGCAGGAGATTTCTAAAGATTGTGTGTGAAAGTACTCGAAGGTGCATATGTGCGTGTGTGAAGAAGATGTTCTAAGGAGTGTGTGTGTGAGGTGTTCTCTGAAATGTGTGTGAGTCTGTGTCAAGGAGGTTCTCTAGTGTGTGTGTGTGTGTCTTTGTGTGAATAAGTTGCTCTAGGGAGATGCATGTATGTGTAGGTGGTGTTCTAAGGAGTGTGTGTGTGAGTGTGTGTTTAGGAGTTACTCTAAGGAGTGTATGTTTGTAGGAGGTGCTCTAAGGAGCGTGTGTATGTGTGTGTGAAGGAGGTGCTCTGAGGAGTGTGTGTCTGTGTGTGAAGGAGATGCTCTAGGGAGTGTGTGTTTGTGTGTGTGTGTGTGTGTGAAGGAGATACTCTAGGGAGTGTGTGTGAAGGAGTTCTGAGGAGTGTGTGTCTGTGTGTGAAGGAGATGCTCTAGGGAGTGTGTGTGTGTGTGTGAAGGAGACACTCTAGAAAGTATGTGTGTGCAGGAGGTGCTCTAAGGAGTGTTTGTGTGTCTGTGTGTGAAAAAGATGCTCTAGGGAGTGTGTGTGTCTGTGTGTGAAGAAGATGCTCTAGGGAGTGTGTATGTGAAGAATGTGTTCTACGGAGTGTGGGTGTGAGAGAGTGTGTATAGGAGGTACTCTCAGCGGTGTGTGTGTGTGTCGGAGGAGCTCTAAGGAGCATGCGGGTGCATGTGAAGTAGGTGCTCTGAGCAGTGTGTGTCTGTGTGTGAAGGAAATGCTCTGGGGAGTGTGTGTGTGTGTGTGTAAAGGAGGTGCTCTAAGGAGTGTGTGTGTCTGTGTGAAGGAGGCACTCTAAGGAGTGTGTGTGTAAAGGAGGTGCTCTAGGTACTGTATGTGTGTGTGTGTGTGTGTGTGTGTGTGTGAGGAGGTCCTCTGAGGAGTGTGTGTGTATGATGGAGGTGTCTCAGGAGCCTGTGTGTGTACATGTGTGAAGGAGGTACCCTAGGGAGTTTGTGTGTGTAGAAGGTGCTCTAGGGAGTGTGTGTGTTTGTGTGTAGGAGGTGTGCTAGGGAGTGAGTGTGTATGTGTAGGAAGTGCTCTAAAGAATGTGTGTGCAGAACATGCTCTAAGGATCGTGTCTGTGTGTGCATGTGTGAAGGAGGTGTTCTAGCAGTGTGTGTGAGGTGTTCTATGGAGTGTGTCTGTGTGAAGCAGGTGCTTTAAGGACTGTGTGTCTGTGTGTGAAGAAATAGCTCTAGGGAATGTGAGTGTATGTGTTGGTGCTGTTATAAGGAATGTCTGTGTGTGAGTGTGAGTAGCAGGTAATCCAAGGAGTGTGTGTAGGCGCACTTAGAGCACTAAGTAGTGTGCATATGTGTGTGTGAGGAGGTTCTCTAAGGAGTGTATGTGTGTGAAGCAGATGCTCTAGGGAGTGTGTGTGTGTTTGTGTGAAGCATGTGCTTTAGGGAGTGTGTGTCTGTGTCCATGTGTGAAGGAAGCACTCTAAGGAGTGTGTGTGTGTGTGGGTGTGTGAAGGAGGTGCTCTAGGTATAGAATGTGTGTGTGTATGTGAGGAAGTGTTCTGGGGAGTGTGTATGTATGAAGGAGGTGCTCTAGGGAGTGTGTGTGTGTGTATGTAGGAGGTGCTGTAGGGAGTTTTTTTGTGTGTGTAGGAGTTTCTGTAAGCAGTGTGTGTGTCCTTGTGTGTAGGAGGTGCTCTAAGGAGTGTGTGTGAGTGTATGTGTATGTAGGAGGTAGTCTAGGGAATTTGTGTGTGTGAGAGAGAGTGTGTCATTGGTGGTCTAGGGAGTGTGTGTATGTGAGTGTGTGTGTGTAGGAGGTGCTCTATGGAGTGAGTGTGTGTATAGGAGGTGCTCTAAGGAGTGTGTTTGTGTGTAGGAAATGCTCTAAAGCTTGTGTGTGAAGGAGCATTTGTGTCTGTGTGTGAAGGAGATTGTCTAGGGAGTGTGTGTGTTTGTGTGAAGGAGGTGCTCTAGGGAGTGTGTGAACATGTGTGAAGGATGTGCTCTAAGGATTGTGTGTTTGTGAAGGAGATTCTCTAGGGAGTGTGTGTGTGTGTGTGTGTGTGTGCATGGATGAAGGAGGTACTCTTAGGTCTGTGTGTGTGAAGGAGATGCTCAAGGGAGTGTGTGTGTGTGTGTGTGTGTGTGTGAAGGAGGTGCTCTTCTGAGTGAGGGGGCAGGGCAGCGAGGAGGCTCAGGGAGAGATGTTGTGTCAGGGAATGGACGACCACTTCCAGGCTCTCTTTCCTTCCCCCTCACTCTTCAGGGCTCACCAGGACTGTAGGAATAATGGCCACGTCGGCTCCCAACCTGGCCTCAGACCTCAGAGGATGCTGCTGGTTGAACCTGGGATCCATCTCTGAGGGCTCCTTAAAGATCACGAGGGAGAGACCATCCCTGAGGGTTCAGCACCCTGCATTCAGCATCCCTGCTGCCTGTCTTTCCCATGGGAACCCCATGGTCTTTGTGCATCTGGGTCACCCGCCGGTCACCCAGCTCTGTCTGAGAGCTAATTCAGTCCACCTCTCTCTCCTTCCTCCAAGAATGTCCAGTTCCTCTGTCAGCCCTCTGAGCAGCCAGTGTCCTGGCCACCAGGGTCCGTTGTGGTCATCTTTGGTTCTTCTTCCAAATATCCTTGTTTCAGACCATCTAAAACGGCCCTACTGGCTTTTTCCAAAAATGACATACACTAAACACGTGTATTGGCTGTATAGGAGATATATAGGAGAAATATTTCCATCCTCTGTGGGGCATAACAGACTATGAGTGATTATACATTACTCGTTTTTTCTCTTAAATAAATGAAAATCAGGTGGGCATGTTGATTTTTGTTTTCTCTTTTTTTTGATTTGTATGCCAAACCCTGCAATCCGCAGGGCTTTCTCTGGGTTCTGTGCTCAGAAATCACTCCTTGCAGTGCCTGGGGGACCCTGTGCGGTGCCAGGTATCGAACTGAGGTTGGTGAAGTGCAAGGCAAGTGCCTTAACTACTGTACTATCTCTCCATCCCAGTCATCCATTTTAAGAGCTAAGGATAGGAACAAATAATTCATTTCTTAACAGATAACAAAGAATACATATGAGCATGTGTGCAAAATGGCCGATAACCCAAGAAACTTGAAATCAAGTGAGATCTCATGCCCTACCCCTTCTTCAGAGATGAAAATCTGTGTTGATCATATTCCATGCTGGAAAAGTCTGGTAGGAAAAGGGAATTTTCATGACTAGTTGGAAGGACATAATGAATAGCCTTGATCTGGAGGGCAGCATGATGGTGAATAAAAAGGCAGAAAATGGAAAAGTCTAAAGGCCTAGCTGTGTCCCCTGGGGCCCTTTCTCATGCATTGGCTGTTTGCTTCCAGGGGGAGGAGGTCAATAAGGAGGAATTCGCGAAGGTGAGCACCTGGGAATCCAGGGAAACAGAAGAGTGGACGCTACTTCCTGTCTCATGGTGCCCTGTCAGATCCTCCTTGTGTCCGTCCCTCTGGCCTGACACTCGTAGTAGTAGCAGAATTAAACAATGGAAGACACAGGTGTGGGTGGGTGGCAGCATTCATCAAGGAGAACTTCCTGGTGGAGGGTCTGACCTCAGAAAAGTGGAGATGCTGATGGGAAGAGTGAAGGGAGATCCCTGTGGAAATTTCCTTCTGGTTGGCCTTTGGGCAGCCCTGGATGATGCCGCACCCCACTCGGGCCTTTCCCTTCCTTCCTTCGCCATGGCCCAGGAAAGAAGATCTTCCGGGAGATTGCCCTTCTCCAGGAGGCTGCGGATAACTACCACCTGCAGCCCCACGAGCAGTTTCTCACCTAGTTCGAGGCCCTGGAGCTGGTCACAGAGGAGGAGAGGTGGGAGGGACACGCCTGATCTGAGGAGGGCCCAGGCTCCAGTTCCTGGGACAGCCTGGAATGTCATGCACTCCTTTGTCAGGATGACTTGGCTTCTAGCCTGGAGGATTTGCACACTGGCCACAAGGGGGCAGGACATGCCTGAAATTCTGGTAAAACTGAGGTGGGAAATGTACATGCAGAGCCCACTATGACTGTGTTTCAGCTTCAGGAACGAGGGCATCTCTGCAGCCCAGCTGGGGTGAAGTGAGGAGAGTTCGAGTCCACCCCTGAGCGCATTCCATGACTGTGTTGTTCAGAGCATTAGTGTCATTGATGTTACTAAAATTGACCCAGGAGTCCTGCCATAAAGGACCAAATGAGAGGTCAGATACATCTCAGAACCCAAATGAGGGTACACAGGAGTTCTGTGATCCTTGGGGTTGGAGGGAGAAAAAGGGTCCTGGGCTCTCAGGAGCTGGGTCACTAAGGGTGACCCGGGAGCAGGCAGCATTAGGGAGGCACTTGTCTGGGAGAGGGGCTTTGAGCGCTGACCTGAGGTGAAAAGGGGGTCCAGGGTGGCAGCTCGGAGCAGGGAGGAGACAGGAGGGGCGGGGAATCCGGGCAGCGCACAGAGATGGCGCCTGCTGCAGAGGGACATGTCCCAGCCTCTGCATGGACCAGCTCCCATGCATGTGCTTGTGAATCCTGCACACACGGACCGAACCTCAGGTCAGGGTGAGCATCAGACGTGGCCTGCAGCCTCAGCCTTGCTCACTGGAAATTCTCTGCCCCAACCTCCCCAGAGGACCAGGGCTGAGTTTCTTCTGTTTGTGGTTCTAAACTCTGTCTTTGTTTCCCACGTGACTTACAAGCCATGGCACTAAATACATTATCCCTCATCTCCGGCATCCCTGAGAGAGCTAGACAATCACACAGAGAAACAGAAATGGAATCCTAAAAAATAGGGAAACAAACAAACAAACAAACAAACCAGCAAGCTTTTTGATGGGGATGCAAAGCGAGATGCCTTGGGTGGAGGCATCCCCAGACGCCTGTTCGTGCTGGTTCCACTTGGCCCAGCCTTCAGGTTGTAGTTGCAGAGTTCTTCCCAAGACACCGAGGGGAGAGGTAGGGACTACAAATCCACCTCTCTACACAGTGGGTGTGTGCATAGTCACAGACCCACTGACTTAGGAAAAGGGGGACTACGGGGACTCGCCATGCCCAGGATGCCTAGACAGCCAGAAAGTCATCAAACTGGTGATGAAGAGGGAGACAGCTTCAGACCCGCCACATCCTCTTGTTCCCAGAGACACCCCTTCTCTCTGGGGGCAGAAGCCTCAGGGAGATACATGGAAGGACCAGGGGCCCACAGGTGCTCAGGACTCTGGTATCCCAGTGTCATCTTGGTGACATCTTCAGTTCTCTTTGATGTGTCTCTGCAGTGGTGATGTTTGAGACTCGGTCACATCACCTTTTCACATCACTTGTAATGCTGGCAGAGATTGAGTTCTTCCTCAACTAAATACAGTGCTCTAAAGAGCTCAAAGTTACCATCCTCTGGGTCAGACGAGAGCACTGCTAAGTGAGGGGTCTCATGTCCCTCCTCTGGGCAAGTTCCTGAGGTGATGGAATTGCTGGTCTGAGAATTCTGGTCAAATTCTCATGAGGCCATGTGAGGTCACTGCTCTGTCCCTCCCTGCCCACATAGCATGCAAACCCGAGTCCCACCCCTCTCAGGTTGAGGAATGTGTGATGCTGAGCCTCAGGGCTGGAACCCTGGGGGACATTCTGGTGCCTGACCTTCCCATGGAGAAACAATTTCTGTGTTATTTCTACTCATAAACTTTAAACCTTAAACTTGTTAAAATTTTTGTCACTTTTTTTCAATGGAATCACTGTGAGATACAATTATAGAGCTTTCATGACTTAGTTTCAGCCATACAATGTTCCAACACCCATCTCTCTACCCGTGTACCACCAATATCCCCCCATGTCCCTCTTGCCACTCTCGACCCCCCACCCCCAGCCTGTCTCTGTGGTCGGCACCTTTCTTCATGGCTCTCTCTCTACTTTGGGCAGTCACTGTCACTGTCACTGTCACTGTCCTCCTGTGGTTCATCGATTTTCTCGAGCGGGCCCAGTAACGTCTCCATTGGAGACATTGTTGTTACTGTGTTTGGCATATCGAATACATCACAGGTAGCTTGCCAGGCTTTGCTGTGCCTACAAGATACTCTTGGTAGCTTGCCAGGCAATCCGAGAGGGGCGGAGGAATCGAATCCGGGTCAGCGATGTTGGCTGGGTGCAAGGCAAACGCCCTACCGCTGTACTATCACTTTGGGCAGTAGGATTTGCAATATAGATACTGAGAGGCTATCAGTTTGGTCCGTTGCCCACTCTAACACCAATCTCCCATACAGAGTGATCCCTCCCAATCATCATGGTCATAATGGCTTCTTCTCTAGCCAACTGCCTCTCCCCCAGCCCTTGAGGTAGGCTTCCAACCATGGACCCATCTTCCTGGCCGTTGTTTTCTACCATCAAATTTCTCCACACCTGCCCTTCTCCAACCCCATACCTGGCCTTCCCCATCCCCTCAGTCCCTGGAGCGGGTAGTGCACAGATGAGAGTGCTCGCGCCAGGTCCCGGGCTCCTCCTGCTCCTAGCTGTGTATCCTGGGAAGGTCCCTCTCCTGGTTCAGTGATTTCTCTGAATGGAAGGCGGGAAAGGATGAGCCATAGAAGGATCTTGAGGAGACCATGGGATCTGTCATGGTCGATGCTTTGCTGATGCCTGGATTCCCCAACTTTGGATGAACTGTAATGTTGATTTCTCCCCACAAGACTCTCTCTGCTCACACCACAAAGCTCTGTGACCTTTGGAAATTCACAAAGGCATCTGGGTGCGGAGAGTCACTTACTGACTGAGAACAGGAGCTCCATGAAGGTCTTTCGATTCAATGGCTGGAGCTGTACATTTCCCAGGATCACCAGGATCAACCCCAGCACAGACGAGGGAACAACCCTACAGCCCTGTTGATTGGACTCCTACATTTCTAAATCACACTGAAGGTAGATTTTAAAAAATTTCAAGAAGCACTGTTTTTAATTCCATTTCTCTGCTGTCATGTTTGCCTTTCTTGGGGCTAGCTTAGGGGTTATTGGAGGACAGAGACAACTCCAGGCTCAGGAGGGCTTATTCAGGCACACAATAAAGTGAGCACCTGCTATGCTCATGTCATGGGACACAAAAGCCGTCACTGAACAAATCAGAGAGATGCCCTGAGTCTCATTCCTAGTCCAAGGGTCAGAATCCTGAACAGTCCTGTCTAGAACATTCCCTGTGCCACTCTCTTGGCTTGCTCTAGGATGGACATTTTCCTCTCAGGCTTTGAACTTGACATCAAACCACAGGTCCTGCTGGAGCAGGAAGTGGTCTCTGAAGCTCGAAGGGGCCCTCCTGTTCCCACCAACAGAATGGTCACACGGGGCTATGTTGAGGGTCCAGATGATATTTGAAGCTCACGCATCATTTCTCTGAATGCATCCCCGACCCCCCTTCCAGGTTCCCTGAGTCACAGAGACCTGGGGAGGGCTGAGAGAGTCCAGGAACCAGAGCAGGCTGGGAGTGGGCAGCTCCTGTCTGACCCAAACTTCCCTGCCTGCCTCTCACCTGACCTGCCCTGGTCCAACCCTCTGGAGAGCACCCCCTGGCTCTAAAACACAGCTGCTGTCAGCTGCCCCCAGAGCCCCCAGCCCAGGGAGCCAAGTCGGAAGTTCGGCATGAACAGCAGAGCTCCAACTTCTAAGGTGTCCTTCGGTCCCTTTCATGACCTGGAGAGCACAGAGCAGGAGCCCAGAGCAGGAGGGTCGTGGAGCAGTGGGGGTGGGGCGCCAGCAGGAACAGAGCTGGGACACGTGGGGTGGACGAACAACAGTGCAGCGCTGACTGTTTCCAGGGAACACCTTGGGGTCCTGCCCCCACCTGCTGGCTGAGTGCTGCGGCGTGACCCTGGCCAAGGCAGCTCTGTCCCTCCTCCAACCACACTCTGGCCTCTGGGTCTGAGCTTCATTCCAGCCAGCACCATGCTATACCAGGAGCACTGGGCGGAGCAGCTTCTTCTTCATGCAGGCAGGGAGGTGGGAGACCTGCGGGGAAAGGCTGAAAGGGAGGGTCACAAGGAAGGACGGCAGTGCCAGCAGGACTCGGGGTGGCATCGGGAGCTTTCTTTTGGGGAGATGGGGGCAGCCTGGCTGCTGTTCCCTGGGTTTGAGGTGGGGAGAGCAGTGAGAGGGGAGAGCGTGGGCTCAGGACAGGTTTGTGTGAGTCATGAGCTCCAGAGACCACCAGAAAGGCCTTGACTATGGGGAGCGGTGCAGGTGCTCTGAATGGTTTCTGCCGGGGTCCTTCCCACAGGAAGTGAGCAGGCTGGAACAGAGCTGGCCTCGGGGTGCATGTACAGAGGGAGCCCAATGGCAACCCGAAGAGTCGCCCCTGGGTGAGATGCAGCTGGGGGGGGGGGTTGAGCGTGAGGGGCACTGAGGGGGCTCTTCTCCTCCTGGAATCCTGGGGAGTCAGGGGCCTGGGGGTCGGGTTTCTGCAGTGCCCTGGGGACTCTGAGCGTCAGTCACCATCCTTATCTGCCCCACAGGCGAAAGAGCTGGTCCCATCCTAACCCTGATCCTCACAGAGCTAGAGACTACACTCAGAAACTGAGGATTCATGTCCTCTGACCTGGGGACTGCACGGCTGAGCATGGGGAGGCTGGAGAGCGGGAGCCCCACAATCACCCCTGCATCTTTGCATGGGGTCATCGCCAATCTGAAAGGACTCCTGGGATGACCCTGAGTCCTGTGGTTCACACACATCTGAGGGGGGAGCAGCAGAGAGTCCCCAGGTCCCAGGAAACAGCAGAGCCCCAGATGCAGAAATGCTCTGGAGGACCCCTCAGCCTCTCTCTCACTCAGAGCCCCGGAGGCAGAGGGACTTCAGGATTCACCTTAGAGAAATATGCAGTGACACCCCAGTAACAACGCGGGTGGGCTTGAGTCCCTGACACCCCAGGGCCCTATACCTGGAGCTTCGAACCTGGCCCAGGGTCCCCCTGCTCTCTGTGTGGCGCCCCCTGTGGGCGCGGGTGGTGTAACAGATAGGCAGGATTGGGCTGAGGAGCTGAGTGGCCCAGGGACCCTTTCTCAAGCACTCAGTTGTTTGCTTCCAAGGAAAGGAGATAAAGCAGGAGGAGGAGGCAAAGGGGAGCAGCTGTGGCTCTCTGCCAGGGAGGGAGTGGGAGGTGCCCTTCCTTCCCTGGGCAGAATCTTCATACTCCCATTCCAAGAGGCTGACCCTGAGCAGTGAGAATGGACAGAGGAGTGGGAGAGCTCCTTTGGACATGGAGCAGGAGGTGCATGAAGAACGTTCTGGTGAAGCGGCTGTGGGACCAACTCAGAACGGGGGAAGCTGTGTAAGCCTGATGAAAGAAGGGTCCTCTGTTAGCAAAATCCTAGCCCCTTTCCTAATCTTGCACTCCCAGAGTGCAGATACCTGTCTCCTCAGGGACTTTCTGCAGCGATTCCCAATGTGACCAGGGAAATGTACTTTTTTTTTTTTTAAATTTTATTGAATCACCATGAGATAGTTACAGGCTTTCATGTTTGGCTTAAAATCACACAATGATCAAACACCCATCCCTCCACCAGTGCACATTCCCCACCACCAATATCCCGGGTTTAACCCCCCTTTCCCAACCTCACCCTTCTTCCAAGGCATACATGATTCCCCATAATCTCTTTCTACTTTTGGGCATTATGGTTTGCATTACAGACCCTGAGAGGTTATCATGTGGTCCTTTATCTACTTTGAGCACACATCTCCCATCCTGACCAGTTCCTCAAGCCATCATTTCCTTAGTGATCCCTTCTGTATTCCAGCTGTCTTCTCTCCTTTACTCATGAGGCAGGCTTCCAGCTATGGAGCAGTCTACCTGTCCCATGTATCTACTATCCTTAGGTGTCAGCCTCATGTTATTTTGTTTGATACTCCACAGATGAGTGCAGTCCTTCTATGCCTGTCCCTCTCTTTCTGACTCATTTCACTTAGCATGATACTCTGCATATCTATCCACTTATAAGCAAAGTTCATGACTTCATCTCTCCTAACACCTGCATAGTATTCCATTGTGTAGATGGACCAAAGTTTCTTTAACCAGTCATCTGTTCTAGTGCACTTGATTTGTTTCCAGATTTTGGTTATCATGAACAGTGCTGCAATGAACGTATAGGTACAGATGTCATTTCGACTGTGCTTTTTTGCACCCTCAGGATATATTCCCAGGAGTGGTATTGCAGGGTCATATGGAAGCTCAATTGGTAGTTTTTGAAGGACTGTCCATAATATTGTTTTCCAGAAAGGCTGGACTAGTGGGCATTCCCACCAACAGTGAAAGAGTGTCCCTTTTTCCCCACATCCACTCCAGCACTGGTTGTTTTTGTTCTTTGGAATATGTGCCAGTGCCTGTGGCATGAGATGATATCTCATTGCGGTTTTGATTTGTATCTCCCTGATGGCTAGCGATGTGGAGTGTTTTTTGATGTGCCTTTTGGCCATTTATATTCCTTTTTGGAGGAATCTGCTGTTCATTTCTTTTCCCCATTTTTTGATGGGGTTGGAGATTGTTTCTTGTACAATTCTACTAGTGTTTTGTATATAATGCATACTAATCCCTTATCAGATGTAAATGTTCTTCCCATTATTTGGCCTCTTTCTGTATTTAGGTCACTGTTTCTTTTGGAGTAGAGAAGCTTCTTACTTTGATGTAGTCCCGTTTGTTTATATTTGCTTCCACTTGCAAGGTCAGTGCTGTTTCATCCTTAATGATTTTTTAATGGTATTATTGCTGTTAGCTTTTTATTTTTTCAAAAATTTTATTAGTGAAACATGTGAGGTACAGTTGTAACTAAAAATGTTTTCAGCTTCAATATCTTGGAGAGTTCTGCCTACGTTTTCCTCTATGAACTTTATGATTTATGTCTGGTATATGGGCCACAATCCCAGAGCAAGTATCATTCTCAATGGGGAAAAACTAAAAGCCTTCCCTCTAAGATCGGGCACAAGACAAGGTTGCCCACTTTAGCCACTCTTATTCAATTTTAGTACTGGATGTCCTGGCCATTGCTGTTAGGCTAGAGAAAGGTATCGAGAGAAAGGAAGAGGTCAAACTATCACTATTTGTAGTTGATATTATACTACACTTAGAAAGCCCTAAAGACTCTACAGAAAAGCTCCAAAAAGAAACAATATGTTGGTTAGTAAAGTGGAAGGCTACAAACTCAACACCCAAAATTCCATGGATTTCTTATATACAAATAGTGAAAGAGAAGAGACATTAAAAAAAATAATTCCTGGAGCTGGAGCGATAGCACAACAGGTTGGGCGTTTGCCTTGCATGCAGCCAACATGGCCGACACAGGTTCGATTCCCAGCATCCCATATGGTCCCCTGAGAACCGCAGGAGCAATTCCTGAGTGCATGAGCCAGGAGTGACCCCTGAGCATCGCCAGGTGTGACCCAAAAAGCAAAAAAACAAAAGAATCCAGTTTTCTATAGTACCTCAGAAAATCAAGTACCTCGGAATCATCTTAACCAAAGAGGTGAAGTACCTATACAAGGAAAATTACAAAACATCACTTCAAAAAATAAAGGAGGACACTAGGAAATGGAGACACATTCCCTGCTCATGGTTAGGGAGGATTAACATGATCAAAATGGCAATACTGCCCAAAGCACTATACAAATTCAATGTGGTCCCTATCAGGATACCCATGACATTTTTCAAAGAAATAGACAAAACACTTCTGAAATTCATGGAACAATAAACCCCACGAACAGCTAAAGCAATCCTTGGGGAAAAGTAGATGGGTGGCATCACCCTCCCCAACTTCAAACTGCACTACAAAGCAGTATTAACACAGCATGGTAATGGATTAGAAACAGATCTGCAGACCAATGGAACAGAGTTGAATATTCTTTGACAAAGGAGCAAGAAATGTGAAGTGGCCCAAGGAAAGTCTCTTCAACAAGTGGTGCTGGGAAAACTGGATAGCTACCTGCAGAAAAATGAACTCTGACCTTTGTCTAATGCCAGGCACAAAAGTCCGATCAAAGTGCATGAAGAAATGTACTTCTGACTGGGATTACATTGCCTCCAGGGGCCACAGAGAGTCACACCCCAGAGGAACAGCAGTGTATAGCCTGCTTTTCGGAACTGAAGAGACACTCTGCGGGCCAATGTGAGGAAAGATAGGATTGAACTAGGCCAGACCATGGGTCCTGTCCTTGAAAGAGTCCAGTGACATGTCATGGTGCCTGGACAGCTCAGACTTCACAACCTGACAACTCCCAGACACCTGGGCTATCTGCCAGGCTCACCCCGTGAGTGACATCTCTAGTGTGACTGCTGGTCCCTAACCACTGCTCCACAGATGTGTCCTGCTCTGCCCTAGAACCCAGGGCCCAGGCAGTTCAACTGTCACCAACAGAAAGACCCTTCATGAGTGGCCAGTGTCCACACTGACAGTGTCATCTCCTCTGCTGTTCTTCCTCTACCCCTCACCCTGGTTCTTCTGTGATATCAGGGCCTTACCCTAGTTATAAATACAGATACACATGTAAAATGTAAGCCATGAAGCACCTTTTAAATGTAACATTTACATGCGAATGCACAATTGTTTGTAATGGTCCTCATTGACCTAAAATTGAAAATTGTAAAGCTTTTTTTTAGTTTTTGCTTTTTATTTTTCAGTTTTGTTTCCTTTTTAAAAAACTTACATGGCATTGATTCCTTTTCTATTCTGTTTCTGGTTGTGCTATTGTTCACAGTTATGGTGAAAACAGTGATATTTCATCTTTTGATATTTGATTCAGGTCCCCAGAGAAGTCACTGACAGAAAATGGCCTGGGCTGCTCCTCGTGGGGGTTTCACTGACAGGCATTGTAATGTCTTTACTGTACCTGGAAGATGATGAGTGCCATGACAGGTGACCTTGTGCAGCCCAGCTGCTCCCTGGGGACAGCGTTGCTTCACCTGTCACCAAGCCTGCAGTGGCCTCCCTTTCTTCAACCCTTGCTTCCTTAAGCTTGTTCTGAGGGCCCGGCTGGGTGTTCCTGTGACAGCGCAGGGCAGCTCTTTTTGAGAGAAACCTGCAGGGAGGTGCTGACAGAATCAAGGAGGAGGGACACACCCGAAACTGACACTGAGCCTGACCCCATGACCGAGTCTGAGCCTTTCCTGTGATATTGAAGTCATGACGCTAAATGTGGCCCCAAAGTTCAGGCCCCTGCTGGACAGAGGCCTTAGGGGAACAGGCATCAAGAATTGCCTTGTCCTTCCAGAATCACATTCCCCTTCACTCTGCTCCAGGGCTTCTCCTAGAGGGGTGCCCGGGCCAGGCCCACCAAGCCTGTTCTCTCTGGAGCCTCCTTAGATTCTTGAATAAGGTGTCTGGACATAGCATTGCACATTACTGTTTGAAATTGTCTAGTAGCTGACCTTTTAGAGTGATTCATGTCCTTTGTTTATGTAGATATAGATACACAGAAATATACATGTAATTATCTCTTCCAAATAATGTTCTCTCAGACTGCAAGATTTTTTTTCAGTGTTTTTGATGCAGTTTATTATCAGTTTCCAGACTGAAGCAGATTAAGGAGGAGGACAGGTAGGGTAGGACATGCTTGAGCCAGGCAAGGACTGGGATGCCTGTCCATCGACAGAGTTCAATGTTCACGGCTCCGACAGCCCTAACTTCTAGCCTGGCTACTGCTGGACACTTGGGCAGCTGCCAGGCAGACCATGGGAGGGACACTGCTAGTGTTGCTGGCGGGAACCCGACAACTGCCCCTTTCCTCGGCTGCGTCATGTCCTCTCAGCTGGAGCTAGGTTCCAGGCTACCAGCTCAACTGTCCACACCATCATGAACCCTCCAGGGATGCTGTGTCCACATCGAGGTTCTTTTCCTCAACAGCAAGAGAGTGGGTCACTCGGTTTTCACTGGGAAT
The DNA here is from genome assembly GCF_029834395.1 of Sorex fumeus. NCBI lineage: Eukaryota > Metazoa > Chordata > Mammalia > Eulipotyphla > Soricidae > Sorex > Sorex fumeus. The sequence goes on from NW_026606118.1 coordinate 48,982,927, forward strand.
CCCTCTTCTGCCCTGAGGTCTGGGTGGCGTGTTTTCCGTAGCTTGGGTGCCCACGTGTTCCCTGTGGACACGGCCTGGATTGGATGCTGTTCTAGTCAGTTCTGTTCCTGTCTCCTGGGATCTGTGGTGATGTGGTTGGTTCTGCCCCTTCCTCTGCTCTCTGTAGGGAGGTGAGGACTCTCTCCTCTGCTCCTCTCTGCAGCCATGAGCTGACTGCACGTGGGGATGAAAAGAAGTGCTCCCCTGGGTCCACCTTCTGAGGGGAGCAGGTCCCCTTCTCAGATGTCATGGTCAGGTCAGCGCTGTCATCATGAGCAAGAGAAGCAGCAGCTCTTGCTCCCCTTGGTCTAGATTTTCACCTCCTGTGTGACTCCTTCTGCCTCTCAGCCTCCAGCTACATTCTGTCCTGCTAGCTGGAGCCTAGGCCTGAGGCTGCCAGTTCAACTGTTACCAGCGGGAAGAACTCTCAGTGGATGGAGTTGTCCAGGCTGGACGTGCAGCTGATTGTAAAAGGTGACACAGTGGGCCAAGGGGGTGTGCTGGGTACCCCTCCTGCTCGGATGTTAAGAATGAGCCTCTAGGGCACATTAGTGATGGAGAAGGTCCGACCTTGCCATATTCTTCTGACAAGTCTCCCCACTGTTGGGCAGACGACTCTCATCTCAGTGAATACTCACTGTGCTGTATGTGATCAGAGTAAAAGCTGTAACTTTCTGGACTAGGGTGATAAGGTGGGTCTCTAGCTTTCTGTGCTCATTAAAGTTAGGTGCAGCTGCTTCCCTGACTCCTGGGTCGTAACTCTTCAGCCAGCAGCTCATTGTCTGTGATAGAGGAGAAGGGCCCCTCTTGACCCCACTCCAGCTGTCCTGCTCATACAGTAACTGTGAGCAAGAGCAGACAGTGCTGTTCCTCTGAACTGTAACTTCTCAGACATGACTGTTCATTGGGTGGAATAAGATCTGCTCTGAAACCACTTCCTGCCCCTGGACAATGGCTGTCTTGGACTATTTTGTAGGTCTGGAGTTGTTTTCTAGAAGCTATTTCTTTGAACTAAACTTTGGAAGTCTTTCTGTTCCTAGCAAACAATCTTAGCTTTCACATCACCACTAAATGAGGTTAAACTTTTCAGGATATTAATCAGGATTGAAGGAAGCAGACAGAAGCCTTTGGAAATGGACTCAGCTTTGGAGAACTATCAAGGTTCGTTTCCCCTCCTGAAACTAGATATTTTCCTCCATATCTGGATTGAAATCCTCCTTGGATCCATATCCTTGAGCTCTAAATTGAGTTTGATCCACTTTCCTAACCAAGGGAATTATGTGAGCTATGGCATTGAAATTGACACGAAGCAAATGCATCATCAACTCAGAGATCCCCATGAACTTGGATGTCCCACACATCCCTCTTGTCTTTGTGCAGTTACCTTCTCCTTTCCTTCCCTTTGCTGTGTTGTCACCATTGTGTTGGCCATGAGCAGGATTTCCATAACGGTTGACGTGTTTTCCAGTTGGCCTGGGGTTCACACAGTTTGGGTTCTGGTGATCAGTGTGCAGAGTGAGGTACTGCGCTAGTTCATGTGAACTGGTGCCAAATTCAACCCTTAGTCTCATGCATTGCAGGCAGGTGCTCTGCTACAAGTCCCATTTCTGTGACCATGAATTCCTTTTAGAGAGAGTTCCCTAATAATGTCAATCCTCTGTGTTAGGACACTGGCTGCTGTGGTTGCCATTCCATTTGTGAACTTGGATCCCACGAAGGTCCTCAATAGCCTAGGAAGATAAAATGAGTCTTTTCAATGAAATGAGGCAAGAAAGATAGTAAGGCTTTCAGACTAGAAAAGTCATTCAACTCTCACCAATTTCAGAGAACACAATATTATACCTGAAATAATAAACTTGTACAGTCAAGTGGCAAGCTGAGAAATCAATGTGCAGAAACCACGGTCCTATTTTCAAATAATAAAACAGAAGAGAGAAAAAAATTTTAAAGAACCCCATTCAACAACTGTGCCTCAAAAAACAGGTATCTCAGAATTAACCTAACAAAAGAATGAAATTCTCATATAAAGAAATGTATAAATCACTGCGAAAATCATTTTTAAAAGACAGGAGAAAATGGAAATATATCCTCTGTGCATGGATGATAGGGATTAATAATGGAAAATGACAACCTAGCCCAAAGCATTATGCATATTCAATGTAGTCCTTAATTTAAAAAAAAAAAACTTTGACATTCATGAAAGATACAGATCAAGCAATGTAGAAGTTTATATTGTGTAATAACACCCTCTCCACACAATAGCCAGAACAATCTTAGGGACAAAATAAAATAAGAGACTTCTCTCTCCCTAAATGTTCAACTGCAGTATAAAGTCACAGTGATCAAAGCCCTGTAGTATTGGATTAAGGACAGACTCTGACCTTGGACTAGAATCCAGAGTCCAGAGACAGATCCAAGGTATATGAACAATTGAACAATTTATTTTTGATAAAGGATCAAAAAGTATGAAATTGTCACAGAAAGCCTCTTCAACAACTGTTGTTGGGGAAGCTGGTTGGTCTCATGCTGAAGAATGAACTCAGGCCACTCTCTAATACTATGGATAAAAGTTAAATTAAAAATGAAGATCTTGACATCATACAAGATTCCCTCAATTATATTGATGAAAACATAGTCTGAAGACTTCTTAGCAATTGATCTAGAGATCTCTTCAATGATTCAATACCTTTGACCAAGTAAATGGAACCAGAAAAAATAATTGCTTCAGACTAAGAAGTTTCTAGCCAGTGAAGAAGTGACCAGAATGTAAAGATACTGAACAGACCGTGAGAAAATATTTGCGCACCACTCATGTTACCAATGGTGAAGATGTATCCAGCTAGCTTGGGAGCGGCCAGGGCGCCCCCGACTGGAGCCCGCAGCTTCCCGGGGAGCGCATCCAGCCAAGGCGCCTGGGGCTGCGCGCGCTGCGGCCGCGCCAGGGCGGGGGTGGGTGGGAGAGGTGGGTGGAAGGGCTTGGCGGACTCAGCGTCGCCGCTGCTTGTGGAGCCTGCTGCAGCGCCTGCGGGTCCAAGGGGCGGCGAGGGCCCCTCTCGACTTCCCAGCGCTGGCCCGGCTTTTCCCTGGGCAACCTAGCATCTGCAGCAACTCCTGGCGCGCTGCAGCCCAGCGGAGCCCAGCAGAGCCCAGCCTGAGCCACTGCCCCCACTGCTCCCTGGCACCCTCCCAGAGCGCCTCACTTCACGCACTGATTTGCGCTGGACACAGGACCCTCAGCCTCCAGGGGATCTTACCAGAATTCCACTCTTTTATCACTTCAGCTTCAGAGCCTGGGAAACCCTCCCGGGGTGACAGTTACTGCTTGGGATGTCCCCCCAGTTTCCTGAGCCAGGCAGACACATAGCACTGGGGACAGCAGGAATCACCATCCGCGTTTTCCTCTTGGAGGGTTTAAGGATCCCTCCAAAGCCTGGCGGTAATGAAAATGAGCACTATGCCCTAGAGTGGAGGACTTCAGTCAATGAACAGCATGCCGACATTGAAATGAAGAATTAATCTACATAGGAAGTAGAGTCGGGAGTGTAGCTCATGCCTCATGCCTAGGGAAGACCTGGGCTTGATCCCTGTCACACACAAAAAGTAGATGAATGTACATTTTAAATCTTACCTTTTGCACCAGGGAGAAGGATGGTTAATAGAAGTGTTTTGTGTGTGGGAAACCTGAGTTTGATCCCTGGGACCACACAGCTCCCCCAGTACTCCTGGGTTTGATTCCAATCACCAGGAACCCCCTGAGTACTGCTGGTGTGACCCAAAATATAAGCAAATTGATAGGTAAGAGACAGACTGATCCTTGATTTCATGTTTATTCAAAAAGCCAGGATGAAAAATCCCTTGACTGGGAAGAATAAATGTACTCTTAGATAGTGCTTTGCAGACTTCAGTTCCCATTCATATCACTTTGGAGATGTTACTAAAATGCAGGTCCTATTCTGTGAAGTTGAGGTTCAGACAAATGTTTTGGCTTTTATGTAAATTTTCAGATGTTGCTGGGATGCTGGTTGCTTTAAGCACAGTGTGCTGAAGGAGGGTGCCTATTGGCCAAAGTGTTAAAAATGCAGGGATGCTTGCCTAGTGCCTCTATAAGAGTACAAATAAGTTAAACAAAGGAGAAGCATGAATCAAACAAGACACAGTTGTACCCATTTAGATGGGTTCAAGCATGGATTACCCAGGCATTCACTGAGTACAAAGAAAGATAATTTTGAAGTTTCCTATGAAGCATCAAAAAAAAAGGGGGGGTCACTATATCTTGTATACTTCACTGGAGAGGAAAGTGCAGCATTTTCTAGTAAAGGAAACCAAAGGCTCTCAGCGGCTGAACTGTATGATGCCAGTTTGCACAAATCTCTACCTCTCTACCTTCCTTCAAAAGTGGCTAATGAGATGGGTCCGGGAAAATAATATGTCTTTTTCCAAAGCATACTCTTAATTTGACAATAAAATCTCTTCAAAAAAATTCAAGCAAAAACAAAACAAAAAGAGGTAATTTATTGTATTGTTGAGACATCAATTAGAAAACATATGCTTTAGAATTTGGGACATGTAAGAATTACGGGCTTCCAATGTGTATCTATGCATTTTTAGCTTGAACATTATCAGAAATTTCTAAGGATTTATAAGCATTTACAGAATGACTCTAGGCTTTCAACTGTGGGGCATTTTTCTAGATCATTTGCTTAGCGCTACTATAGGCACCCAGCAATCTCAGAGATGATTTTTAATTATTGTCATGTACTTGACCCAAGGGGCTGGAGCGATAGCACAGCGGGTAGGGCGTTCACCTTATAAGCGGCCAAAATGGCCGACCCGAGTTCGATTCCTCCGCCCCCTCGGAGAGCCCGGCAAACTACGGAGAGTATTCGATATGCCAGACACAGTAACAACAAAGTCTCCAACGGAGACGTTACTGGGCCCGCTCGAGCAAATCGATGATCAACGGGAGGGCTTTTACCTTTACCTTTTACTTGACCCAAGAAGACCTGACTTTGTGAATTGTATCTGTCTTTTACTATTGTGTGTGTGTGTGTGTGTGTAAGAAGCAATGCTGCATGCCTTACACTATACAATGTGCAGAAGATAAACAACACTGCCCATAGCTGAGTGGGATCAAGTGTCTCGAAGCCTTGCAGCCTGGTGAGCATGGTCCATGCTCATGAGCATGGTAGGTTAGTACCTGATTTCCTTTGAGTTGTTGCCGCTGCCCACCGGCTGATGTTGCCATCTTGGAATTTCTTAATGTTTTGTTTGGGGAGTCAGCGATGTGTTTCTTTATTCCTACATGCCAACTTCTTCTTTATATTTTAAGAAGACTTCAAGAATACAGCATCCGTCTACAATACTGTTTAAAACATCCTTGTACTGGTTTATGCTTGAATTGGGGTGCGTATGTTGATTGATATTCATCCTCAACTTTTCAGATCTTTGAAGGGAAATAAGGACAAGTTTGAAAAAGTGTTCGTTGTTTGAACATAAACTTAGCCTACATCACTCTTCTGATCATTATGAATAGAAACGGTAAAGCATAAAAAAGATGTATATATATATGTATACATAAAAATACATCATCTCATTACACATATTTGTATACACATATATATCATCCTCACTGGTAGAACTTTACAAGAAGAAAAATAATCAACCACTTCAAAAAATGGGGTGCAGTAATTTACAGATACTTCTTCAAAGACATACAGATGTCCTAGAGGAATAGAGGTATATAAAAACATACTGTATCACTTACCATTAGGGCAGTTCAAATCAAACCAGCAATACAACGTCTCATACTAGAAGACCAATACATACCATATTGCTAGAGTAGTTTGATTAATCACACTCACCAAGACAGAGTCTATTGGGTGATAGACCCAGGCAAAGAACCTGAAGCTATTGGTGCCGTTCAAAGGTCTCAAGAGCATTTGTAGGGTAATCTTGTGAGCCCACCATTATTTCACAGTCTATCATGCATCAGCAAGGCAGGACAGGTTACAACATGGCTCTAATCATGCAACAGGCAGCACAGCTCACAGCAAAGGAAGAGAGTCTCCTGAAACCAGAGGTTTTGTGGTTTGTACAAACTGCAAGTTAAGACCTTTCTCAAAGATAATGTTGTTCACCCATACCAGTAAAATCATATGTCCAAGGAATACATGTCCTAAAATTTAAAAAACACATGATAGAAAATTACATGATAATAATTCACACAACATAACAAAAAAATGCCAACTGTTGATATGGATGTTGCGAAAAAAGACCATCATTCATTGCTGGAGGGGATGTCAACCTGTGTTTTCCTATTGGAAAAACAATATAGACACCTCTCAAAAAAAATAACAAGAATAGAGCTTTTCATGCTGAGAATCTAACCCAGTAATTCCACTTCTTGGCATGACCCCAGAGGTCCAAACTCTACTCAGAAAAGACATATGTACTCGTATAATCATTGTAGCACTATGCACAATAGCCCAAATAAGGAAAGAACCCAATTATCTGAGAACAGAGGACCGCATAAAGTAATTGGTACAAATCCACAGTGAAAAACTATGCAGCTATCAGAGAAGACAAAAGCATGTAGTGTTCTACCTGGCTGTATTTGGAGAGTATCCTACAGAGAGGAGAAAATAATAAATGCCTAAGGAAACAGGAACTGTGAACTGTTCCTCAGTAAGAAGCAGGGAGGATGGGGGGTATAGGATAGGGAAAGACACCGGGATCATGGTGGGAGAAGCAGATACTCTGGTGCAGTGCATGGTGCTGGAATGTTTTATGCTTGAAACCCTACCATTAACAATATTATAAATTACCTTGCTCAAATATTTTTGAAAGCCCAAGAAAAAACACAAACCACAGTTGTTTTTGGTTTTTCATTTTTATGTTTTTTGCCAATATCTGTCATAAGCAATTAATCTTGCAACTTTAAGTACTTACTACAAATACAAGATGCACACTCTAATAGGGAAATGCCTAAGGGAAGTAAATAGGGATGAATCCTTGGAAATCTTACCCCTCTATTAGTGGTTACTGACAATGTGTGACTTTCATTGAGGGTGAAGTTCAAGGAGGGGGTCACAGAAAGGCCATATTATAGTCAGGTGGTAAAACTTCAATTCTTTTATTATTGGTATATAATTTGGGGAGGGCTTTTTGTGTCACAACCCACGGTGCTCACTGGTTACTCCCGGATCTGCAGTTGGGACTTACTCATGGCGGTGCTCAGGGGACCATATGGAATGCCAAGGATCAAACCCAGGTTGGCCACGTCCAAGGCAAATGTCCACCCGCTATACTACTGCTCCGGCTCTTATTCATATATTATTTTCACAAGACAAAGTACGTGAGTTCAAGCACTCTATTACAGTGTGACATTCCACGTCCTCTCTTCTGAAACCAAGAGAACATCCCCATCCTCCCATGGAGTCTTTCTTCTGCATCCTTCAAATTAGGACGAATCCCTGTTGTTTTTGTATCACCTTGGAGAACATCTGCCATTTCTAGAAGGTCAACATAGCTTGTGCTCTTGTTGATGACTTTTCTACACATAAGCATGTTTTCGTGGTTCTGAAGTCAGTGGGCCCCCTTTGATGGTTTTGTAAGTCAGGGAGGAGAGAGCTGGTCACCTTCTCCCAATCCACCTCTGCCATGCTGGGACCAGTTGGGAAGATTAAGACTTTAAAGGAATGTGATAAGCCCATGTTTGGAGGTGACCTTGAGTCTAGCCAGTCCCATGAAGTCCTGCCAGCTCGCCCCGTCAAGCCACACCTGAAATCTGCATGGTGTTCTCTGCATAGGAGTTGGTCACCACCATCTGATCTTTTGGGGAAACCCAAAAGACTTAAGCTGGAGTGAGAAATTGTTCTTTTCAGGAAAGGAAAGTCAGTCCTAGGCCTTACCCATGATTTCCAGGTACTTTATTCTGTCTCACAGAAAAGATTTTCAGGAAGAGACAAAAAATCAAGTGAAACACATTTTTTGGAGGGTTTTAGGAAGGGGAAGGAGTGAGAGAAAATGTGTGAGAGTGAGAGTACCATGTCCAAGAGAGAAGGTGGACTTCCTCATCCATGGAAAAAGCCCTAGTACACATCTCAAGAGGGAAGATGTGAGTGACACATGTGCTCAGGGACCACCTATGTTTGGCCTTGTGGCACAAGCAGCACATAGACTTGGGCAGCATATGTGTGGGCTTCCTTTGTTCAAGATGCTTTTGTGGGGTGTCTTCAATTGGCCCCACATGGAACTTTCTAGCTAGTTAAGAGCCCATTGCTAGGGTTGTGGCTAAGGGATAGAGTAGGGATGGTCTTCTTTGAAACTCCTTTCCTTAAACTTTGTTCCTACTGGATCTTCTCTGGGAGAATGGCTCCAGCCTTCTGGGCTAGCTACAGGTAAAGGTCTTATCAGGTCTAGCTGCCTGTATCCTCAAGGTGGGTCCAGACAGCATTAGGCCTAGGTGGTTTTACTACTTTTTAAGAATTCCATTCCCATGGGGGCCCTTTCCTATCTACCTGCCTGCCTACATCAGTTCCTCCAACTTGCCATTGACAAACGTTGAAATATTTTTCATAGTAATTTTTCTCTGAATGAACAGCTTAGAGTTTGATGAAGCTGTTCTCAGAATACTTACATGTACTTATATGCTTATATACTTCATGATATTATGATTAGGAGGAAACTACTTGACAGAAGTTGGATGTTTTAGAAACATTGCTATTACCGTTATATTATTCTTCCCTGACATAACAAAAGGACAGTGGTGGAAGGTCATGGGCATTTATGGAGGTGGTAGCACATAGTAACTTTGTTTATAAGTTTATAAATACCATAAGCTTAAACAAAATTATAATTGTATTATTTAAACTAAATAAAACTTAAATAGAATAAAATAAAATTACATATCCACCTGCAAAAAATACTTTTTTCAGTGAAGCAAGTAGTTTTTCTGTTTGTCATGTTCTGCTTTGTTTTTGAGCCACAACGGCTGTTGCTTAGGGTTTCCATCTGACTCCACACTCAGGGATTCTTGCTGGCTCATTGGAGGACCCAAAGGGGGGAAGATTGGGAATCAAACCTATGTTGGCCACATGTACCCTACCAGCTGTGGTATCAACTGACCCTCAAAGAAAGAGAGTTTTGAGTGAACAAAACTTACTTAGAAAGATGCAAGGAGAGAGAAAGAGGAAACATGTGTTCAAGAGAGATCACAGTCTTCTCCAGAGAGGAAAGAAGTGCGAGCAAAGAGACACAGAGAGAAGAAAGTAGGATACACATTTAAGGGAGAACAGAGGCTTGGAGAACAATTAAGCAAGCAAAGAAAGAGGCATAGAGGCAGCAATAGAGATATCTATTCAGGGAGATCACAGACCAGAGAATACAGGCCCTCAAAGTATTAAATTTAAAAAAATCAAGAGAAAACGCAGACATAACTTTCCAAGACATTGAAGCCAGAGGCATCTGTAAGGGTGAAATACCACTAACAAAGTAAGTGGCAGCAAAGACAAACAAATGGGGCTCCAATAAATTAAGAAGCTTCAGTCCCTCAAAGAAAATAACAATCAGAATAGAAAGACAGCCCACAAACTGGGAGAAATTCATTGCTTAACATGCATCTAAGATAGATCTAATACCCAAGATAGCCAAAGCACAGGTGAAACTGTACAAGGAGAAAAAATCCAACCCCATCAAAAAATTGTGAGAAGAGATGAACAGAAAATTCCTCAAAGAAGAAATATAGCACTGTAGCACTATCTTCACATTGTACATCGATTTGTTTGAGCAGGCACCAGGACGTCTCCATTGTGAGACTTGTTGTTGCTGTTATTGGCATATTGGAAATGCCATGGGGAGCTTGCCAGGCTCTAACAATTCAGCAGGAAACTCTCCGTAGCTTGCTGGACTCTCCAGGAGAGAGAGAGGAATCGAACCTGGGTCAGCCGTTTGCAATGAAGCACTGTGCTATTCCCGATGTGCTATCGCTCCAGCCCAAAGAAGAAATAAAAATGGCAAAAAAAGCATATGAAAAATAAAATAAAAAAGCATTAGAAAATGCAAATCAAAGCAATGAAATATCACCTCACATAACAGAGAGTCACACTCATCACAAAAAACAACCACCACCTGTGTTAGCAATGGGTACAGGGCAAAAAGTACTCTAACTCACTGCTGGTTAGGTCGGCTGCTCAAGCCTTTTGGGAAGACAGTTGAGCACTCCTCAGAAAACTAGGAATTGAAGTCCCATACGATCCACAATTCCACTATTGAAAATATACCCATGGGCCCCAAAGCACAAAACAGAAAAGGCATCAGCATTCCTATGTTCATTGTAGCACTGTTTAATATAACCCAAATCTGCTAACAACCTAGATACACAAGATGAAGAAATTATGGTTTCATATTCACAATGGAGTATGACACAGTCATTAGAAAAGATGGAATTATGAAATTCGCTGATACATAGATAGATCTGGAGAGTATCATGCTGACTTAAATGAGTCATTGAGAGTACAAAACTTACTGACCCCACTCATTTGCAGATATACAAGTGTCAAGGTACGAGAATAATGCCCAAAGACCATAGGAACAGAAGGCAGGAAAATGGGTCCTCCTAGAGAGCTTGCCAGAGTAGGGAGGTGTGGTTTAGGGCCAGAAAGGGACCACTATAACAATGATAGGTAAAAGTGGTTAATTTGGAGGAGAACTGGGTGCTGTAAGAAGCTTAAGTGATGCACATGATATACTTTCACTAGCAGTATTGTAAACCACGGTGCCATAAATAAAAAAAGAAAAAAAATGAAAAGGCAATGGACCTTAGTATGCCTGGGCATTCCAAAGGTGCTTTCAGACTAGAAGGGTTGACTTCCATCAGAGCATTCAGAAACGGATTGGCAGGGGCCAGTCTATTTGTCTTCTGAAATAAGCTCTCGTGATACTAGTGTGTCCTCAGCTCAGGGATTTCCCCTCAGGCTCTGTTAGGATGGAGACTACGATCAATATCATGCCCACCAGCACCACATTCAGCAAGGGGCTCGAGGGCACCAGCATGGTTGGCCAGTAACTAGACCTCTTTATGCCTTATGGTTTCTCACCTCTTACCTTATTGTTCTAAGCATAGGACTGCAGGATTAGGGGAATAGGTGTTTGGTGCAGTATCTCCCAAAGCCCCAGAGTACAGTTCGACACCTGAGATATCTCCTGATTGCAGCTGGATGCTGTGGTGGAAGACCCTTTGGGCCCACTCTCTCTGAGTGCTCTCCTTCTCTCCCTGGGAACTTTTGTTCATTGTGGTCTCCAGGGCTTTCTTGGCAGGAGTAGAGTATCCAAGTTTCAGTGTAGAGTTTCTTGGCCTGTAGGAGGGATTCTCCATACTCAGTCATCTTGGCTCAGAATCCTCAGAATCCTATTTTGCGTATTGTGTCCTCTGCATCATAGTTTGCAGATTTGTGTAGATAGAAAGTATTCAGCATGTTTTTATTAATTTGGAACATACCCATATTTCAGGAGTCTGTTGATCTTGGCATATCAGTAATGAAAATATGAATTATTCTTCAGGATATACCAGAAAAAAGTCCTCTGTTTTTCTCAACTTCTTCACCTATATGCTTAAATTAACCTACTCTGGGTTGGAATGAAAGGTCCGGATCTTGGAGATGTCTTTCTTGGAATCTCAGAAGAGCTCTATCATGCTCAACTAAACAGTGGAAGAACAAAAGGACAGTGGTGGAAGGTCATGGGCTTTTTTGGAGGTGGTAGCACATAGTAACATTGCTTATAAGTATAAAAATACTATAAGCTTAAACAAAATTATCACAGTCTTCTCCAGAGAGGAAAGAAGTGCGAGCAAAGAGACACAGAGAGAAGAAAGTAGGATACACATTTAAGGGAGAACAGAGGCTTAGATAACAATTAAGCAAGCAAAGAAAGAGGCATAGAGGCAGCAATAAAGATATCTATTCAGGGAGATCACAGACCAGAGAACACAGGCCCTCAAAGTTTTTAATTAAAAAAATAAAGAGAAAAGGTAGACATAACTTTCCAAGACATTGAAGCCAGAGGCATCTGTAAGGGTGAAATACCACTAACAAAGTAAGTGGCAGCAAAGACAAACAAATGGGACTCCAATAAATTAAGAAGCTTCGGTCCCTCAAAGAAAATAACAATCAGAATAGAAAGACAGTCCACAAACTGGGAGAAATTCTTTGCTTACCATGCATCTAAGAAAGAGCTAATACCCAAGATAGCCAAAGCACAGGTCAAACTGTACAAGGAGAAAAAATCCAACCCCATCAAAAAATGGTGAGAAGAGATGAACAGAAAATTCCTCAAAGAAGAAATATAGCACTGTAGCACTATCTTCACATTGTACATCGATTTGCTTGAGCAGGTACCAGGACGTCTCCATTGTGAGACTTGTTGTTGCTGTTTTTGGCATATTGCAAATGCCACGGGGAGCTTGCCAGGCTCTGACATGTCAGCAGGAAACTCTCCATAGCTTGTTGGGCTCTCCAGGAGGGAGAGAGGAATCGAACCTGGGTCAGACGCTTGCAAGGAAGCACTGTGCTTTTCCCGCTGTGCTATCGCTCCAGCCCAAAGAAGAAATAAAAATGGCAAAAAAGCATATGAAAAATAAAATCACAAAGCATTAGAAAATGCAAATTAAAGCAATGAAATATCACCTCACATGACAGAGAGTCATACTCATCACAAAGAACAACCACCACCTGTGTTAGTAATGGGTACAGGGCAAAAAGAACTCTCACTCACTGCTGGGTTAGGTCGGCTGCTCCAGCCTTTTGGGAAGACAGTTGAACACTCCTCAGAAAACTAGGAATTGAACTCCCATACGATCCACAATTCCAGTATTGAAAATAAACCCATGGACCCCAAAGCACAAAACAGAAAAGGCATCAGCATTCCTATGTTCATTGTAGCACTATTTAATATAACCCAAATCTGCTAACAACCTAGATACACAAGATGAAGAAACTATGGTTTCATATTCACAATGGAGTATGACACAGTCATTAGAAAAGATGGAGTTATGAAATTTGCTGATACATGGATAGACCTGGAGAGTATCATGCTGACTTAAATGAGTCATTGGGAGGACAAAACTTACTGACCCCACTCATTTGCAGATATACAAGTGTCAAGGTACGAGAATAATGCCCAAAGACCATAGGAACAAAAGGCAGGAAAACGGGTCCTCGTAGAGAGCTTGCCAGAGTAGGGAGATGTGGTTTAGGGCCAGAAAGGGACCACTATAACAATGATAGGGAGAAGTGGTTAATTTGGATGAGAACTGGGTGCTATAACAAGCTTAAGTGATGCACATGATATACTTTCACTAGCAGTATTATAAACCACGGTGCCATAAATTAAAAGAGAAAAAAAAAAAGAAAAGGCAATGGACCTTAGTATGCCAGGACATTCCAAAGGTGCTTTCAGACCAGAAGGGTTGGCTTCCATCAGAGCATTCAGAAACGGATTGGCAGGGGCCAGTCTATTTGTCTTCTGAAATAAGCTCTCCTGATACTAGTCTGTCCTCAGCTCAGGGATTTCCTCTCAAGCTCTGTTAGGATGGAGAATACGATCAATATCATGCCCACCAGCACCACATTCAGCAAGGGGCTCGAGGGCACCAGCATGGTTGGCCAGTAACTAGGCCTCTTCATGCCTTATGGTTTCTCACCTCTTACCTTATTGTTCTAAGCATAGGACTGCAGGATTAGGGGAATAGGTGTTTGGTGCAGTATCTCCCAAAGCCCCAGAGTACAGTTCGACACCTGAGATATCTCCTGATTGCAGCTGGATGCTGTGTTGGAAGACCCTTTGGGCCCACACTCTCTGAGTGCTCCCCTTCTGTCACTTAGAACTTTTGTTCATTGTGGTCTCCAGCGGTTTCTTGGCAGGAGTAGAGTATCCAAGTTTCAGTGTAGAGTTTCTTGGCCTGTAGAAGGGGTTCTCCATACTCAGTCATCTTGGCTCAGAATCCTCAGAATCCCATCTTGCGTATCGTTTTCTCCGTATCATACTTTGCAGATTTGTGTAGATAGAAACTATTCAGCACGTTTTTATTAATTTGGAACATACCCATATTTCGGGAGTGTGTTGACCTTGGCATATCAGTAATGAAAATATGAATTATTCTTCAGGATATACCAGAAAAAATCCTCTGTTTTTCTCAACTGCTTCACCTATATGCTTAAATTAACCCACTCTGGGTTGGAATGAAAGGTCCGGATCTTGGAGATGTCTTTCTTGGAATCTCAGAAGAGCTCTATCATGCTCACACTGAACAGTGGAAGAATTCGAGATACAATTCAGAGAAGTGAGAGGGAGTCAGTCATGTAAACTTGGCCCTTTCCTTTTGTGCACTACTTGGGAGGGAAGTCCCAAGTGAGGGAGGACACTCATTCTCATCAAAGTTCTGTGCCTTCTGGGCCATTGGAGAAGCAGTGGCCAGCCAGGCAGCAGGCTGCCAGCAGGAACTTTCTTCTCTTGCGTTTCTCCTCTCACTTCGTCTTCTTCTCACTTGTGGTGGCCTGCGCTTGTACCTTTCAAGTCAAACGTCAGCACTAAGAAAGATGGAGTCCTAAAGGAACAATTCTAGAAACCCTTATATTTCTATGCTCCTATGGACCTAGCAATGAAGACACGAACCATAAAATACCAAAGGAATAAAAACTGATGGCATGAGGAGAGAATGACAAGTTCTAATATAGTGTGAGAAATTTTACTTAAGAAATTTTTCTCAGAAGTGGAGAGAATGTTTTAATAATTCTTCCTATAAATTAAAATGGTTAACCAAAAATCAACCTAAGGAAATCTTTACTACACTGAAACAGAACGGGATGTTAAATATCTATGAAAATTCAGAGACATCTGGGATCCTACTAAACAATTAGATAAGGGTTAAAAAGATAGCTTAGAGGGGCAGGCACGTACCTTGCACGTGGCCAATCCTTGATTGATCCTCCAAACCATAGATGGTCCCCAAGCACTGCCTGAAATGATCCCTGGTCGCAGAGCCAGTAACAATCCCTGGGCTCAGTCAAGGTGTCACCCCAATACCAAATAAAATCATTTTATTTGGGTTTGGAACCATTCTTTTATTGGGATCATGTGTGTTCACAGATTTTAAAGTGCATTTATAAATGGCTACAAGGATTATAGTATCCAAGCCAAGGCAGATCTTCTGTTAATGTGGAGAAATAGAAAGGAGAAATTTTAGAGCAATCCTGGTGTGAATCATTGGAAAGACATCTGGATGGATCCTCAGGGTAATAAACTGAACTTGATAAAAGTTAATGTGAATTTTCATAAACCTTTATAAGCCATCAAAAATCAAAAGTGAAAAATATCTATGGAAACAGATTCTGGTGTTTCAACTTTCCCCCCACTACACACACATTTTAGGACATGCATCTCTCTGAGGAGGAAAAGCTCAATTCCAGTTAGGGTGCAGGACTCTATCTAAACATGCATAAGGCTTACAGGTTCCTGCTACTGATTCTCAACTAATAGATTCTCCTAAAGAAACTCAGACTTGCAGATCAAAACCCAGCATCAAGGGGCTGGAGTGATAGCACAGCGGGTAGTGCCTTTGCCTTCTACAGGGCCCACATGGGTTAGATTCCCAGCATCCCATATGGTTCTTTGAGCACCACCAGGAATAATTCTTGAGTGCGCAGCCAGGATTAACCCCTGTGTATCCCCGGGTTTGACCCAAAAAGAATAAAACCAAAAAATCCCACAGCATCAAGAGTTGGGGGTTTGGGGGTTGGAGCAATAGTACAGCAGGTAGGGTGTTTGCCTTGCATGTGCGGACCCAGGCTTGATTCCCAGCATCCCGTAGGGACCCAGAAAGAGGTTATAGGTGGTGCAGAAGTTATGGGGCAAGCTGAGGGATAGTGTTCTTGACCTGGATTAACAAATCACAAAGTTATTCATGATTGTGTTTCAAATTGACAATGATCAAGCAGCAAGCCCTTCACAGTGACTCCTTCCCTCCAACAATGCCCCCGGTTTCCAACCCATCCCCACCACTCCAACGCTATGGCAGGCACTTTTCTCTTTTTCTTTTTTCATTCAACTGGCCTTTCAAAATATCTTTAGTATTTTAATAATTTTCTCCATCTCTTTTGTTTTCAGAAAAATTATGCTCTTAAATTTCCTTATCTATTTTTTTCTGCTTAAATAGGACTTACTTTTCATTCCCTTTTCTAGACCTTGAAGAGGAAACTTACATTACTGATCTTAGAATGCTATATTTTTAAATAATATGAACATTTAATACTTTGAGTTTCTCTCTCCAATTTTATTTTAAAACATTTCGAAAGAATATATGACTTTTTAAATAAAATTTCTCTTTGACCCATGGAATAAAAATATTTTGCTTGATTTTAAGAATTTAGAATTCTATTTTTCTGTGTAGTTATCAATGGACAGTTTCACTCTCTAATAATCAATGTGTGTGTATATATGCACATATATTTATCAATGATACAGAGCTGGAATGATAGCACAGTGGTAGGGCGTTTGCCTTGCACACAGCCAGACGGGCCAAGCCGGGTTCGATTCCTCCTCCACTCTTGGAGAACCTGGGAAGCTACCAAGAGTATCTCACCTGCATGGCAAAGCCTGGCAAGCTACCCGTGACTGATTCAATATGCCTAACACACTAACAACAAATCTCAAAATGAAGACGTTACTGGATCCACTCGAGGAAATCGATGAACAACAGGAGAACAGTGCTACATATAAATGAAATTTTTCAATAAAATAAAACAGGAACAGGAAGTGCACTCAAGTTCTAGAACAAATGCATAGCATCCACAGCATCTGTGTTCTGCGTTTGGTCCTCAGCATCACAGGATGTAGCACAGGTGAATCTCAATGTCAGGCCTGGCCACTGAGCTCCCAGACCCACAGGGGGCTTAAGGGGACCCAGGTATCTTAATAAAGGTCCCCTCCTAAGTGTCTCAAGAATGAAAAAAAAAATAATTTTAAAAAAGTAAATGTTAAACAGAAAACGTGAATAAGCAAGTCACACACATAAACGACCCGGACAAGGACAGACCTAGCAGGTATCAGGTGTTGCAGAGATGTCCCAGCTGGAAGGGCACCACGGAAGATTGTCCAGGCTGAGCTGTGGCCACCGTGCTGGGGGCACGTGGGCTTGCTGGGATGTGCCCGAGCACTTAGCCCTTCTCCGGGCACTGCCCTTTCCAGGAGAGATGGACACAGCCGATGGGAGTCCTCCAGGAACGTGGGCATCATTGCATCTTTGTGGTCAGATGTGAACGCGCTGTGGTGGCGCCTTGGGGAACTCTGACTGTTGGTGACCCACAGGTCACAGAGTGGGGCTTGGAGGCGGGGAGGTGGCACACACCTGGCCCCGTCTCCATTCCCAGAAACTTTGGGTTCTGAAGCACCTCAGTGTATAGCCCTGGGGACCCCTGAGACCCGTCAGGCTGGGCCTGCTGCTTCCTAGTTCTGCAGAACCCAGCAGGATGCGGCCTCTCTGCATGCACCAAATATGGCCAGGAGACACCGCCAACTCTTCTGAGCACGACCTGAATCCCCTCTAGGGCTCCTGGAAAAGCCACAGACACAAGACTTGTCAGCGGAGCAGTACCTGCTAGCCTACAGAGAGATCTCAGTCCTGCACCAGCCATCCAGTGCCAGGAGCACCAGGAAGGGGCCTCCTCCTTCCGCACCGCTTCTTCACTGCCCTCTAGTGGCCACAACTGACATTGCGCTAACAGGCCAGGAGAACTAGTTCAAGAACCCAGATGCATTTGGACCCAGGAGGCAAGGAAGAGTGTCTGGGGAGGGGCTGGAGCAATAGCACAGCAGGTAGGCCAGCTGCCTTGCAAGCCCAGCCTCAGTTCCCGCCACCAGCGTTGGTCTCCTAAGGTGTGTCCCAAAAGAGTATCTTGGGAATTGAGAGGCAAACCAAGACTTGGCTTTTGAGGCAATTCCTGGTGCAAAGACTGCAGGGTTATTTGTGTGTGTGTGTGTGTGTGTGTGTGTGTGTGTGTGTGTGTGTGTGTCTTTGTGTGCGTGTGGAATGCACAAAGGTGTGATGAGGCTGCATCACCCTCCTCTGACCTCACATTTGCCCCACCTCTGTGGCACCTCTTAATTCCCTTTTGTTCTCTCTCCCCTTTTGGGTGCTGTGGTTTGCAAAAGAGGCATTGAGTGGCAATCATGTTCAGTCTATAGTGTACTTTCAGCGTGCATCTCCCATCCTGGGAGGATCCTCCCAACACCCTTTACTTGGTGCTCCCTTCTCTATCTGAGCTGCCTTTTCCCCTAGCAAGTGCGCCTGGCCTCCAAGCCATGGAGTGAACCTCCTGATACTTATCTCGGCTATTCTTGGGTGTTAGTCTCCTATTTTGTAACTTTATGTTCCTCAGATGAATGCAATCTTTCTATGTCTTTCCCTCTCTTTCTAACTCATTTCACTTAGCATGATACTTTCCATGTAGTAGCAACAAGTCCTTTTAAAAAAAAAAATCAATCCTTCAGCCTCCCTGCCTGAGGATATCAGTAGTGAGGCAGCACTTCTAAGGAAGGCACAGCCAACCCCAACTTTTTCTGCCTCCCTTGGCTAGTGAAGCAAGGTGGGTGGTCACCCTGAACCAGCTTCCAACTTAGTTTTTTGCTATCAAAAGGTCCCCACCCCCTGCAGTGCCCGGGTTCAGGCCTGGCAGCTGCCAGGCCCGCATGGGCAAGACTGGCCCTGCTTCCACTGCAGAGGGCCCTCCAGGCACCAGACATTCCCACCCAAGGCATCCCCCTTGATTCCCTTGGGGGAACCCTTTGGACACAAAAGGGTTGAGCAAACCCAGGCAGAGGCTCTGCAGAGGAGAAAGCAGCCCGAAGTGCCCACTTTTGTCCCACATCTCACCACCGGGGGCGATATTGGACAGCCCACACTGCCGCAGATGGGAGGGTACACTGCAGAATCCCCTGGACATAAGCGTCTTCAGGCTTTGCCCTGCAAGGAGACCAAGCAGGACCAGTGAAGGACCCAAGCCCACGCGCACTCCTGGTGCAGGCGGGCTGCTTAGGGGCGCCACCACTGCAAGGCTGGTTTCTGTCCTGGCAGCAGCATGAGCTCCCTCGCCCCCAATTTCCCAATCCGCTGCCCGGTGCTGCCAAGCCTCAGGCCTCTGCAGAGCTCTGAAAGTCCAGATCCAAGGAGCGCCCTGCCGCCGGGACCCCTCCCTGCACCTCCCGAGCTCCCACCGCGCGACTCCCCCCCCCCCCCCCCCCGCCTTCCCCTGGGCCCCCGGCCTGGGCACCCTCCTCCTGCCACCCTTGCCAGTCCCAGAAACTTCCCCAGCCACAGGCCCGGGGGTCCCTCCATGCCCGTGTCGAGGAGGTGTCCCTCGGGCTCTCCCGGGAGCAGCGGCCACCACCGGGCCGGAGGGCGCGGGGATGGGCCCCTGGCATGGGCCGGTGGTCCCCCCGGCTGCCCTCCACCGCCTCCCTTCCCCTCCCCTCCCCCAGGCTCGCAGATGTCCAGCAGCGCTCATTGGCCAGCGGGTCCCGGGCAGGGGTCGGGGCGCGCGGCCTCGGGCGCGGTCAGGGGCGGGCGGGGCAGGGCAGCGGGGCCACGCTCGGGTGCGAGGTGTCCAGAGCCGGGGCCAGCGCTTGGCGGCCTGGCGGCTCCTGGACAGCTCCTGTCCCCGCTTAAGTCTGGAGGGTGGGGCGCGGCGCCTCAGGGACACTGGGTGTGGCCTCCTGTGGACCGCCTAGGGGTGTGGCCTCGCCTGCGTAATAACTAGGGGTGTGGCATCATTGAGCCGGGTCCTCTGGGGCTGTGGCCGCCCTTGCCTGTGGCCTAGGGGTGTGGCCTCGCCTGTGTAACACCTGGGGTGTGGCCTCACTTCCAGAACAGCCTGATGCTTAGGTTGCTTCTGGGTTGTGGCCTTGGGGTGTGGCCTCCCTTGCTTGTCGCCTGGAGGTGTGGCCTCACCTGTGTAACCCCTGGGGGTGTGGCCTGTGTAATGCCTGTGGTGTATCCTCCCTTGTGTGACCCTTGGGTGTGGCCTCGACTATGTGACACCTGGAGGTTGGATTGGCCTGTGTGATGCCTGGGGTGTTGCCTGGCCTGTGGCCCACCTGGGTATGTGGACTCGCCTGTGTATCACCTGGGGGTGTGGCCTCGACTGTGTATCACCTGGGGTGTGGTCTCACTTCCAGCAGAGCCTGACCCTTTGGGTTGCTTCTAGGGTGTCCCCTTGGGGTCTAGCCTGGCTTGCCTCTCACCTGGGGGTGTCCCCTCACCTGTTTAATGGCTGGGGGTGTGGCCTCGCCTGTGTAACACCTGGGGTGTGGCCTCACTTCCAGCAGAGCCTGACACTTTGGGTTGCTTCTGGGGTGTCCCCTTGGGGTCTAGCCTGGCTTGCCTCTCACCTGGGGTGTCGCCTCGCCTGTGTAACTCCTGGGGTGTGGCCTTGCTTCCAGCAGAGCCTCACCCTGTGACCTGCTTCTGGGGCACTTTCATGCCTTTCCAGGGTGGGGGTTCCGTCCCACCAACCCCCTCACAGGTCTGTGCTGGGGGTGGGGATGGAGCGGCTGTGATGAGGGGCTGCTGTCCTGGGCCTTCCTCCTCCTGGGGCTGGTCCCCCTGTTCTTGCTGGGAGGGCTCCAGACAGGTCAGCCATGCCCGCTTCTCAGGTGGTCAGAGCTGCGCTTCCCCTCAGGCTCACAGGCCGAGGTCCCGCCCAGCACCCACCCCACCCCACCAACTCCTCTGGCGTCTCCCATGCCACTGGCACCCAAGGCCTCCCCGGGACCCACATTTCCTGCAGTGAAGCCCCCAGAGCATTAGCCCTTCCCACATGTGGTTCCAGTCAGGCCCAGAGTGTCATTGATGTCATGTGGCCATGCGGTGTGATCTGATCTCAGACAAGTGGAGATGCTGATGGGCAGAGTGAAGGGGGATCCCTGTGGAAATTTCCTTCTAGTCGGCCTTTGGGCAGCCCTGGACAGCGCCTCATCCCACTCAGGGCTTTCCCTTCCTTCCTTCGCCATGTCCCAGGAAAAGCAGATCCTCCTGGACATTGTTCTGCTCCAGGAGGCCGCGGAGAACTTCCGCCTGCAGCCCCACGAGCAGCTTCTCACCTGGTTCAAGGACGAGGAGCTGATCATGAAGGAGGAAAGGTGGGCAGGACAGGCCTGATTGGGGGAGGGCCCGGGTTCCAGTACCTGGGACAGTCTGCGTCGTCTCCATGTACCCACAGCCCAGACTGATTTGCAGCCTGGACCCTTCTGGTCTCCTGAGCCTGGTAGGGACCATGCTAGTGTGGCTTTGGTCGCCAAGCGCTGCCTCTCTGTCCCCAGATTCGTCCTGTACTTTCAGCGGGAGTCCCCGACTCAGCCGTCCAACCCAAGGCACCGCTACTAACGAGCTTCAGAAGAAGCCACTGTCCACACTGGCTGTGACATCTCCTTCACTTCTTTTTGTTTTTAAAGAATATCAGCTATATTTGTTATTAACACTAACTCAGCTTGATATCAAAACATTTGAGCAAAAGAATGTGTTGTATTGCAATTTCCTAGCGACACAGTATCCCTCCGTGGCGTTCCCCACACACTCGAAACCCACAGGAGCAGCTGTCCATGGGCCTGGGGTGAGGGGTGTGGTGAAACTTATCCAGAAACTTCCTTCATCTCCTTGGTGTCTGAAACTTCCCTTCCAAGCAGGAATCTAGGTGGACCCCACCGTCGGGAAAGGCTCTGCTCCTTCCTGTGTGTATCCCCTGCACACCGGGGCTTTTCTCATGGTTGGGGAAGCTCTTGCACTTTGTCGGGATATCTGCGGGGTATCGTCTGGTATCTCCTCAAGCGGGGCAGATGCAATCTCCGCAGCATCGTCTTCTGGTGACGGTTTTCAGCAGGAAGTAACTGGCTTCCTTGGTCCCCAGCCCCTTCAGGGGAAGCTGAGCTGCTGTTCCCTGCCTCCATCCTCCCAGTAGCCACGATGTGAAGAGCTTAGCTGTTGTTCCAGAGAACGTGACAAGCCGCGTTCCTAGTGACAGCTGCACTGCCAGGTCCTACCTGGTGATACCCCAGTGACTGCTACCCTGGAGATTTCCCGATGCCAAGGCTTTCCTCGTGCTGCTCTTCTCCAGTGCTCTTCTCCCCAGCCTCCACTAAAGTTGGGTCCCTTTAAAGAACACCGACTCATTTCCCAGTCGCCTGACTTCCTCTCCCAGGCCAACAGCCACCTCCTCTCTTTGTCCTCTCCCCTAGCCCGGGTTGTTCCTGCGGTGTCCTGGGCTTAATCTAGTTGTGCTTATAAATGTACCGTATAATCCCATAAAGCACCTTCGAAGTGAATGCTTCGTTGTCGCACACGCGGACTTTGGTTTTCATGGTCCTCAATGACATAACAGTGAAAATTAGACTTACACGTACCTTAAGTCTGATTTGTGAGTTTCTTTTCCTTTTCTGAAATGAAATCACTTTGCATTAGGACTCCTGTTTTCAATAGCATCATTGTACGTAGTATCAGTGTACACTTGGCATTGTTTCTTCCTTCAACATTGAATCAGTTCCCAGAGAACTCAATGAAGGCAATGGGCCTGGGCTGTTCCTTGTGGGAAGGTTTCACAGACAATGTCTTAATTGCACCTGGCGGGGTTCAGGGGACCATATGGAATGCCAAGGATCGAACCCAGGCCAGCCAAGTCAAAGGCGAATGAATGTCCACACACTATACTACTTCTCCGTTCCTATTGATATATCATTTTCACAAGACAAAGTACGTGGATTCAAGCACTCCATTACAGTGTGACATTCCACGCCCTCTCTTCTGAAACCGAGAGAACATCCCTATCCTCCCATGGAGTCTTTCTTCTGCATCCTTCAAATAAGTAAGATTGCTGTTGTTTTTGTATCACCTTGGAGAACATTTCTGCCATTTCTAGAAGGTCAACATAGCCTGTGCTCTTCTTGATGACTTTTCTACACATAAGCATGTTTTTGTGGTTCTGAAGTGAGTGGGCCCCCTTTGGTGGTTTATGAAAGTCGGGGAGGAGAGAGATGGTCACCTTCTCCCAATCCACCTCTGCCATCCTGAAACCAGTTGGGAAGCTTAAGACTTTAAAGGAATGTGATGAGCCCCTGTGTGGAGCTGACCTCGAGTGCTGCCAGCCCCACGAGGCTCCACCAGCCCCGTCAAGCCACCCCTGACATCTGCATGGTGTTCTCTGCATAGGAGTTGGTCCCCACCATCTGATCATGCCCACCAGCACCACATTCAGCAAGGGGCTCGAGGGCACCAAGATGGTCTGCCAGTAACTAGACCTCTTCATGCCTTATGGTTTCTCACCTCTTACCTTATTGTTCTAAGTATAGGACTGCAGGACTACGGGAATAGGTGTTTGGTGCATTATCTCCCGAAGTCCCAGAGTACAGTTTGACACCTGAGATATCTCCTGATTACAGCTGGCTGCTGTGGTGGAAGACACTTTGGGCCCACTCTCTGAGCGTTCTCCTTCTGTCCCTGGGAACTTTTTTTCATTGTGGTCTCCAGCGGTTTCTTTGCAGGAGTAAAGTATCCACGTTTGGTGTAGAGTTGCTGGGCCTGTAGGAGGGGTTCTCCATACTCAGTCATCTTGGCTCAGAATCCTCAGAATCCTATCTTGCGTATTGATTTCTCCACATCGTACTTTGCAGATTTGTGTAGATAGAAAGTACTCAGCTCGTGTTTATTGATTTGGAACTTACCCATATTTCGGGAGTGTGTTGATCTTGGCATATCAGTAATGAAAATATGAATTATTCTTCAGGATATACCAGAAAAAAGTCCTCTGTTTTTCTCAACTGCTTCACCTATATGCTTAAATTAACCCACTCTGGGTTGGAATGAAAGGTCCGGATCTTGGAGATGTCTTTCTTGGAATCTCAGAAGAGCTCTATCATGCTCAACTGATCAGTGGAAGAATTCGAGACACAATTCAGAGAAGTGAGAGGGAGTCAGTCATGTAAACTTGGCCCTTTCCTTTTGTGCACTCCTTGGGCGGGAAGTCCCAAGTGAGGGAGGAGACTCATTCTCCTCAAATTTCTGTGCCTTCTGGGCCAGTGGAGAAGCAGTCGCCAGCCGGGCAGCAGGCTGCCAGCCGGAGCTTTCTCCTCTTGCATTTCTCCTCTCACTTGCTGTTCTTCCCACTTGTGCCTGCCTGAGCTTGTACCTTTGTAGTAAAATGTCAGCACTAAGAAAGATGGAGTCCTAAAGGAACAATTCTAGAAACCCTTACATTTCTATGCTCCTATGGACCTAGCAATAAAGACACGAACCATAAAATACCAAAGGAATAAAAACTGACGGCATCGGGAGAGAGTGACAAGTTCTAATTTAGTGTGAGAAATTTTAATTAAGAAATTTTTCTCAGAAGTTGAGAGAATGTTTTAATAATCAGTGGTAGGGCGTCAGCCTTACAAGCGGCCAACATGGCCGATCCGAGTTCGATTCCTCCGCCCCTCTCGGAGAGCCCGGCAAGCTACCGAGAGTATTCGATATGCCAGACACAGTAACAACAAAGTCTTCAATGGAGACGTTACTGGCCCCGCTCGAGCAAATCAACGATAAATTAAAATGGTTAACCAAAAATAAACCTAAGGAAATTTTTACTACACTTAAACAAAAGGGGATGTTAAATATCTATGAAAATTCAGAGAAGTCTGGGATCCTATTAACTAATTAGATAAGGGTTAAAAAGATAGCTTAGAGGGTCAGGCACGTGCCTTGTACATGGACAATCCTTGTTTGATCCTCCAAACCATAGATGGTCCCCAAGCACTGCCTGAAATGAGCCCTGGTCGCAGAGCCAGTAACAATCCCTGGGTTCAGTCAAGGTGTCACCCCAATACCAAATAAAATCATTTTATTTGGGTTTGGGACCATTCTTTTATTGGGATCATGTGTGTTCACAGATTTTAAAGCTCATTTATAAGGCGCAGTGGTCGTACCTCGGGGAACTCTGGAGCGAGGCCTGGAGGTGGGAAGGTGGCACACACCTGGCCCTTTCTCCATCCCCAGAAACGAAGCACCACAGTGTGTAGCCCTGGGGACCCCTGAGCCCCGCCAGGCTGGGCCTGCTGCTTCCTAGTTCTGCAGAACCCAGCAGGACGCGGCCTCTCTGCATCCACCAAGTATTGCCAGGAGACACCGCCAACTCTTCTGAGCACGACCCAACTCCCCTCTAGGGCTCCTGGAAAAGCCACAGACACAAGACTTGTCAGCGGAGCAGTCCCCACTAGCTTGCAGAGATCTCAGTCCTGCACCAGCCCCCCACAGCCAGGAGCACAGGGAAGGAGCCTCCTTCTTCTGCCCGGCTTCTCCACTGCCCTCTCGTGGCCACAACTGACATTACACAACAGGTCAGGAGAACTATTTCAAGAACCCAGATGCATTTTGACCCAGGAGGCAAGGAAGAGTGTCTGGGGAAGGGGCTGGAGCAATAGCACAGCAGGTAGGCCAGCTGCCTTGCAAGCCCAGCCTCAGTTCCCGCCTCCACCTTTGGTCTCCCAAGGTGCAGTCCAAAAGAATATCTTGGGAATTCAGAGGCAAACCAAGAGTTGACTTGTGTGGTGAAAGGATTGCAGGGTTATTTTGTGGTGTGTGTGTGAGTGTGTGTGTGTGTGTGTGTGTGTGTGTGTTTGTGTGTGTGTGTCTGTGTGGTTTTAAGGTATGCATATACGTGGTGTGTGTTGTTGTTAGGTATGCACATACCTGGTATGTGTGTGTTGGTTGTGAAGTATACATATATCTGTGTGTGTGTGTGTGTGTGTGTGTGTGTGTGGCTGCATAGTTTACACAAACCTGGCGAGTGTTTGTGTTTGGTGGTTAAGATAAGCACATAGATAGTCTGTGTTTGTGTGTGTGGCTGTGAGGTGTGCACATACCTGTGCACCAGTTTGAGAGGGGCGGAGACAGTCTCTGTGAGGATGTGAGGCAGGCAAGCTATGGGGGTTCATTGCAGTGCCCCCAAAGGGGCACTGCCACTGGTTCAGGACAGTTGAGGAGCTGTTCTCAGGGGAACTAAGCACAGGTCTGAGCATCCCCTCATGCACAGCATGGATCTGGGAGCAGGACACAAGGCATCTCTGAGCTTGGCCCCGCTCCTCTCCCTCTGACCCTAAGGGGCTCGGTTCTGGCCTTGGGCTGCCTGTCATGTCTCTCGAGGGAAGGGCCCTCTCAACACCCATGTGGGAGAGGCAAGGCTCCTGCTTCCTGAACAGAAGCCCCAGACCCAGCTGTGTCCCAGAAGCTCCCTTTCTGCCTCCAGCTGCTGGGGCAGGAGCTGGGCAATTTGGTGAAGGCAGGTGGAGTGGCAGGTAGGGTGTGTGTGTGTGTGTGTGTGTACCTGTCAGCTGTGTGTGGAATACACCAAGGTTAGATGAGGCTGAGGAGGCTAATAGAGGAGCTTTGGGGTCTTTGCCTGTGTCCTGAGCCTTAGTTCTCTCTTCTGCACATGAAGCTGAATCCTTGGAGGATGAAAAGCAACCTCAGCTCTGCCTGTTTTGAGAGGCCAGGGTTTGGCCCATCCCTGGCCTAGCTCAGGGTTTGCAATTGGCTCTGCATTCGAGATCACTCTAGTTGGCTCAGAGAAGCAGCGTGTGGGATGTGGGGGCTGGGGACAGAACCCTGTCAGTAGGAACCTTTATCTCTGGCCCCAGGCTACGGTTTCTGTTCTCTCCCCACAAAGGACTCCTGAGCAGTGTCTACCAGTCCCTGAATACCGTCCACTCCCCAGCTAAGCAGCTCACAGGTGCAATCACTCTAACCTAAGTCGGCCCCTTGCTCATCACTCTCACTTCCTGATCAGTAACAATGACTGACTTTCCTGGTCAGGACAGCTTCCTTTCTCTTCTTTCTTCTGTGCCCAGTGAGGGGATTGGTTTCATCTTTTATAAGGTGATGTTGGATCACTAATGTCCCTCATAAAGGTTCTGGTTTGTTTTTTTGTCTGTGTGTATGTGTATGTGTGTGTATGTGTGTGTGTAGGCATTTGGTGCTGTGGGTCAAACTCAAGGCCTTGAGTGTGTGAGGTATGTGTTTCACCCTTTGACCTGTCTCCCTGGCCTCTCTGCCTGGGGACATTTAGGATGCTCTGAACCTCAGACGCCTCAGAGGAGGTGCCAGGGTCAGGGCCTGGGAGTCCCCGTTCCTGAAGCAAGGTGACCCACCACTGGCTAGTCCCATCTCCAGGCCTCAAGGAGGGAGAGACCCTGCTCCCTGGAATGGCTAGTGGCATGCCTGTGGGGACACAGGGGTTTCCCTCCCTGATTCCTCCTACAGCAGTGAGCCTTTTATGGTCTTGGACTGTTGCTTATTCTTCTGCTTTTCCATGCTTTGCCAGGACTTATGCCAGTGATTGTTTCAGCTTGATGAAAGATAACCCCTGATATCCTCTTCAATATGCCTGTTCGGTGTGGAGCCATTACTAACATGGAGTCCCTAATGTCAGTTGCTGCAGCCTTTCAGTTTTCTATAGCTTTGTTTTAGCAGTGCTCAGGGACTTCTCACCACTGGCTCTGTGTTGTGTGGTGGTGCGGGGTGTGGGGGGGTGTGGAGGTGCAGGTGTGGGTAAATGTTCATCCCAGGAATTGCTCTGGGAACTTGCAGTGTCCAGCTTGCAGAGTGATCTCCCTGTTCTGTGGTCATGTAGCTTTGATGGGGTTGTCTTCTGTCCCACAAAAGTCCATAGTCCGGAAGTGCTGTGACGAAGTCTTGCTATTCAGGCTTGGATGATTTCGGCAGATTTATTTCCATTCATTTGGGGTGGGGCACAGTCGCAGGCGCCCAGGCCTTACTGTATTTCATTCAGAGGTTGCCCCTGGTGGCTCAGGAGACCCTATGGGGTGCTGGGGATTGAACCCGGCTTGGCTGCATACAAGGAAAGTGCCCACCCACTGTACTATCTCTTCGGTTGCTTTTCTTCTTCTTCTTTTATTTTTTTTAGCAATTTTTTTTAATTTTAAAGAATCACCATGAGATAAAGTTACAAACTTACAAGTGTTCGGGATTACGTTTCAATCAAACAATGTTCCAGTACCCATCCCTCCACAGTGCCCATTCTCCACCACTGCTACCCCCACCCCTGCCTCTGTGGCAGACACCTTCCTTCTTTCTCTCTCTCTCCTTTTGGGTGTTGTGGTTTGCAATATAGTTACTAAGCAGCTGTTATATTTGGTCCATAGTGTATTTTCAGCACGCATCTACCATCCTGAGCTATCCCTCCAACCATCATTTACTTAGTGGTCTTTTCTCCATCCGCCTGCCTTTTGCCCAGCACATGAGATCAGCTTCCAAGTCCTGGAGCAATCCTCCTGGCCCTTATCTCTACTATCCTTGGGGTTTGGTCTCCCATTAGGTTAGTTTATATTCCCCAAATGAGTGCAGTCCTTCTATGTCTGTCTCTCTCTTTCTGACTCATTTCACTTAGCATGATACTCTCCATGTTGATTCACTTCCATGCAAATTTCATGGCTTCATCTTTTCTTTAAATCTTACCATCTCACCGCAACTCTTCAGTGTCACCCATGAGAACGTCATGTGACGAGTGCGATGGGAAGGAATGGGAGTGAAGATAGATGGTTGCCAAATACACCACCTAGGCTTCACTGATGACATTGTTCTAATAACATTAGCCAAGCGGCACAAATGCTGGCCGACTTTGACCCTGAGTGTGGAAAGGTCGGACTGTAGCTGAATCTCACAAAAACAATGCTTATGAGAAACGGTCTCATTCCTGACGTTCCATTCAGTCTCAATGGAACGAATATCTCCGAATGTAACAGTTATGTGTACCTAGGTCGAGAAGTCACATGATGAATGACCTGGCACCTGAGTTGCTCAGGAGGAAGAGAGCGGCTTGGAACGCCTTCAAGAGTGTGGTAGAAGTAGCTAAGAGGACAAAGAACCTCCGGCTTCGGGCACATCTCTTTATATTCCACTGTTCTTCCTGCATTAACACACGCCACAGAGATCTGGGTCCTACGAAAACAGGATGAGAATGCTATTTGGCTCTCCCAAAGAGGATTTGAAAGAGCTATGCTTGGACTATTATGCTTCACAAAGATGAGAGAATAAATCCGGAGTCCCGACCTTCGTCGATGGTCAAGAATCAGGGATGCTGTATAGTTTTCCAAGGCATCAAAAATCTGATGGGCTGGACACATAATGAGATTTGGAGATGACCGCTGGATTAGATTCATTACTGCCTGGATTCCATGGGACATTAAAATATTGCATAGCCTCCCAACTATGAGATGGTCAGACTTCTTCATCAAGACCCTGAATGATTGGTTTGAGGTTCTTCGTGTTCCTGGAACGAGCCGACGCCAATGGGCTACACTGGCACGTGACAGGGACAAATGGAGACGTTATTGGCGCCCGCTCGAGAAAATCAATGAATAACAGGATGTCAAGTGACCAAGTGATGATTTTTTCTAACAGCTGCATAGTGTAGATGTTCCATTCTGTAGATGTTCCAAAGTTTCTTTAACCAACCGTCTGCTCTTGGGCACTCGGTTGTTTCCCGATTCTGGCTCTTGTGAACAGTGCTGCAATGAACATAAAGGCCAGCACCATTTGTTAAAGAGGCTTTCCTTGCTCCACTTCACATTTCTTGCTCTCTAATCAAAGATTAGATCATCATCTTATTTGAGGGTGTGTGTAAGGATATTCAACCCTATTGCACTGGTCTGTGGATCTGCTTTCATTCCAATACCATGTTGGGTGTGGAATAGTAGCTGGTTGGTTTATCTCATATATTGCTTTCTCAACAACAGATCAGTAGTTTCCAAAGGTGGCAATGTGTCCCTAAAAGGGAAATGACAGGGGGCAGTTATCTCAAGAACTCCACATAGACCCCTGACCACTGACTACTGGTCCTGGAAGCACCATTTTCTCCAACAAAAGGCATTTCGAGAGGGATCTGGGACTTGCAGATTCTTCTTGGGGAATGAATTTGCTGATTCTAAGACCAGTTCTCTGTTCTATTTTTCCTGAAGTTGGAAAAATGCTGGGTCCTGGGAAATGGTTGGTTTCATGTGAGTTGAAACTGCTACACTTTCTCTGTGGCAAAAAGTCCCAACACAAGTAGGTGAACACCAAGAAATGGGGATGTCGGGTAGGGACAGGCACCTGCAGCATAGGCCTCTCTGTGGAATCCTGGGGTCCAGGATGGGCCAGAATTTTAGGAATGAACCCTCTGCTCAGAAGTCAGTCTCTTGTGGAGAACCTTCCAGTGGGCTCACCCTCCCACACCCCCCTATGGTGGGGCTTTTCTCTGGAATGACTTCCTGTAGCATTTGCTGAATCAGGCCTTGCTGTGTTTCAAGGGGGAGCAGCGCCCCCTGGAGACAGCGCTGCGAGTCGGCCCATCAGGTAGAACCCGTGGCACAACTGGTGTCCTGGGCGCTGAGGGTGGAGGCCCCACTCAGGATCATCCTCACAGGTGACCATGGCCCAGACCAAGTCTCTGGGCACACTGTTTCCTCTCCCAGAGTCTCTCATTGTGTTTGATTCTGACCTGACTGAATTTCCCACATTGTTTTTGTTTGTTTGTTTGTTTGATTGTTTGTTTTCTCTTTGGGTCACACCCAGAGATGCACAGGGCTTACTCCTGGCTTTGCTTCAGAATTACTCTGGCACTGCTCAGGGGACCATATGGGATACTGGGAATTGAACCCAAGTCGGCCGCGTGCAAGGCAAACACCCTACATGCTATACTATTGCTCCAGCCCCCCACATAGATTTTGAGACAGCAGTTGCTTCAGAGCAGACTAAGCGCTGCACCCTTTGATTCTTGACCATGTCTAGCAGTTTTCTGTGGAATTGATTAGATCGAAGTTTTCTTTTCTATTAATGGTATCTTAAAACTACTGTGGGTTGGAGCAATAGCACAGTGGGTAAGGCGTTTGCCTTGCACGCAGCCAACATGGCCGACACAGGTTCAATTCCTCCACCCTTCTCTGAGAGCCTGGCAAGCTACGCAGAGTATCTTGCCCAACAGAAAGCCTGGCAAGCTACCCGTGAGGTATTCGATATGCCAAACAAATTAACAACAAGGCTCACAATGTGTTATGAGACGTTACTGGTGCCTACTTGAGCAAATCGATGAACAAGGGGTGGATAGTGCGACTGTCTGCATACAAGACTCGAGTGGAATTGTACAAGAAAACACCTCCAACCCCATCAAAAAATGGGGAAAAGAAATGAACAAAAGTTTCCTCCAAAAAGGAATACAAATGGCCAAAACGAACAGGAAAAAATGCTCCCCATCGCTAGCCTTCAGGGACATGCAAATGAAAGCAACAATGGGATATCATCTCATACCACAGAGATTGGGACATATTCCAAAGAACAAAAGCAACAGTGCTAGTGTGAATGGGGGAAAAAAGGGACTCTCTTTCACTTTTGGTGGGAATGCCCACTACTCCAGCCTTTCTGGAAAACAATATGAACAATCCTTCAAAACCTAGAAACTGAGCTTCCACATGACCCCGCAATACCACTTCTTGGAATATATCCCGAAAATGCAAAAAAGCACAGTGGAAATGACATCTGTACCTATATGTTCAATTGCAGCACTGTTCACCATAGTCAAAATCTGGAAACAACCCAAGTGCCCTAGAACAGAGGACTGGTTAAAGAAACTTTGGTACATCTACACAGTAGAATACTATGCAGCTATTAGGAGAGATGATGTCATGAAATTTGCTTATAAATGGATAGACATGGAGAGTATCATGCTAAGTGAAATGAGTCAGAAAGAGAGGGACAGACATCGAAGAACTGCACTCATTTGTGGAGTAGAAAACAACATAACATGAGGTTGACTCCTAAGGATAGTAGATACATGGGACAGGTAGATTGCTCCCTAGCTGGAAGCCTGCCACTTGAGCCAAGGAGAAAAGGCAGATGGAATAGAGAAGGAATCACTAAGAAAATGACAGCTTGAGGAACTGGTCGGGATGGGAGATGTGTGCAGCAAGTAGATAAAGGACCACACATGATAACCTCTCAGTTTCTGTACTGCAAACCATAATGCCTAAAAGTAGAGAGAGAGTATGGAGAATATTGTCTGCCATGGAGGCAGGAGGAGGGTGGGAAGGGGGGGTAAGAGGGTTTATTGGGAATATTGGTGGTGGGGAATGTGCACTGATGGAGGGACAAGTGTTCCATTATTGTGTGACTGTAACCCAAACGTGAAAGTTGTAACTATCTCATGGTGTCGATAAAATTAAAAGGTAAAGGTAAGGTAAAGGCCCTCCCGTTGTTCGTCGATTTGCTCGAGCGGGCCCAGTAACGTCTCCATTGGAGACTTTGTTGTTACTGTGTTTGGCATATTGAATACGTCACGGGGAGCTTGCCAGGCTCTGCCATGCGGGCGAGATACTCTCGGTAGCTTGCCGGGCTCTCCGAGAGGGGCGGAGGAATCGAACTCGGGTCGGCCATGTTGGCTGCGTGCAAGGCAAATGCCCTACCCGCTGTGCTATCGCTCCAGCCCTTTACTTTACTTTACAAAATTATAAAAGAAATTTAAAAAGGTTAGAGTTGGTTAGGGTTAGAGTTAGTATTTAGCGTTAGTGTTAGGGCTAGGAATAGGGTTTGCTTAGAGTTAGGATTAGAGTTGGGTTGTTGTAGTTGTGTTAGGGTTGATTACAGTTAGATTTGGTTGAGTTTAATGCGTCAGCTTTAGGGGAAAGGGTAGACATAGGGGTAGGGCTAAGATCAGCTGGGGTTAGGGTTAGTGTGGCGAGGGTTAGGGTTGGTCCAGGAGTATTAGTAGGGATGTAGTCAGTGTTGGAGTAGGGGTAGGGCTTAGTATAAGGTTAGGACTAAGGGAGAAGAGGAGGGCTCTGGTTACAATTAGGTGTAGGGTTAGAGCTAGAGCTAGGTTTGAGTTTAAGGTTAGGATAGGTTAGAGTAGGGCTTGGTTAAGGTTATGGTTTGGTTAGGTTAGAGTTGGAAATTTGTTTAGGGTTAGGGGTTAGGGTTAGGGCAGGGGTTGCGGTTGTGATTAGAGTTAGGGGTTAGAGTTAGGTTAGGGTTAGGGCTTTAGGGATAAGTGGAGGAATTGGGTTCAGGTAGGGTTCGCCTAGGTTTAGGTTTTGGGTAGGATTTGGATAGGATTATAAACAGGGTAAGGTAGATGAGGGGTTTGTTTTGGGTTAGCGTTAGAAATAGGTAGATAGTCTTATTTCTTTATGAGCTGACAGGTATGACTGTGTATGTGTCTCAACTTCACATTGACTTGGGCACTATTCAATGATTACTTCCAGATCAGGACTCTTGTCACAGACATCATTACAATGGCAATGAACGCGGCTCCCATTTTGTATTTATTTAGCTAGCGAGAATTGTGGTCTCCCATTGGGCACCAACTACTCACCCATGACTCCACAGCAGCTTCCAAACTGGCGGCCTCACGGGGACTGCTCTGTTGGCCCAGGGAGTCTCAGCCTAAGAAGAAGCTCCTGATCAAGCAAGATGCAGGGACGGAGGGTGCTTGAGGTCAGGAGA
The DNA here is from genome assembly GCF_029834395.1 of Sorex fumeus. Lineage (NCBI taxonomy): Eukaryota > Metazoa > Chordata > Mammalia > Eulipotyphla > Soricidae > Sorex > Sorex fumeus. The sequence continues at coordinate 49,016,534 of NW_026606118.1, forward strand.
GCTTGGTGTCCCTGAAGGAGGGAATGGCCAAGTTATATACCAATAGTTGACAGCCAGACCTCGGATCCCACCCTCTGTGGGATCATCTGGAGACCCTTGTGCCTGTTGCCCATCTGGGAATGCAGTCCCCCAAGTGATTCCCAGCCATAGTCACAAATTGGGCCTAGTTCCTCAGGTATCATGGTCTTATTTTTGGGGGAAGGGCAGTTCCATGTGCTATGGAAATTAGTGGGAAACATTTAGAGCAGAATAAGGAGAGATGAGTAGGACACTGGGGTCCTTGACACTGTGACGGACGCACAATTGCCTGCACTGCAGGCTGAAGATAGGGAGGAAATCGTGACCTGACAGGGGGCTGAGTTTTGGGGGCTGTGGGGGACACCAGTATCCCTTGTCTCATGCACAGACTCTGCATCTCTGAGCCTCACAGCCTGTCCCAAACTTCAGTGACATTTACTTTTGCAGAGGAGAAGGAACCAGAGAGGGGAGACGTTTCCCAGGCCTGTGGGAGGGAGGACGCTTCACTGGAGTTAGGACCCGAAGTACTGGTCAATCCAGACAGGGAGACATGGAAAATTTAGTTCAAGTGAATCCTCAGAGTTTGGACCCAGGTTCTGTTTCCAGATAGTCGGGTAAAGCTCTCAACTCCCTCTTTCTGACAGTGGGTGCCATAACAGGGGAAGGCATTTGGTTGGATGGAAAAAATTCATGAGCTCACAGAATGCTGGAATATGACCTCACTTCCCTAGTGACCATCCCCAACTGCCTTAGAACCCTGGTTCCCTAGTGGGTTCATTCTCGAGAAAGTGACCGTCTAGTTCACTTGTATTGAGAAGCTATCGAAATGACTTTGTGTTGTCTTCCTGTGTTCAGGGACTCTGGGCCGAGGCGAGCCCCGAGAGACAATCATCGCTGTCCCTGCAGAGTGTGGAGGAGGGCTCCTCCCCACCAGCAACCCCTCTCCCAGGTTAGGAGGAGCTCAAGGGTTATCCAGGCCAACAGGGTCAATAGTTACAGTTGTGATGCACCTCAGGGGACTCACTCCTATTCCTGCGTGTGTGTGTGTGTGTGTGTGTGTGTGTGTGTGTGTACGTCTGTGTATGTGGATATGTGTGTGTGAGTTAAATGTGATTGTGTGAGTATGTGGGCTGTGGTCTATGGGCCAAAGGAGTCTGAGGAGTGTGAAGTTGTATTCTTATGGGAAGGAGCAGCTTCCTCGTGATGGAAGGTTGTGTCATGAACTCTTCTTGACAAAACAGTTTGTGAAGTGTTGAATCCTGGTGAGATACTCAGTTTCAAAGTTGTTCTTGATTGAGTTTCAGTCATACACATTCCAACCCCTGTTCCTTCACTAGTGTTTATTTCCCTCCACCAATATTCTTATGTCCTTAGCTTCCCTGCCACCACCCTCACCTCTATGGCACACAATTTTCTCCTCTCTCTCTCTCTCTCTCTCTCTCTCTCTCTCTCTCTCTCTCTCTCTCTCTCTCTCCCCCCCCCCATTTTGTCTCTGTCTCTATCTGTTTCTCTCTCTGTCTCCCTTTCTCTCTCTTAACTACTGTCTTTTTTCAACCATTATACTTTGCAATACGGGTTATCATGTTAGATCCTTTCCCTACTTTCAGCACGCAGTTCTTATTCACAGTCATCATTTCCAAATACTTTGTTGTAGTGACCCTTTATCGATTCTAACTGCCCTCCCCTTCTACCCCCAATCTTGTGAACCAGTTATCCTGGTCCTTGTTTCTACTGTACTTGGAAAATAATTTCATATTATGTTTTTACATATATATACATCCCAAAATGAGTGCGGTCATTGTATGCCAGTCCCTCTGCCTCTAACTCAATTTACTCCGCACCATACACTCCACGTTCATCTATTCCTGAGAAAATTTGATAACTTCTTTTTCCTGATGGCTGTGTAGCATTCTATTGTATAGATGTACCATACTTTCCTTATTCAGTCATTCAGTCCTCTGTTCTCAACACTCAGGCTGTTTGCAGATTCAGGCCACTGTGAATAGAGCTGCAATGCACATAGAAGTCGGTTGACATTTCAGCTGTGCTTTGAAGTCTGGGATATATTCCCAGAAATGGCATTGCTGGGTCATGTGAAAGCTCAATTTCTAGTTTTTTGGGGGGAATGGCCAAATTGTTGTCCAAAAAGGCTGGGCAAGTGGGCCTTCCCTCCAACAATGACTGAGAGCACCTTTCTCCCGCATCTGTGCCCGCACTGGTTGTTCTTAATCCCTTTGCTGTGTGCAGTCTCTGTGGTGAGAGATGATATTTCACTGTTGGACCAAACAGATTCTTCAAGGGGTCCCCCATGTCAGGTTCCTCCTGGGGTTGACGGCTTCTCTGTTGCAGAGCTCAGCTCAGGACATCCCTGTGGAGCTGCTGGTGGGAAGCAACTGTTCTACCTCCCAGGACCCGGGCCCGGGGCCGAGAACCTGCAATGACACCCAGGGCCCAGAAGAGGTGAGCAGGCGAGAGGGGCCCCCACACTCAGGGTCTGAGATGGGGAGGTGGGTGCAGAGCCCAGAACCCAGCCCAAGACTCTTTCATGGTGTCCACATGGGGTGTTACATGAGGTTTCCATGGGCCATCTCAGAGTGATCCAATCCCCAGTGCTCTCCAGCACAGAGTGAACTAAAGTCCATCAGCCAGATTCCTCGAAGATGTGGGGACTCCTGTTTCCACCCTGAGGAGCTGGTTTCTCACAGTTCTGGGCTCCAGTCCCTCAGCACCTGGCTCCTTGGGAACTCACTGACCTTCGTGCGCCCCCTGCCCACCCAGCAGGAGAAGCCTGCGTGCCCGCGGTGTCTGGATGAGGCCTGCACCATGCTGACCCTTGCTGCGTCAACTGTGGATATGCTGGTCTCCCAGGTGCCAGCCTACCCCGAGCGAAAGTTCTCCACTGTCACCACCATCCTTCCTACCGGCCTGGAGTTCCCCATTCCACCGGGGATCCTGCAGCAGATGCTGAGCTGGTGAGAGCCGCCCCGCCAGCCCCGGGCCACGCCTGCCTCCAGCCTGGGGGGTGCTCAGGAGGAGCCAGGCCGCTCTGAGTGTCTGCTGGTTCCGAACAAAATGGTGAAGGGAGAATCACGCGAGGTCCCGGAGGGGGACATGGGGTGGCTCGGGACAGGTGTGGGGCCGCTGCCTGGTCTCCTGACCGTGAGCTTCTTGTTCATTCTTGTTCCCGCCCCTCTGCGGAATCTCAGCCTCAGCACTCAAAGCCTGTGGCTTGGGAACCTCAAAGTACATGGATAGGAAGTCCCTCCCCACTCCAAAGCACTTCTGTTCCTCAATGCCCTGGGCTTCTTCTTGGCATAGCTGTGGGCGATTAGACGTCTCTGGGGGACACACAGGTGACCCAGCATCCTGGGACAGGAGAAAGTTTTTTGTGGTTTGGTCTTTCCATATGCCAGAGCATCACTTAGTTGTGCAGCATTTCTCCACACAACATTGTCAAAGGAGAGCAGAGCAACTCCCTGGGACTCAGTCTTGGTCTGAGCTCAGAATCCTGCCGTGTGTCTAGCCACTCCATGGGCCACTGTCCTGCTTCTTCTAGGTCTGAATGTCTCCTCCCATACTTGGAGCAAATTCTCAACTCTGAAGATGGACTGAAGCAGTGAGTGGTCCAGGGCCCAGACTGGGCCAGCCTGTCCCCATTCAGATTGGACAAACGGGGCTGTGGTGTGTGCCATGTGTGGGCAGAATCCAGAGCTCAGGCATCATTTCCCCACCACGGGAACCTCCCTGAGAGTGTCGCTGAGTCATCTGAGCCTTTAGAGAGGTCCCAGGGCTCAGAAAACAGAGCACATTCGGCTGGGTCTCCCTGAGTGACCCACACTCCCTGCCCCACTGCCCTTTGTCTGGCCTCCTGTCAACCTTCCTGCTCAGCATCCTGGTCCTTCAGCAGCAGATGTGCAGAGCAGGTGTTCTAGAATTCACAGCAGCCCAGGAGAAGCCCAGGTGGGAGGGTCATTCTCACGACCTTGGGGGCAGATAGCTGGGGACACACTCACAGGTTCCTTCTTGGATTTTTTCAGTGACATGATGACTCAGCGGGGTTCCAGGTGAGGGGATCTTTGTGGGAGCAGGGGAGGCACATTCCAGGGTCCTGACTCTGCTCCCTGCACTCTCCCCAGAGCCCTGAGTCCCGTATACGGGCCCTGGCCTGAGTGCAATGCTGAGTTGCTGTGCTGTGTCCCCGTGACATCCATGGTGGGCTGCATCCAGGCACATCTGTCTGGCGCTGGCTTGCAAGTGCATGTAAAGGAGCTTCTACTCACCGCTCTGAACAGGGCTGAGGGTAAAGGCCCTGCCCTCTGGGATGGCCGGTCTCCTGCATGTTGTGCTCTGGGGGACAGGGCTCCTCTGTTTCTGGCTATTGTTTGGCAGGACCCTGAGTTGTGCTCCTTTTCCTCAGAGGTTGCTCCAGCCCCAGCAGTTGTCCCAGACCCACCTGAGGAGCTGGGCCTGCCTCCGCGGGCTGTCCCAGAACCGGAGCCTGTCGAAGCTTCAGCAGCAGCAGCACGGTCAGAGCTGGAGGAGGCTGGGCCTGGAGATCCTCATGGTGCCAGCTCGTGTGCAGAGGCCAGCAGGGCCAGCACGGCAGCTGAGGGCTCCAGCGACGAGCTTGGAAGCGAGCAGGTCTCCATCAGCACATTTCCTGCCCGCCTGGTGGCTGAGCAGCTGACCTTCATGGATGTGGTGAGAGGCATTGCCCGCCCACCCCTGCCTTCCCAGGCCCCTCTCCCGGCAGCAGCCCTCCCTGCCCACACTCACCGTGTCTATGAGCTCAGCAGAGAGCACTAAGGGTTCCCGGCCCTTGTGGGGTAGAGACTGGTGTCAGGGGTCCAAGTGTCTCTGTGGTCTGAGCAGTCAGGACTCCTCCATGAGGCCCCTCAGCATGGTTCCCTTCACGGGAGACGCAGGAACCAATCCCCTGGCAGTTGCCACAGGGGAATGTACCTCTGATGGGTGCAGAGAGGGGAGTAGGGAGGGCCCTGAGCCTGTAGGGCCCCAGAGCAGTCTGATGGGCCCAGTGCCCGCATCCTGCAGTAAGTCTGGGCTCCTGGTTCCTGAGCCCTCAGTGCCCAGCACTGAGCAATGGCCCACATAGGACTGGCCGTGTCCTGTGTCCTGTCTCCCTGGGGGTGGCTGTGGGTAAGCCTGTTCCTCCTCCCAGGAGCTGTTTCTGGAACTGGTGCCCTACCACGGCCGGGGGGCCGTTTGGTCTAAGAGAAAGATGCAGGGCTACGAGCGTGCTTGCCCCACTGTGAGAGCGACCAAAAGCCAGTTCATCACTGTGGCCACCTGTGTTCTTACCACCTGCCTCAAAGACCTGAGCCTGCCCACGCGGGCACGAATGCTGGAGTACTGGATCCTGGTGGCCGAAGTATGTTGGGGATGGGAGCCTCTGTGGAGTTGGGGGCATTGGGTCCTGGGAGTCATCCCAGTAGGAGCCCAATGTCCTGCCAACTCCTTCTTCAAGCCATGCACAGTTTCCCGGGGTTTCCTTGAGGATCACTGTGTCCCCCGTAGACCCCAGACTCTTAGTGTCCCCAGTGTTCGGGCTCTGTACTGTGGCCTGCAGGTGCTCAGACTCCCGCTGCTCTGTCCCCCGCTTTCGCCTCCCAGGAGTGCCAGCGCCTCCACAACTGGGCGTCCACCAATGCCATCCTCTGTGCTCTGCAGAACCCCGCCATCCGCAGACTCCGCCAGACCTGGCGCCACGTATCCCGGTGGGTGTCCGCAGGGCTGTGAACTCTGAGCTCTGTCTGCAGTGCCCCTCAGTGAGCTGAGACCCCTGGGGACAGCCACCCAGGGGGTCAGGAGCTGGGCAGGGAGTGGGACTCAGGGTTTTCACCTGAGCTCTGGTTCCGTCTCCAGGTTCCTTAAGTGTGAGGGACAGGGAGAGTCAGAAACCGGACACATGAAATTGGAGCTCCCAGTGCTGAACTGTCTGTGAATGCCCCCCCAGGCTACAGGGCCTCCGTGGGTGCCAAGGTCTGGGTCCTCTGCCACGTGATGCTGGTCCCCGGGGACAGTTAGTGACTGGGCTATGGGGTGAGTTATGCTGCGTGGTGTCAGGCTAGACTCGGGCATGCAGGGCATGTCCATCCCACTATCTCCATCTGAATCATAGACATTCAGTGTGTTCCTGGTCACTGACCCCCGTGTCCAGGCCTCAGCACTGCCCAAACTGAGCTGTGCACCTCTATCTGTGAGATAGAGGGGAGGGCCCTCAGTCACCCCCTACTGGCCCTGAGCTCATGGTGTGGGAGCCCAGGACACTGCACAGGCAGCTGCTCCCACTAGTGTCCCACCAAGGCCCAGGGGATGCAGGGACACTCCCTAGGAACGAAAATGTTCCCTCCCTAGGCGGAGCCAGCGGAAGCTGAGGGACCTGTGCAGACAGACCCAGCGACATAAACGCTGCAAGCCCCCGCAGGTAGTATGAAGGCTGGAGGCCTGCATGGAGGAGGCAGAGAGGGAAGTGTGGATGCTGGGCTTCCAGGTGGTTTCTGTGACTTTCCAGTCTTCTCTGCAGGGGCGGGGCAGGCATGTGGGTAGGTTCAGGTTCTGTTGTGGGCTGTGGGGGTAGCAGACCCTGGGGGCATCTGCGTGGGAGTGCTGCTCTGGGTGGGGGGTGCAGGATCCGCTGTCACTCTTTTCCTCAGTCTGGGCCTGAGGGAGGAGAGTGGGGGCCAGGAGTGTGGGCAGAGATGCTCAGGGACGGGTGCTCGTCCCCAGGAGGAGCAGGGATGCAGCTTCACATCCTGGCTAAGGAACCTCAGGGGAGGCCAGCAGAGACCCCTGGGGCAGGTGAGGGGCGTGTGCGGGACCCAGGGAACAGGGGTGGCCCCCACCGGGCTCTTCCCTCAGGAAGGAGGCCCGTACCCACCCTGCCTCCTGCTGACCTCATCCCAAACCCCAGGGCAGAGCAGGCGGCTGCAGAGCTGATGCGTGGAGGGCGGTGGGGGCACCCCAGGGAGAGTGCTGGGACCCCGGAACCCATGGAGGCTCTCAGCTGCGTGGGGAAGGGGACCTTGGGGGGTCATGGAGGGGCTCCCGCTCACCTGGAGCCAGGCATGGGAGGCTGAGATCTGGGGGTGTCCTGGGGACCCCAGTTGCAGGGCCCATTTCTAATGGCCCCTTCGGCACAGGGCGTGATCCCCTTCCTGGGGCCTTACCTCCAGGAGCTGGAGAAACTGGACCGAGAGATGGCGGATTTTGTGGTGAGTGGGCTGGGTCTAGGGGATTCAACCAGCCTCTGCATCTCAGCCTTGGGCAGCCCTTCTGAGGGAGACTCCCGGGGCTCCCTGGGTGCGGACTCGCAAGCCCGAAGCAGGAGCAGCACAGGGCACCCAAGTTTGTCTCCAGTTCCGGGAGTCAGAAGAGCCCCTGTTGCAGAACCACCTGAGGTCAGGGGTATCCCTAAGCCCCTCCCTCAGCAGGAGGCATGGGGCAGCGGAACCTCAGGATCCACCTCACAGACAAGGTTCTTGTCCCCGCAGTGACACCCACAGTGTGTCACAGGGCGGTGGGCCTGAGTCCCTGACACCCAGGCTCATTCCTTGAGCTCAGACCTGGCCCAGGGTCCCCTGGAGCCCTTTCTCATGCATTGGCTATTTGCTTCCAGGGAGAGAAGGTCAACAACGAGAAATTTTTCAAGGTGAGCAGGTGGGAATGCAGGGGAATGGAGTAGTGGACCCCACTTTCCCGTCCCCTGGTGCCCTGTGGAGACCTGCTTGTCTCTGTCCCTCCGGCCTGACAATTGTAGTAGGAGAATGAAACAATGGAAGACCCATATGTGCGTGTGGGGTCAGAGATCCTACAAGGAGAACCTGGTGGAGGGGTATAATCTGATCTCAGACAAGTGGACATGCTGATGGGCAGAGTGACGGGGGATCCCTGTGGAAATTTCCTTCTAGTCGGCCTTGGCCAGCCCTGGACGCCGCCTCACCCCACTCAGGCCTTTGCCTTCCTTTCTTCGCTATGTCCCAGGAAAAGAAGATCGTCCGGGAGATTGCCCTGCTCCAGGAGGCCACAGAAAACCACAGCCTGCTGCCCCATGAGCAGTTTCTCACCTGGTTCGACGACCTGGAGCTGATCACGGAGGAGGAAAGGTGGGAGGGACAGGCCTGATTGGGGGAGGGTCCAAGCTCCAGTCCTGGGTCAGTCTGCGTCGTGTCCATGGACCCACAGCCCAGACTGATTTGCAGCCTGGACCCTTCTGGTCTCCTGAGCCTGGCAGGGACTGTGTTAGTTTGGCTGTGGTCACCAAGTACTGCCTCTCTGTCCCCAGCTATGTCCTGTCCTTCCTGCGGGAGCCCCCAACTCAGCCATCCAACCCACGGCACAGCCAGGAACGTGCGTCAGCCATTGTCTACAGTGGATTTGAGACCCCCTTCACTTCGTTTTGTTCTTAAACAACTTCAATTTTGATATTTCGTATTAACACTTAGTTTAGAATTAAAACAATTGACAGAAAGATTGTGTCCTAATTGCAATTTCCTAGTGTCACAATTTTTCTCCCTGGCCTTCCCCACACACTTGGCAACCACACCAGCAGCAGCTGTTTATGGTCCTGCGGCATGGGGTGTGGAGATTCTTATCCAGTCCTTCTGGATTAGTTTGGGATGGATCAATAGCACCGTGGATAGGGCATTTGCCTTACATGTGGCAGACCCAGGTTTGATATTGCCGTCCCTCTTGGAAAGCCCAGCAAGCTACCGAGAGTATCTCACCCGCACGGCAGAGCCTGGCAAGCTCCCCTGGCATATTCAGTATGCCCAAACCACTAAGAACAAGTCTCCCAATAGAGACGTTCCTGTTGCCCGCTCGAGCAAATCAATGAACAATGGGAGGACAGTGCTACAGTGCTATCCATAAGAAACTCCTTGGTTTTCTGAAACTTCCTTTGGACACAGGAATCTTAGGTGGACCCCACTGTCGGGAAAGGCTCTGCTTCTTCCTGTTGTGTATCCCCTGCACACCAGGGCTTGTCTCAGTGTTGGGGAAGCTCTTGCACTTTTTTGGGATATTTGCGGGATATCTTCTAATAGATCCTCAAGCAGGGAAGATGCAATCTCTTGCAATCTCTGCAGCCTCGTCCTCTCGTGGAGGTTTTTAGCAGGAAATAACTGGCTGCCCTGGCCAGGAGTAATGAAAAACACACACAAAAGACCCAGAAAAAGTAAATAAATAAAAATTGTTTTGTTGCCACACCCAGCAGTAATCAAGGCTTATCCCACTGTTCTCACGAGTCACTCCTGGCAGAGCACGGGGCATGAAAGGTGTCGGGGCAAAACAGTGGTCAGTTGCGTGCATGTGACGTGTTGGAGTGAAACAGTGGTCAGTCATATGCAAGACAAGAACCTTGACTCTGGTCCTGGCTCTCAGATCCCAGAAGCCCAATTTGAAGCAACATTGTGTGGAGTGAATTGTTTCAAGGCAGCTGGCTTCTTGCTCTGAAGAGAACTAATTGTTAGGGGTTGTATGGACCCCTAAGCCTGCCCTTCTGGCAAACTGAGGGGAGAGGCCTGTGTGCACTAGGGAGTGTGTCTGTGTGTGTGTGTGAGAGAGTGTGTGTGTGTGTTTAGGAGGTTCTCTAGGGAATGTGTGTGTGAAGGAGGTGCTCGAAGTGGTGTGTGTGTGTGGGTGTGTGTGAGTGTGTGAAGTAGGCTCTATAAGGTGTGTGTATATGTGTGAAGGAAGTGCTCTAGGTAGTGTATGTGTGTGTGTGTGTGTGTGTAAGAAGCTGCACTGAGGAGTGTGTGTATATGAAGGGGGTACTCTAGGGAGAGTGTGTGTGAGTGTGTTTAGGGGGTGCTCTAGGAAGTGTGTTTGTGTAGGAGGTTTTCTAAAGAGTGTGTGTGAAGGTGCTCTAAGGACCGCATGTGTGCGTGTGTGAAGGAGGTGCTCTAAGGAGTGTGTGAGTGTGTGTGTAGTGTGTGAGTGTGGTGCTCTAGGGAGTGTGTGTGTGAGTATGTGTAGGAAGTGCTCTAGGAAGTGTGTGTGTATTTGTAGGAGATTCTCTAAAGAGTGTGTGTGAGTGTACTCTAAGGTGCGTGTGTGCGTGTGTGAAGGAGGTGCTCTAGGTATAGTATGTGTGTGTATGTAAGGAGGTGCTCTGGGGAGTGTGTGTGTGTGAAGGAGGTGCACTAGGGAATGTGTATGTGTGTAGGAGTTTCTGTAGGGAGTTTTTTTTTGTGTGTAGCAGTTTCTGTAAGGAGTGTGTGTGTCTTTGTGTGTAGAAGGTGCTCTATGGAGTGTGTGAGTATATGTGTATGTAGGAGGTGCTCTAGGGAATTTGTGTGTGTGAGAGAATGTGTGTCATTGGTGCTCTAGTGAGTGTGTGTGAGTGTGTGTGTAGGAGGTGCTCTAAAGAGTGTGTGTGAAGGAGCCTGTGTCTGTGTGTGAAGGAGTTTGTCTAGGGAATGTGTGTTTGTGTGTGTGTGTGAAGGAGGTACTCTAGGGAGTGTGTGTACATGTGTGAAGGACTTGCTCTAAGGAGTGTGTGTCTGTGTGTGTGTAGGAGATTCTCTAGGGAGTGTGTGCGTGTGTGTGTGTGTGTGTGTGAAGGAGGTGCTCTTAGGTCTATGTGTGTGTGAAGGAGATGCTCAAGGGAGTGTGTGTGTGTGTGTGTGTGTGTGTGTGTGTAAAGGAGGTGCTCTTCTGAGTGTGGGGGCAGGGCATCGAGGAGGCTCAGGGAGAGAGCTTGTGTCAGGAAATGGACTATCACTTCCAGGCTCTCCTCTCTTCCCCCTCACTCCTCAGGGATTCACCAGGACTGTGGGAATAATGGCCACAACAGCTCCCAACCTGACCTCAGACCTCAGGGGACACTGCTGGTTGAACCTGGGATCCATCTCTGAGGGCTCCTTGAAGATCACAGAGGGAAAGATCATCCCTGAGGGTGCAGCACCCTGGAATTCAGCATCCTGGTTGGCTGCCTCTCTTTCCCATGGGAACCCCATGGTCTTTGTGCATCTGGGTCACCCGCCTGTCACCCAGCTCCTTCTGAGAGACTTAATTCAGTCCACCTCTCTCTCCTTCCTCCCAGAACGTCCAGTTCTTCTGTCAGCCCTCTGAACAGCCGGTGTCTTGGCCAACAGGGTCTGTTGTGATCATATTTGGTTCCTCTTCCAAATATCCTTATTTCAGACCATCTAAAACGGTCGTATTGGCTCTTTCCAAAAATGACATATATTTAAAAAGTTAGTGGATATATAGGAGATATATAGGAGAAATATTTCCATCCTCTGTGGGGCATAACAGACTATGAGTGTTGATACATTACTCGTTTTTTCTCATAAATAAATGAAAATCAGGTGGGCATGTTGATTTTTCTTTTTTCTTTGTTTTGGTTTGTAGGCCATACCCTGCAATCCTCAGGGCTTTCTCTGGGTTCTGTGGTCAGAAACCACCATTGCAGTGACTGGGGAACTCTATACGGTGCCAGGTATTGAACTGAGGTTGGTCAAGTGCAAGGCAAGTGCCTTAACCATTGGACTATCTCTGCCTCCCAGTCATGCATTTTAAGAGCTATGGATAGGAACGAATAATTAATTTCTTAAAAAATAACAAAAAATACGTATGAGTGAACTGGGGTTGGCCATGTTGGCTGCATACAAGGCAAATGCCCTACCGCTGTGGTATCGCTCCAGCCCCCGGAAAGCTACCGAGAGTATCTCCCCGCACGGCAGAGCCTGGCAAGCTACCCGTGATGTATTCGATATGCCAAACACAGGAACAACAAAGTCTCCAATGGAGACATTACTGGGCCTGCTCAAGCAAATCGATGAACAACGGGAGGACAGTGAGAGTGACATCTGAGCATGTGTGCAAAATGGCCGATAACCCAAGAAATTTGAAATGTAGTGAGACCTCATACCCTACCCCTTCCTCAGAGATGAAAATCTATGTTTATCATATTCCATGCTGGGAAAGTCTGGGAGGAAAAGGGAATTTTAATGACTAGTTAAAAGGACATAATTAATAGCCTTTATCTGGAGGGCAGCGTAATGGTGAATTAAAAGGCAGAAAATGGAAAAGGCAAAAGGCCTGGCAGTGTCCCCTGGGGCCCTTTCTCATGCATTAGCTGTTTGCTTCCCGGGAGGAGGTCAGAATCCCCGGAGGAATTCATGAAGATGAGCACCTGGGAATCCAGGGAAACGGAGGAGTGGACCTGACTTCCTGTCCCATGGTGCCCTGTCAGATCCTCCTTGTCTCTGTCCCTCTGGTCTGACACTCGTAGTAGTAGCAGAATGAAACAATGGAAGACACACGTGTGGGTGGGTGGCAGCATCCATCAAGGAGAATTTCCTGGTGGAGGGGTGTTATCTGACCTCAGAAAAGTGGAGATGCTGATGGGGAGAGTGAAGGGGGATCCCTGTGGAAATTTCCTTGTAGTCTGCCTTTGGGCAGCCCTGGACAGTGCCGCATCACACTCAGGCCTTTCCCTTCCTTCCTTCGCCCTGTCCCAGGAAAAGAAGATCCTCCAGGAGAGTGCTTTGCTCCTGGAGGCCAGGAAGAACTACTGCCTGCAGCCCCATGAGCAGTTCTTCACCTGGTTTGAGGCCATGGAGCTGGTGACATAGGAGGAGAGATGGGAGGGACAGCCTGATCTGAGGAGGGCCAGGGCTCCAGTTCCTGGGACAGCCTGGAATGCCATGCACTCCTTTGTCAGGATGACTTGGGTTCTAGCCTGGAGGACTTGCACACTGACCATCACAGGGCAGGCCATGCCTGACATTCTGGCAAAACTAAGGTGGGAAACGTACACGCAGAGCCCACTAAGGCCGTGTTTCAGCTTCAGGAATGAGGGCATCTCTGCAGCCCAGCTGCGATAAAGTGAGGAGGGTTCGATTCCAACTTGAGCGCATTCTGTGACTGTGTTATGGGTGTTGGTGTCATTGATGTCACTAAAATTGACCCAGGGGTCTTGCCATCAAGGAGCAAATGAGAGTTCAGATACATTCCTGAAGCCAGCACAGATGAAGGCCACCTGCGCTCCCAGAACCCAAATGAGCGCACGCAGGGGGTCTGTTATCCTTGGGCTGGAGGGAGAAAAAGGGTCCTGAGCTCTCAGGAGTTGGGTCCCTAAGGGTGACCCGGGAGCAGGCAGCATTCAGGAGCCGCTTGTCTGAGAGAGGGGCTTTGAGCGCAGGCCTGAGGTGAGAAAAGGCTCCAGGGTAGTGGTAGGGAGCCAGGATGAGAGACGTGGGGCGGGGAGGCCAGGCCGTGTGCAGAGATGGCGCCTGCTGCAGAGGGACATGCCCCAGCCTCTGCATGGACGAGCTCCCACGCGTGTGCTTGTGAATCCTGCACACACGGACCGAACCTCGGGTCAGGGTGTGCATCAGACGGGGCCTGTGGCCTCAGCTGTGCTCATGGACAATTCTCTGCCCCCAGTTCCTCAGAGGACCAGGGCTGAGTTTCTTCTGTTTGGAGTTCTGGACTCTGCCTTTGTTTCCCATGTGACTTATAAGCCATGGCTCTAAATACATTATCCCTCATCTCAGGCATCCCTGAGAGAGCTGGACACCCACACAGAGAAACAGAAATGGAATCCTAAAAAATAGGGAAAACAAACAAACAAACCAGCAAGCTTTGGGATGGGGATGCAAAAGGAGATTAGAGGTTTTCCAGAAAAACCTGCCCCAGCCCCATGACTTTTGGTGATATCCCAGTCAAAGCCACTCAGTGAAAACTGACATGTGTCTGCCCTAATGGGGTCCCTGGGATCAGTTTGGAAGCTGCTTCTCTCGTGCCAACATGATGCCTTGGGAGATATACCATTTGATGCTGGAGTGAATGGCAGATGGAACTGCTTCCCAGGATGGCAGATTCTGAATCGTCATGAATTTCAAATGCCTCATGGCCTTGATGGACCCGAGGCCCCAGCGGGAGGGACTGTGCTGCTGTCTTCTCAGAAGCCGACTCTGCTAACTGGGTACCTTATTCTCTTTCTCCTGTGACTCAGGCTGTGTCTCAGGTGCACGTTACTTGCCCATCTGTCTTACGTAAACCATCCCCATGCAGCAGATGGGGAGCATAAGTCCCGGGGTCTATCCTCACGGCCACTGGACAGGGCAGAGAACGGGGACCCCTGATAGTCACAGTAAGTGATTTAGGACACAAACCAGTGAGAAAATAGAGATTTAATACATGCTTTCCTTAGAGCTACTTCTGAGATAACAGTTCTAGTGAGCTTGGTGAGGGCCATGTCAGCTTATTTGCATCTTAAATGACCAATACAGCAGGGAAGGCTGAATCCAATGATGAAAGGTGTGGGCTGAGAGATAGCACACTGACCTTGCACAAAGTCCAAACATATTTAATTCTCGGCACCTCATAGGAGCACCATCAAGGAGTTATCCCTGAGCAAGAGTCTGGGTGTGACCAACACACACACACACACACACACACACACATCCCACAGAATCCTCTGGCTACTTCAGTTCCCAGGTGGCAGAAACCAACAGACATCAGACTCTGATGACCAGGCACTCTCAATCTCAAGAAGGAGACCATGAAGGTCGCTGGAAGAGATGTTCAGAGAAGGTGGTTTCCTGTGGGTTCCCCTGTTCAGAGGCTCTGGGCTGAGGAGATCCCTGAGGCTGGAATCTCATCCTGCTGCTATGTCTGGTTGGGTGAGTGTAGGGACCCAAAGGAAAAGGAGGGAGCAGGACCACCACGTCATGGATTATGTCCTTGATACCACCTCAGAGGACTCACTCCCCTGCCTGTGTGTGTGGAGAGGAGAGGTGACACAGGAAGGTTGAAGATAGAGAGTTAGAGGTTAAGTGCCAGCAGTTGGGTGGGAAAGCCTGGAGTGTCAGACAGGACCAGGCCCCAGGTCACACCAGGCTGCATGAGGAAAAGGAGAGTCCCAGCTCCCATCCCTGAGTCCATAAGGTTTCAGGCTGCTGCCTCCTTGGGTGGAGGCATCCCCAGATGCCTGTTGGTGCCGGTTCCTCCTGGCCCAGCCTCCGGGTTGTCCTTTCAGAGTTTTTCCCAAGACACCAAGGGGAGAGGTTAGGGACTCCAAATCTACCTCTCTACACAGTGGGGGTGTGCATAGTCACAGACCCACTGATTAGGGACAGGGGGGCAAGGGGGCTCACCACTCCCAGGATGCATAGACATCCAGAATGTCATCAAACTGGTGATGAAGAGGGAGACAGCTTCAGACTCTCTGCATACTCTTGTTCCCAGAGACGCCCCTTCTCTCTGGGGGCAGAAGCCTCAGGGAGATGCATGGAAGGATCCAGGGCCCACAGTTGCTGGGAAAGATTGAGCTCCTCAGCTAAACCCAGTGCTCTAAAGAGCTCAAAGTTACCATCTTCTGTGTCAGACGTGAGCACAGCTGAGTGCGGGGGCTCATGTCCCTCCTCTGTGCAAGTTCCTCACATGATAGAATGACTGGTGTGAGAATTTTGGTCCAATCCTTATGAGGCCATGTGAGGTCACTGCCCTGTCCCTCTCTGCCCACCTAGCATGCAAACCCGAGTCCCTCCTGTCTCAGGTTAAGGACTGTATGATTCTGACACTCGTACGCAGGAACCTGGGGGAATTTCTCGTGCCTGACTTCCCACCGAGAAACAATTTTCTTTGTTGTTTCTAACATAAACATGTGAAAATTTTTCACAAGTGTTCACTTTTTTTCAATGGAATCACGGTGAGATGCAGTTATAAAGCTTTCATGACTTAGTTTTAGTCATATAGTGTTCCAACCTCCATCTCTCTACCCGTGTACATTTTCCATTCCCGATATTCCCCAATATCCCTCTTGCCACTCCCCACCCCCACCCCCAGCCTGCCTCTGTGGACGGCACCTTTTTTCTTGCTCTCTCTGTACTTTGGGCATTAGGAATTGCAAAACAGATACTGAGAGGACATCAGGTTTGATCCTTTGCACACACTCAGCACAAATCTCCCATCCAGAGCGATCTCTTCCAGCCATCATTGTCATAATGGCCCCTTCTCTGGCCCAACTGCCTCTCCCCCTGCCCTTGAGGTAGGCTTCCAACCATGGACCCATCTTCCTGGCTGTTGTTTCCTACCTTCAACTTTCTCCACACCTGGCCTTTCCCATTCCCTCATTCCCTGGACCAGGTGGTGCACAGATGAGTGTGCTCCTGCCAGTTCCCGGGCTCCTCCTGCTCCTAGCTGTGTGTCCTGGGAAGGTCCCTCTCCTGTGTCAGATGATTTCTCTGAATGGAAGGCGGGGAAAGGATGAACCATAGAAGGTTCTTGAAGACACCATGGGATCTGTCATGGTAGATGCTTTGCTGATGCCTGGATTCCCCAACTTTGGATTCACTGTAATGTTGATTTCTCCCCACAAGGCTCTCTCTGCCTCGGGCCACAAATCTCTGGGACCTTTGGTAATTCACAAAGGCATCTGGGTGTGGAGAGTGGCTTTCTGAATGAGCACAGGCTCTTCATGAAGGTGCTTTGGATCCAATGCCTGGAGCTGTATATTTCCCGGGATCACCATGATCAACCCCAGTACAGTCTAGGGAATAATCCTGGAGCCCTGTTCATTGCCTCCTATTCCTAAATCACACTGAAGGTAGATTTTCAAAAATTTCAAGAAGCACTTTTTTATTCCATTTTTCTGCTATCATATTTGCCTTGGCTGGGGCTAGTTTAGGGGTTATTGGAGGATAGAGACAACTCCAGGTCTCAGAGGGCTTATTCAAACACACTATAAAGTGAGCACCTACTATGGACATGTCAAGGGACACAAAGGTCATCACTGAACAAACCAGAGAGACGCCCTAAGTTTCATTCCTAGGCCAAGGGTCAGAATCCTGAACAGTCCTGTCTAGAATATTCCCTGCGCCACTATCTTGGCTTCCTCTAGGATGGACATTTTCCTCTCTGGCTTTGAACTTGACAGCAAACCACAGGTCCTGCTGGAGCAGTAAGTGGTGTCTGAATCTCGAAGGGGCCCTCCTGTACCCACCTCCTCCTGTCCCTACCGACAGAGTGGACACACGGGGCTATATTGAGTGGCCAGATGAAATTGGAAGCTCCAAATCATTTCTCTGAATGCAGGGCCCCCCTTCCAGGGTCACTGAGTCACAGAGAGCTGGGGAGGGCTGAGAGAGTCCAGGAACCAGAGCAGGCTGGGAGTGGGCAGCCCCTGTCTCACCCAAAGTTCCCTGCCTGCCTTTCCCTCTACCTGCCCGGGTCCCACCCTCTGGAGACCACCCCCTGGCTCTAGAGCCCAGCTGCTGACAGCTGCCCCCAGTGGCCCCAGCCCAGGGAGCCAGGTCGGGAGCTCGGCATGAGCAACAAAGCCCCGACTTCTAGGTCTATCCCTCTCATGACCTAGAGCCCAGAGCAGAAGGGTCTTGGAGCACTGGGGGTGGGGCGCCAGCAGCCACAGAGGTGGGAGGTGCATGGAGGGGGGAGGGAGGAAGAACAGTCCAGCGCTGACTGTTTCCAGAGAACTCCGCGGGGTCCTGCCCACACCTGCTGGCTGAGTATCGCAGGTGGGATCCTGGCCGTGACAGCTCTGTCCCTCGTCCAACCTCACGCTGGCCTCTGGGTCCAAGCTTCACGCCAGCCAGTACCATGCTATGTCGGGAGCACTGCTTCCTCCTGGAGGCAGGGAGGTGGGAGGCCTGCGGGGAGAGGCTGAGAGGGAGGGGTCCAGGCACTGGGTCTCATGGAGTGTCTGGGGGACTCTCCCATCTGCTCTGCACATGCAAGGCAGGTATGTGGGGAGGGTCCCACGAGCAGTTCCAGCAGGCCCCGGGGAGGCACCGAGAGGGGGCTGTAGGGAAGATGGGGGCGGCCTGGCTGCTGTTCCCTGGGTTTGAGGTGGGAAGATCAATGTGAGGGGAGAGTGTGGTTTCAGGACGGTCTGCTAGGATGATGAGCTCCAGAGACCACCAGAAAAGCCGGAAGGACAGGAGCGGTGCAGGCACTCTGAGGCAGTCCTTCCCAGTCCGACTCTCTCACAGGAAGTGAGCAGGCTGGAACAGAGCTGGCCTCGGGGTGCCTGTGCAGAGGGAGCCCCATGGGAACCCTGACAGTCGCCCCTGGGCAAGATGCAGCTGTGGGGGGCGGGGGCGGATGGTTAGCTTGAGGTCCAGAGGGCAGCTCTGCTCCTCCTGGAATCCTGGGGAGTCAGGGGCCTGGGAGGTAGGGTTCCTGGAGTGCCCTGGGGACACTGAGGGTCAGTCACCATCCTTATCTGCCCCACAGGCCAAAGGTTTGGTCCCATCTGAACCCTGATCCTCACAGAGCGAGAGGCTATACTCGGAAACGGAGGATTTGTGGCCTCTGACCTGGGAACTGGGCAGCTGAGCAAGGGGAGGCCGGGCACCTGGAGCCCCCAAATCACCCCTGCATCTCAGCATGGGGTCCTTGCCAACCTGAAAGGAATCCTGGGATGCCCCTGAGTCCTGTGGTTCACACACACCTGAGGGAGGAGCAGCAAAGTCCCCAGGTCCCAAGGAACAGCAGAGCCCCCGATGCAGAAATCCTCAGGCTCGCTCTCATTCAGAGCCCCGGAGGCAGAGGGACACCAGAATCCACCTCAGAGACATATGCAGTGACCCCCCAGTTACAGGGCGAGTGGGCTTGAGTCCCTGACACCCCATGGCCCTATACCTGGAGCTCAGAACCTGGCCCCAGGTCCCCCTGCTCTCTCTGTGACGCCCCCCTGTGGCTTTGGGCAGTAGTGCAGGCAGGCAGGGCTGGGCAGTGGAGCTGTGAGGCCCAGGGACCCTTTCTCAAACACTGGGTTGTTTGCTTCCAGGGAAAGGAGATAAAGCAGAAGGAGGCGGCAAAGGGGAGCAGCTGTGGCTCTCTGCCAGGGAGGGAGTGGGAGGTGCCCTCCCTGCCCTGCGCAGAATCTTCATGCTCCCATTCCAAGAGGCTGACCCTGACCAGTGAGAATGGACAGAGGAGTGGAATTGCTCCATGGGACATGGAGCAGGAGGTGCATGAAGAACGTTCTGGTGGAGCGGCTGCTGGACAGTGTCAGAACAGGTGAGGTTGCCTGAGCCTGATGGTAGAAGGCACCTCTGTTTGCAAAGTCCTAGCCCCTCCCCCAATCTAGTACCCCCAGAGTGTTGACATCTGTCCCGCAGGCCCTTTCTGCAGCCCTTCCCATTGCGACCAGTGAAATGTACTTCTGAGTTGGATCACATTGCCTCCAGAGGCCACAGAGAGTCACACCCCAGGGAAGAGCAGTGTGTAACCTGCTTTTCAGACCTGGAGAGTCTTTCCGCAGGCCAAGGTGAGGAAAGATAGGACTGAACTAGGCCAGGCCATGGGTTCTGTCCTTGAAAGAGTCCAGTGACATGTCATGGTGCCTGGACAGCTCAGACGTCCCAGCCTGCCGACTGCTGGACACCTGGGCCTGTTGCCAGGCTGACTCTGAGAGGGACATCACTAGTGTCACTGCTGGTCCCCAACCACTGCCCCTCTGCCCCATAGCTGTGTCCTGCTCTGCCATAGAACCCAGGGCTCAGGCAGTCAGTTCAACTGTCACCAACAGAAAGACCCCTCATGAGAAACTGTGCCCACACTGGCAGTGTCACCTCCTCTGCTGTTTGTCCTCTAGCCCTCACCCTGGTTCTCCCATGATATCGGGGTTTTCCCTAGTTATACATACAGATACACATGTAATATGTGAGCCATGAAGCACTTTTAAAATGTAATATTTACATGGGAATGCACAATTGTTTGTAATGGTCCTCATTGACATAAAACTGAAAACTTACAGCTTTACAAGCTTCATATTTTAGTTTTTACTTGTCATTTTTCAGTTTTGTTTCCATTTTTATAGGTTTACATGGCATTGATTCCTTTTCTATTCTATTTACAGTAGTGCTATTGTTCACAGTTATGGTAAACACAGTGACATTTCTCTTTTGACACTTAATTCAGGTCCCAGAGAAATCAGTGACAGAAAATAGCCTGGGCTGCTCCTCCTGGGAGTTTCACTGACAGACACTTTAATGTCTTTACTGTACCTGGAAGATGATGAGTGCCATGACAGGTGACCCTGTGCACTCCAGATACCCCTGGGGACAGCGTTGTTTCACCTGTCACCAGCCCTGCAGTGTCCTCCCTTTTCTCCACCTCTTGCTTCCCTAGGGTTGTTCTCAGGGCACGGCTGGGTGTCCTTGGAACAGCGCAGAGCAGCTCTGTTTGAGAGAAACCTGCAGGGAAGTGCCGCCAGAATCAAGGAGGAGGGACGCAACCAAAACTGACAGACACTGAGCCTGACCCTATGATCCTGAGCCTGTCCCTATGAGTCTGAGCCTTTCATGTGACCTTGAAGTCAGGACACTAAATGTGGCCCCAAAGTTCGGGCCCCTGTTGGACAGAGGCCTTAGGGGAACAGGGATCAAGGATTGCCTTGTCCTTCCAGAATCACATGCCCCTTCATAGTTTATTATCTGTTTCCAGGACCTGAAGCAGATTAAAGAGGAGGACAGGTAGGGTAGGGCATACTTGCACCAGGCAAGGACTGGGGTGCCTGTCCCTGGACAGATTCCAGTGTTCACAGCTCCCACAGCCCTAACTTCTAGCCTGGCTGCTGCTGGACACTTGGGCAGCTGCCTGGCAGACCAGGGGAGGGACACTGCAAGTGTGGCTGGTGGGAGGCCAATCACTGCTCTGTCCCTCAGCTGCGTCGTGTCCTCCCAGCTGGAGCCAGGTTCCAGGCTGCTAGCTCAAATGTCCACAACATCAAGTTTGGGTTCTGGTGATCAGTGTGCAGAGTGAGGTACTGCGCTAGTTCATGTGAGCTGGTACCGAACTGAACTCTTAGTCTCATGCATTTCAGGCAGGTGGTCTGCTAGAAGTCCCATTTCTGTGACCATGAATTCCTTTAGAGAGACTTCCCTAATCTCATCAATCCTCTCTGTCGGATCTCTGCCTGCTGTGGTTGCTGTTCCATTTGTAACATTTGGATCCCAGTGAAGGTTCTCAATAGCCTGTGAAGTTAAAATGAGTCTCTTGAATGAAATTAGGCAAGAAAGATAGTAAGGGCTTACAGACTAGAAAAGTTATTCAACTTTCAGTTGTTTCAGAGGACACAATATTATACCTAGGAACCTGAAACAATAATCTTGTACAGTAAAGTGGCAAGCTGAAAAATTCATGTGCAGAAACTATGGTCCTATTTTCAAATAATAAAACAGAAGAGAGAGAAAATTTTTAAACAACCCCATTCAACAACTGTTCCTCAAAAAAACAAGTATCGCAGAATTAACCTAACAAAAGAATGGATCTCTCATATAAAGAAATGAACAAATCACTACAAAAATAATTTTCAAAAGATAGGAGAAAATGGAAATATATCCTCTGTTCATGGATGATAAGAATTAATAATGTCAAATGACAACCTATCCCAAAGCATTATGCATATTCAATGTAGTCCTTATTTTTTAAAAAAAATCCTTTGACATTCATGAAAGATATAGATCAAGCAGTGTAGAAATTGATATTGTGTAATAACACCCTCTCCACACAATAGCCAGAACAATCTTAGGGACAAAATAAAATAAGAGACTTCTCTCTCTCTCTCTCTCTCTCTCTCTCTCTCAATGTCCAACTGTAATATAAAGTTATAGTATTAAAACCCTGTAGTATTGGATTAAGGACAGACTCTGACCTTGGACTAGAATCCAGAGTCCAGAGACTCTGGTATATGAACAATTTGTTTTTGTAAAAGATCAAAAGTATGAAGTTGTCACAGAAAGCCTCTTCAATAACTGTTTTTGGGGAAGCTGGTTGGTCTCACGCTAAAGACGAACTCAGGCCACTCTAACACTGGATAAAAGTTAAATTAAAATTGAAGATCTTGGTATCATACAAGAGTCCATCAATTATATTGATGAAAACATAGTCTGAACTCTTCTTAACATTTGATCTAGAGATCTTGTCAATGATTCAATACCTTTGACCAAGGAAATGGAACCAAAAAGAAATAAATGCATCAGACTAAGAAGTTTCTACACAGTGAAGAAGTGACCAGAATATAAAGATACTGCACAGACTGGGAGAAAACATTTGTCCCCCACTCATGTTACAAATGGTTAAGATGTATCACTATAGCTCCGCTTAGCTGTAGCGAGCCGCGTGGGACCGGCCGGGGCAGCCCCCCCCCTCGTCCCCCGCGCGAGCCCGCAGACCCCCTGGGCGCGCATCCAGCTGCGGTGCCTGGGGAATGGCGCGCTGCGCCCAAAGGGCTCTCGGTGGACTTCGCGTCACTGCCGCTTGCGGAACCCCGTGCAGCGCGGGCCCGGCCGCCTCCCCAGCGCCCGACCTGGCTGCTCCCTGGCGACGGAGCATAGGCGGCCGCGGGCAACTCCAGGTGCCCTACAGCCCCAGCCCTGCGTGCTAAGGCACAGCGCAGGCCTGGAGGCGCGCACTGATTGGCGCCCAACACAGGACCCTCAGGCATCCTACCAGAATTCCACTCTCTTATCACTTCAGCTTAAGAGCCTGGAAAACCTTCCCGGGAAGACAGTTACTGCTTGGGATGTCCCCCTTGTTTCCTGAGCCAGGCAGACACATAGCACCAGGGACAGCAGGAATCATCATCCGGCGTTTTCCTCTTAGAGGGTTTAAGGATCCCTCCAAAGCCTGGCGGTAATGAAAATGATCACTATACCCATTAGTGGAGGACTTCAGTCACTGAAGAGCATGCCAACATTCAAATGAAGAATTAATCTCCAGAGAAAGTAGGGTTGGGAGTGTAGCTCATGCCTCATGCCTAGGGAAGCCCTGGGTTTGATACCTGTCACACACAAAAAGTAGATGAATGTACATTTTAAATCTTACCTTTTGCGCCAGGGAGAAGGATGGTTAATAGAAGTGTTTTGTGTGGGGGAAACCTGAGTTTGATCCCTGGAACCACACAGTTCCCCCAGTACTCCTGGGTTTGATTCCAATCACCAGGAGCCCCCTGCGTACTGCTGGTGTGACCCAAAATATAAGCAAAATGATGGGTAAGAGATAGATTGATCCTTGATTTCATGTGTATTCAAAAAGCCAGTATGAAAAATCTCTCGACTGGGAAGAATAAATGTACTCTTGAGTAGTGCTTTTCAGACTTCAGTTCCCGTTCATATCACTTTGGAGATGTTACTAAAATGCAGGTCCTATTCTGGGAATTTGAGATTCGGATAAATGTTTTGGCTTTAGAGTAAATTTTCAGATGATGTTAGGTTGCTGGCTGCTTTAAGCACAGTGTGCAGAAGGAGGGTGCCTATTGGCCAAAGTGCTAAAAACGCAGGGACGCTTGCCTAGTGCCTCTGTAAGAGTACAAATAAGTTAAGCAAAGGAGAAGCATCAAATAAAACACAGTTGTGCACATTTAGATGGAATCAAACATGGACTACCCAGACATTCACTGAATACAAAGAAAGATAATTGTGAAGTTTCCTATGAAGCATCAGGAAAAAAAGCGAATCACTTGTATCTTGTATGTTTCACTGGAGAGGAAAAGTGCAGATTTTCTATTAAGAGGAAACCAAAGGCTCTCAGCTGCTTAATTGTATGGTGCCAGTTTGCATAAATCTCTATCTCTCTACCGTCCTTTAAAAGTGTCTAATGATATGGGTCCTGGAAAATAATATGTCTTTTTCCAAAGCATACTCTTAATTTTTTTTTTATTAGTGAAGCACCATGAGGTACAGTTGTAGATTTACAAATCTTTGTGCTTGAGTTTCGGTCATACAATGATCAAATACCCATCCCTCCACCAGTGCCCATTTCCCCCCACCCTCTCTCCCACCCTGCCTCTGTGGCAGGGCATTCCCCTTTGTTCTCTCTCTCCTTTTGGGTGTTGTGGTCTGCAAAAGAGGCATTGAGTGGCAATCATGTTCAGTCCATAGTCTACTTTCAACATGCATTTCCCCTCCTGGGAGGATCCTCCAAACACCTTTTATTTGGTGTTCCCTTCTCTATCTGAACTGCCCTTTCCCCTAGAATATCCGGCTGGCCTCTAAGCTATGGAGTAATACTCCTGGTGTTGATCTCAGCTATTCTTAGGTATTGATCTCATATTTTGTTGCTTTATATCCCCCAGATGAATGCAATTTTTCTATGTCTATCCCTCTCTTTCTGACTCATTTCGCTTAGCATGATACTTTCCATATTGTACCACTTGTATTTAAATTTCATGACTTCATCTTTTCTAAGAGCTACATAGTACTCCATTGTGTAGATGTACCAAAGTTTCTTTAACCAGTCATCTGTTCTTGGGCACTCAGGTTTCTTCCAGTTTCTGGCTATTGTAAAGAGTGCTGCAATGAACAAACAAGTGCAGATGTCACTTCGACTACACATTTTTGCCTCTCTGGGGTATATTCCCAGGAGTGGTATCGCTGGGTCAAATGGGAGCTCAATTTCTAATTTTTTGAGAAACGTCCATACTGTTTTCCAAAAGGGCTGAACTGGTCGGCATTCCCACCAACAGTGAAGGAGTGTCCCTTTCTTGCCACATCCGCGCCAGCATGGGTTGCTTTTGCTCTTTTGAATGTGGGCCAGTCTCTGAGGTGTGAGATGGTATCTCATTGTGGTTTTGATCTGCATCTCCCTGATGATTAATGATGTAGAGCATTGTCTCATGTGCTTTTTTGCCATTCGGATTTCTTCTTTGAGAAAGTTTCTGTTCATTTCTTTGCCCCATTTTTTGATGGGGTTGAATGTTTTCTTCCTGTGGAGTTCCACCAGTATTTTGTATATCCTTGTTATCAACCCCTTGTCAGATGTGTATTCGGTGAATATCCTTTCCCATTCTGTAGACTGTCTTTGTATTTTGGTCACTGTTTCTTTGGAGGTGCAGAAGCTTCTTAGTTTAAGATAGTCCCATTTATCTATCTCTGTTTTCACTTGCTCGGCCAGTGGTGTGGCATCTTTGAAAGTACCATTAGCCTCAATGTCATGGAGGGTTTTGCCAACTTTGTCTTCAATGTACCTTATTGTGTCTGGTCTGATGTTGAGGTCTTTAATCCATTTTGATCTTATTTTTGTACATGGTGTTAGGCAGAGTTCTGAGCCCATTTTTTTGCATGTAGCCGTCCAGTGATGCCAGCACAATTTGTTAAAGAGGCTTTCCTTACTCCACTTCACATTTCTTGCACCTTTATCAAAGATTAGATGATCATATGATTGAGGGGAGATGTCAGTGTATTCAACCCTGTTCCATTGGTCTGCAGTTCTGCTTTTGTTCCAGTACCACGCTGTTTTAATTATTACTGCTTTGTAGTAGAGTTTGAAGTTAGGGAGGTTGATTCCTCCCATTTTCTTTTTCCCAAGAATTGCTTTAGCTATTCGTGGGGGCTTATTGTTCCATATAAATTTCAGGAGTGTTTGCTCCATTTCTTTGAAGAATGTCATGGGTATCCTTATAGGGATTGCATTGAATTTATACAATGCTTTCGGTAGTATTGCCATTTTGACAATGTTAAGTCTCCCGACCCATGAGCAGGGGATATCTTTCCATTTCCTCATGTCCTCTTTTATTTCCTGAAGTAGCGTTTTGTAGTTTTCTTTGTACAGGTCCTTTACTTCCTTAGTTAAGCTGATTTCTAGGTACTTGATTTTCTGGGGCACAGTTGTGAACGGGATTGTTTTTTTCATGTTGCTTTCTTCTCTCTCACTGTTTGCGTATAGGAAAGCCATGGACTTTTGGGTATTGATTTTATAGCCTGCAACTTTACTATACGAGTCTATTGTTCCTAGGAGTTTTTTGGTGGAGGTTTTTGGGTTCTCTAAGTATAGTAACATATCATCTGTGAATAGTGAGAGCTTGATTTCTTCCTTTCCTACCTGAATGCCCTTAATATCTTTTTCTTGCCTAATCGCTATTGCAAGTACTTCCAGTACTATATTGAACAGCAGTGGAGAGAGTGGGCATCCTTGTCTCGTCCCTGATCTTAGAGGGAAGGCTCTCAGTTTTTCCCCATTGAAGATGATGCTTGCTGTAGGCTTGTGGTAGATGGCTTTAACTATGTTGAGGAAAGTCCCCTCTATACCCATTTTGGCTAGGGTTTTCATCATAAAGGGGTGCTGGACCTTGTCAAATGCTTTCTCTGCATCTATTGATATGATCATATGCTTTTTATCTTTTCTTTTGTTGATATGGTGGATTATGTTGATTGATTTCCGAATGTTAAACCATCCTTGCATCCCTGGGATGAATCCTACTTGGTCATGGTGTATGATCTTTTTGATGAGTAGTTGGATTCTATTTGCTAGTAGTTTGTTGAGGATCTTTGCATCTGTGTTCATCAGGGATATCGGCCTGTAATTCTCTTTCTTTGTGGTATCTCTGTCTGCTTTTGGTATCAGTGTGATATTCGCTTCGTAGAAACTATTCGGAAGTGTTTTTGATATTTCAATTTCGTGGAAAAGCTTAAAGAGGATTGGAAGTAAGTCTTTAAAGATTTGGAAGAATTCACTAGTGAATCCATCCGGACCAGGGCTTTTGTGCTTGGGGAGACTTTTTATTTCCATTTCAATTTCCTTGATGGTGATAGGTCTGTTCAGGTATTCCAGGTCTTCTTGGTTCAGCCTTGGGAGTCTGTAGGAGTCTAGGAATTTATCCATTTCCTCGAGGTTTTGATGTTCCGTGGCATAAAGCTTCTCAAAGTACTCCCTGAGGATCCTTTGAATTTCTGTAGTTTCTGTTGTGATGACCCCCTTTTCATTTCTGATTCGGTTTATTAGGGTTTTCTCTCTCCCCTTTTTTGTGAGTTTTGCTAGAGGCTTATCGATCTTGTTAATTTTCTCAAAGAACCAGCTCTTGGTTTCATTGATCTTTCGGATTGTTTTTTGGGTTTCCATCTCGTTAATCTCTGCTCTGAGTTTTATTATTTCCTTCCTCCTGTTCGGGTTGTGCTCCTTTTGTTGGTCCTTCTCCAAGCTCTTAAGCTGTGAGGTTAGTTTATTTATGTGGGCTCGCTCCTCCTTTCTGAGGAATGCTTGTAGAGCTATAAACTTT
The DNA here is from genome assembly GCF_029834395.1 of Sorex fumeus. Lineage (NCBI taxonomy): Eukaryota > Metazoa > Chordata > Mammalia > Eulipotyphla > Soricidae > Sorex > Sorex fumeus. The sequence continues at coordinate 49,043,544 of NW_026606118.1, forward strand.
CCTCTTAAGACAGCTTTTGCTGTGTCCCATAAGTTTTGGTAACTCGTGTCCTCATTTTCCTTCGTTTCTAGGAATCTTTTGATTTCCTCTTTGATTTCCATTCTAAGCCACTCGTTGTTCAATAGCGCACTGTTTAATTTCCAGGTGTTTGATTTAGTTTTCTGTTTTTGTGTGTGATTTACTTCTAATTTAAGCGCATTGTGGTCTGAAAAGATTGTTGATATAATCTCTATCTTCTTAATTTTATGGAGGTATGTTTTGTTGCTCAGCATGTGGTCTATCTTGGAGAATGTTCCATGTACGCTTGAGAAGAATGTGTATTCAGCCTTTTGAGGATGAAGTGTCCTGTATATATCTACTAAGTCCCTTTCTTTCATTGTTTCCCTCAGATTAAGTATGTCCTTGCTAAGTTTGAGTCTGGTTGATCTATCCAGAGGTGACAAAGCGGTGTTGAAGTCTCCCTCTAGTATTGTGTTGTTATTGATGTCTTTTTCCAAATCTATGAGTAGTTGTTTTAAGTACTTTGCTGGTCTCTCATTAGGTGCATATACATTTATTATTGTAAGTTCTTCCTGTTGTACAGATCCTTTGATCACTAAGAAATGGCCTTCACTGTCTCTTATGACCTTCTTCACTCTGAAATCGATGTGGTCTGATATTAAGGTGACTAGCCCAGCTTTTTTATGGGAGCTGTTTGCCTGTAGGATTGTTTTCCAGCATTTGACTCTGAGTCTGTGTTTGCTTTGACTATTAAGGTGTGTTTCTTGCAGGCAGCAGAATGTTGGGTTCAATTTTCTAATCCATCCTGCCACTCTGTGTCTTTTAATTGGTGGGTTTAGCCCATTGACATTGAGAGAGATTATTGTTATGGGATTTTGTCCCATTGTTCTGTTGAAATTAGGTGTATTTGAGGGGCCTGTCCTGTCTTAAAGTAGCCCATTTAGTTGTACTTGTAACCATGGTCTTGAGTCTATGAAGTTCCTGAGCTGTTGTTTGTCTGTGAAACTGTGTGTTGTTCCTTCTATTATGAATGAGAGTCTCGCTGGGTAAAGTATTTTTGGAGAGGCATTTATTTCATTGAGTTTTTACACTATGTCCCACCACTGTTTTCGGGCCCTGAGGGTTTCATCAGAAAAATCAGCTGTGAATTTTAAGGATGCTCCTTTGTAAGAGATTTCTTTCTTCGATCTTCCTACTTTCAGAATTTTGTCTCTGTCTAAAGTTTTGGTCATTTTGATCAGGATGTGTCTTGGGGTATTTTTGTTCGGATTTCTTCTAGCTGGTACCCTTCAGGCCTCCTGAATGTGGTCACAAGTTTTCTTCAGCTCTGGAAATGTCGTAGCAATGATGTCTTTGACAGTTTCTTCTTCATCAGGGTTTTCTCCCTGTCCCTCTGGGACTCCAATAATTCTTATGTTACCCCTCTTGGCTTCATCACGATCTTCTCTTTCCATCTGTTCCCGAACTGTGAGTCTCTTTTCCATTTTCTGCTCTTTTCTGGCGAGTCTCTGAACTTCATCTTCAAGCTCACTGATTCTGTTCTCAGCAGCTGTTACTCTGCTTCTGAGGCCTTCCACTGAGGTTTTCAATTCGCCTATCAGGGTTTTCAGGTCCGACATTTCCGATTGCATTTTTCTCATTTCTGCCTTCAAATCCTCTTTTCTTTTATTGGCATTGCTTTCCATTGTTTCTTTAATTCCCTAAGCATCCTAAGTAGCTCCCTTCTGAATTCCTTGTCAGAGAGGTTGTCTAATACTACAATACTGTTGGTGTCTTCTGGGCTAGCCTCTTCAATAAGAAAGTTTGGTGGGCTTTCGCATTGCTTTACCATTGTGACCAGTGTGCTTTAGTCCTTCACCTTCACTGTTACTATTCTGGTTGAGTGAGGAGAGAGTTCCCGGATCCCTTCAGCTTTGTTGCTGTGGGATCTGATGTTGCCTCAGTTCCCGTCCAGCACAGGACAAGGGAGAAAACCGGCAATTCTAGGGGATCAAGCTAGCTGCGCATTCCCTGGGGGAGTCTCAAGCCTTGGGGCAGGCTGTACCTGGTTGAATGAGGAGAGACTGCCAGGAGCCGTTCAGTTTTGTTGCCAAACAATGGGCCTCCGTTCCGTCCAGCACAGATTATACTCTTCCCTCTTATAGTGGGAAGGGATTATGGATAAGTTTTTGTCCATGGTAGGCACCCTTCTACGTTTCTGAGTTTGACGTTCTTCTCAGTCAGGCGTTATTCTTTATTTTATAACAGACATTGAGTGAAACTTTTGGAGGAGGTGCTATTTGGAATTGAACTTATACAGCTGTTTTCAAACAGGTCTTTGTTGGAACTTGAGTAGGCGAGTGGGTTGTTGTTGGATTGCAGTAGAAGAGGTGGGAAATTTTTGGTTGGTATTAGGCAGCAAGTTGTGGGATGGGAGTCCTGAGTGCTTGATGTGAGTGGTATAACTGCGGCAGCATTAGCGGCCGCCCGCCAAGGAGAAGGCCACGCCCACTTTTAAGAGGCCACGCCCCTTTCCTGGTGGCCAAGCCCCGAGCCTGTCCCAGGTAACACCCACCCAGGATCCTGAAATGGAGGAAGGGTGGTCTACAGTCTCCCCACTAGGCTTCAGGCGGGAATCTGAGGCGCGGCTGGGGGGGCAGGAGCACTTCCCGGCTGGACACCCCCGACCCACCTGGAGGGGAGGAGCCGACGGACTGGTGGTTGGTCCCCCGGAGATGGACGGGCGCTTTCCCCACTGGGCTTCAGGCGGGAATCTGAGGCGCGGCTGGGGGTCAGGAGCACTTCCCGGCTGGACGCCTCTGACCCAACTGGAGGGGAGGAGCCCACGGACTGGTGGTCGGTCCCCGGGAGATGGACGGGCACTTTCCCCACTGGGCTTCAGGCGGGAATCTCAGCATACTCTTAATTTTACAATAAACGCTCTTCAAAAAAATTCAAGCAAAAAAAATAAACCAAAAAAGAGGTAATTTATTGTATTGTTGAGACATCGGTTAGAAAACATATGCTTTAGAATTTGGGACACGTTTGGAGAATTACGGGCTTCCAATGAGTATCTATGCATTTTTAGCTTGTGCATTATCAGAAATTTCTACGGATTTATAAGCATTTACAGAATGACTCTAGGCTTTCAACTGTGGGGCATTTTTCTAGATATTTGCTGAGCACTCCATAGGAACCCAGCAATCTCAGAGATGATTTTGTGACCTGACTTTGTGAATTGTATCTGTTCTTTTACTAGTGTGTGTGTGTGTGTGTGTGTGTGTGTGTGTGTGTAAGAAGCAATGCTGCTTGTCTTACACTATACAATGTGCAGAAGATAAACAACACTGCCCATAGCTGAGTGGGATCAAGTGTCTCGAAGTCTTGCAGCCTGGTGAGCATGGTCCATGCTCATGAGCATGGTAGGTTAGTAACTGATTTCCTTTGAGTTGTTGCAGCTGCCCACCGGCTGCTGTTGCCATCTTTGAATTTCTTAATGTTTTACTTGGGGAGTCAGTGACGTGTTTCTTTATTCCTACATGCCAACTTCTCCTTTCTATTTTAAGAAGACTTCAAGAATACAGCCTCTGTTTACAAAACTGTTTAAAAGAACCTTGTATTGGTTTAGTGCTTGAATTGGGGTGCGTATGTTGGTTGATTTTCATCCTCAACTTTTCAGATCTTTGAAGGGAAATAAGGACTAGTTTGAAAAAGTGTTTGTTGTTTGAACATAAACTAAGCCTACATCACTCTTCTGATCATTATGAATAGAAACGGTAAAGCATAAAAAAAGATGTATACATATCTATGTATACATAAAAATACAACATCTCATTACACATATACGTATACACATCTATATCATCCTCACTGGTAGAACTTTACAAGAAGAAAAATAATCAACCACTTCAAAAATGGGGTGCAATAATTTACAGATAATTGCTCAAAGACATACAGATGTCCAAGAGGAATAGAGGTATATAAAAAATATACTGTATCACTTACCATTAGGGAATGCTAATCAAGCCAGCAATACAACATCTCATACTAGAAGACCAATACATACCCTATTGCAAGAGTAATTTGCTTAATCACACTCACCAAGACAGAGTCTTGTGGCTGACCAGACCCAGGCAAAGCACCTGAAGCTATTGGTGCCTATCAAGGCTCTCAAGAGCATTTGTAGGGTAATCTTGCGAGCTCACCATTCTTTCACAGTCTATCATGCATGCGCAAGGCAGGACAGGTTACAACATGGCTCTAATCAAACAACAGGCAGCACAGCTCACAGCAAAGGAAGGGAGTCTCCTGAAACCAGAGGTTTCGAGGTTTGTACAAACTGCAAGTTAAGATCTTTCTCAAAGGGAAAGTTGTTCACCAATACCAGCAAAATCATAAGTCCAAGGAATACATGTCATAGAATTTACAAAACACATGCTAGAAAATTACATTAGAAAGATGTAAGGAGAGAGAAAGAGGAAGCATGTGTTCAAGAGAGATCACGGTCTTCTCCAGAGAGGAAAGAAGTGCGAGCAAAGAGACACAGAGAGAAGAAAGTAGGATACACATTTAAGGGAGAACAGAGTCTTGGAGAACAATTAAGCAAGCAAAGAAAGAGGCATAGAGGCAGCAATAAAGATATGTATTCAGGGAGAACACAGACTAGAGAACACAGGCCCTCAAAGTTTTTAATTAAAAAAAATCAAGAGAAAACGTAGACATAACTTTTTAAGACATTGAAGCCAGAGGCAACTTTAATGGTGAAATACCAGTGTTTATTAATTTGGAACTTACCCATATTTCAGGAGTGTGTTGATCTTGGCATATCAGTAATGAAAATATGTATATATTATTCTTCAGGATATATCAGACAAAAGTCCTCTGTTTTTCTCAACTGCTTCACCTATATGCTTAAATTAACCCACTCTAGATTAGAATGAAAGGTCCGGATCTTGGAGATGTTTTCCTTGGAATGTCATAAGAGCTCTATCATGCTCACACTGAACAGTGGAAGAATTCGAGATACAATTCAGAGAAGTGAGAGGGAGTCAGTCATGTAAACTTGGCCCTTTCCTTTTGTGCACTCATTGGGTGGGAAGTCCCAAGTGAGGGAGGAGACTCATTCTCATCAAAGATCTGTGCTTTATGGGCCAGTGGAGAAGCAGTGGCCAGCCAGGCAGCAGGCTGCCAGGAGGAGCTTTCTCCTCTTGTGTTTCTCCTCTCACTGCCTCTTCTTCCCACTTGTGCCGGCCTGAGCTTGTACCTTTGTAGTAAAATGTCAGCACTAAAGACCATGGAGTCCTAAAGGAACAATTCTAGACACCCTTATATTTCTATGCTCCTATGGACCTACCAATGAAGACACGAACCCTAAAACACCAAAAGAATAAAAACTGATGGCATTGGGAGAGAGTGATGAGTTCTAATTAAGTGTGAGAAATTTTAATAAACCTTTCTCAGAAGTCGAGAGAATGTTTTAATAATACTTCCTATAAATTAAAACGGTAAACCAAAAATCAACCTAAGGAAATCTTTACTACACTGAAACAGAAGGGGATGTTAAATATCTATGAAAATTCAAAGACATCTGGGATCCTACTAAATAATTAGATAAGGGTTAAAAAGATAGCTTAGAGGGGCAGGCACGTACCTTGCATGTGGCCAATCCTTGTTTGATCCTCAAAATCATAGATGGTCCTCAAGCACTGCCTGAAATAATCTCTGGTCGCGGAGCCAGTAATAATCCCTGGGCTCGGTCAAGGTGTCACCCCTATACCAAATAAAATCATTTTATTTGGGTTTGGGACCATTCTTTTATTGGGATCATGTGTGTTCACAGATTTTAAAATCCATTTATAAATGGCTACAAGGATTATAGTATCCAAGCCAAGGCAGATCTTCTGTTAATGTGGAGAAATAGAAAGGAGAAATTTTAGAGCAATCCTGATGTGAATCATTGGAAAGACATCTGGATGGATCCTCAGGGTAATAAACTGAACTTGATAAAAGTTAACATAAATTTTCATAAACATTTATAAGCCATCAAAAATCAAAAGTGAAAAATATCTATGGAAACGGATTCTGGTGTTTCAACTTTCCCCCCACTGCACACACATTTTAGGACATGCATCACTCTGAGGAGGAAAAGCTCAATTCCAGTTAGGGTGCAGGACTCTATCTAAACGTGCATAAGGCTTACAGGTTCCTGCTACTGATTCTCAACGAATAGATTCTCCTAAAGAAACTCAGACTTGCAGATCAAAACCCAGCATCAAGGGGCTGGAGCGATAGCACAGCGGGGAGGGCGTTTGCCTTCCACAGGGCCCACATGGGTTAGATTCCCAGCATCCCATATGGTTCTTTGAGCACCACCAGAAATAATTCTTGAGCGCACAGCCAGGATTAACCCCTGTGTATCCCCGGGTTTGACCCAAAAAGAAAAAGAAAAAACAAAAGAACCCCACAGCATCAAGAATTGGGGAGGCGGGGGGGTGGGGAGGGGGCTGGAGCAATAGTACAGCAGGTAGGGCATTTGCCTTGCATTCGTGGACCCGGGTTTGATTCCCAGCTTCCCGTAGGGACCCAGAGAGAGGTTATAGGTGGTGCAGAAGTTATGGGGCAAGCTGAGGGATAGTGTTCTTGACCTGAACTAACAAATCACAAAGTTATTCATGATTGGGTTTCCGATTTACATTGATCAATCAGTAATCCCTTCACAGTGACTCCTGCCCTCCAACAGTGGCCCCAGTTTCCAGCCCATCCCCACCCCTCCAACGCTAGGGCAGGCACTTTTCTCTTGTTCTTTTTTCATTCTACTGGCCTTTCAAAATATCTTTAGCATTTTAATAATTTTCTCCATCTCTTTTGTTTTCAGAAAAATTATGCTCTTAAATTTCCTTATCTATTTTTTTCTGCTTAAATACTACTTTTCATTCCCTTTTCTAGACCTTGAAGAGGAAACTTAGATTACTGATCTTAGAATTCTATATTTTTAAATAATATGAACATTTAATACTTTGAGTTTCTCTCTTCAATTTAATTTGAAACATTTCTAAAGTATATATCACTTTTTAAATAAATTTTCTGTCTGACCCATGGAATAAAAATATTTTGCTTGATTTTAAGAATTTAGAATTCTATTTCTCTGTGTAGTTATCAATGGACAGTTTCACTCTCTAATAATCAATGTGTGTGTGTATATACATATATTTATCAATGATACAGGACTGGAGTGATAGCCTTGTAGGGCGTTTGCCTTGTACACAGCCAGACGGGCCACGCCGGGTTTGATTCCTCCGCCCCTCTTGGAGAGCCCGGCAAGCTACCAAGAATATCTCGCCCACACGGCAAAGCCTGGCAAGCTACCCGTGACGTATTCAATATGCCTAACACAGTAACAAATCTCAATATGAAGATGTTTCTGGACCCCTCGAGGAAATCCATGAACAACCGGAGAACAGTGCTACATAGAAATGAATTTCTTCAATAAAATAAAAACAGGAACAGGAAGTGCACTCAAGTTCTAGAACAAATGCATAGCATCCACAGCACCTGTGCTCTGCGTTTGGTCCTCAGCATCACAGGATATAGCACAGGTGAATCCCAACGGCAGGCCTGACCACTGAGCTCGCCGACCCGCAGGGGGCTTAAGGGGACCCAGGTATCTTAATAAAGGTACCCCTTCTAAGTGTCTCAAGAATGACCCCTATGAAAAAAATGATTTTAAAAAAGTAAATGTGAAACAGAAAAAACAAATCAACAAATCACACATAAACGATCCGGAAAAGGACAGACCTAGCAGGTAGAAAGCGCTGCAGAGACGTCCAAGCTGGAAGGGCACGAAGGAAGACTGTCCAGGCTGAGCTGTGGCCGCCGTGCGGGGGGCGGGTGGGTTTGCTGGGATGTGCCCAAGCCCTTAGCCCTTCTCCAGGAACTGCCCTTTCCAGGAGAGACGGAGGCAGCTGATGGGAGTCCGCCAGGAACATGGATATCATCGCATCTTTGTGGTCTGATATGAACGCGCTGTGGTGGCACCTTGGGGAACTCTGTTGGTGACCCACAGGTCACAGAGCAAGGCTTGGGGACGGGCAGGTGGCACACACCTGGCCCAGTCTCCATCGCCAGAAATGTTCAGGTCTGAAGCCAAGCCACAGTGTGTAGCCCTGGGGACCCCTGAGCCCCGCCAGGCCGGGCCTGCTGCTTCCTAGTTCTGCAGACCCCAGCAGCAGGATGCGGCCTCTCTGCATCCACCAAGTATCTCCAGGAGACACCACCAAGTCTCCTGAGCACGACCCGACTCCCCTCAAGGGCTCCTGAAAAAGCCACAGACACAAGACGTGTCAGTGGAGCAGTCACTGCTAGCCAGCACAGAGATCTCAGTCCTGCACCAGCCCCCCACAGCCAGGAGCACCAGGAAGGAGCCTCCTTCCTCACGGCTTCTCTACTGCTCTCCTGTGACCACAACTGACATTACACAACAGGTCAGGAGAACTATTTCAAGTACCTAGATGCATTTTGACCCAGTAGGCAAGGAAGACTATGTGGGGAGGGGGCTGGAGCAATAGCACAGCAGGTAGGCCAGCTGCCTTGCAAGCCCAGCCTCAGTTCCCGCCTCCACCTTTGGTCTCCCAAGGTGTAGCCCGAAAGAATATCTTGGGAATTGAGAGGCAAACCAAGACTTGACTTGTGAGGCAATTCCTGGTGAAAAGTTTGCAGGGTTATTTGTGTTTGTGTTTGGGGGCAGGGGGTGTATGTGTCTGTGTTTGTGTGATTTTAAGGTGTGTGTACCTGTGGTGTGTGTTGCTGTTCGATATGCACAAACCTGCTATTTATGTCTTGGCTGTGAAGTATACATGTATCTGTGTGTGTGTGTCTGTGGCCGTGCAGTGTACACATACCTGGTGAGTGTTTGTGTTTGGTGGTTGAGATAAGCACAGAGCTGGTCTCTGTGTGTGTGGCTGTGGGGTGTGCACAAACCTGTGCACCAGTTAGAGAGGGGCGGAGACAGTCTTTGTGAGGATGTCAGGCTGGCCAGCTATGGGGGTTCATTGCAGAGCTCCCAAGGGGGGGGGACTCTTCACGACAGCTCAGGAGCTGGTCTCGGGGGAACTAAGCACAGGTCTGACCATCCCCTTGTGCACAGCATGGATGTGGGAGCAGGACACCAGGCAGCTCTGAGCTTGGCCCCGCTCCTCTCCCTCTGACCCTAAGGGGCTCGGTTCTGGCCTTGTTCTGCCTGTCATGTCTCTCGAGGGAAGGGCCCTCTCAACACCCGCGTGGGAGAGGCAAGGCTCCTGCTTCCTGAACAGAAGCCCCAGACCTAGCTGGGTCCCAGAATCTCCCTTTTGCCTCCAGTGCTGGGGCAGGAGGTGGACAATTTCCTGAAGGCAGGTGGAGTGGCAGGTGGGCTGTGTGTGTGTGTGTGTGTGTGTGTGTGTGTGTGTGTGTGTGTACCTGTCAGCTGTGTGTGGAATACACCAAGGTTAGATGAGGCTGAGGAGGCTGATAGAGGAGCTTTGGGGTCTTTGCCTGTGTCCTGAGCCTTAGTTCCCTCTTCTGCACATGAAGCTGAATCCTTGGAGGATGAAAAGCAACCTCAGCTCTATCTGTTCTGAGAGGCCCGGGTTTGGCCCATCTCTGGCCTAGCTCAGGGTTTGCAATTGGGTCTGCATTCGAGATCACTCTAGTTGGCTCAGAGAACTATATGGCGTGTGGGACGTGGGGGCTGGGGACAGAACTGTGTCAGCAGGGACCTATATCTCTGGCCCCAGGCTATGGTTTCTGTTCTCTCCCCACAAAGGACTCCTGAGCAGTGTCTACCAGTCCCTGAATACCGTCCACTCCCCAGCTAAGCAGCTCACAGGTGCACACACTCTAACCTAAGCCGGCCCCTTGCTCATCACTCTCACTTCCTCATCAGTAACAATGACTGACTTTCCTGGTCAGGACAGCTTCCTTTCTCTTCTTTCTTCTGTGCCCAGTGAGAAGAATATGTTTCATTTTTTGTAAGATGATGTTGGTTCACTAATGTCCCTCCAGGAGCGGCTGGTTTTAGTGTGTGAGTGTGTGTGTGTGCGTGTATGTGTGTGTGTGTATATGTGTGTGTGTGTGTGTGTGTGTATAAGCATTTGGTGCTGGGAATCAAACTCAAGGCCTTGAGTGTGTGAGGTATGTGTTTCACCCTTTGACCTGTCTCTCTGGCCTATCTGCCTGGGGACATTTAGGATGCTCTGAACCTCAGACGCCTCAGAGGAGGTGCCAGGGTCAGGTCCTGGGAGTCCCCATTCCTGAAGCAAGGTGGTCTGACCCTGGCTAGTCCCATGTCCAGGCCTCAAGGAGGGAGAGACCCTGCTCCCTGGAATGGCTAGTGGCATGCCTGTGGAGACACAGGGGTTTCCCTCCCTGCTTCTTCCTACAGCAGTGAGTCAGCAGCACTGGTGCCAGGCACAGTGGGGCACACCTGGGCGAACAGGGGAGCTCATGGTGCTTCACTGCTGTGTGGGTGTCAGAGAAAGAAGCTCAGTTCAAGTCCAGAACGAGGCTGGAATCTCCTCCAGTCAGTGTGGGGACCCCCGCCCAGCTCCCTCATCTATTACCCTGAACTGCATTTCATGTACAATTGCTATCCACAGCCAGTGATAGATGAAATAGGCCTTCAGGAGGCCACCTAGGATGGCGGTGGGGGCCCCACTCAGGCCTCTGGGTGTGGGTGAGGGAGTCTTGGTGAATCGTGCCTGAGCACTCGCCTGACAGCAGGTCCGTGTTCTCGTGTGTGCTCTCATTGAAACGCTGCCAAGGCATGTGATTCCGTACGCACGTACGCCCCAGCCTGCCTGTCTGGCCTGCAGAGTGAGCTGGTTTGTGGGTTGGGGGCTGAGACTGGAGGGGTCCAGCTGCCTGCACTTCCTCACATTATGGCAGCAGGGCGGGTGCTCAGCACTCTGATAACCCCACTGGCCCTGGGTGGACAGTGGCGAGACAGCCCCTTTCCAGCCAACCTTGGGCAGAAGGTGGGGTGAGGGTGCAGGAGCGGGGCTGGCCACAGGCAGCTGGACAATGCATTCCCCAGGCAGTGCCTGCAGTCCCCAGTGCTGTGCAGCTGTCAATTGGCTGGGAGCCTGCTAGGGGAGCTTACCCAAGCCCTGGCTCTCTGCTCAGGGTGACCTCAGTCGGGACGCCTGCATCTTTGGGGAAATCCCCCTCATCCTGACCTAGTCCTGTCCCGGATCACACCTGCAGGGTATAGGAGTGGGAGGGTTGGTCAGGGCATTCTGCAGGGCATTTAGTATTGTCCACTTCCTGACCCAGCTCCCTATGCCTGCCAGGTTCTACACAGACCCTTTGCCCTCCTTCCTCCCACCGGAACTGGGATAACAAAATGCTCTGGACAGTGTTTACAGAAACCATTAACATCACACCCATCCCAGCAATCACAGCCTCCCCTTCCCTCTCATGGGAACACTCAGACGCAGCCAGTCACTAGAAGACAAGTCCTTAGGTCTACGTACTATCTGCCCCATCCTGTCACAGTCTCCTCCATCCCCTACCTCTCCCTCTCCTCCATCCATTCCCTCCATTCCTTCCATTCCCCTTCATCCCCCTCCATCCCACCTGCCTACTGTCTTTTCCCTTCTCTTCCTTTCCTCCTCCCTCCCCTCCTCTCCTCCTTCCTCTGGATTTGGACTCTTCTTCCTTTGAATTTGACTCTCCCCAGCCTCATCCACATCCTTGCCTCTACATCAGAGCACAGGTACCTCCATCCTTTAACTGAAACCTCTGTCTTCCGGGTTCAGAACTTAGCAGAACATCTAAAGAATTGTTTCTATACTCATGTCTTTATTCTTTGGCTTGGTGCTCCATGTCTGCCCTGACAGCCAGGAAACTGCCTCATCAGATGTTCCAGAACCCTGAGCAACCGTCCCTGCTCACAAAGCATTGTGAACCATCCACTGCCCTCCACCTGTCTCATGGAGCTCTCTTTGTTGGTGGTTTTTGTTAGGCTCCATGATCTGGGGAATGAGACAGAGTAAAAATTGTGAGCAAGGATTTCCTTTATTCATGCCAAGCATATATGACTGTCGACCGGCATCCCCTTCACAGAGGGCAACCCTGTCCCACTGTAAGCGTCCCCTTTTATGCCCTCTTTCGGGTTCGCATCTGCCTGCCTAGAACTGGCTCTCTCCCAGGACCCTAGGGTCCTGTTTTTTTCTGATTGGCTTATTCCTTCCTTGCAACCCTGAGGCACATTTTGGGCCTGCAGCCAGGTTGTCAAGAGGGTGGGGAGCCAGGGAGGCACAGTCTGGTGCCTCTGTCGCCACGTGGCATGGAGGTATTCAATCCTGAAAACTGCATACCTGGGCATTGCTTGTGGAAGTTCCTGGTTGCCAGCATTCCACTTGGAGTAGATGGGGAGATTGCCCCTGCTCCCTCTGGGTGTCCCAGGGAAATTGGCTCCATATGGATGCCGGAGAGATCTCTGGTTCTGTGGTATCTTCTAGGACTCGCTGCTGTGTCTCTGGCTTTTGATCTCTTTCGAGATTTATTTATGGGTCTCTGAAAAAAAGGCTGTAGAGTGTACAATAGAGTGTGCAGGCACTGGAGTTGGTTCCTTGGGGTGATGGTCATTGCTTTCTTGTGTATTGGGAAGGGGGGGTGGTAGCCCACCCCAACTCTGTAAAAGCCTGGAGATTTCAGTCAAAGAACCCGCAAACCCAAATTTTCAGCAGATTCTATCTTGGCGATATCCCTCCTGAGACGTGGAGTCCGGCTGGGGGTATGGCAGTGATTTTAGATTGTGGAAGCAAGCAGCTGCTGGGGGCTCTGCTTGGGTGGGCACCGGCCAACCTTTCCCCCTCAGATTTACCCCAGTCTGTACAACTATGGGCTGGTCTGAGATTAACTGTGGCTTTTGGTCTCTTTGAGATTTATCTATGGGTCTGAAATAAGGTCAATAAATGAGCTTGTAGAGCTGAGCCGGAGGTGGTTTTTGGGCATGGCTCCCACACACCTAATTTTTGACCGTATAGTTTCTTGATAAACTTGGTCCCAAGGAGTTGGGTTCTGGCCAAAGACACAGTGGCAATTTGGGGGTATCACAAGCGTGAAGGCACCATCAGGCTGCTAACGCACTTGCCCCGCAGGTCCAGGTTGACCTTTTGGTGGCATCATCTCCTCGTGACCAAGATTCTCTGTCAAGATCCTGGTCAAGTGGCCTGCTATGCTCACGTGGATTCACACTTCCTTGTGCACAAGGAAGGCATGCACTGTCAATCTTTCCTGCTTCCTGCAGATCACTAGGTCTGACTCCGTTTTCTTCCAAGTCAACAGTATTCCCTGGCTGAGGACAATATGCAGTCCCAAGGAAATGAGGAATTAGCAAACCTTTGTTTCCACACTCGACGGCGCGCAGGGCTGACTCCTGACTCAGTACTCAGGGATCCGTCCTGGTGGTGCTTGGGGGACCATAGGTGATGCTGGGGTTTGAACCTGGGTCGGCCACGTGCAAGGCAAATGCCCTACCATCTGTACTGTCTCTAGGGCCTATTCTTTGTTTTCCCTTTTTTTCCCATTCAGACAGTTTCTATGGAGAAGCTGCTCTTTTGCACTTTGCTGTGCTCTTGAGGCCTGTGGGGTATAGCCTTGCGTTCCAACTGCCTGGGGGTGTGGCCTGGCCTTGCTTCCAGCAGAGACTCCTGCTTAGACTTTCCTCTGGGGTGTCTACTAGGGGTGTGGCCTCACCAGGGTAACACCTGGGGGTGTGGCCTTGCCTGTGTAAAACCTGGGATGTGGCCTGGCCTGTGTAATGCCTGGGGTGTAGCCTCACTTTTGTGACCCTTAGGGAGGGGCCTAGGGACATGTCCCTGACCATGTCCATGGGGTTTTGGTAACCATGACAGGCACTATATAACTGTTTTCTAGGTTTTCCTGTCCACCTCCAGAACCCTGACAAGCTCGCCTGGCTTGGTGCTCACTGTGTTCCCAAAGAGAACTCCGAGACTGCTCCTACTCCTGCCACAACATGGTTCACTTCCAGTTGAGATGTTGGAGCCTGAGACGGAGGTGCTGTGCAGAGGTGAGTCATGACTGATCATACACAGGGGCCTGGGGAGGGGAGTATCTGCTGTTTGCACTTAGTAGGAAGTGTGCATATACATTGGTATTCAGAAATGTGTCATGTCATAGGCACATTTATTCACAATTTGTGAAAAAGGTTTCCTACCATTCAACTGTGTTGAATCTTTTCCGTTTTTACAATGGCTAACTGTAGGATTTATAAATTAAGTCACAGTTTTTCTATGAGGGAACACATATCCCATACTAGATTCAGTAGGCAATTTGTTATTCAAGGACCCCTTAGTTGTGGTGCAGGATGGCTTGGGGGGGTCGGAGGGGGGAGTATGTGCTGTTTGTAGTTAGTAGGAATTGTGCATGTTCCTTGGTGTTCGGCACTGGGTCTTTTCGGTTCCTGCTCTAGAAAGGTACGCACAACTTTAATCATTTCTTATCGATTTCATTGGATCTCCTCACTGGTCAGTTGCTACACTCACTTCACTTGCTTGAAATTATAAGCAACCGAAACCATGCCCATGTTTTTAGAATTCATTTTTTTATTCCCACTTCATGCCACACACCTCACTTGAATTACCATGACCTGACCTTGCCCTTGGACATTTTCATTACTTTGCACACCTGTTGCTTTATGTATCCTTTTGTTCTTTATCCTGCCAGGTTTCTCTACAGAGTGCAGCGCAATATTAATTTCATTTACTATTACTTCAGTAAATAGTAATATTTGATCAAGGCCTAGAGCAAGATTATAGCAGCTAAGACACTTTCCTTTCACAAGTCCACATTATGATTGATCCTTGGTTCTCCATATGGTCCCGTAGGCCATTCAATAGTGGTTACTGAGCCCTGAGCCAGGAGTAATCCCTGAGTACTGTCTGGTGTGTCATGAAGAAATGCAACAAAACAGTCCCTGTTACCAATATTTTTCATTAATTGACTGACTTTGAAATTGTATGATGGTCAGGAAAAAGTAGAGTTAAAATTAAGGTAGGGTTAGGGTTAGGGTTGGATTGGGTTATGGTAAAGGATTAGAGTCAGGGTGAAGATCAGGGTCAGGGTAAGGCAGTAGGGTCAGAGAATGGGGTAGGGGTCAGTGTTAGGGTCAAGATCAGGGAGAAGGTTAGAGTTGGTACTCACAAAAAAAGGGAGAGAGAAAACCCTAAAAAAACGAATCAGAAATGAAAAGGGGGACATTACAGCAGAAGCGACAGAAATTCAAAGGATCCTCGTAGAGTACGTTGAGAAGCTTTATGCCATGAAACTGAAAAAACCTTGAGGAAATGGGTAAATTGCTGGATTCCTAAGCTGAGCCAAGAATACCTGGAAGACCTGAACAGACCTATCAGCATCAAGGAAATGGAAACGGTAAGAAAAAGTCTCCCCAAGCACAAAACTCCTGGCCCAGATGGATTCACTAGTGAATTCTTCCAAATATTGAAAGAAGACTTACTCCCAATCCTCTTTATGCTTTGCCATGAAATTTAAGTTGGAAAAACACTTCGGAACAGTTTCTATGAAGCAAATATCACCCTGATACCAAAAGCAGATAGAGATGCCACAAAGAAAGCAAATTACAGGCCGATATCCATGATGAACATGGAAGCTAAGATTCTCAACAAACTCTTAGCAAATAGAATCCAACAACTCATCAAAAAGGTACTATACCATAACCAAGTAGGATTCATCCGAGGGATGCAAGGATGTGTTAAATTCGGAAATCGATCCACATAATCCATCCTATCACCAAAAGAAAATATAAAAACCATATGGTCATATCAATAAAAGCAGAGAAAGCATTTGAAAAGATCCAGCACCCATTTATGATGAAAACTGTCAGAAAAATAGGCATTGAAGGAACTTCCCTCAGTATAGTTCAAGCCATCTACCACAAGCCCATGTCAAGTATCTTTCTCAATAGGGAAAAACTAAAAGCCTTCCCTGTAAGATTGGGCACAAGAAAATGAGGCCCACGTTTGCCACTCCTATTCAATATAATACTGGAAGTCCTGGCCATTGCACTGAGGCAAGAGAAAGTTATCAAAGGCATACAGATCGGAAAGGAAGAGGTTAAACTATCACTATTTGCAGACCATATGATACTATACTTAGAAAACCCTAAAGTCTCTACAGAAAAGCTCCTAGAAACAAAAGGTCAGTTTAATAAAGTGACAGGCTACAAAATCAACACCCAAAATTCCATGGCTTCCTTATTTACGAATAACAAAAGAGAAGTAAGAGACATTCAAAAAAAACAATCCAGTTCACAATAGTCCCTCAGAAAAGCAAGTACCTCAGAATCATAAACAAAGAGGTGAACGATGTATACAAAGAAAATTACAAAACACTACCTCAAGAAATAAAAGAGGACACTAGGAAATGGAGACACATCCCCTGCTCATGGATAGGGGGGATTAACATGATCAAAATGGCAATACTGCCCAAAGACTATACAAATTTAATGTAGTCCTTATCAGGATACCCATGACATTTTTCAAAGAAATAGATAAAACACTCCTGAAATTCATATGGAACAATAAACCCCCACAAATAACTGAAGAAATCCTTGGGAAAAAGTAGATGGGTGGCATCACCCTCCCCAACTTCAAACTGTACTACAAAGCAATAGTAATGAAGACAGCGTGGTACTGGGCTAGAAACAGACCTGCAGACCAATGGAACAGAGTGGAATATTCTGTCACAGACCCCCTAATATATGACCACTTAATATTTGATGAAGGAGCAAGAAATGTGACGTGGAACAAGGAAAGCCTCTTCAACAAGTGTTGCTGGGAAAAATGGATCACTACCTGCAAAAAAATGAACTCTGACCTCTGTCTAATGCCAGGCAAGAAAGTCAGATCAAAGTGGATTAAAGACTTCAATATCAGGCATGAATCCATAAGGTGAGTAGAGAGAACTGTAGGGAGAACTCTCCACAACATTGAAGCCAAAAGCATCTTTAAGGATAAAACAGCACTGACCATGCAAATGGAAGCAAACATAGACAAATGGGACTGCATCAAACTAAGAAGCTTCTGCGCTTCAAAAGAAACCATGACCAAATTAGAGAAATAGCCCACAGAATGGGATAGAATATTTACCCAATACCTAGCTGATAAGGGATTAATATCCAGGATATAGAAGACACTAGTAGATTTGTACAAGAAAAAAAAACCTCCAACCCCATCAAAAAATGGGGAGAAGAAATGAACAGAATTTTCCTCCAAATGGAATACAAATGGCCAAAAGACACATGAAAAAATGCTACACATTGCTAGCCACCAGGGAGATGCAAATTAAAACAATAATGAGATATATCGTCTCACACCACAGACACTAGCGCACATTCAAAACAACAAAATCAACCAGTGCTGGGTGGATGTGGGCGAAAAGGGATACTCTTTCACTGTTGGTGCGAATGCCCACTAGTCTAGCCTTTCTGGAAAACAATATGGACAATCCTTCAAAACCTAGAAATTGAGCTTCCACATGACCCTGCATTACCACTTTTTGGAATATATGCCGAGGATGCAAAAACACAGTCGAAATGACGTCTGTACCGATAACTTCATTGCAGCACTGTTCTCCATTGCCAAAACCTGGAAACAACCCAAGTACCCTGGAACAAATGACTGGTTAATGAAAATTTGGTACATCTACACAATGAAATATTATGCAGCTGTCAGGAGAGATGAAGTCATGAGATTTGCTTATATATGGATAGACATGGATAGTATGATGCTAAGTGAAATACGTGAAAAGAGAGGGACAGACATAGTAGGACTGCACACTTTTGTGGACTATAAAACAACATAAAATGAGGCTGTTGCCCTAGGATAGTAGATATATGGGACAGATAGATTGCTCCATAGCTGGAAGTCTGCCTCATGACCTAAGGGGAGAAGGCAGCTGGAATAGAGAAGGGATCACGAAGCGAATGATGGCTTTAGGAAACTGTTGTGATGGGAGGTGTGTGCTGAAAGTAGGTGAAGAACCAAACATGACAACCTCTCAGTGTGTGTATTCGCAAACCATAACGCCAAAAAGTAGAGAGAGAATATGGGGAATATTGTCTGCTATGGAGGCAGGGGGAGGTTGGGAAAGAGGGGGTAAGATGGTTTAACAACGAAATATTGGTGATGAGGAATATGCACTGGTGGAGAGACAGGTGATTATTGTGTGATCATAAACCAAAGAAACAAACAAACAATATTCATCCTATCTCACGGTGATTCAGTAAAATTAAAAAATAAATAAACAAATAATTTTTTTTAAAAAGTTAGAGTTGGTTAGCGTTAGGGTTAGTTTTAAGGCTAGGGTTAGTGTTTAGGGTTAGGGTTAGGGTTAGGGTTAACATTAGGGTTAGGGGTTGTTTAGGGTTAGGATAAGAGTTGGGTTGTGGTTTGGTTGTGTTAGGTTGATTAGGGTTAGATTTGGTATAGTTTAAGGTGTTAGGGTGAGGGGAAGGGATAGGCATAGGGGTACGGCTAGGTTTGGCGGGGTTAGGGTTAGTTTGGGGTGGGTTAGGGTGGGTCCAGGTGTATTAGTAGGGATGTAGTCAGTGTCGGAGTAGGGGTAGTGCTTAGTGAGAAGCACTTAGGGGTAGTGGTTAGCGAGAAGAGGAGGGCTCTGGTTCCAATTAGGTGTAAGGTTAGGGCTAGGTCTAGGTTTCAGTTTAATATTACGGTTGCGTTAGAGTAGGGCTTGGTTAGGGTTATGGCTTGGTTCTGTTAAGGTTGGAGATGCATTTAGGGTTGAGGGTTAAAGTTAGGATAGGTGGTGTGTTGTGAATTTGGTTAGAGTTTGGGGTTAGTGTAGAGGTGGGGGTTGGAGTTAGGTTAGGGTTAGGGCATTAGGGATAGTGGAGGAATTGCATTCAGGTAGAGTTGGTCTAGGTTTAGGTTTTGGTAGGGTTTGGATAGGATTCTAAATAGGGTAAGGTAAGGGAGGGGATGTGACTTGGGTTAGACTTAGAGATAGGCAGTTAGTATACTTTCTTTATGAGCTGACAGGTATGACTTTGTATGTACCACAGCTTCACATTGAGTTGGCACTAGCCAACGTTTATTTCAGGATCATGATTCTTGTCCCAGACATCATTACAATGGCATTGAACATGGCTCCCATTTTGTATTTATTTAGCAAGCAAGAGTTGCGATCTCCCATTGGGCACCCACCCCTCAATCATGACTCCACAGCAGCTTCCCAGCAGGTGGCCTCACGAGGACTGCTCTGTGGTCCAGGGAGTCTGAGCCTAAGAAGAAGCTCCTGATCAAGGAAGATGAAGGCACGGAAGGTGCTTGAGGGCAGGAGAGCTTGGTGACCCTGAAGGAGGGAATGGCCAAGTCATATCCCAATAGTGGGCAGCCAGACCTCGGATCCCACCCTGTGAGTGGGCATCTGGAGACCCGTGTGCCTGCAGCTCATCTGGGAATGCAGTCCCCCAAGTGATACCCAGCCATAGTCACAAATTGGGCCTAGTTCCTCGGGTCTCATGGTCTTATGTTTGGGGAAGGGCAGTTCCCATGTGCTATGGAAATTAGTGGGAAACATCTAGAGCAGAATGAGGAGAGATGAGGGAACACTGGGGTCCTGGACACTCTAACGTACAGTTGTCTCCACTGCAGGCTGAAGAGAGGGAGTAAGTTTTGATGTGACAGAGGGCTAAGTTTTGGGTGCCATGGGGGACACCAGTAGCCCTTGTCTCATGCACAGACTCTGCCTCCCTGACACTGACAGCCTGTCCCAAATCTCAGTGACATTTACTTTTGCAAACGAGAGGGAAGCAGAGAGGGGAGAGGTTTCCCAGGCCTGTGGAAGGGAGGACACTTCTCTGGTGTTAGGACCTGGAGATCGGGTCAGCCCTGACAGGGAGACACGAAAAATCTAGTTCAACTGAATCCTCAGAGTTCTGTTTCGAGATAGTCGGGGAAAGCTCTCAACTCCCTGGTTCAGACAGTGGGTACCATAACAGGGGTTCAGACATTGGGTGCCTTAACAGGGGAGGGCATTTGATTGGATGGAAGGAATTCATGAGCTCATGGAACCCTGGCAAATGACCTCACTTCCCTAGTGACCATCCCCAACTGCCTTAGAACCCTGGTTCCCTAGTGGGTTCATTTTCGAGAAAGTGAGCTGGCCGTCTAGTTCACTCGAATTGAGAAGCAATCGACATGTTGTCACGATTTCTTCCTGTGTTCAGGGGCTCTGGGCTGAGCCGAGACCAGAGTGAGGGTCATCGCTTTCCCTGCAGAGTGTGGAGGAGGGCTCCTCCCCACCCACAACCCCTCTCCCAGGTAAGGAGGACCTCAAGGATAATCCTGGCAAACAGGGTCAATAGTTCACAGTTGTGTTGCACCTCAGTGGACTCACACCCTGTTCCTGCGTGTGTGTGTGTGTGTGTGTGTGTACGTCTGTGTATGTGGATGTGTGTGTGTGTCAATTAAATATTATTGTTTAAGTATGTGGGCTGTGGGCTATGGGCCAAGGGGGTCTGAGGAGAGTGAAGTTGTTTTCTTATGGGAAGGAACAGCTTCCTCGTGATGGAAGGCTGTTTGTGTCATGAACTCTTCTTGACAAAACAGTTTTTAAGTCTTGAATCCCGGTGAGATACTCAGTTTCAAAGTTGTTCTTGACTGAGTTTCAGTCATACACATTCTAACACCAGTTCTTTCACCAGTGTATATTTCCCACCACCAATGTTCTTAGCTTCCTAGCCACCACCCTCACCTTTATGGCACACAATATTTTTCTGACTTTGTCTCTCTCTGTGGGTCTCTCTGTCTCTGTGTCTCTCTCTCCCCTCTATCTCTGTCTCTGTATATCTGTTTCTCTCTGTCTTCCTTTCTCTCTCCTATCTCCTGTCTCTTTTCGACCATTACAGTTTCCAATACAGGTTATCATGCTAATTCCTTTCCCTACTTTCAGCACACAGTTCTTATTCACAGTTATAATTTCCAAATACTTTGTCATAGTGGTCCTTTATCGATCATAACTGCCCTCCTTTTCTACCCCCAATCTCGTGGACCCGTCATCCTGGTGCTTGTTTCTACTGTACTTGGAAATTTATTTCATATTATGTTTTTCCATATATATATATGGAAGCTTAGAATATTTGGTATATATATATGTGTATATATATATATATATATACCAATATGAGTGCAGTCATTGTCTGCCACTCCCTCTGCCGCTAACTCAATTCACTCAGCGCCATACTCTTCATGTTCATCTATTTCTGAGCAGATTTTATGACCTTTTTCTCCTGATGCTGTGTAGTATTCTGTTGTATAGATGGACCATAATGTTCTTCTTCAGTCCTCTGTTCTCGACACTCACCCTGTTTCCAGATTCAGGCTATTGTGAACAGTGCTGCCATGCACATAGAAGTGCCATTGATATTTCAGCTGTGTGTGTTAGGGTTATTTCCTCAAACTGACATTGCTGGGTCACATGGAAACTTAATTTCTAGTTTTGGGGGGAATGGCCATATTGTTGTCCAAAAAGGCTGGGCCAGTCGGCCTTACCCAAACATGCCTGAGAGCCCCTTTCTCCCGCCTCTGTGCCAGGACTGGTTGTTCTTGTTCCTTTTGCGGTGTGCAGTCTCTGTGGTGAGAGATGATATTTCACTGTTGGACCAAACCGATTATTCAAGGGGTTCCCCGTGTCAGGTTCCTCCCTGGGGTGACAGTCACTGTGTTGCAGAGCTCAGCTCTGGACATCCCTGTGGATCCGCTGGTGGAAAGCAGCTGTTCTACCTCCCAAGACCTGGGCTCGGGGCCGAGCACCTGCAATGACACCCAGTGCCTGAAACAGGAGAGCAGGCAACAGGGGCTCCCACACACAGGGACTGAGATAGGGAGGTGGGTGCAGAGTCCAGACCCCAGCCCAAGACACCCGCGATTCTTCCATGGTGTCCACTTGGGGTGTCCCACAAGGTGTCCACGGCCCATCTCAGAGTGATCCAAAACCCAATGCTCTCCAGCACAGGGTCATCTAAAGTCTATCAGCCCGAGTCCTCGCAGATGTGGACGCTACTGTTTCTGCCCCGAGGAGCTGGTTTCCCGCAGTTCTGGGCTCCAGCCCCTCAGCACCTGGCCCCTTGGGAACTCACTGACCTTCTTGCCCCCCCCCCCCAACAGCTGGAGAAACCTGTGTGCCCACGGTCTCTGGATAAGACCTCCACTATGTTGATCCTCGGTATGGAAACTATGGACATGCTGATCTCCCTGGTGCCAGCCTGGCCTGAGAGGAAGTTTTCATCTGTCACCACCGTTCTTCCTGCGGGTCTGGAGTTCCCTATTTCTCCGCGGATCCTGAAGCAGATGCTGTGCTGGTGAGAGCCGCCCCGCCAGCCCTGGGCCGTGTCTGCCTCCATACTGGGGTGCTCAAAAGGAGCCGGGCCGCTCTGAGTGTCTGCTGGTTCTGAACACAGTGGTTGAGGGAGAATCACGCAAGGTCCTGGAGGGAGACGTGGGATTACACTGTACAGGTGCTAGTCTGCTGCCTGGATTCCTGACCATGAGCTTCTTGTTCATTCTTGTTCCCGACCCTCTGCAGAATAGCAGCTTGGCACTCAAAGCCTGAGGATAGGACCCCCAAAGTACATGGATAAGAACCCCCCTCCCCACTCCAAACTATATCAGTTTTCCAAGCCCTAGTCTTTCTGTCGGTGTTGCTGTGGGCGATTAGTCGTTCCTACGTGACACATAGATGTCCCAGCACCCGGGGACAGCAGAAGAATTTGGTGTTTTGGTCATTCCATATGTCAAAGCAGCACCTAGTTGTGCAGCATTTCTCCACACAACATTGTCACAGGAGAGCAGAGCGACTCCCTGGGACTCAGTCCTGGTCTGAGCTCAGGATCCTGCCGTGTGTCTAGACACTCCATGGGCCACTGTCCTGATTCCTCTAGGTCTGGATGCCTCCTCCCATACTTGGAGCAAATTCTCAAGTCTGAAGATGGACTGAAGCAGTGAGTGGTCCAGGGCCCAGACTGGGCCTGCCTGTCCCCATTCAGATTGGACACACGGGGCTGTGTTGGGTGCCATGTGTGGGCAGAAGCCAGAGCTCAGGCATCATTTTCCCACAACGGGAACCTCCCTGACAGGGTTTCTGAGTCAAACGGGGCTTTAGACATTTCTCAGGGCTCAGGAAAAAGAGCAGATTGGGCTGGGTCTCCCTGAGTGACCCACACTCCCTGCCCCAAAACACCTTATCTGGCCTCCTCTCAACCCTCCTGCAGAGCATCCTGGGCCTGCAGCAGCAGATGTGCCCAGCAGGTGCTCTAGAATTCACAACAGCCCAGGACAAGCCCAAATGGGAAGGGTCATTCTCGTTAACTTGTGGTCAGAGGGCTGGGGACCCACTCACAGGTTCCTTGTTGGATCTTCTCAGCGGTATAATGGCTCAGCAGGCTCTTGGTGAGGGGACCTTTTCTGGGAGCAGGGGAGGCACGTTCCAGGGTCCTTAGTCTGCTCCCCGCACTCTCCCCAGAGCCCTGAATCCCGTGTATGGGCCCTGGCCTGAATGCTCTGCTGAGTTGCTGTGCTGTGTCCCCATGCCATGCATGTTGGGCTGCATCCAGGCTCATCTGTCTGGCTCCGGCTTCCAAGTGCACGTGAAGAAGGAGCTTCTCCTGACCGCTCTGACCTGGGCCCAGGGTAAATGCCCTGCACTCTGGGGTGGCCGGGATCCTGCATGTCGTGCTCTGGGGGACAGGGCTCCTCTCTTACTGACTGTTGCTTGGCGGGACCCTGAGTAGTGCTCCTTCTTCTCAGAGGTTGCTCCAGCCCCAGCAGTTGTCCCAGACCCACCTGAGGAGCTGGGCCTGCCTCCGCGATCTGCCCTAGAACCGGAGCCTGTCAAAGCAACAGTGGCCGCCGCAGCAGCATGGGCAGAGCTGGAGGAGGCCGGGTCTGCAGACATGCATGGTGACAGCTCGTGTGCAGAGGCCAGCAGGGCCAGCGAGGCAGCTGAGGGCTAATGCGAAGAACGTGGGAGCGAGCAGGTCTCCATCAGCACATTTCCTCCCCGACTGGTGGCCGAGCAGCTGACCCTCATGGATGTGGTGAGAGGCAGCACCCGCCCACCCCTGCCTTCCCGGCACCTCTTTGGGCAGCGGCCCTCATAGCCCTCACTCACCCCTGTGCTGGCTCCCTGACTTGCACCATTCCGGATGGCTGAGATGGTGCATGTCAGGGGGACATGAGACGAGGTATTTGTCCGTGAGCTCGGACAAGAACAGTGGGGGATCCCTGCCCTTGTGCCGCAGTGACTGGTGTCAGGGGTCCGAATGTCGCTGTGGTCTGAGCATCCAGGTCTCTTCCATGAGGCCCCTCAGCGAGGTTCCACTCAAGGAGGACGCAGGAACCAGCCTCCTGACAGCTGACACAGGGGAATGTGCCTCTGAGGGGCGCAGAGAGGGAACAGGGAGGGCCCTGAGCCTGTAGCACCCCAGAGCTGTCAGAGGGGCCTTTTGCCCACAACCCGCAGTCTGTCTGGTTTCCGGGATCCTGAGCCCTCAATGCCCAGCACAGCTCACAGGCCGATGTGACACTGGCTGTGTCCTGTGTCCTGTCTCCTTGGGGGTGCCATGGGTGAGCCTGTTCCTCTCCCCAGGAGCTGTTCCTGGAGCTGCTGCCCTTCGAATGCCAGGGGATCTTCTGGTCCAACAGGAAGAGGCCGAACTACAAGCGTGACTGTGCCACTGTACGTCCTATTGAGAGACAATTCATCACCGTGGCCACCTGTGTCCTCACCACCTGCCTTGGGGACCTGAGCCTGCCTGCACGGGCACGAATGCTAGAGTACTGGATCCTGGTGGCCCAGGTATGTTGGGGGCAAGAGCCCCTGTGGAGTTGGAGGCACTGGATTCCGGGGACAGTCCAAGTGTGGGCCTATCGTCCTGCCTGCTCCTTCCTCTAGTCGTGCCCACTGTCTCCCAGGGTTTCCTTCGGGATCACCCTGTCCCCCGTAGATCCCAGACTCTCATTGTCCCCAGTGTTTGAGTTCTGCACTGTGGCCTGTGGGTGCTCAGACTGCAGCTGCCCTGTCTCCCGCTCTCGCCTCCTAGGAGTGCCAGCGTCTTCACAACTGGGCATCCACCAACGCCATCCTCTATGCCCTGCAGAGCCCTGTCATCCGCAGACTCCGCCGGACCTGGCGGCATGTATCCTGGTGGGTGCTCCCAAGGCTGTGGGCTCTGCGCTCTGTCTGCAGTGCCCCTCAGTGCACTGGGACCCCTGGGGAAGCAGCCTGGGGGCCCAGGCGTTGGGCAGTGAGTGGGACTCAGGAATTTCACCTGAGCTCTGGTTCTGATTCCAGTTTCCTTAAGTGTCGGGGATGGAGAGAGCCAGAAATAGGATATTTGGAGTTGGGACCCCCAGTGCCGAACTGCCTGTGAACCCCCCCAGGCTACTGGGCCTGTGTGGATGCCAAGTTCTGGGTGCTCTGCACCAGTGATGCTGGCACCCCGGAAAGAGAGTGACTCTGGATATGGGGGTGGGTCTTGGTGCATGGTCTCAGACTGGACTCAGGCATGCGGGGCGTGTCCATCCCACTAGCTCCATCTGAATCGCAGACGTTTAGTTTGTTCCTGGTCACGGATCCCCATGTCCAGTCTCAGCACTCACTGCCCAAATCAAGCTGTGCACAGTGGGATTGGGGGGCCCTCAGTCGCCCCCTACTGGTCCTGAGCTCATGCTGTGGGAGCCTAGGACACTGCACAAGCAGCTGTTGCCCACTAGTGTCCCACCCAGGGTCCAGGGGATGCAGGGAAACTCCCTAAGGACAAAAATGTACCCTGCCTAGGCGGAGCCAGTGGAAGCTGAGGGCCCTGAGAAGACAGGCCCGGCGACATAGCCGCTGCAAGCCCCCAGAGGTAGTGTGCAGCCTGGAGTCCAGGAGGGAGGAAGCAGGGAGGAGGGGCGGGTGCTGGGCTCCCAGGTGGTTTCTGTGACTTTCCAGTCTTCTCTGCATGGGTAGGGTAGGCGTGTGGGAGGGATTAGAACCTGTTGGGATTTCTGGGGGAAGGAGGCCCTGGGGGCATCGGCGTGGGGTTGCTGCTCTGTGTGGGGGCTGCAGGTTCTGCTGATGCTGCTCTCCTCAGTCTGGGCCTGAGGGAGGAGAGTGGGGGCCAGATGTGTGGGCACAGAGGCTCAGTGACTGGTGCTCGTTCCCAGGACGAGCAGGGATGCTGCTTCACATCCTGGATAAAGAACCTTGGAAGAGGACAGGAGAGACCCCTGGAGCAGGTGAGGGGCGTGTGTGGGACCCAGGGACAGGGGTGGCCCCCACCAGGGTCTCCCCTCAGAAAGGAGGCCCGTCCCTGCCCTGCATCCTGATGACCCTGTCTCTATGCTCAGGGCAGAGCAGGCGACTGCAGAGCTTGTGCGTGGAGGGCAGAGGGGGCGCCCCAGGGAGAGTGCAGGGACCTGGAGCTCAGGGAGGCTCAGCTTTGAGGGGAAGTGGACCTTGTGGGTGATCTCGGGGGGGACCTCCCACTTACCTCGAGCCAGGCGTGGGAGGCTGAGGCCCAGGGGTTTCCTGGGGAACCCATGGGCAGAGCCCCTTTCTAACAGCCCCTTCGGCACAGGGCGCGATTACCTTCATGGGGCACTACCTCCAGGAGCTGGAGAAACTGGACAGAGACATGTCGGTTTCTGAGGTGAGTGGGGTGGGTCTGGGGAAGCCTGCATTTAACCACCCTTTGCATCTCAGTCCTGGGCAGCCCTCTTGAGGGAGACTCCCGGGATTCCCTGAGCACAGGGTTGAATGCCCAAGGCAGGAGCAGCACAGGGCAACAAGGTTTCATCTCCAGTTCCAGGGGATCAACAGAACCCCTGGAGTAGATCCACCTGAGGTCAGAGGCATTCCCAAGACCCTCCTTATGCAAGAGGCATGAGGCAGAGGGACGTCAGGATCCACCTCAGGGACAAGGTCCTTGTCACCACAGTGACATCCACAGTCTGTCAGAGGCCAGTAGGCCTGAGTCCCTGACCCCCAGGCCCATTCTTTGAGCTCAGAGCCTTGCAGAGAGTCCCCTGGGACCATTTCTCATGCATTGGATGTTTGCTTCCAGGGGGAGGAGGTCAACAAGGAGAAATTCACAAAGGTGCACAGGGTGAACCTGAGGGCAATGGAGGAATGGACTGGACTTCCCCATCCCCTAGTCCTCTGTTGAGTCCTTCTTGACTCTGTCCCTCTGGCCTGACACTTACAGTAGGAGGATGAATCAATGGAAGACCCATATGTGCGTGTGGGGCCAGAGATCCACCAAGGACAACTTCCTGGTGGAGGGATGTTATCTGACCTCAGAAAGTGGAGGTGCTCATCAGATAGATTGAACTGGGGGTCCCTCTGGAATTTTTCTTCTAGTCTGCCTGTATGGCGCCACACCCCACTCAGGCCTTTCTCTTCCTTCGCTATGTCCCAGGAAAAGAAGATCCTCCAGCAGATTGCCCTGCTCCAGGAGGCCGCGGAGTACCCCCACCTGCAGCCCCACGAGCAATTTCTCACCTTGTTCGACGACCTGGAGCTGATCACGGAGGAGGAAAGGTGGGAGGGACAGGCCCGTTCGAGGGAGGGTCTGGGCTCCAGTCCTGGGTCAGTCTGCGTCGTGTCCATGGACCAACAGCCCAGACTGTTTTGCAATCTGGAACCTTCTGGTCTCCTGAGCCTGGCAGGGACCGTGTTAGTGTGACTCACCAAGCACTGCCTCTCTGTCCCCAGCAGAGAGTGACTCTGGGTGTGGGGATGGGTCTTGGTGCATGGTCTCAGACTGGATTCGGGCATGCAGGGCGTGTCCATCCCACTAGCTCCATCTGAATCGCAGCCGTTTAGTTTGTTCCTGGTCACGGATCCCCATGTCCAAGTCTCAGCACTCACTGCCCAAATCAAGCTGTGCACAGTGGGATTGGGGGGCCCTCAGTCGCCCCCTACTGGCCCTGAGCTCATGCTGCGGGAGCCTAGGACACTGCACAGGCAGCTGCTGCCCACTAGTGTCCCACCCAGGGCCCTGGGGATGCAGGGAAATTCCCTAGGGACAAAAATGTGTCCTTCCTAGGCGGAGCCAGTTGAAGCCGAGGGCCCTGAGAAGACAGGCCCAGCGACATAGCCGCTCCAAGCCCCCAGAGGTAGTGTGCAGCCAGGAGGCCTGCAGGGAGGAAGCAGGGAGGAGGGGCGGGTGCTGGGCTCCCAGGTGGTTTCTGTGACTTTCCAGTCTTCTCTGCATGGACAGGGTAGGCGTGTGGGAGGGATTAGGACCTGTTGGGTTCTCTTGGGGCAGGAGGCCCTGGGGGCATCGGAGTGGGGCTGCTGCTCTGGGTGGGGGCTGCAGGTTCTGCTGATGCTGCTCTCCTCAGTCTGGGCCTGAGGGAGGAGAGTGGGGGCCAGATGTGTGGGCACAGAGGCTCAGTGACTGGTGCTCGTTCCCAGGACGAGCAGGGATGCTGCTTCACATCCTGGATAAAGAACCTTGGGAGAGGACAGAGTGACCCCTGGGGCAGGGGAGGGGTGTGTGCGGGACTCAGGGACAGGGGTCGCCCCCAGCAGGGTCTCCCCCTCAGAAAGGAGGCCCGTCCCTGCCCTGCATCCTGATGACCCTGTCTCTATGCTCAGGGCAGAGCAGGCGGTTGCAGAGCTTATGTATGGAGGGCAGAGGGGGCGCCCCAGGGAGAGTGCAGGGACCCGGAGCTCAGGGAGGCTAAGCTGTGAGGGCTGGTGGACCTTGGGGGTGATCTCAGGGGTGGCTCCCACTTACCTAGAGCCGGCGTGGAAAGCTGAGACCTGGGGGTGTCCTGGGGACCCCATGCGCAGGGCCCCTTTCTAACAGCCCCTTTGGCACAGGGCGTGATCCCATTCATGGGGCCCTACCTCCAGGAGCTAGTGAAATTGGACATAGACATGGCGGATTCTGAGGTGAGTGGCCTGGGTCTGGGGGAGCCTGCATTCAACCACCCTCTGAATCTCAGTCCTGGGCAGCCCTCCTGAGGGAGACGCCCGGGACTTCCTGAGCACAGGGTTGAATGCCCGAGGCAGGAGCAGCACAGGGCAACAAGGTCTTGTCTCAAGTTTCAACAGAAACCCTGGAGTAGATCCACCTGAGGTCAGAGGCATTCCCAAGACCCTCCGTATACAAGAGGCATGAGGCAGAGGGACCTCAGGATCGACCTCAGGGACAAGGTCCTTGTCACCACAGTGACATCCACAGTCTGTCAGAGGCCAGTAGGCCTGAGTCCCTGACCCCCAGGCCCATTCTTTGAGCTCAGAGCCTTGCAGAGAGTCCCCTGGGACCATTTCTCATGCATTGGATGTTTGCTTCCAGGGGGAGGAGGTCAACAAGGAGAAATTCACAAAGGTGCACAGGGTGAACCTGAGGGCAATGGAGGAACGGACTGGACTTCCCCACCCCTAGTCCTCTGTTGAGTCCTTCTTGACTCTGTCCCTCTGGCCTGACACTTACAGTAGGAGAATGAATCAATGGAAGACCCATATGTGCGTGTGGGGCCAGAGATCCACCAAGGACAACTTCCTGGTGGAGGGGTATTATCTGATCTCAGAACGTGGAGATGCTCATCAGATAGAGTGAACTGGGGATCCCTCTGGAATTTTTCTTCTAGTCTGCCTGTATGGCGCCACAACCCACTCAGGCCTTTCCCTTCCTTTGCTATGTCCCAGGAAAAGAAGATCCTCCAGGAGATTGCCCTGCTCCAGGAGGCCGCAGAGAACTACCACCTGCAGCTCCATGAGCAATTTCTGACCTGGTTCGACGACCTGGAGCTGATCACAGAGGAGGAAAGGTGGGAGGAACAGGCCCAGTCGAGGGAGGGTCTGGGCTCCAGTCCTGGGTCAGTCTGTATCGTGTCCATGGACCCACAGCCCAGACTGATTTGCAGCCTGGACCCTTCTGGTCTCCTGAGCTGGCAGGGACCGTGTCAGTTTGGCTCACCAAACACTGCCTCTCTGTCCCCAGCTGCGTCCTGTCCTTCCAGCGGGAGCCCTCGACTAAGCCATCCAACCCACGACACCGCCAGGAACAAGCTTCAGGCGAAGTCAGTGTGTATAGTGGATTTGACATCCCCTTCACTCCTTTCCGTTCTTAAACAGCCACAACTCTCATATTTCATATTAACACTTAGTTTAGAATTAAAACAATTGACAGAAACAATGTGTCCTTTTGCAATTTCCTAGTGTCTCAACTTTTCTCCCTGGTCTTCCCCACAAACCAGCAGCAGCTGTTTATGGGCCTGCAGCCTGGGGTGTGGAGATTCTTATCCAGTCCTTCTGGATTAGTTTGGGGTGCAGTAATAGCACAGTGGATAGGGTGTTTGCCTTGCAGGCGGCCAACCCAGGTTCGATATTTGTGTCCCTCTTGGAAAGCCCGGCAAGCTACTGAGAGTATCCCGCCCGCACGGCAGAGCCTGGCAAGCTCCCCTGGCGTATTCAATATGCCCAAACCACTAAGAACAAGTCTCCCAACGGAGATGTTCCTGGTGGACGCTTGAGCAAATTGATAATCAATGGGAGGACAGTGCTACAGTGCTATCCATAAGAAACTCCTTGGTTTTCTGAAACTTCCTTTGGACACAGGAATCTTAGGTGGCCCCCACTGTTGGGAAAGGCTCTGCTTCTTCCTGTGTGTATCCCCTGCACACCAGGGCTTGTCTCAGTGTTAGGGAAGCTCTTGCACTTTTTTGGGATATCTGCGGGATACCTTCTGGTAGATCCTCCAGCAGGGCAGATGCAATCTCTGCAGCCTCATCCTCTCGTGGAGGTTTTTAGCAGGAAAAAACTGGATTCTCTGGCCAGGAGTGATGAAAAACACACACACACAAAAAAACATAAAAAGTAAAAAATAACAATTGTTTTTTTGCCACACCCAGCAGTATTGATGGCTTATCTCACTGTTCTCTCCAGTCACTCCTGGCAGAGCATGGGGCATGAAAGGTGTCGGGGCAAAACAGTGGTCAGTCACGTGCATGTGATGTGTTGGAGTGAAACAATGGTCAGTCATATGCAAGACAAGAGCCTTGACTCTGTTCACTGGCTCTCAGATCCCAGAAGCCCAATTTGAAGCAACATTGTGTGGAGTGAATTGTTTCAAGGCAGCTGGCTTCATGCTCTGAAGAGAACTAATTGTTAGGGGTTATATGGACCCCTAAGCCTGCCCTTCTGGCAAACTGAAGGGAGAGGCCTGTGTGCTCTAGGGAGTGTTGTGTGTGTGTGAGTGTGTGTTTGTTTAGGAGATGCTCTAGGGAATGTGTGTGATGGAGATGCTCCAAGGACTGTGTGTCCGTGTGTGAAGGATTTGCTCTAAGGCACGCGCTCGTGTGTGTGTGTGTGTGTGTGTGTGTGTGTGAAGTAGGCGCTATAAGGAGTTTGTGTATGTGTGAAGGAAGTGCTCTAGGTAGTGTATGTGTGTGTGTGTGTGTGTAAGAAGCTGCACTGAGGAGTGTGTTTATATGAAGGAGTTTCTCTAGGGAGTGTGTTTGTGTGTAGGAGGTTCTCTAAAGTGTGTGTGTGAAGATGCTCTAAGGAGCGTGTGTGTGCATGTATAAAGGAGGTGCTCTAAGGAGTCTGTGAGTTTTTGTGCAGTGTGTCAGTGTGGTGCTCTAGGGAGTGTGTGTGTGAGTGTGTGTAGAAGGTGCTCTAGGAAGTTTGTGTGTTTGCAGGAGATTTCTAAAGATTGTGTGTGAAAGTACTCGAAGGTGCATATGTGCGTGTGTGAAGAAGACGTTCTAAGGAGTGTGTGTGTGAGGTGTTCTCTGAAATGTGTGTGAGTCTGTGTCAAGGAGGTTCTCTAGTGTGTGTGTGTGTGTCTGTGTGTGAATAAGTTGCTCTAGGGAGATGCATGTATGTTAGGTGGTGTTCTAAGGAGTGTGTGTGTGAGTGTGTGTTTAGGAGTTACTCTAAGGAGTGTATGTTTGTAGGAGGTGCTCTAAGGAGCGTGTGTATGTGTGTGTGAAGGAGGTGCTCTGAGGAGTGTGTGTCTGTGTGTGAAGGAGATGCTCTAGGGAGTGTGTGTTTGTGTGTGTGTGTGAAGGAGATACTCTAGGGAGTGTGTGTGAAGGAGGTGTTCTGAGGAGTGTGTGTCTGTGTGTGAAGGAGATGCTCTAGGGAGTGTGTGTTTGTGTGTGTGTGTGTGTGTAGGAGATACTCTAGGGAGTGTGTGTGAAGGAGGTGTTCTGAGGAGTGTGTGTCTGTGTGTGAAGGAGATGCTCTAGGGAGTGTGAGTGTGTGTGTGAAGGAGACACTCTAGAAAGTATGTGTGTGAAGGAGGTGCTCTAAGGAGTGTTTGTGTGTCTGTGTGTGAAAAAGATGCTCTAGGGAGTGTGTGTGTCTGTGTGTGAAGAACATGCTCTAGGGAGTGTGTATGTGAAGAATGTGTTCTACGGAGTGTGGGTGTGGGAGAGTGTGTATAGGAGGTACTCTCAGCGGTGTGTGTATGTGTAGGAGGAGCTCAAAGGAGCATGCGGATGTGTGTGAAGTAGGTGCTCTGAGCAGTGTGTGTCTGTGTGTGAAGGAAATGCTCTGGGGAGTGTGTGTGTGTGTGTGTGTGTGTGTGTGTGTGTGTGTAAAGGAGGTGCTCTAAGGAGTGTGTGTGTCTGTGTGAAGGAGGCACTCTAAGGAGTGTGTGTGTAAAGGAGGTGCTCTAGGTACTGTATGTGTGTGTGTGTGTGTTTGTGTGTGTGTGTGTGAGGAGGTCCTCTGAGGAGTGTGTGTCTATTATGGAGGTATCTCAGGAGCCTGTGTGTGTGCATATGTGAAGGAGGCGCCCTAGGGAGTTTGTGTGTGTAGTAGGTGCTCTAGGGAGTATGTGTGTTTGTGTGTAGGAGGTGTGCTAGGGAGTGAGTGTGTATGTGTAGGAAGTGCTCTAAAGAATGTGTGTGCAGAACATGCTCTAAGGATCGTGTCTGTGTGTGCATGTGTGAAGGAGGTGTTCTAGCAGTATGTGTGAGGTGTTCTAGGGAGTGTGTGTGGCTGTGTGAAGGAGGTGCTTTAAAGACTGTGTGTCTGTGTGTGAAGAAATAGCTCTAGGGAATGTGAGTGTATGTGTTGGTGCTGTTATAAGGAATGTGTGTGTGTGAGTGTGAGTAGCAGGTAATCCAAGGAGTGCGTGTGTAGGCGCACTTAGAGCACTAAGTAGTGTGCATATGTGTGTGTGAGGAGGTTCTCTAAGGAGTGTAAGTGTGTGAAGCAGATGCTCTAGGGAGTGCGTGTGTGTTTGTGTGAAGCATGTGCTTTAGGGAGTGTGTGTCTGTGTCCATGTGTGAAGGAAGCACTCTAAGGAGTGTGTGTGTGTGTGTGTGTGTGTGTGGGTGTGGGTGTGTGAAGGAGGTGCTCTAGGTATAGAATGTGTGTGTGTGTGTGTGAGGAAGTGTTCTGGGGAGTGTGTATGTATGAAGGAGGTGCTCTAGGGAGTGTGTGTGTGTGTGTGTGTAGGAGGTGCTGTAGGGAGTTTTTTTTGTGTGTGTAGGAGTTTCTGTAAGCAGTGTGTGTGTCCTTGTGTGTAGGAGGTGCTCTAATGAGTGTGTGTGAGTGTATGTGTATGTAGGAGGTAGTCTAGGGAATTTGTGTGTGTGAGAGAGTGTGTCATTGGTGGTCTAGGGAGTGTGTGTATGTGAGTGTGTGTGTAGGAGGTGCTCTATGGAGTGAGTGTGTGTATAGGAGGTGCTCTAAGGAGTGTGTTTGTGTGTAGGAAATGCTCTAAAGCTTGTGTGTGAAGGAGCATGTGTGTCTGTTTGTGAAGGACATTGTCTAGGGAGTGTGTGTGTTTGTGTGAAGGAGGTGCTCTAGGGAGTGTGTGAACATGTGTGAAGGATGTGCTCTAAGGATTGTGTGTTTGTGAAGGAGATTCTCTAGGGAGTGTGTGTGTGTGTGTGTGTGTGTGTGTGTGTGTGTGCATGTATGAAGGAGGTACTCTTTGGTCTGTGTGTGTGGAGATGCTCAAGGGAGTGTGTGTGTGTGTGTGTGTGTGTGTGTGTGTGTGTGAAGGAGGTGCTCTTCTGAGTGAGGGGGCAGGGCAGCGAGGAGGCTCAGGAAGAGAGCTTGTGTCAGGGAATGGACGATCACTTCCAGGCTCTCTTCTCTTCCCCCTCACTCTTCAGGGCTCACCAGGACTGTAGGAATAATGGCCACGACGGCTCCCAACCTGGCCTCAGACCTCAGAGGATGCTGCTGGTTGAAACTGGGATCCATCTCTGAGGGCTCCTTAAAGATCACGAGGGAGAGACCATCCCTGAGGGTTCAGCACCCTGCATTCAGCATCCCTGCTGCCTGTCTTTCCCATGGGAACCCCATGGTCTTTGTGCATCTGGGTCACCCGCCGGTCACCCAGCTCTGTCTGAGAGCTAATTCAGTCCACCTCTCTCTCCTTCCTCCAAGAATGTCCAGTTCGTCTGTCAGCCCTCTGAGCAGCCAGTGTCCTGGCCACCAGGGTCCGTTGTGGTCATCTTTGGTTCTTCTTCCAAATATCCTTGTTTCAGACCATCTAAAACGGCCCTACTGGCTTTTTCCAAAAATGACATACACTAAACACGTGTAGTGGCTGTATAGGAGATATATAAGAGAAATATTTCCATCCTCTGTGGGGCATAACAGACTATGAGTGATTATACATTACTCGTTTTTTCTCTTAAATAAATGAAAATCAGGTGGACATGTTGATTTTTGTTTTCACTTTTTTTTGATTTGTATGCAAAACCCTGCAATCCACAGGGCTTTCTCTGGGTTCTGTGCTCAGAAATCACTCCTTGCAGTGCCTGGGGGACCCTGTGCGGTGCCAGGTATCGAACTGAGGTTGGTCAAGTGCAAGGCAAGTGCCTTAACTACTGTACTATCTCTCCATCCCAGTCATCCATTTTAAGAGCTAAGGATAGGAACAAATAATTCATTTCTTAACAGATAACAAAGAATACATATGAGCATGTGTGCAAAATGGCCGATAACCCAAGAAACTTGAAATGAAGTGAGATCTCATGCCCTACCCCTTCTTCAGAGATGAAAATCTGTGTTGATCATATTCCATGCTGGAAA
Source organism: Sorex fumeus (assembly GCF_029834395.1). Classification (NCBI taxonomy): domain Eukaryota; kingdom Metazoa; phylum Chordata; class Mammalia; order Eulipotyphla; family Soricidae; genus Sorex; species Sorex fumeus. The sequence goes on from NW_026606118.1 coordinate 49,078,626, forward strand.
AGTCTGGGAGGAAAAGGGAATTTTCATGACTAGTTGGAAGGACATAATGAATAGCCTTGATCTGGAGGGCAGCATGATGGTGAATAAAAAGGCAGAAAATGGAAAAGTCTAAAGGCCTAGCTGTGTCCCCTGGGGCCCTTTCTCATGCATTGGCTGTTTGCTTCCAGGGGGAGGAGGTCAATAAGGAGGAATTCGCGAAGGTGAGCACCTGGGAATCCAGGGAAACAGAAGAGTGGACCCTACTTCCTGTCTCATGGTGCCCTGTCAGATCCTCCTTCTCTCCGTCCCTCGGCCTGACACTCGTAGTAGTAGCAGAATGAAACAATGGAAGACACAGGTGTGGGTGGGTGGCAGCATTCATCAAGGAGAACTTCCTGGTGGAGGGTCTGTCCTCAGAAAAGTGGAGATGCTGATGGGCAGAGTGAAGGGAGATCCCTGTGGAAATTTCCTTCTAGTTGGCCTTTGGGCAGCCCTGGACGATGCCGCACCCCACTCGGGCCTTTCCCTTCCTTCCTTCGCCATGGCCCAGGAAAGAAGATCTTCTGGGAGATTGCCCTTCTCCAGGAGGCTGCGGATAACTACCACCTGCAGCCCCACGAGCAGTTTCTCACCTGGTTCGAGGCCCTGGAGCTGGTCACAGAGGAGGAGAGGTGGGAGGGACAGGCCTGATCTGAGGAGGGCCCAGGCTCCAGTTCCTGGGACAGCCTGGAATGTCATGCACTCCTTTGTCAGGATGACTTGGGTTCTAGCCTGGAGGATTTGCACACTGGCCACAAGGGGGCAGGACATGCCTGAGATTCTGGTAAAACTGAGGTGGGAAATGTACATGCAGAGCCCACTATGACTGTGTTTCAGCTTCAGGAATGAGGGCATCTCTGCAGCCCAGCAGGGGTGAAGTGAGGAGAGTTCGAGTCCACCCCTGAGCGCATTCCATGACTGTGTTGTTCAGAGCATTGGTGTCATTGATGTTACTAAAATTGACCCAGGAGTCCTGCCATAAAGGACCAAATGAGAGGTCAGATACATCCCAGAACCCAAATGAGGTTACATAGGGGTTCTGTGATCCTTGGGGTTGGAGGGAGAAAAAGGGTCCTGGGCTCTCAGGAGCTGGGTCACTAAGGGTGACTGGAATGTCATGCACTCCTTTGTCAGGATGACTTGGGTTCTAGCCTGGAGGATTTGCACACTGGCCACAAGGGGGCCAACCCCAAGGATCACAGAACCCCTATGTAACCTCCTGACAGGAGCAGGCAGCATTAGGGAGGCACTTGTCTGGGAGAGGGGCTTTGAGCGCTGACCTGAGGTGAAAAGGGGGTCCAGGGTGGCAGCTCGGAGCAGGGAGGAGACAGGAGGGGCGGGGAGTCCGGGCAGCGCACAGAGATGGCGCCTGCTGCAGAGGGACATGTCCCAGCCTCTGCATGGACCAGCTCCCATGCATGTGCTTGTGAATCCTGCACACACGGACCGAACCTCAGGTCAGGGTGAGCGTCAGACGTGGCCTGCAGCCTCAGCCTTGCTCACTGGAAATTCTCTGCCCCAACCTCCCCAGAGGACCAGGGCTTAGTTTCTTCTGTTTGTGGTTCTAAACTCTGTCTTTGTTTCCCACATGACTTACAAGCCATGGCACTAAATACATTATCCCTCATCTCCGGCATCCCTGAGAGAGCTAGACAATCACACAGAGAAACAGAAATGGAATCCTAAAAAATAGGGAAACAAACAAACAAACAAACCAGCAAGCTTTTTGATGGGGATGCAAAGGGAGATGCCTTGGGTGGAGGCATCCCCAGACGCCTGTTCGTGCCGGTTCCTCTTGGCCCAGCCTTCAGGTTGTAGTTGCAGGGTTCTTCCCAAGACACCGAGGGGAGAGGTAGGGACTACAAATCCACCTCTCTACACAGTGGGTGTGTGCATAGTCACAGACCCACTGACTTAGGAAAAGGGGGGCTACGGGGGCTCACCATGCCCAGGATGCCTAGACAGCCAGAAAGTCATCAAACTGGTGATGAAGAGGGAGACAGCTTCAGACCCTCCACATCCTCTTGTTCCCAGAGACACCCCTTCTCTCTGGGGGCAGAAGCCTCAGGGAGATACATGGAAGGACCAGGGGCCCACAGGTGCTCAGGTCTCTGGTATCCCAGTGTCATGTGGGTGGCATCTTCAGTTCTCTTTGATGTGTCTCTGCAGTGGTGATGTTTGAGACTCGGTCACATCACCTTTTCACATCACTTGTAATGCTGGCAGAGATTGAGTTCCTCAACTAAATACAGTGCTCTAAAGAGCTCAAAGTTACCATCCTCTGGGTCAGACGAGAGCACTGCTAAGTGAGGGGTCTCATGTCCCTCCTCTGGGCAAGTTCCTGAGGTGATGGAATTGCTGGTCTGAGAATTCTGGTCAAATCCTCATGAGACCATGTGAGGTCACTGCTCTGTCCCTCCCTGCCCACATAACATGCAAACCCGAGTCCCACCCGTCTCAGGTTGAGGAATGTGTGATGCTGAGCCTCAGGGCTGGAACCCTGGGGGACTTTCTGGTGCCTGACTTTCCCATGGAGAAACAATTTCTGTGTTGTTTCTACTCATAAACTTTCTACCATAAACTTGTTAAAATTTTTGTCACTTTTTTCCAATGGAATCACTGTGAGATACAATTATAGAGCTTTCATGACTTAGTTTCAGCCATACAGTGTTCCAACACCCATCTCTCTATCCGTGTACCACCAATATCCCCCCATATCCCTCTTGCCACTCTCGACCCCCCACCCCCAGTCTGCCTCTGTGGTTGACACCTTTCTTCTTGGCTCTCTCTCTACTTTGGGCGGTCACTGTCACTGTCACGGTCACTGTCCTCCTGTGGTTCATCGATTTTCTCGAGCAGGCCCAGTAACGTCTCCATTGGAGACGTTGTTGTTACTGTGTTTGGCATATCGAATACGTCACGGGTAGCTTGCCAGGCTTTGCTGTACAGGCGAGATACTCTCGGTAGCTGGCCGGGCTATCCGAGAGGGGCGGAGGAATTTAACTCGGCTCAGCCATGTTGGCTGGGTGCAAGGCAAACGCCCTACCGCTGTGCTATCACTTTGGGTAGTAGGATTTGCAATATAGATACTGAGAGGCTATCAGTTTGGTCCATTGCCCACTCTAACACCAATCTCCCATACAGAGTGATCCCTCCCAAACATCATTGTCATAATGGCTTCTTCTCTAGCCAACTGCCTCTCCCCCAGCCTTTGAGGTAGGCTTCCAACCATGGACCCATCTTCCTGGCCGTTGTTTTCTACCATCAACTTTCTCCACACCTGCCCTTCTCCAACCCCGCACCTGGCCTTCCCCATCCCCTCAGTCCCTGGAGCAGGTAGTGCACAGATGAGAGTGCTCGCGCCAGGTCCCGGGCTCCTCCTGCTCCTAGCTGTGTATCCTGGGAAGGTCCCTCTCCTGGTTCAGTGATTTCTCTGAATGGAAGGCGGGAAAGGATGAGCCATAGAAGGATCTTGAGGAGACCATGGGATCTGTCATGGTCGATGCTTTGCTGATGCCTGGATTCCCCAACTTTGGATGAACTGTAATGTTGATTTCTCCCCACAAGACTCTCTCTGCTCACACCACAAAGCTCTGTGACCTTTGGAAATTCACAAAGGCATCTGGGTGAGGAGAGTCACTTACTGACTGAGAACAGGAGCTCCATGAAGGTCTTTCGATTCAATGGCTGGAGCTGTACATTTCCCAGGATCACCAGGATCAACCCCAGCACAGACGAGGGAACAACACTACAGCCCTGTTGATTGGACTCCTACATTTCTAAATCACACTGAAGGTAGATTTTTAAAAATTTCAAGAAGCACTGTTTTTAATTCCATTTCTCTGCTGTCATGTTTGCCTTTCTTGGGGCTAGCTTAGGGGTTATTGGAGGACAGAGACAACTCCAGGCTCAGGAGGGTTTATTCAGGCACACAATAAAGTGAGCACCTGCTATGCTCATGTCATGGGACACAAAAGCCGTCACTGAACAAATCAGAGAGATGCCCTGAGTCTCATTCCTAGTCCAAGGGTCAGAATCCTGAACAGTCCTGTCTAGAACATTCCCTGTGCCACTCTCTTGGCTTGCTCTAGGATGGACATTTTCCTCTCAGGCTTTGAACTTGACATCAAACCACAGGTCCTGCTGGAGCAGGAAGTGGTCTCTGAAGCTCGAAGGGGCCCTCCTGTTCCCACCAACAGAATGGTCACACGGGGCTATGTTGAGGGTCCAGATGATATTTGAAGCTCATGCATCATTTCTCTGAATGCATCCCCGACCCCCCTTCCAGGTTCCCTGAGTCACAGAGAGCTGGGGAGGGCTGAGAGAGTCCAGGAACCAGAGCAGGCTGGGAGTGGGCAGCTCCTGTCTGACCCAAACTTCCCTGCCTGCCTCTCACCTGACCTGCCCTGGTCCAACCCTCTGGAGAGCACCCCCTGGCTCTAGAACACAGCTGCTGTCAGCTGCCCCCAGAGCCCCCAGCCCAGGGAACCAAGTCGGAAGTTCGGCATGAACAGCAGAGCTCCAACTTCTAAGGTGTCCTTAGGTCCCTTTCATGACCTGGAGAGCACAGAGCAGGAGCCCAGAGCAGGAGGGTCGTGGAGCAGTGGGGGTGGGGCGCCAGCAGAAACAGAGCTGGAACACGTGGGGTGGACGAACAACAGTGCAGCGCTGACTGTTTCCAGGGAACACCTTGGGGTCCTGCCCCCACCTGCTGGCTGAGTGCTGCGGCGTGACCCTGGCCAAGGCAGCTCTGTCCCTCCTCCAACCACACTCTGGCCTCTGGGTCTGAGCTTCATTCCAGCCAGCACCATGCTATGCCAGGAGCACTGGGCGGAGCAGCTTCTTCTTCATGCAGGCAGGGAGGTGGGAGACCTGCGGGGAAAGGCTGAAAGGGAGGGTCACAAGGAAGGACGGCAGTGCCAGCAGGACTTGGGGTGGCATCGGGAGCTTTCTTTTGGGGAGATGGGGGCAGCCTGGCTGCTGTTCCCTGGTTTTGAGGTGGGGAGAGCAGTGAGAGGGGAGAGCGTGGGCTCAGGACAGGTTTGTGTGAGTCATGAGCTCCAGAGACCACCAGAAAGACCTTGACTATGGGGAGCGGTGCAGGTGCTCTGAATGGTTTCTGCCGGGGTCCTTCCCACAGGAAGTGAGCAGGCTGGAACAGAGCTGGCCTCGGGGTGCATGTGCAGAGGGAGCCCAATGGCAACCCGAAGAGTCGCCCCTGGGTGAGATGCAGCTGTGGGGGGGGGGGTGAGCGTGAGGGGCACTGAGGGGGCTCTTCTCCTCCTGGAATCCTGGGGAGTCAGGGGCCTGGGGGTCGGGTTCCTGCAGTGCCCTGGGGACCCTGAGCGTCAGTCACCATCCTTATCTGCCCCACAGGCGAAAGAGCTGGTCCCATCCTAACCCTGATCCTCACAGAGCTAGAGACTACACTCAGAAACTGAGGATTCATTTCCTCTGACCTGGGGACTGCACGGCTGAGCATGGGGAGGCTGGACAGCGGGAGCCCCACAATCACCCCTGCATCTTTGCATGGGGTCATCGCCAATCTGAAAGGACTCCTGGGATGACCCTGAGTCCTGTGGTTCACACACATCTGAGGGGGGAGCAGCAGAGAGTCCCCAGGTCCCAGGAAACAACAGAGCCCCAGATGCAGAAATGCTCTGGAGGACCCCTCAGGCTCTCTCTCACTCAGAGCCCCGGAGGCAGAGGGACTTCAGGATTCACCTTAGAGAAATATGCAGTGACACCCCAGTAACAACGTGGGTGGGCTTGAGTCCCTGACACCCCAGGGCCCTATACCTGGAGCTCAGAACCTGGCCCAGGGTCCCCCTGCTCTCTGTGTGGCGCCCCCTGTGGCTGTGGGTGGTGTAACAGATAGGCAGGATTGGGCTGAGGGGCTGAGTGGCCAAGGGACCCTTTCTCAAGCACTCAGTTGTTTGCTTCCAAGGAAAGGAGATAAAGCAGGAGGAGGAGGCAAAGGGGAGCAGCTGTGGCTCTCTGCCAGGGAGGGAGTGGGAGGTGCCCTTCCTTCCCTGGGCAGAATCTTCATACTCCCATTCCAAGAGGCTGACCCTGAGCAGTGAGAATGGACAGAGGAGTGGGAGAGCTCCTTTGGACATGGAGCAGGAGGTGCATGAAGAACGTTCTGGTGAAGCGGCTGTGGGACCAACTCAGAACGGGGGAAGCTGTGTAAGCCTGATGAAAGAAGGGTCCTCTGTTAGCAAAATCCTAGCCCCTTTCCTTATCTTGCACTCCCAGAGTGCTGATACCTGTCTCCTCAGGGACTTTCTGCAGCGCTTCCCAATGTGACCAGGGAAATGTACTTCTTTTTTTTTTAAATTTTATTGAATCACCATGAGATAGTTACAGGCTTTCATGTTTGGCTTAAAATCACACAATGATCAAACACCCATCCCTCCACCAGTGCACATTCCCCACCACCAATATCCCGGGTTTAACCCCCCTGTCCCAACCTCACCCTTCTTCCAAGGCATACATGATTCCCCATAATCTCTTTCTACTTTTGGGCATTATGGTTTGCATTACAGACCCTGAGAGGTTATCATGTGGTCCTTTATCTACTTTGAGCACACATCTCCCATCCCGACCGGTTCCTCAAGTCATCATTTCCTTAGTGATCCCTTCTGTATTCCAGCTGTCTTCTCTCCTTTACTCATGAGGCAGGCTTCCAGCTATGGAGCAGTCTACCTGTCCCATGTATCTACTATCCTTAGGTGTCAGCCTCATGTTATGTTGTTTGATACTCCACAGATGAGTGCAGTCCTTCTATGTCTGTCCCTCTCTTTCTGACTCATTTCACTTAGCATGATACTCTGCATATCTATCCATTTATAAGCAAAGTTCATGACTTCATCTCTCCTAACACCTGCATAGTATTCCATTGTGTAGATGGACCAAAGTTTCTTTAACCAGTCATCTGTTCTAGTGCACTTGGTTTGTTTCCAGATTTTGGATATCATGAACAGTGCTGCAATGAACGTATAGGTACAGATGTCATTTCGACTGTGCTTTTTTGCACCCTCAGGATATATTCCCAGTAGTGGTATTGCAGGGTCATATGGAAGCTCAATTGGTAGTTTTTGAAGGACTGTCCATAATATTGTTTTCCAGAAAGGCTGGACTAGTGGGCATTCCCACCAACAGTGAAAGAGTGTCCCTTTTTCCCCACATCCACTCCAGCACTGGTTGTTTTTGTTCTTTGGGATATGTGCCAGTGCCTGTGGCGTGAGATGATATCTCATTGCTGTTTTGATTTGTATCTCCCTGATGGCTAGCGATGTGGAGTGTTTTTTGATGTGCCTTTTGGCCATTTATATTCCTTTTTGGAGGAATCTGCTGTTCATTTCTTCTCCCCATTTTTTGATGGGGTTGGAGATTGTTTCTTGTACAATTCTACTAGTGTTTTGTATATAATGCATACTAATCCCTTATCAGATGTAAATGTTCTTCCCATTATTTGGCCTCTTTCTGTATTTAGGTCACTGTTTCTTTTGGAGTGCAGAAACTTCTTACTTTGATGTAGTCCCGTTTGTTTATATTTGCTTCCACTTGCATGGTCAGTGCTGTTTCATCCTTAATGATTTTTTAATGGTATTATTGCTGTTAGCTTTTTATTTTTTCAAAAATTTTATTAGTGAAACACGTGAGGTACAGTTGTAACTAAAAATCTTTTCAGCTTCAATATCTTGGAGAGTTCTGCCTACGTTTTCCTCTATGAACTTTATGATTTATGTCTGGTATATGGGCCACAATCCCAGAGCAAGTATCATTCTCAATGGGGAAAAACTAAAAGCCTTCCCTCTAAGATCGGGCACAAGACAAGGTTGCCCACTTTAGCCACTCTTATTCAATTTTAGTACTGAATGTCCTGGCCATTGCTGTTAGGCTAGAGAAAGGTATCGAGAGAAAGGAAGAGGTCAAACTATCACTATTTGTAGTCGATATGATACTACACTTAGAAAGCCCTAAAGACTCTACAGAAAAGCTCCAAAAAGAAACAATATGTTGGTTAGTAAAGTGGAAGGCTACAAACTCAACACCCAAAATTCCATGGATTTCTTATATACAAATAGCGAAAGAGAAGAGACATTAAAAAAAATAATTCCTGGAGCTGGAGCGATAGCACAACAGGTTGGGCGTTTGCCTTGCATGCAGCCAACATGGCCGACACAGGTTCGATTCCCAGCATCCCATATGGTCCCCTGAGAACCGCAGGAGCAATTCCTGAGTGCATGAGCCAGGAGTGACCCCTGAGCATTGCCAGGTGTGACCCAAAAAGCAAAAAAACAAAAGAATCCAGTTTTCTATAGTACCTCAGAAAATCAAGTACCTCGGAATCATCTTAACCAAAGAGGTGAAGTACCTATACAAGGAAAATTACAAAACATCACTTCAAAAAATAAAGGAGGACACTAGGAAATGGAGACACATTCCCTGCTCATGGTTAGGGAGGATTAACATGATCAAAATGGCAATACTGCCCAAAGCACTATACAAATTCAATGTGGTCCCTATCAGGATACCCATGACATTTTTCAAAGAAATAGACAAAACACTTCTGAAATTCATGGAACAATAAACCCCACGAACAGCTAAAGCAATCATTGGGGAAAAGTAGATGGGTGGCATCACCCTCCCCAACTTCAAACTGCACTACAAAGCAGTATTAACACAGCATGGTAATGGATTAGAAACAGATCTGCAGACCAATGGAACAGAGTTGAATATTCTTTGACAAAGGAGCAAGAAATGTGAAGTGGCACAAGGAAAGTCTCTTCAACAAGTGGTGCTGGGAAAATTGGATAGCTACCTGCAGAAAAATGAACTCTGATCTTTGTCTAATGCCAGGCACAAAAGTCAGATCAAAGTGCATGAAGAAATGTACTTCTGACTGGGATCACATTGCCCCCAGGGCCACAGAGAGTCACACCCCAGAGGAGCAGCAGTGTATAGCCTGCTTTTCAGAACTGGAGGGTCTCTCTGCGGGCCAATGTGAGGAAAGATAGGATTGAACTAGGCCAGACCATGGGTCCTGTCCTTGAAAGAGTCCAGTGACATGTCATGGTGCCTGGACAGCTCAGACTTCACAACCTGACAACTCCCAGACACCTGGGCTATCTGCCAGGCTCACCCCGTGAGTGACATCTCTAGTGTGACTGCTGGTCCCCAACCACTGCTCCACAGATGTGTCCTGCTCTGCCATAGAACCCAGGGCCCAGGCAGTTCAACTGTCACCAAGAGAAAGACCCTTCATGAGTGGCCAGTGTCCACACTGACAGTGTCATCTCCTCTGCTGTTCTTCCTCTACCCCTCACCCTGGTTCTTCCATGCTATCAGGGCCTTACCCTAGTTATAAATACAGATACACATGTAAAATGTAAGCCATGAAGCACCTTTTAAATGTAACATTTACATGCGAATGCACAATTGTTTGTAATGGTCCTCATTGACTTAAAATTGAAAATTGTAAAGCTTTTTTTTAGTTTTTGCTTTTTATTTTTCAGTTTTGTTTCCTTTTTAAAAAATTTACATGGCATTGATTCCTTTTCTATTCTGTTTCTGGTTGTGCTATTGTTCACAGTTATGGTGAAAACAGTGATATTTCATCTTTTGATATTTGATTCAGGTCCCCAGAGAAGTCACTGACAGAAAATGGCCTGGGCTGTTCCTCGTGGGGGTTTCACTGACAGGCATTGTAATGTCTTTACTGTACCTGGAAGATGATGAGTGCCATGACAGGTGACCTTGTGCAGCCCAGCTGCTCCCTGGAGACAGCATTGCTTCATCTGTCACCAAGCCTGCAGTGGCCTCCCTTTCCTCAACCCTTGCTTCCTTAAGCTTGTTCTGAGGGCCCAGCTGGGTGTTCTTGTGACAGCGCAGGGCAGCTCTTTTTGAGAGAAACCTGCAGGGAGGTGCTGCCAGAATCAAGGAGGAGGGACACACCCGAAACTGACACTGAGCCAGACCCCAGGACCGAGTCTGAGCCTTTCCTGTGACATTGAAGTCATGACGCTGAATGTGACCCCAAAGTTCAGGCCCCTGCTGGACAGAGGCCTTAGGGAAACAGGCATCAAGAATTGCCTTGTCCTTCCAGAATCACATGCCCCTTCACTCTGCTCCAGGGCTTCTGCCAGAGGGGTGCCTGGGTCAGGTCCACCAAGCTTGTTCTCTCTGGAGCCTCCTTAGATTCTTGAATAAGGTGTCTGGACATAGCATTGCACATTACTGTTTGAAATAATCTAGTAGCTGACCTTTTAGAGTGATTCATGTCCTTTGTTTATGTAGATATAGATACACAGAAATATACATATAATTATCTCTTCCGAATAATGTTCTCTCAGACTGCAAGATTTTTTTTTCAGTGTTTTTGATGCAGTTTATTATCTGCTGGACACTTGGGCAGCTGCCAGGCAGACCATGGAAGGGACACTGCTAGTGTGGCTGTCGGGAGCCCGACAACTGCCCCTTCCCTCGGCTGCGTCATGTCCTTCCAGCTGGAGCTAGGTTCCAGGCTACCAGCTCAACTGTCCACACCATCATGAGCCCTCCGGGAATGCTGTGTCCACACCGAGGGTCTTTTCCTCAACAGCAAGAGAGTGCGTCACTCGGTTTTCACTGGGAAGCCCTCTTCGGCCCTGAGGTCTGGGTGACGTGTTTTCCATAGCTTGGGTGCCCACGTGTTCCCTGTGGACACGGCCTGGATTGGATGCTCTTCTAGTCGTTCTGTTCCTGTCTCCTGGGGTCTGTGGTGATGTGGTTGGTTCTGCCCCTTCCTCTGCTCTCTACAGGAAGGTGAGATCTCTCTCTTCTGCTCCTCTCTGCAGCCATGAGCTGACTGCACGTGGGGATGAAAAGAAGTGCTCCCCTGGGTCCACCTTCAGAGGGGAGCAGGTCCCCTTCTCAGATGTCATGGTCAGGTCAGCTCTGTCATCATGAGCAAGAGAAGCAGCAGCTCTTGCTCCCGTTGGTCTAGATTTTCACCTCCTGTGTGACTCCTTCTGCCTCTCAACCTCCATCTACATTCTGTCCTGCTAGCTGGAGCCTAGGCCTGAGGCTGCCAGTTCAACTGTTACCAGCGGGAAGAACTCTCAGAGGATGGAGTTGTCCAGGCTGGACGTGCAGCTGATTGTACAAGGTGACACAGTGGGCCAAGGGGGTGTGCTGGGTACCCCTCCTGCTCGGATGTTAAGAATGAGCCTCTAGGGCACATGAGTGATGGAGAAGGTCCGATCTTGCCATATTCTCCTGACAAGTCTCCCCACTGTTGGGCAGACGACTCTCATCTCAGTGAATACCCACTGTGCTGTATGTGGTCAGAGTAAAAGCTGTAACTTTCTGGAATGCGGTGATAAGGTGGGTCTCTAGCTTTCTGTGCTCATTCCAGTGAGGTGCAGCTGCTTCCCTGGCTCCTGGGTCGTAACTCTTCAGCCATCAGCTCATTGTCTGTGATAGAGGAGAAGGGCCCCTCTTGACCCCACTCCAGCTGTCCTGCTCATACAGTAACTGTGAGCAAGAGCAGACAGTGCTGTTCCTCTGAACTGTAACTTCTCAGACATGACTGTTCATTGGGTGGAATAAGATCTGCTCTGAAACCACTTCCTGCCCCTGGACAATGGCTGTCTTGAACTATTTTGTAGGTGTGGAGTTGTTTTCTAGAAGCTATTTCTTTGAACTAAACTTTGGAAGTCTTTCTGTTCCTAGCATACAATCTTAGCTTTCACATCACCACTAAATGAGGTTAAACTTTTCAGGATATTAATCAGGATTGGAGGAAGCAGACAGAAGCCATTGGAAATGAACTCAGCAGCATGGGAGAACTACCAAGGTTCGTTTCCCCTCCTGAAACTAGATATTTTCCTCCATATCTGGATTGAAATCCTCCTTGGATCCATATCCTTGATCTCTAAATTGAGGTTGATCCACTTTCCTAACCAAGGGAATTATGTGAGCTATGGCATTGAAATTGACATTAAGCAAATGCATCATCAACTCAGAGATCCCCATGAACTAGGATGTCCCACACATCCCTCCTGTCTTTGTGCAGTGACCTCCCCCTTTCCTTCCCTTTGCTGTTTTGTCACCATTGTGTTGACCATGAGCAGGATTTCCATAACGGTTGACGTGTTTTCCAGTTGGCCTGGGGTTCACACAGTTTGGGTTCTGGTGATCAGTGTGCAGAGTGAGGTACTGCGCTAGTTCATGTGAACTGGTGCCGAATTCAACCCTTAGTCTCATGCATTGCAGGCAGGTGCTCTGCTACAAGTCCCATTTCTGTGACCATGAATTCCTTTTAGAGAGAGTTCCCTAACAATGTCAATCCTCTGTGTTAGGACACTGGCTGCTGTGGTTGCCATTCCATTTGTGACATTGGATCCCACGAAGGTCCTCAATAGCCTAGGAAGATAAAATGAGTCTTTTCAATGAAATGAGGCAAGAAAGATAGTAAGGCTTTCAGATTAGAAAAGTCATTCAACTCTCACCAATTTCAGAGGACACAATATTATACGTGAAACAATAAACTTGTACAGTCAAGTGGCAAGCTGAGAAATCCATGTGCAGAAACCACGGTCCTATTTTCAAATAATAAAACAGAAGAGAGAGAAAATTTTTAAACGACCTCATTCAACAACTGTGCCTCAAAAAACAGGTATCTCAGAATTAATTTAATAAAAGAATGAAATTCTCATATAAAGAAATGTATAAATCACTGCGAAAATCATTTTAAAAAGACAGGAGAAAATGGAAATATATTCCCTGTTCATGGATGATAAGAATTAACAATGTCAAATGACAACCTATCCCAAAGCATTATGCATATTCAATGTAGTCCTTAATTTTTTTAAAAAACCTTTGACATTCATGAAAGATACAGATCGAACAATGTAGAAATTGATATTGTGTAATAACACCCTCTCCACACAATAGCCAGAACAATCTTAGGGACAAAAGAAAATAAGAGACTTCTCTCTCCCTAAATGTTCAACTGCAGTATAAAGTCACAGTGATCAAAGCCCTGCAGTATTGGATTAAGGACAGACTCTGACCTTGGACTAGAATCCAGAGTCCAGAGACAGATCCTAGGTATATGAACAATTTGTTTTTGTAAAAGATCAAAAGTATGAAGTTGTCACAGAAAGCCTCTTCAACAACTGTTGTTGGGGAAGCTGGTTGGTCTCATGCTAAAGAATGAACTCAGGCCACTCTCTAATACTATGGATAAAAGTTAAATTAAAAATGAAGATCTTGACATCATACAAGATTCCCTCAATTATATTGATGAAAACATAGTCTGAACACTTCTTAGCAATTGATCTAGAGATCTCTTCAATGATACAATACCTTTGACCAAGTAAATGGAACCAGAAAGAAATAATTGCATCAGACTAAGAAGTTTCTAGCCAGTGAAGAAGTGACCAGAATGTAAAGATACTGCACAGACCAGGAGAAAATATTTGCGCACCACTCATGTTACAAATGGTGAAGATGTATCCAGCCAGCGTGGGAGCGGCCAGGGCGCCCCCGACTGGAGCCCGCAGCTCCCCGGGGCGCGCATCCAGCCAAGGTGCCTGGGGACGCGGGCTGCGGCCGCGCGAGGGCGGGGGTGGGGGGGAGAGGTGGGGGGAAGGGCTTGGCGGACTCAGCATCGCCTCTGCTTGCTGAGCCCGCTGCAGCGCCTGCGGGTCCAAGGGGCGGCGAGGGCCCGTCTAGCCTTCCCAGCGCTGGCCCCGCTTTTCCCTGGGCAACCGAGCATCTGCCACCCGGAGCAACTCCTGGCGCGCTGCAGTCCAGTGGAGCCCAGCCCGAGCCACCGCCGCCACCGCTCCCTGGCACCCTCCCCAAGCGTCTCCCTTCACGCACTGATTTGCACCGGATACAGGACCCTCAGCCTCCAGGGGATCTTACCAGAATTCCACTCTTTTATCACTTCAGCTTCAGAGCCTGGGAAACCCTCCCGGGGTGACAGTTACTGCTTGGGATGTCCCCCCAGTTTCCTGAGCCAGGCAGACACATAGCACTGGGGACAGCAGGAATCACCATCCGGTGTTTTCCTCTTGGAGGGTTTAAGGATCCCTCCAAAGCCTGGCGGTAATGAAAATGATCACTATGCCCTAGAGTGGAGGACTTCAGTCAATGAAGAGCATGCCAACATTGAAATGAAGAATTAATCTACATAGGAAGTAGAGTCGGGAGTGTAGCTCACGCCTCATGCCTAGGGAAGACCTGGGCTTGATTCCTGTCACACAGACAAAGTAGATGAATGTACATTTTAAATCTTACCTTTTGCACCAGGGAGAAGGATGGTTAATAGAAGTGTTTTGTGTGTGGGAAACCTGAGTTTGATCCCTGGGACCACACAGCTCCCCCAGTACTCCTGGGTTTGATTCCAATCACCAGGAACCCCCTGAGTACTGCTGGTGTGACCCAAAATATAAGCAAATTGATAGGTAAGAGACAGACTGATCCTTGATTTCATGTTTATTCAAAAAGCCAGGATGAAAAATCCCTTGACTGGGAAGAATAAATGTACTCTTAGATAGTGCTTTGCAGACTTCAGTTCCCATTCATATCACTTTGGAGATGTTACTAAAATGCAGGTCCTATTCTGTGAAGTTGAGGTTCAGACAAATGTTTTGGCTTTTATGTAAATTGTCAGATGTTGCTAGGATGCTGGTTGCTTTAAGCACAGTGTGCAGAAGGAGGGTGCCTATTGGCCAAAGTGTTAAAAATGCAGGGATGCTTGCCTAGTGCCTCTATAAGAGTACAAATAAGTTAAACAAAGGAGAAGCATGAATCAAACAAGACACAGTTGTTCCCATTTAGATGGGTTCAAGCATGGATTACCCAGGCATTCACTGAGTACAAAGAAAGATAATTTTGAAGTTTCCTATGAAGCATCAAAAAAAAGGGGGGGTCACTATACCTTGTATCCTTCACTGGAGAGGAAAGTGCAGCATTTTCTAGTAAAGGAAACCAAAGGCTCTCAGCTACTGAACTGTATGATGCCAGTTTGCACAAATCTCTACCTCTCTACCTTCCTTCAAAAGTGGCTAATGAGATGGGTCCTGGAAAAGAATATGTCTTTTTCCAAAGCATACTCTTAATTTGACAATAAACTCTCTTCAAAAAAGGCAAAGGTAAAGGTAAAGGCCCTCCTGTTGATTATCGATTTGCTCGAGCAGGCCCAGTAACGTCTCCATTGGAGACTTTGTTGTTACTGTGTCTGGCATATCGAATACTCTCAGTAGCTTGCCGGACTCTCCGAGAGGGGCGGAAAAAAAATTCAAGCAAAAACAAAACAAAACAAAAAGAGGTAATTTATTGTATTGTTGAGACATCAGTTAGAAAACATATGCTTTAGAATTTGGGACATGTTAGAATTATGGGCTTCCAATGCGTATCTATGCATTTTTAGCTTGAACATTATCAGAAATTTCTAAGGATTTATAAGCATTTACAGAATGACTCTAGGCTTTCAACTGTGGGGCATTTTTCTAGATCATTTGCTTAGTGCTCCTATAGGCACCCAGGAATCTCATAGATGATTTTCAATTATTGTCATGTACTTGACCCAAGAAGACCTGACTTTGTGAATTGTATCTGTTCTTTTACTATTGTGTGTGTGTGTGTGTGTGTGTGTGTGTAAGAAGCAATGCTGCGTGCCTTACACTATACAATGTGCAGAAGATAAAGAACACTGCCCATAGCTGAGTGGGATCAAGTTTCTCGAAGCCTTGCAGCCTGGTGAGCACGGTCCATGCTCAAGAGCATGGTAGGTTAGTTACTGATTTCCCTTGAGTTATTGCCGCTGCCCACCAGCTGCTGTTGCCATCTTTGACTTTCTTAATGTTTTGTTTGGGGAGTCAGTGATATGTTTCTTTATTCCTAGATGCCAACTTCTTCTTTATATTTTAAGAAGACTTCAAGAATACAGCATCCATCTACAATACTGTTTAAAACATCCTTGTACTGGTTTCTGCTTGAATTGGGGTGCGTATGCTGATTGATATTCATCCTCAACTTTTCAGATCTTTGAAGGGAAATAAGGACTAGTTTGAAAAAGTGTTCGTTGTTTGAACATAAACTTAGCCTGCATCACTCTTCTGAACATTATGAATAGAAACGGTAAAGCATAAAAAAGATGTATATATATATGTATACATAAAAATACATCATCTCATTACGCATAGTTGTATACACATATATATCATCCTCACTGGTAGAACTTTACAAGAAGAAAAATAATCAACCACTTCAAAAAATGGGGTGCAGTAATTTACAGATACTCCTTCAAAGACATACAGATGTCCTAGAGGAATAGAGGTATATAAAAATATACTGTATCACTTACCATTAGGGCAGTTCAAATCAAACCAGCAATACAACGTCTCATACTAGAAGACCAATACATACCATATTGCTAGAGTAGTTTGCTTAATCACACTCACCAAGACAGAGTCTATTGGGTGACAGACCCAGGCAAAGAACCTGAAGCTATTGGTGCCGTTCAAAGCTCTCAAGAGCATTTGTAGGGTAATCTTGTGAGCCCACCATTATTTCACAGTCTATCATGCATCAGCAAGGCAGGACAGGTTACAACATGGCTCCAATCATGCAACAGGCAGCACAGCTCACAGCAAAGGAAGAGAGTCTCCTGAAACCAGAGGTTTTGTGGTTTGTACAAACTGCAAGTTAAGACCTTTCTCAAAGGTAATGTTGTTCACCCATACCAGTACAATCGTAAGTCCAAGGAATACATGTCCTAAAATTTAAAAAACACATGATAGAAAATTACATGATAATAATTCACACAGCATAATCAAAAAAAAACAAAAATGACAAGTGTTGATATGGATGTTGCGAAAAAAGACCATCATTCATTGCTGGAGGGGATGTCAACCTGTGTTTTTCTATTGGAAAAACAATATAGACACCTCTCAAAAAAAAAATAACAAGAATAGAGCTTATCTTGCTGAGAATCTAACCCAGTAATTCCACTTCTTGGCATGACCCCAGAGGTCCAAAATCTACTCAGAAAAGACATATGTACTCGTATAATCATTGTAGCACTATGCACAATAGCCCAAATAAGGAAAGAACCCAATTATCTGAGAACAGAGGACCGCATAAAGTAACTGGTACAAAACCACAGTGAAAAACTATGCAGCTATCAGAGAAGACAAAAGCATGTAGTGTTCTACCTGGCTGAATTTGGAGAGTATCCTATAGAGAGGAGAAAATAATAAATGCCTAAGGAAACAGGAACTGTGAAATGTTCCTCAGTAAGAAACAGGGAGGATGGGGGCACTAGGATATGGATAGACACCGAGATTATGGTGGGAGAAGCAGATACTCTGGTGCAGTGCATGGTGCTGGAATGTTTTATGCTTGAAATCCTACCATTAACAATATTATAAATTATCTCGCTCAAGGGCTGGAGCGATAGCACAGCGGGTAGGGCATTTGCCTTGCACGCAGCCAACATGCCCGACCCGAGTTTGATTCCTCCGCCCCTCTCGGAGAGCCTGGCAAGCTACTGAGAGTATCTCGCCCGCACGGCAGAGCCTGGCAAGCTCCCCATGACGTATTCGATATGCCAAACACAGTAACAACAAAGTCTCCAATGGAGACGTTACTGGGCCCGCTCGAGCAAATCGATGAACAACGGGTGGGCCTTTACCTTTACCTTTACCTTTATCTCGCTCAAATATTTTTTGAAAACCCAAGAAAAAACACAAACCACAGTTGTTTTTGGTTTTTCATTTTTATGTTTTTTTGCCAATATCTGTCACAAGCAATTAATCTTGCAACTTTAAGTACTTACTACAAATACAAGATGCACACTCTAATAGGGAAATGCCTAAGGGAAGTAAGTAGGGATGAATCCTTGGAAATCGTACCCCTCTATTAGTGGTTACTGACAATGTGTGACTTTCATTGAGGGTGAAGTTCAAGGAGGGGGTCACAGAAAGGCCACATTATAGTCAGATGGTAAAACTTCAATTCTTTTATTATTGGTATATAATTTAGGGAGGGATTTTTGTGTCACAACCCATGGTGCTCACTGGTTACTCCTGGATCTGCAGTTGGGACTTACTCATGGCGATGCTCAAGGGACCATATGGAATGCCAAGGATCAAACCCAGGTTGGCCACGTCCAAGGCAAATGTCCACCCGCTGTACTACTACTCCGGCTCTTATACATATATAATTTTCACAAGACAAAGTACGTGAGCTCAGCACTCTATTACAGTGTGACATTCCACGTCCTCTCTCCTGAAACCAAGAGAACATCCCCATCCTCCCATGGAGTCTTTCTTCTGCATCCTTCAAATTAGGAAGAGTCCCTGTTGTTTTTGTATCACCTTGGAGAACATCTGCCATTTCTAGAAGGTCAACATAGCTTGTGCTCTTGTTGATGACTTTTCTACACATAAGCATGTTTTTGTGGTTCTGAAGTCAGTGGGCCCCCTTTGGTGGTTTTGTAAGTCAGGGAGGAGAGAGCTGGTCACCTTCTCCCAATCCACCTCTGCCATGCTGGGACCAGTTGGGAACATTAAGATTTTAAAGGAATGTGATGAGCCCATGTGTGGGGCTGACCTCGAGTCCAGCCAGTCCCATGAAGTCCTATCAGCTCGCCCCTTCAAGCCACACCTGAAATCTGCATGGTGTTCTCTGCATAGGAGTTGGTCTTCACCATCTGATCTTTTGGGGAAACCCAAAAGACTTAAGCTGGAGTGAGAAATTGTTCTTTTCAGGAAAGGAAAGTCAGTCCTAGGCCTTACCTATGATTTCCATGTACTTTGTCCTGTCTCACAGAAAGGATTTTCAGGAAGAGACAAAAAGTCAAGTGAAACAAATGTTTTGGAGGGTTTTAGGAAGGGGAAGGAGTGAGAGAAAATGTGTGAGAGTGAGAGTACCATGTCCAAGAGAGAAAGTGGACTTCCCCATCCATGGAAAAAGCCCTAGTACACATCTCAAGAGGGAAGATATGAGTGACACATGTGCTCAGGGACCACCTGGGTTTGGCCTGTGGCACAAGCAGCACATAGACTTGGGCAGCATATGTGTGGGCTTCCTTCGTTCAAGATGCTTTTATGGGGTGTCTTCAATTGGCCCCACATGGGACTTTCTAGCTAGGTAAGAGCCCATTGGTAGGGTTGTGGCTAAGGGATAGAGTTGGGAAGGTCTTCTTTGGAAATCTTTTCCTTAAACTTTGTTCCTGCTGGATCTTCTCTGGGAGAATGGCTCCAGTCTTCTGGGCTAGCTACAGGTAAAGGTCTTATCAGGTCTAGCTGCCTGTATCCTCAAGGTGGGTCCAGACAGCATTAGGCCTAGGTGGTTTTACTACTTTTTAAGAATTCCATTCCCATGGGGGCCCTTTCCTATATACCTGCCTGCCTACATCAGTTCCTCCAACTTGCCATTGACAAACGTTGAAATATTATTCATAGTAATTTTTCTCTGAATGAACACCTTACAGTTTGATGAAGCTGTTCTCAGAATACTTACATGTACTTATATGATTATATACTTCATGATATTATGATTAGGAGGAAACTACTTGACAGAAGGTGGATGTTTTAGAAACATTGCTATAACCGTTATATTATTCTTCCCTGACATAACAAAAGGACAGTGGTGGAACGTCATGGGCTTTTTTGGAGGTGGTAGCACATAGTAACTTTGTTTCTAAGTTTATAAATACTATAAGCTTAAACAAAATTGTAATTGTATTACTTAAACTAAATAAAACTTAAATAGAATAAAAGAAAATTACATATCCACCTGCAAAAAATACTTTTTTCAGTGAAGCAAGTAGTTTTTCTGTTTGTCTTGTTCTGCTTTGTTTTTGAGCCACAACAGCTGCTGCTTAGGGTTTCCATCTGACTCCACACTCAGGGATTCTTGCTGGCTGATTGGAGGACCCAAAGGGGAGAAGCTTGGGAATCAAACCGATGTTGGCCCCATGCACCCTACCTGCGGTGGTGTCAACTGACCCTCAAAGAAAGAGAGTTTTGAGTGAACAAAACTTATTTAGAAAGATGTAAGGAGAGAGAAAGAGGAAGCATATGTTCAAGAGAGATCACAGTTTTCTCCAGAGAGGAAAGAAGTGCGAGCAAAGAGACACGGAGAGAAGAACGTAGGATACATATTTAAGGGAGAACAGAGGCTTGGAGAACAATTAAGCAAGCAAAGAAAGAGGCATAGAGGCAGCAATAGAGATATCTATTCAGGGAGATCACAGACCAGAGAATACAGGCCCTCAAAGTATTTAATTAAAAAAAAAAAGAGAAAAGGTAGACAAAATTTTCCAAGACATTAAAGCCAGAGGCATCTGTAAGGGTGAAATACCACTATCAAAGTAAGTGGCAGCAAAGACAAACAAATGGGACTCCAATAAATTAAGAAGCTTCGGTCCCTCAAAGAAAATAACAATCAGAATAGAAAGACAGTCCACAAACTGGGAGAAATTCTTTGCTTACCATGCATCTAAGAAAGAGCTAATACCCAAGATAGCCAAAGCACAGGTCTAACTGTACAAGGAGAAAAAATCCAACCCCATCAAAAAATGGTGAGAAGAGATGAACAGAAAATTCCTCAAAGAAGAAATATAGCACTGTAGCACTATCTTCACATTGTACATCGATTTGTTCGAGCAGGCACCAGGACGTCTCCATTGTGAGACTTGTTGTTGCTGTTTTTGGCACATTGCAAATGCCACGGGGAGCTTGCCAGGCTCTGACATGTCAGCAGGAAACTCTCCGTAGCTTGCTGGACTCTCCAGGAGGGAGAGAGGAATCGAACCTGGGTCAGCCGCTTGCAAGGAAGCACTGTGCTTTTCCCGCTGTGCTATCGCTCCAGCCCAAAGAAGAAATAAAAATGGCAAAAAAGCCTATGAAAAATAAAATCACAAAGCATTAGAAAATGCAAATCAAAGCAATGAAATATCACCTCACATGACAGAGAGTCACACTCATCACAAAGAACAACCACCACCTGTGTTAGCAATGGGTACAGGGCAAAAAGGACTCTAACTCACTGCTGGGTTAGGTCGGCTGCTCCAGCCTTTTGGGAAGACAGTTGAACACTCCTCAGAAAAGTAGGAATTGAACTCCCATATGATCCACAATTCCACTATTGAAAATATACCCATGGTCCCCAAAGCACAAAACAGAAAAGGCATCAGCATTCCTATGTTCATTGTAGCACTGTTTAATATAAGCCAAATCTGCTAACAACCTAGATACACAAGATGAAGAAATTATGGTTTCATATTCACAATGGAGTATGACACAGTCATTAGAAAAGATGGAATTATGAAATTTGCTGATACATAGATATATCTGGAGAGTATCATGCTGACTTAAATGAGTCATTGGGAGGACAAACACTGACTGACCCCACTCAGTTCCAGATATACAAGTATCAAGGTACGAGAATAATGCCCAAAGACCATAGGAACAAAAGGCAGGAAAACGGGTACTCCTAGAGAGCTTGCCAGAGTAGGGAGGTGTGGTTTAGGTCCAGAAAGGGACCACTATAACAATGATAGGGAAAAGTGGTTAATTTGGATGAGAACTGGGTGCTGTAAGAAACTTAAGTGATGCACATGATATACTTTCACTAGCAGTATTGTAAACCACGGTGCCATAAATAAAAAAAGAAAATAAAATGAAAAGGCAATGGACCTTAGTATGCATGGGCATTCCAAAGGTGCTTTCAGACTAGAAGGGTTGACTTCCATCAGAGCATTCAGAAACGGATTGGCAGCGGCCAGTCTATTTGTCTTCTGAAATAAGCTCTCCTGATACTAGTCTGTCCTCAGCTCAGGGATTTCCTCTCAGGCTCTATTAGGATGGAGAATACGATCAATATCATGCCCACCAGCACCACATTCAGCAAGGGGCTCGAGGGCACCAGCATGGTTGGCCAGTAACTAGACCTCTTCATGCCTTATGGTTTCTCACCTCTTACCTTATTGTTCTAAGCATAGGACTGCAGGATTAGGGGAATAGGTGTTTGGTGCAGTATCTCCCAAAGCCCCAGAGGACAGTTTGACACCTGAGATATCTCCTAATTGCAGCTGGCTGCTGTGGTGGAAGACCCTTTGGGCCCACTCTCTCTGAGTGCTCTCCTTCTGTCCCTGGGAACTTTTGTTCATTGTGGTCTCCAGGGGTTTCTTGGCAGGAGTAGAGTATCCAAGTTTCAGTGTAGAGTTTCTTGGCCTGTAGAAGGGGTTCTCCATACTCAGTCATCTTGGCTCAGAATCCTCAGAATCCCATCTTGCGTATCGTTTTCTCCGTATCATACTTTGCAGATTTGTGTAGATAGAAAGTATTCAGCGTGTTTTTATTAATTTGGAACATACCCATATTTCGGGAGTCTGTTGATCTTGGCATACCAGTAATGAAAATATGAATTATTCTTCAGGATATACCAGAGAAAATTCCTCTGTTTTTCCCAACTTCTTCACCTATATGCTTAAATTAACCCACTCTGGGTTGGAATGAAAGGTCCGGATCTTGGAGATGTCTTTCTTGGAATCTCAGAAGAGCTCTATCATGCTCACACTGAACAGTGGAAGAATTCAAGACACAATTCAAAGAAGTGAGAGGGAGTCAGTCATGTCAACTTGGCCCTTTCCTTTTGTGCACTCCTTGGGCAGGAAGTCCCAAGTGACAGAGGAGACTCATTCTCCTCAAAGTTCTGTGCCTTCTGGGCCAGTGGAGAAGCAGTCACCAGCCGGGAGCAGGCTGCCAGCCGGAGCTTTCTTTTCTTGCATTTCTCCTCTCACTTCCTCTTCATCCCACTTGTGCTGGCCTGCGCTTGTACCTTTCAAGTCAAATGTCAGCACTAAGAAAAATGTTGTCCTAAAGGAACAATTCTAGAAACCCTTACATTTCTATGCTCCTATGGACCTAGCAATGAAGACACGAACCATAAAATACCAAAGGAATAAAAGCTGATGGCATCGGGAGAGAGTGACAAGTTCTAAATTAGTGTGAGAAATTTTAATTAAGAAAGTTTTCTCAGAAGTTGAGAGAATGTTTTAATAATCCTTCCTATAAATTAAAACAGTTAACCGAAAATCAACCAAAGGAAATCTTTACTACACTGAAACAGAAGTGAATGTTAAATATCTATGAAAATTCAGAGACGTCTGGGATCCTACTAAACAATTAGATAAGGGTTAAAAAGATAGCTTAGAGGGGCAGGCACGTACCTTGCATGTGGCCAATCCTTGTTTGATCCTCAAAATCATAGATGGTCCCCAAGCACTGCCTGAAATGATCCCTGGTCGCAGAGCCAGTAACAATCCCTGGGCTCAGTCAAGGTGTCACCCCAATACCAAATAAAATCATTTTATTTGGGTTTGGGACCATTCTTTTATTGGGATCATGTGTGATCCCAGATTTTAAAGTGCATTTATACATGGCTACAAGGATTATAGTATCCAAGCCAAGGCAGATCTTCTGTTAATGTGGAGAAATAGAAAGGAGAAATTTTAGAGCAATCCTGGTGTGAATCATTTGAAAGGCATCTGGATGGTTCCTCAGGGTAATAAACTGAACTTGATAAAAGTTAATGTGAATTTTCATAAACCTTTATAAGCCATCAAAAATCAAAAGTGAAAAAATCTATGGAAACAGATTCTGGTGTTTCAAATTTCCCCCCACCACACACACATTTTAGGACATGCATCTCTCTGAGGAGGAAAAGCTCAATTCCAGTTAGGGTGCAGGACTCTATCTAAACGTGCATAAGGCTTACAGGTTCTTGCTACTGATTCTCAAAAAATAGATTCTCCTAAAGTAACTCAGACTTGCAGATCGAAACCCAGCATCAAGGGGCTGGAGTGATAGCACAGCGGGAAGGGCGTTTGCCTTCCACACGGCCACTTGGGTTCGATTCCCAGCATCCCATATGGTTCTTTGAGCACCACCAGGAATAATTCTTGAGTGCGCAGCCAGGATTAACCCCTGTGTATCCCCGGGTTTGACCCAAAAAGAATAAAACCAAAAAACCCACAGCATCAAGAGTTGGGGGCTTACGGGTTGGAGCAATAGTACAGCAGGTAGGGTGTTTGCCTTGCCTGTGCGGACCCAGGTTTGATTCCCAGCATCCCATAGGGACCCAGAAAGAGGTTATAGGTGGTGCAGAAGTTATGGGGCAAGCTGAGAGATAGTGTTCTTGACATGGATTAACAAATCACAAAGTTATTCCTGATTGTGTTTCAGATTGACAATGATCAAGCAGTAAGCCCTTCACAGTGACCCCTTCCCTCCAACAATGCCCCCAGTTTCCCACCAATCCCCACCCCTCCAACGCTAGGGCAGGCACTTTTCTCTTGTTCTTTTTTCATTCTACTGGCCTTTCAAAATATCTTTAGCATTTTAATAATTTTCTCCATCTCTTTTGTTTTCAGAAAAATTATGCTCTTAAATTTCCTTATCTATTTTTTTCTGCTTAAATAGGACTTACTTTTCATTCCCTTTTCTCACCTTGAAGAGGAAACTTAGATTACTGATCTTAGAATGCTATATTTTTAAATAATATGAACATTTAATACTTTGAGTTTCTCCAATTTTATTTTGAAACATTTCTTAGGAATATATGACTTTTTAAATAAAATTTCTCTTTGACCCATGGAATAAAAATATTTTGCTTGATTTTAAGAATTTAGAATTCTATTTTTCTGTGTAGTTATCAATGGACAGTTTCACTCTCTAATAATCAATGTGTGTGTATATATGCACATATATTTATCAATGATACAGAGGTGGAACGATAGCACAGCGGTAGGGCATTTGCCTTGCACACAGCCAGAGTGGGCCAAGCTTGGTTCGATTACTCCTCCCCTCTCGAGAGCCTGGCAAGCTACCAAGAGTATCTCACCTGCAGGGCAAAACCTGGCAAGCTACCCGTGACTTATTCAATATGCCTAACACAGTAACAACAAATCTCAAAATGAAGACGTTACTGGATCTACTCGAGGAAATCGATGAACAACGGGAGAACAGTGCTACATATAAATGAAATTTTTCAATAAAATAAAACAGGAACGGGAAGTGCACTCAAGTTCTAGAACAAATGCATAGCATCCACAGCATCTGTGTTCTGCGTTTGGTCCTCAGCATCACAGGATGTAGCACAGGTGAATCCCAATGTCAGGCCTGGCCACTGAGCTCCCAGACCCACAGGGGGCTTAAGGGGACCCAGGTATCCTAATAAAGGTCCCCTCCTAAGTGTCTCAAGAATAAAAAAAATAATTTTAAAAAAGTAAATGTTAAACAGAAAACGTGAATAAGCAAGTCACACACATAAACGACCCGGACAAGGACAGACCTAGCAGGTATAAAGTGCTGCAGAGATGTCCGAGCTGGAAGGGCACCAAGGAAGACTGTCCAGGCTGAGCTGTGGCCACCATGCTGGGGGCACGTGGGCTTGCTGGGATGTGCCCGAGCACTTAGCCATTCTCCGGGCACTGCCCTTTCTAGGAGAGATGGACGCAGCCGATGGGAGTCCTCCAGGAACGTGGGCATCATTGCATCTTTGTGGTCAGATGTGAACGCGCTGTGGTGGCGCCTTGGGGAACTCTGACTCTTGGTGACCCACAGGTCACAGAGTGGGGCATGAAGTGGGGGAGGTGGCACACACCTGGCCCCGTCTCCATTCCCAGAAACTTTAGGTTCTGAAGCACCTCAGTGTATAGCCCTGGGGACCCCTGAGACCCGTCAGGCTGTGCCTGCTGCTTCCTAGTTCTGCAGAACCCAACCGGATGCGGCCTCTCTGCATCCACCAAATATGGCCAGGAGACACCGCCAACTCTTCTGAGCACGACCTGAATCCCCTCTAGGGCTCCTGGATAAGCCACAGATATAAGACTTGTCAGCAGAACAGTACCTGCTAGCCTGCAGAGAGATCTCAGTCCTGCACCAGCCATCCAGTGCCAGGAGCACCAGGAATGAGCCTCCTCCTTCCGCACTACTTCTTCACTGCCCTCTAGTGACCACAACTGACATTGCCAAACAGGCCAGGAGAACTAGTTCAAGAACCCAGATGCATTTGGACCCAGTGGGCAGGGAAGACTGTCTGGGGAGGGGGTGGAGCAATAGCACAGCAGGTAGGCCAGCTGCCTTGCAAGCCCAGCCTCAGTTCCCGCCACCAGCGTTGGTCTCCTAAGGTGTGTCCCAAAAGAGTATCTTGGGAATTGAGAGGCAAATCAAGACTTGGCTTTTGAGGCAATTCCTGGTGCAAAGACTGCAGGGTTATTTGTGTGTGTGTGTGTGTGTGTGTGTGTGTGTGTGTGTGTGTGTGTCTTTGTGTGCGTGTGGAATGCACAAAGGTCTGATGAGTCTGCATCACCCTCCTCTGACCTCATATTTGCCCCACCTCTGTGGCACCTCTTCATTCCCTTTTATTCTCTCTCCCCTTTTGGGTGCTGTGGTTTGCAAAAGAGGCTTTGAGTGGCAATCATGTTTGGTCTATAGTGTACTTTCAGCGTGCATCTCCCATCCTGGGAGGATCCTCCCAACACCCTTTACTTGGTGCTCCCTTCTCTATCTGAGCTGCCTTTTCCCCTAGCAAGTGCGCCTGGCCTCCAAGCCATGGAGTGACCCTCCTGATACTTATCTCGGCTATTCTTGGGTGTTAGTCTCCTATTTTGTAACTTTATGTTCCTCAGATGAATGCAATCTTTCTATGTCTTTCCCTCTCTTCCTAACTCATTTCACTTAGCATGATACTTTCCATGTAGTAGCAACAAGTCCTTTAAAAAAAAAAATCAATCCTTCAGCCTCCCTGCCTGAAGATATCAGTAGTGAGGCAGCACTTCTAAGGAAGGCACAGCCAACCCCAACTTTTTCTGCCTCCTAGGCTAGTGAAGCAAGGTGGGTGGCCACCCTGAACCAGCTTCCAACTTAGTTTTCTGCTATCAAAAGGTCCCCACCCCATGCAGTGCCCGGGTTCAGGCCTGGCAGCTGCCAGGCCCGCATGGACAAGACTGGCCCTGCTTCCACAGCAGAGGGCCCTCCAGGCACCAGAGTTCCCACCAAAAGCATCTCCCTTGATTCCCTTGGGGGAACCCATTGCACACAAAAGGGTTGAGCAAGCACAGGCAGAGGCTCTGCAGAGGAGAAAGCAGCCCCAAGTGCCCACTTTTGTCACACATCTCACCACCGGGGGGCGATATTGGACAGCCCACACAGCCACAGATGGGAGGGTGCACTGCAGAATCCCCTGGACATAAGCATCTTCAGGCTTTGCCCTGCAAGGGGACCGAGCAGGACCAGTGAAGGACCCAGGCCCACGCACACTCCTGGTGCGGGTGGGCTGCTTAGGGGCGCCACCACTGCAAGGCTGGTTTCCATCCTGGCAGCTGCATGAGCTCCCTCGCCCCCAACTTCCCAATCCGCTGCCCGGTGCTGCCAAGCCTCAGGCCCCTGCAGAGCTCTGAAAGTCCAGATCCAAGGAGCGCCCTCCCGCCGGGATCCCTGCACCTCCCGAGCT
Organism: Sorex fumeus; assembly: GCF_029834395.1. Classification (NCBI taxonomy): domain Eukaryota; kingdom Metazoa; phylum Chordata; class Mammalia; order Eulipotyphla; family Soricidae; genus Sorex; species Sorex fumeus. Next base: position 49,106,175 of record NW_026606118.1, read on the forward strand.
CCCGCCGCACCCCCCCTTCCTCTGGGCCCCCCCCCCCCCCGGCCTGGGCACCCGCCTCCCGCCACCCTTGCCAGTCCCAGAAACTTCCCCAGCCACAGGCCCGGGGGGTCCCTCCAGACCCGCGACGAGGGGGTGTCCCTTGGACTCTCCCGGGAGCAGCGGCCACCGCCGGGCCGGAGGGCGCGGGGATGGGCCCCTGGCAAGGGCCGGTGGTCACCCCGTGCTGCCCGCCACCGCCTCCCTTCCCCTCCCCTCCCCCAGCCTCGCCGATGTCCAGCAGCGCTGGACGGCCAGCGGTCCGGGGAATGGGGCGGGGCGCGCGGCCTCGGGCGCGGTCAGGGGCGGGCGGGGCAGGGCAGCGCGGCCACGCTTGGGTGCGAGGTGGCCAGAGCTGAGGCCAGAGCTTGGCGGCCTGGCGGCTCCTGGACAGCTCCTGTCCCGCACTTGGGTCTGGAGGGCGGGGCGAGGTGCAGTGGGGACACTGGGTGTGGCCTCCTGTGGACAGCCTAGGGGTGTGGCCTCGCCTACGTAATAACTAGGGGTGTGGCCTCAATTGAGCTGGGTCCTCTGGGGTTGTGGCCGCCCTTGCCTGTGGCCTAGGGGTGTGGCCTCGCCTGTGTAACACCTGGGGTGTGGCCTCACTTCCAGCAGAGCCTGATGCTTTGGTTGCTTCTGGGTTGTGGCCTTGGGGTGTGGCCTCCCTTGCCTGTCGCCTGGAGGTGTGGCCTCACCTGTGTAACCCGTGGGGGTGTGGCCTCGGCTGTGTAATGCCTGGGGTGTATCCTCCCCTGTGTGACCCTTGGGTGTGGCCTCGACTATGTGACACCTGGAGGGTGGATTGGCCTGTGTGATGCCTGGGGTGTTGCCTGGCCTGTGGCACACCTGGGTATGTGGACTCCCCTGTGTATCACCTGGGGGTGTGGCCTCGACTGTGTATCACCTGGGGTGTGGTCTCACTTCCAGCAGAGCCTGACACTTTGGGTTGCTTCTGGGGTGTCCCGTTGGGGTCTAGCCTGGCTTGCCTCTCACCTGGGGGTGTCGCCTCACCTGTTTAATGGCTGGGGGTGTGCCCTCGCCTGCGTAATGCCTGGGGTGTGGCCTCGCTTCCAGCAGAGCCTAACCCTGTGACCTGCTTCTGGGGCACTTTCATGCCTTTCCAGGGTGGGGGTTCTGTCCCACCAACTCCCTCACAGGTCTGTGCTGGGGGTGGGGATGGAGCGGCTGTGATGAGGGGCTGCTGTCCTGGGCCTTCCTCCTCCTGGGGTTGGTCCCCCTGTTCTTGCTGGGAGGGCTCCAGACAGGTCTGCCATGCCTGCTTCTCAAGTGGTCAGAGCAGCGCTTCCCCTCAGGCTCACAGGCCGAGGTCCCGCCCAGCACCCACCCCACCCCACCAACTCCTCTGGCATCTCCCATGCCACTGGCACCCAAGGCCTCCCCGGGACCCACATTTCCTGCAGTGAAGCCCCCAGAGCATTAGCCCTTCCCACACGTGGTTCCAGCCAGGCCCAGAGTGTCCTTGATGTCATGTGGCCATGCGGTATGATCTGATCTCAGACAAGTGGAGATGCTGATGGGCAGAGTGAAGGGGGATCCCTGTGGAAATTTCCTTCTAGTCAGCCTTGGCCAGCCCTGGACGCCGCCGCACCCCACTCAGACCTTTCCTTTCCTTTCTTCGCTATGTCCCAAGAAAATAAGATCCTCCGGGAGATTGCCCTGCTCCAGGAGGCCACAGAGAACCACAGCCTGCAGCCCCACGAGCAGTTTCTCACCTGGTTCAACGACCTGGAGCTGATCACGGAGGAGGAAAGGTGGGAGGGACAGGCCTGATCGGGGGAGGGTCCGGGTTCCAGTCCTGGGACAGTCTGCGTCGTGTCCATGGACCCACAGCCCAGACTGATTTGCAGCCTGGACCCTTCTGGTCTCCTGAACCTGGCAGGGACTGTGTTAGTGTGGCTTTGGTCTCCAAGTACTGCCTCTCTGTCCCCAGCTACGTCCTGTCCTTCCAGCAGGAGCCCCCTACTCATCCATCCAACCCATGGCACCACCAGGAATGAGCAGACGAAGCTAATATCTACAGTGGATTTGACATCCCCTTCACCTCGTTTTGTTCTTAAACAACTTCAACTCTGATATTTTGTATTAATACTAACTTAGTTTAGAATTAAAACAATTGACAGAAAGATTGTGTCCTATTGCAATTTCCTAGTGTCACAAGTTTTCTCCCTGGGCTTCCCCACACAGTTGGCACCCACACCAGCAGCAGCTGTTTATGGTCCTGCGGCATAGGGCAGAAGATTCTTATCCAGTGCTTCTGGATTAGTTTGGGGTGGAGCGATAGCACAGTGGATAGGGCGTTTGCCTTGCATGTGGCTGACCCAGGTTCGATATTGCCGTCCCTCTTGGAAAGCCCGTCAAGCTACGGAGAGTATCTTGCCCGCACGGCAGAGCCTGGCAAGCTCTCCCTGGCATATTCAATATGCCAAAACCAGTAAGAACAAGTCCCTCAATGGAGACGTTCCTGGTGCCCGCTTGAGCAAATCGATGAACAATGGGAAGACAGTGCTACAGTGCTATCCATAAGAAACTCCTTGGTTTTCTGAAACTTCCTTTGGACACAGGAATCTTAGGTGGACCCCACTGTCGGGAAAGGCTCTGCTTCTTCCTGTGTGTATCCCCTGCACACCAGGGCTTGCCTCAGTGTTGGGGAAGCTCTTGCACTTTTTTGGGATATCTGCGGGATACCTTCTGGTAGATCCTCAAGCAGGGCAGATGCAATCTCTGCAGCCTCGTCCTCTCATGGAGGTTTTTAGCAGGAATTATCTGGCTTCCCTGGCCAGGAGGATGAAAAACACACAAAAAATTAAAAGTAAATAAATAAAAATTGTTGTGTTGCCACACTCAGCAGTATTCAAGGCTTATACCACTGTTGTCACGAGTCACTCCTGGCAGAACATGGGGCATGAAAGGTTTGGGGCCAAACAGTGGTCAGTCGCGTGCATGTGATGCGTTGGAGTGAAACAGTGGTCAGTCATATGCAAGACAAGAGTCTTGACTCTGATCATTGGCTCTCAGATTCCAGAAGCCCAATTTGAAGCAACATTGTGTGGAGTGAATTGTTTCAAGGCAGCTGGTTTCATGCTCTGAAGAGAACTAATTGTTAGGGGTTGTACGGACCCCTAAGCCTGCCCTTCTGGCAAACTGAGGGGAGAGGCCCGTGTGCTCTAGGGAGTGTGTTTGTGTGTGAGTGTGTGTGTGTTTAGGAGGTGCTCTAGGGAATGTATGTGTGATGGAGATGCTCTAAGGATTGTGTTTCTGTGTGTGAAGGAGGTGCTCTAAGGAGTGTGTGTGTGTAGGAGGTTCTCTAAATAGTGTGTGTGAAGGTGCTCTAAGGAGCGTGTGTGCGTGTGTGAAGGAGGTGCTCTAAGGAGTGTGTGTGTGAGGTGTTCTATGGAGTGTGTGTGTGTCTGTGTGAAGGAGGTGCTCTAAGGAGTGTGTGTGTGTGTCTGTGTGTGAAGAAGATACCCTGGGGAGTTGCGTGTATGTGAAGGTGGTGTTCTAAGGAGTGTGTGTGTCTTTATGTAGGAGGTGCTCTAACGAGTGTGTGTGAGTTTACGTGTGTTAGGAGTTGCTCTAGCGAGTTTGTGTGTGTGAGTGTGTGTGTAGTTGGTGCTCTAGAGAGTGTGTGTGAGTGTGTGTAGGAGGTGTTCTAGGGAGTGAGTGTGTGTAGGAGGTGCTCTAGCGAGTTTGTGTGTGTGTGTGTAGTTGGTGCTCTAGGGAGTGTGTGTGTGAGTGTGAGTAGGAGGTACTCCAAGGGGTGTGTGTGTAGGAGATGCTCTAAAGAGTGTGCATATGTGTGTGAGGAGGTTTTCTAAGGAGTGTATGTGTATGAAGGAGATGCTCTAGGGAGTGTGTGTGGGTGTGTCTGTGAAGGAGGTGCTCTAGGTATTGTATGTGTGTGTGTGTATGTGAGAAGGTGCTCTGGGGAGTGTGTGTGTATGAGGAGGTGCTGTAGGGAGTGTATGTGTGTAGGAGGTGCTGTAGGAAGTTTTGTGTGTGTGAGTGTGTGTGTGTAAAAGTTTCTGTAATGAGTGTGTGTCTTTGATGTAGGAGGTGCTCTAACAAGTGTGTGTGAGTGTATGTGTATGTCAGAGGTGCTCTAGAGAATTTGTGTGTGTGAGAGTGCGTATCCTTGGTGCTCTAGGGAGTGTATGAAGGAGGTGCTCTTAGGTCTGTGTGTGTGTGTATGTGTGTGAAGGAAATGCTCAAGGGATTGTGTGTGTGTGAGTGCGTGTGTGAAGCAGGTGCTCTAGTGAGAGTGTGTGTGCGCGTGTGAAGGAGGTGCTCTGAGGAATGTGTGTGTATGTGTGTGTGTGAAGGAGGTGCCCTTAGGAGTGTGGGGGCAGGGTAGAGAGGGGGCTCAGGAAGAGAGATTGTGTCAAGGAATGGACTATCACTTCCAGGCTCTCCTCTCTTCCCCCTCACTCCTCAGGGCTCACCAGGACTGTGGGAATAATGGCCACGACGGCTCCCAACCTGGTCTCAGACCTCAGGCCCAAGGACGCTGCTGGTTGAACCTGGGATCCATCTCTGAGGGCTCCTTGAAGACCACGGAGGGAGAGAGCATCCCTGAGGGTGCAACATCCTGATTGGCTGCCTCTCTTTCCCATGGGAACCCCACGGTCCTTGTGCATCTGGGTCACCCGCCTGTCACCCAGCTCCGTCTGAGACCAAATTCAGTCCACCTCTCTCTCCTTCCTCCCAGAACATCCAGTTCCTCTGCCAGCCCTCTGACCAGCCGGTGTCCTGGCCACAAGGGTTCGTGGTGGTCATCTTTGGTTCCTCTTCAAAATATCCTTATTGCAGACCATCTAAAATGGTCCTATTGGCTATTTCCAAAAATGAAATACACTTAAAAAGTGTAGTGAATATATGGGAGATAGATAAAAGAAATGGGCTGGAGCGATAGCACAGCGGGTAGGGCGTTCGCCTTACACGTGGCCAACATGGCCGACCCGAGTTCGATTCCTCCGCCCCTCTCGGAGAGCCCGGCAAGCTACCGAGAGTATTCGATATGCCAGACACAGTAACAACAAAGTCTCCAATGGAGACGTTACTGGGCCCGCTCGAGCAAATCAACGATCAACGGGAGGGCCTTTACCTTTACCTTTTATATGGGGCCTAACAGACTATGAGTGTTGATACATTAGTCGTTTTTTTCTCTGACATAAATGAAAATCAGGTGGGCATGTTCATTTTTACTTTTACTCTTTTTGGTTTGTAGGCCACACCCAGCAACCTGCAGGGCTCTCTCTGGGCTCTGTGGTCAGAAATCACTGGTGCGTGGGGGACCCTATGCGGTGCCAGGTATCGAACTGACGTTGGTCAAGTGCAAGGCAAGTGCCTTAACCATTGGACTATCTCTGCATACCAGTCATCCATTTTAAGAGCTGAGGGGAAGAACAAATAATTCATTTCTTAATAGAAAACGAAGAATACATATGAGCATGTGTCCAAAATGCTGATAACCCAAGAAATTTGAAATGAAATGAGACCTCATCCCCTACCCCGAATCCGGAGATGAAAGTAAAGTAAAGGCCCTCCCGTTGATCGTCGATTTGCTCGAGCGGGCCCAGTAACGTCTCCATTGGAGACTTTGTTGTTACTGTGTCTGGCATATCGAATACTCTCGGTAGCTTGCCGGGCTCTCCGAGAGGGGCGGAGGAATCGAACTCGGGTTCGGCCATGTTGGCTGCTTGTAAGGCGAACGCCCTACCCGCTGTGCTATCGCTCCGTTTATCATATTCCATGCTGGGAAAGTCTGGGAGGAAAAGGGAATTTTCATGGCATGTTGGAAGGACATAATGAATAGCCTTGATCTGGAGGGCAGCATGGTGGTGAATTAAAAGGCAGAAAATGGAAAAGGCAAAAGGTTTGGCAGTGTCCCCTGGGGCCCTTTCTCATGCATTGGCTGATTGCTTCCAGGGGGAGGAGGTCAATGAGGAGGAATTCGCGAAGGTGAGCACCTGGGAATCTAGGGAAACAGAGGAGTGGACCCGACTTCCTGTCCATTGGTGCCCTGTCAGATCCTCCTTGTCTCTGTCCCTCCGGCCTGACACTCCTAGTAGTAGGAGAATGAAACAATGGAAGACACACGTGTGGGTGGGTGGCAGCATCCATCAAGGAAAACTTCCTGGTGGAGGGTCTGACCTTAGAAAAGTGGAGATGCTGATGGGCAGAGTGAAGGGGGATCCCTGTGGAAATTTCCTTCTAGTCTGCCTTTGGGCAGCCCTGGACAGTGCCGCATCACACTCAGGCCTTTCCCTTCCTTCCTTCACCATGTTCCAGGAAAGAAGATCATCCGGGAGATTGCCCTGCTTCAGGAGGCCTCGGAGAACTACCATCTGCAGCCCCACAAGCGGTTTCTCACCTGGTTTGAGGCCCTGGAGCTGGTCACAGAGGAGGAGAGGTGGGAGGGACAGGCTTGATCTGGGGAGTGCCTGGGCTCCATTTCCTGGGACAGACTGGAATGTCATGCACTCCTTTGTCAGGATGACTTGGGTTCTAGCCTGGAGGACTTGCACACTGACCATCACAGGGCAGGCCATGCCTAAGATTTTGGTAAAATTAAGGTGGGAAATGTACACGCAGAGCCCACTATGGCTGTGTTTCAGCTTCAGGAACAAAGGCTTCTCCACAGCCCAGCTGGGGTGAAGTGAGGATGATTCAAGTCCACCCCTGAGCACATTCCATCGTGACTCTGTTCTAGGCATTGGTGTCACTGATGTTACTAAAATTGACCCAGGGGTCTTGCCATCAAGGAGCCAATGAGAGGTCAGATACATTCCTGAAGCCAGCATAGGTGAAGGCCGGCTGTGCTCCCAGAACCCAAATGAGGGCACGCAGGGGGTCTGTGATCCTTGGGTTGGAGGGAGAAAAAAGGTTCTGGGCTCTCAGGAGCTGGGTCCCTAAGGGTGACCTGGGAGCAGGAAGCATTCGAGAGCCACTTGTCTGGGAGAGGGGCTTTGAGCGCAGGCCTGAGGTGAGAAAGGGCTCCAGGGTAGCGGTGGGGAGCCAGGAGGAGAGACGTGGGGCAAGGAGGCCGGGCCGTGTGCAGAGATGGCGTCTGCTGCAGAGGGACATGCCCCAGCCTCTGCATGGACGAGCTGCCATGCGTGTGCTCGTGAATCCTGCACACACGGACAGAACATCAGGTCAGGGTGAGCATCAGATGGGGCCTGTGGCCTCAGCCGTACTCATGGGCAATTCTCTGCCCCAAGCTCCCCAGAGGACCAGGGCTGAGTTTCTTCTGTTTGTAGTTCTGGACTCTGCCTTTGTTTCCCATGTGACTTATAAGCCATGGCACTAAATACATTATCCCTCATCTCAGGCATCCCTGAGAGAACTAGACACAGAGAAACAGAAATGGAATCCTAAAAAATAGGGAAAACAAACAAACAAACCAGCAAGCTTTGGGATGGGGATGCCAAAGGAGATTAGAGGTTTTCCAGAAAAACCTGCCCCAGCCCCATGACTCTTGGTAATGTCCCAGTCACAGTCACTCAGTGAAAACTGACATGTTTCTGCCCTAATGGGGTCCCTGGGATCAGTTTGGAAGCTGCTTCTCTCGTGCCAACATGATGCCTTGGGAGATATACCATTTGATGCTGGAGTGAATGGCAGATGGAATTGCTTCCCAGGATGGCAGATTCTGAATCGTCATGAATTTAAAAGCCCTCCTGGGCGTGATGGACCTGAGGTTCGAGTATTAGGGACTGTGCTGCTGTCTTCTCAGAAGCCGACTCTGCTGACTGGGGACCTTCTTCTCTTTCTCCTATGACTCAGGCTGTGTCTCAGATGCACGTTACTTGCCCATCTGTCTTACGTAAACCATCCCTGTGCAGCAGATGGAGAGCATAAGTCCTGGGGTCTATCCTCACGGCCACTGGACAGGGCAGAGAACGGGGACCCCTGAGAGTCACAGTAAGTTATTTAGGACACAAAGCAGTGAGAAAATAGAGATTTAATACATGCTTTCCTTAGAGCTACTTCTGAGATAACAGTTCTAGTGAGCTTGGTGAGGGCCATGTCAGCTTATTTGCATCTTAAATGACCAATACAGCAGGGAAGGCTAAGAGTCCAATGATGAAAGGTGTGGGCTGAGAGATAGCACACTGACCTTGCACAAAGTCCAAACATATTTAAATCTCGGCACCTCATAGGAGCACCATCAAGGAGTTATCCCTGAGCAAGATTCTGGGTGTGACCCAACACACACACACACACACACACACACACACACACACACACACACACACACATCCCACAGAATCCTCTGGCTACTTCAGTTCCCAGGTGACAGAAACGAACGGACATCAGACTCTGATGATCAGGCACCCTCAATCTCAAGAAGGAGACCAGGAAGATTGTGGAAGAGATGTTCAGAGAAGGTGGTTTTCTGTTGGGTTTCCCTGTTCAAGGCTCTGGGCTGAGGAGAACCCCGAGGCTGAAATCTCATCCTGCTGCTATGTCTGGTTGTGTGAGTCTAGGGACCCAAAGGAAAAGGAGGGAGCAGGACCACGACGTCATGGATTATGTCCTAGATATCACCTCAAAGGACTCACTCCCCTGCCTGTGTGTGTGGACCAGAGTGGTGACACAGGCAAGGGTGAAGATAGAGTTAGAGGTTAAGTGCCAGGAGTTGGGTGGGAAAGCCTGGAGTGTCGGACAGGATCAGGCCCTAGGTCACACCAGGCTGCATGAGGAAAAGGAGAGTCCCAGCTCCCAGCCCTGAGCCCATAAGGTTTCAGGCCACTGCCTCCTTGAGTGGAGACATCCCCAGATTCCTGTTGGTGCCGGTTCCTCCTGGCCCAGCCTCCGGGTTGTCCTTTCAGAGTTTTTCCCAAGACACCAAGGGGAGAGGTTAGGGACTCCAAATCCACCTCTCTACACAGTGGATATGTGCATAGTCACAGACCCACTGATTACGGACAGGGGGCCAAGGGGGCTCGCCACTTCCAGGATGCCTAGACAGCCAGAATGTCATCAAACTGGTGATGAAGAGGGAAACAGCTTCAGACCCTCCACATACTCTTGTTCCCAGAGACACCCCTTCTCTCTGGGGGCAGAAGCGTCAGGGAGATACATGGAAGGACACAGGGCACACAGGTGCTCAGGTCTCTGGTATCCCAGTGTCATCTGGAAGACATCTGCAGTCTTCCTCTGATGTGTCTGCAGTGGTGATGCTTGAGACTCGGTCACATCACCTTTTCACTTCCCTTGTAATGCTGGCAGAGATTGAGCTCCTCAGCTAAACCCAGTGCTCTAAAGAGCTCAAAGTTACCATCTTCTGGGTCAGACGCGAGCACTGCTGAGTGCGAGAGCTCATGTCCCTGCTCTGGGCAAGTTCCTGAGGTAATGGAATTGCTTGTCTGAGAATTCTGGTCCAATCCTCATGAGGCCATGTGAGGTCACTGCCCTGTCCCTCCCTGCCTACCTGGCATGCAAACCCGAGTCCCTCCTATCTCAGGTTGAGAACTGTGTGATGGTGACACTCAAGGCAGGAACCTGGGGGAATTTTTGGTGCCTGACTTCCCATCGAGAAACAATTTCTGTGTTGTTTCTACCATAAACTTGTGAAAGTTTTTTCACTTTTATTCCAACGGAATCACTGTGAGATACAGTTATAAAGCTTTCATGACTTAGTTTCAGTCGTACAGTGTTTGAACACCTATCTCTCTACCCGTGTACATTTTCCACCCCCGATATTTCCCAATATCTCTCTTGCCACTCCTCACCCCCACCCCAGCCTGCCTCTGTGGCCGGCATCTTTCTTCTTGCTCTCTCTCTACTTCGGGCATTGGGATTTGCAATAGAGACACTGAGAGTCCATCAGGTTTGGTCCTTTGAACACACTCAACACAAATCTCCCATCCAGAGTGATCCCTCCCAACCATCATTGTCATAATGGCCCCTTCTCTAGCCCAACTGCCTCCCCCCTGCCCTTGAGGTAGGCTTACAACCATGGACCCATCTTCCTGGCTGTTGTTTTCTAGCATCAACTTTCTCTACACCTGGCCTCCCCCATCCCCTCATGCCCTGGAGCAGGTGGTGCACAGATGAGAGTGCTCCCGCCAGTTCCCGGGCTCCTCCTGCTCCTAGCTGTGTGTCCTGGAAAGGTCCCTCTCCTGGGTCAGATGATTTCTCTGAATGGAAGGCGGGGAAGGGATCAACCATAAAGTGTTCTTGAAGAGACCATGGGATCTGTCATGATAGATGCTTTGCTGATGCCTGGTTTCCCCAACTTTGGATGAACTGTAATGTTGATTTCTCTCCTCACCAGGCTTTCTCTGGATCAGGCCACCAAGCTCTGTGATCTTTGGTAATTCACAAAGGCATCTGGGTCTGGAGAGTCACTTACTGACTGAGCACAGGCTCTCCATGAAGGTGCTGTGGATCCGATGTCTGGAGCTGTACATTTCCCAGGATCACCATGATCAACCCCAGGACAGACTAGGGAATAATCCTGGAGCCCTGTTCATTGGCTCCTATTCCTAAATCACACTGAAGGTAGATTTTTAAAGGTTTCAAGAAGCACTTTTTTTATTCCATTTTTCTGCTAACATGTTTGCCTTGGCTGGGGCTAGTTTAGGGGTTATTGGAGTACGGAGACAACTCCAGGCCTCAGAGGGCTTATTCAAACACACTATACAGTGAGCACCTACTATGCACATGTCATGGGACACAAAGGTCATCACTGAACAAACCAGAGAGACGCTCTGAGTTTCAATCCTAGTCCAAGGGTCAGAATCCTGAACAGTCCTGTCTAGAATATTCCCTGTGCCACTATCTTGGCTTCCTCTAGAATGGACATTTTCCTCTCTTGGCTTTGAACTTGACAGCAAACCACAGGTCCTGCTGGAGCAATAAGTGGTCTCTGAAGCTCAAAGGGGCCCTACTGTCCCCACCGACAGAGTGGACACATGGGGCTATGTTGAGGGGCCAGATGATATTTGAAGGTCACACATCATTTCTCTGAATGCAGCCCCCCCCTTCCAGGGTCACTGAGTCACAGAGAGCTGGGGAGGGCTCAGAGAGTCCAGGAACCAGAGCAGGCTGGGAGGGGGCAGCCCCTGTCTGACCCAAACTTCCCTGCCTGCCTCTCCCTCGACCTTCCCGGGTCAAACCCTATGGAGAGAGCACCCCTTGGCTCTTGAGCACAGCTGCTGACAGGTGCCCCTAATGCCCCCAGCCCAGGAAGCCAGGTCAGGAACTCAGCATGAGCAGCAAAGCCCCGACTTCCAGGTCTGTCCTTCTCATGACCAGAGCAGAAGGGTCATGGAGCATTGGGGGTTGGGCGCCAGTAGCTGCAGAGCTGGGAGGCGTGTAGGGGGGCGGGGAGGAAGAACAGTCCAGCGCTGACTGTTTCCAGGGAACTCCGCGGGGTCCTGCCCGCACCTGCTGGCTGAGTGCTGCCGGCAGTATCCTGGCTGCGACAGCTCTGTCCCTCCTGGAACCACACAACCACTCTCTAGCCTCTGGGTCTGAGCTTCACGCCAGCCAGCACCAGGCTATGACAGGAGCCCTGGGCAGAGCAGCCGCTTCCTTCTGGGGGCAGGGAGGTGGGAGGCCTGCGGGGAGAGGCTGAAAGGGAGGGTCCGGGCACTGGGGTCTCACGGAGTTTCTGGGGGACTCTCCCGTCTTCTCTGCACGTGCAAGGCAGGTCCTTGTGGAGGGTCACAAGTGGGGAGGGCAGTGCAGCGGGCCCCAGGGAGGCATCGGGAGGGTGCTGTCGGGGAGATGGGGGCGGCCTGGCTGCTGTTCCCTGGGTTTGAGGTGGGAAGAACAGGGGGAGAGTAGACTGTGGGCTCAGGAAGGTCTGCGAGGATGATGAGCTCCAGAGACCACCAGGAAGGCCGGGAGGATGGGAGCAGTGCAGGCGCTCTGAGGGGGTCCTGCTGGTCCGAGTCTCTCACAGGAAGTGAGCAGGCTGGAACAGAGCTGGCCTGGGGTGTGTGTGCAGCGGGAGCCCCACAGCAACCCTGAGAGTCGCCCCTGGGCAAGATGCAGCTGTGGGCGGGAAGGTGAGCGTGAGGGCCACTGGGCGGCTCTGCTCCTGGAATCCTGGGGAGTCAGGGGCCTGGGGGTGGGTTCCTGGAGTGCCCTGTGAACCCTGAGAGTCAAGGTCTTTTTGTGCCCCACGGGCGAAAGGTTTGGTCCCATCCGAACCCTGATCCTCACAGAGCGAGACTACACTCGGAAACAGAGGATTCATGGCCTCTGAGCTGGGGACTGGGCAGCTGAGCAGGGGGAGTCCGGACAGCGGGAGCCCCACACTCACCCCTGCATCTCAGCACGGAGTCATCGCCAATCTGAAAGGACTGTTGGGGTGCCCCTGAGTCCTGTGGTTCACACACATCTGAGGGAGGAACAGCAGAGAGTCCCCAGGTCCCAGGAAACAGCAGAGCCCCAGATGCAGAAATGCTCTGGAGGACCCCTCAGCCTCTCTCGCACTCAGAGCCCCAGAGGAAGAGGGACTCCAGGATTCACCTAGAGAAATATGCAGTGACACCCCAGTCACAACGCGGGTGGGCTTGAGTCCTTGACACCCCAGGGACCTGGAGTGTCAGAGTCTATACCTGGAGCTCAGAGTCTGGCCCAGGGTGCCCCACTGTGACTTCGTGCGGTAGTGCAGGCAGGCAGGGCTGGGCAGGGGATCTGTATGTCCCAGGGACACTTTCTCAAGCACTAGGTTCTTTGGTTTCAGGGAAAGGAGATAAAGCAGGAGGAAGAGGCAAAGGGGAGCAGCTGTGGCTCTCTGCCAGGGAGAGAGTGGGAGGTGCCCTCCCTGCCCTGGGCAGAATCTTCATGCCCCCATTCCAAGAGGCTGACCCTGACCAGTGAGAATGGACAGAGGAGTGGGATTGCTCCATGGATCATGGAGCAGGAGGTGCATGAAGAACGTTTTGGTGGAGCAGCGACTGGAACGTGTCAAAATGGGAGAGGCTGCGTGAGCCCTATGGAAGAAGGGTCCTCTGTATGCAAAGATCTTTGATCTTTGATCTTGATCTTTGTTCCCGCTGGATCTTCTCTTGGAGAATGGCTCCAGCCTTCTGGGCTAGCTCCAGGTAAAGGTCTTATCAGGTCTTGCTGTCTGTATCCTCAAGGTGGGTCCAGACAGTTTTAGGGCTAGGTGGTTTCACTACTTCCTAAGAATTCCATTGCCATGGGGACCCTTTCCTATCTACCTGCCTGCCTACATCAGTTCCTCCAATTTGTCATTGGCAAAATGTTGAATTTTTTTTCATAGTATTTTTTCTCCGAACGAACAGCTTAGAGTTTGATGAAGCTGTTAGCAGAATACTTACTTGTACATACATGATTATATACTTCTATGAGATTATGATTAGGAGGAGACTAGTTGACAGAAGTTGGATGTTTTAGAAACATTGCTATTACCATTATATTATTCCTCCCGGACATAACAAAAGGACAGTGGTAGAAGGTCATCAGCGTTTTTGGAGGTGGTAGCACATAGTAATTTTGTTTATAAATACTATAAGCTCAAACACCATTATAACCATATTATTTAAACTAAATGAAACTTAAAATAAATAAAATACAATAAAATTACATATCCACCTGCAAAAATTACTTTTTTTCAGTGAAGCCAGTAGTTTTTCTCTGTCATGTTCTGCTTTGTTTTTGAGCCACAACAGCTGGTGCTCAGGGTTTTCATCTGACTCCACACTCGGGGATTCTTGCTGGCTGGTTTGGGGCCCATAAGGGAGAAGCTGGGGAATCAAACCTATGTTGGCCACATGCACCCTACCTGCTGTGCTATCACCAAACCCCCAGAGAAAGATAGTTTTGATTAAACAAAACTTACTTAGAAAGATGTAAGGAGAGAGAAAGAGGAAACATGTGTTCAAGAGAGAACACAGTCTTCTCCAGAGAGGAAAAAAGTCTGAGCAAAGAGACACAGAAAGAAGAAAGTAGAATACAAGTTGAAGGAGAACCGAGGCTTGGAGAGCAATTAAGCAAGCAAAGAAAGAGGCATAGAGGCAGCAATAAAAATATGCATTCAGGGAGAACACAGACCAGAGAACACAGGCCCTCAAAGTTTTCCATTAAAAAAAATAAAGAGAAAAATTAGACATAACTTTTCAAGACATTGAAGCCAGAGGCATCTTTAAGAATGGAATACCACTAACCAAGTAAGTGGAAGCAAAGATAAACAAATGGGACTCCATTAAATTATGAAACTTCTGTACCTCAAAGAAAATAATAATCAGAATAGAAAGACAGCCCACAAACCAGGAGAAATTCTTTGCTTACCATGCATCTAAGAAAGAGCTAATAGCCAAGATAGACAAAGCACTGGTAGAACTGGACAAGGAGAAAAAAAAATCCAACCCCATCAAAAATCGGCAAGAAGAGATGAAGAGAAAATTCCTCAAAAAATACAGCACTATAGCACTATCCTCACATTGCACACCAATTTACTCGAGCGGGCACCAGGAACGTCTCCATCATGAGACTTGTTGTTACTGTCTTTGGCATATTGAATATGCCACAGGGAGCTTGCAAGATTCTGTCGTGTGGGCAGGAAACTCCCAGTAGCTTGCTGGGCTCTCCAGGAGGGATGGAGGAATCGAACCCGGGTCGGCCGCTCGCAACGCAAACAGCCTACTTGCAGTGCTCCATCCAAAGAAGAAATAGAAATGGCCAAAAAGCATGTGAAAAATAAACATCACAAAGCATTAGAAAATGCAAATCAAAGCAATGAGATATCACCTCAGATGACAGAGAGTCACACTCATCACAAAGAACAACAACCACCTGTGTTGTCAAGGGTTCAGGGCAAAAAGAACTCTCATTCACTGCTGGGAAAGGTCGGCTGCTCCAGCCTTTTGGGAAGACAATTGAACATTCCTCAGAAAACTAGGAATTGAATTCCCATACGATCCAAAATTCCACTCTTGGAAATATACCCAAGGGCCCCAAAGCACAAAACAGAAAAGGCATCAGCATTCCTATGTTCACTGCAGCACTATTCAATATAAGCAAACTCTGCTAACAACCTAAGTACCCAAGATGAAGATACTATAGTACATATTCACAATGGAATATGACACAGTCATTAGAAAAGATGGAGTTATGAAATTTGCTGATACATGGATAGATCTGGAGAGTATCATGCTGACTTAAATGAGTCAGAGGGAGGGCAAACACTGACTGACCCCACTCATTTGCAGATATACAAGTATTATGGTAGGAGAATATTGCCCAAAGACCATAGGAACAAAAGGCAGGAAAACGGGTCCTCAAAGAGAGCTTGCCAGAGTAGGGAGATGTGGTTTAGGTCCAGAAAGGGACCACTATAACAACGATAGGAAAAAGTGGTTAATTTGGATGAGAACTGGGTGCTATAAGAAGGTTAAGTGATGCACATGATATCCTTTCACTAACAGTATTGTAAACCACGGTGCCATAAATAAAAAAGAAAAAGAGAAAAGGCGATGGACCTTAGTATTCCTGGGCATTCCAAAGGTGCCTTCAGACTAGAAGGGTTGGCTTCCATCAGAGCATCCAGAAACGGATTGGCAGAGGCCAGTCTATTTGTCTGCTGGAATAAGCTCTCCTGATACTAGTCTGTCCTCAGCTCAGGGATTTCCTCTCAGGCTCTGTTAGGATGGAGAATACGATCAATATGGTGCCCACCAGCACCACATTCAGCAAGGGGCTCGAGGGCACCAGCATGGTCAGCCAGTAACTAGACCTCTTTATGCCTTACGGTTTCTCACCTCTTACCTTATTGTTCTAAGTATAGGACTGCAGGATTAGGGGAATAGGTGTTTGGCACTTTATCTCCCAAAGCCCCAGAGTAGTTTGACACCTGAGATATCTCCTGATTGCAGCTGGCTGCTGTGGTGGAAGACCCTTCGGGCCCACTCTCTCTGAGTGTTCTCCTTCTGTCCCTTGGAACTTTCGTTCATTGTGGTCTCCAGGGGTTTCTTGGCAGGAGTAGAGTATCCAAGATTCAGTGTAGAGTTTGGGCCTGTAGCAGGGGTTCTCCATACTCAGTCATCTTGGCTCAGAATCCTACCTTGCGTATCATTTTCTCCGCATCATTCTTTGCAGATTTGTGTAGATAGAAAGTACTCAACACGTATTTATTAATTTGGAACTTATTCATATTGCTATCCTATCTCTTTAGCCCCTCCCATGAGGTTTGACACCATGCTGGTATAACGACGAATAGAGGCCAATCTGATTTAGGATTCAATAATAGTTGCCATCGTTTTGGCCTTCTGATCTCACTCATTTTGTGTTTTAGGACATACCTGGTTGTGATCAGAACTTACTCTAGGCTTTGCACTACAGGATCAGAACTGGTTCAGGGGATCATCTGGGGTAACAGGGCCTGAATGGGTTGGCTGTGAACAAGGCAATCACCTTGACCCTCGAGTTACCACTCTGACGATGCATCCTAATTTAAAAAAAATTGTGGTCCCTGGAGGACATGGATCTTGTGACCACCTACTTGTCTTCAGGACTCGTTATCCTCTTCCAAGCAGACTTTCCGATCTCTTCCTCTCCTGAAAGTCTGTCTGTGCCTCGTACTCAGAGTGTGTCTTGGCCTTACAGGGGCCGAACATGGGTGCCGAAACACTTCACTGAACAGAGGTGAGAAACTGAGGAAGGGACTCAGAGACTCAGAGAGGGGCTGTGGGGGCTTCAAACATAAAGGATTCATTTCTTATTACCCAGCGCACATCACTCGTGGGCTTGCCAGGGAGCACTGGTCCTGCTGCAGGTCTGGCCGGGCTTCCAGAAGTGGCTGTAGGTGTAGACGCTGGGGGCATCATAGCCGTTGTTCCCACCTCAGCCCCCAGCGGCTGGACCCTGTCCCTGGACTGGGCTGGTGCGGAGGCTGATGGAAGAGCCATGGGATCTGAGCCGAAGGTGGTTTGTGGGCATGGCTCCCACACACCTAACTTTTGACCGTATAGTTTTTTGGTAAACTTGGTCCCAAGGTGTTGGGGTCTGGCCAAAGGCACAGTGGCAGTTTTGGGGTATCACAAGCCTGAAGGCACCATCAGGCTGCTAATGCACTCGCCCCGCAGGTACAGGTTGACCTTTTGCTGGCATCATCTCCTCGTGACCAAGGTTCTCTGTCAAGATCCTGGTCAAGTGGCCTGCAATGCTCACATGGATTCACACTTCCTTGTGCACAAGGAAGGCATGCACTGTCAATCTTTCCTGCTTCCTGCAGATCACTAGGTCTGACTCTGTTTTCTTCCAAGTCAACAGTACTCCCTGGCTGAGGACAATATGCAGTCCCAGGGAAATGAGGAATTAGCAAACCTTTGTTTCCACACTCGGCAGCACCCAGGGCTGACTCCTGACTCAGTACTCAGGGATCCATCCTGGTGGTGCTTGGGGGACCATAGGGGATGCTGGGGTTTGAACCTGGGTCGGCCACGTGCAAGGCAAGTGCCCTACCATCTGTACTGTCTCTGTGGTCTCTTCTTTGTTTTTCCTTTTTTTCCCATTCAGACAATTTCTATCGAGAAGCTGCTCTTTTGCACTTTGCTGTACTCTCGAGGACTGTGGGGTATAGCCTTGCTTTCCAACTGCCTGGGGGTGTGGCTTGGCCTTGCTTCCAGCAGAGCCTCCTGCTTTGGCTTTCCTCTGGGGTGTCTACTGGGGGTGTGGCCTCACCAGGGTAACACCTGGGGTGTGGTCTTGCCTGTGTAAAAGCTGGGGTGTGCCATCCCCTGTGTAAAACTTGGGGTGTGGCCTCACTTGTGTGACCCCTGGGTTGTGGCCTTGCCTGTGTGACACCTGGGGTGTGTCCTGGCCTGTTTAATGCTTGGGGTGTGGCCTCACTTGTGTGACCCCTAGGGTGTGGCCTAGGGACATGTCCCTGACCATGTCCATGGGGTTTTGGCAACCATGACAGGCACTATATGCCTGTTTTCTAGGTTTTCCTGTCGTCAGCCTCCAGAACCCTGAGAAGCATGCCTGGCTTGGTGCTCACCGCCTTCCCAAAGAGAACACCGAGGCTGCTCCTACTCCTGCCACAATACGGTTCACTTCCAGCTGAGATGTTGGGGCCTGAGATGGAGGTCCTGTACAGAGGTGACTCATGGCTGATCACACACAGGGGCCTGGGGAGGGGAGTATATGCTGTTTGTACTTAGTAGGAAGTGTGCATATGCATTGGTATTCAGAAGTGTGTCATGTCATAGTCACATTTATTCACAATGTGTGGAAAAGTTTTCCTAGCATTCAACTGTGTTGAATATTTTTAATGGGTAACTGGAGGATTCATAAATTAAGTCACAGTTTTTATATGAGTGAACACGTATCCCATACTAGATTCAGTAGCCAATTTGTTATTCAAGGACCCCTTAGTTGGGGTGCAGGATGGCTTGGGTGGGTAGGAGCGGGAGGGGAGTATGTGCTGTTTGTAGTTAGTAGGAATTGTGCATGTTCCTTGGTGTTCAGCACTGGGTCTTTTTGGTTCCTGCTCTAGAAAGGTACGCACAACTTTGATCATTCCCTATCGATTTCATTGGATCTCCTCACTGGTCAGGTACTACACTCACTTCACTTGCTTGAAATTATAAGCAACCAAAACCATGCCCATGTTTTTAGAATCCGTTTTTTTATTCCCACTTAGTGTCACACACCTCACTTGAATTAGCATGACCTGATCTTGCCTTTGGCCATTTTCATTATTTTGCACACCTGTTGCTTTATGTATCCTTGTGTTCTTTTTGCCTGCCAGGTTTCTCTACAGAGTGCAGCGCAATATTAATTTCATTTACTATTACTTCAGTAAATAGTAGTATTTGATCAAGTCCTCGAGCAAGGTTATAGCACCTAAGACACTTTCCTTTCACAAGTCAATAATATGATTGATCACTGGCTCTCCATATGGTTCCATAGACCATTCAATAGGGTTACTGAGCCTTGAACCAAGAGTAATCCCTGAGTACTGTCTGGTGAGTCACAAAGAAATGCAACAAAACAGTCCCTGTTACTGATATTTTTCATTAATTGACTTACTTTGAAATTGTATGATGGTCAAGTAGAGGAAGAGGTAGGATTAAGGTAGGTTTAGGGTTAGGGTTGGATTGGGTTAGGGTGAGGGATTAGAGTCAGGGTTAAGGTCAGGGTCAGGGTAAGGCAGTAGGGACAGAGAATGGGGTAGGGTTCAGTGTTAGGGTCAAGATCAGGGTGAAGGCTAGAGTTGGTACTCACAAGGAAAGGGAGAGAGAAAACCCTAAGAAACCGAATCAGAAATGAAATTGGGGACATCACAGCAGAAGTGACAGAAATTCAAAGGATCCTCGTAGAGTACTTTGAGAAGCTTTATGCCACGAAACACAAAAATCTTTAGGAAATGGGTAAATTGCTGGATTTCTAAGGCTGAACCAAGAAGACCTGGAGGACCTGAACAGACCTATCACCATCAAGGAAATGGAAACGGTAAGAAAAACTCTCCCCAAACACAAAAGTCCTGGCACAGATGCATTCACTAGCGAATTCTTCCAAATCTTGAAAGAGGACTTACTCCCAATCCTCTTGAAGCTTTTCCAGGAAATTTAAGTATGAAAAACATTTCGGAACAGTTTCTATGAAGCAAATATCACCCTGATACCAAAAGCACACAGAGATGCTACAAAGAAAGAGAATTACAGGCCGAAATCCTGATGAGCACGGACGCAAAGATTCTCAACAAACTCTGAGCAAATAGAATCCAAAAACTCATCAAAAAGGTCCTACACCATGACCTAGTAGGATTCATCCCAGGGATGCAAGGATGTGTTAAATTTGGAAATCGATCCATATAATCCATCCTATCACCAAAAGAAAAGATAAAAACCATATGATCATATCAATAGAAGCAGAGAAAGCATTTGAAAAGATCCAGCACCCGTTTATGATGAAAACTGTTAGAAAAATGGGCATTGAAGGAACTTCCCTCAGTATAGTTCAAGCCATCTACCACAAGCCCACGGCAAGTATCTTTCTCAATGGGGAAAAACTAAAAGCCTTCCCTGTAAGATCGGGCACAAGAAAGTGAGACCCACTTTCGCCACTCCTATTCAATATGGTACTGGAAGTCCTGGCCATTGCACTTAGGCAAGAGAAAGTTATCAGAGGCATACAGATAGGAAAGGAAGAGGTCAAACTATCACTATTTGCAGACGATATGATACTATACTTAGAACCCCTAAAGCCTCTACAAAAAAGCTCCTAGAAAAAAATGTCAGTTTAGTAAAGTGGCAGTCTACAATATCAACACTGAAAAATCCATGGCTTTCTTATATAAAATAAAGAAAGAGAAAAAAGAGACATTCAAAAAAAATTCCCATTCACAGTAGTACTTCAAAACATCAAGTACCTCAGAATCAGCTTAACCAAAGAAGTGAACAACTTATACAAGGAAAATTACAAAACACTACCTCAAGAAATAAAAGAGGAGACTAGGAAATGGAGACACATCCCCTGCTCATGGATAGGAGGAATTAATATGATCAAAATGTCAATACTGCCCAAAGACTACACAAATTTAATGTGGTCCTTATCAGGTTACCAATGACAATTTTCAAAGAAATAGACAAAACACTCCTGAAATTCATATAGAACAATAAACCCCCACAAATAGCTAAAGCAATCCTTGGGGAAAAAAAGATTGGTGGCATCACCCTCCCCAACTTCAAACTGTACTACAAAGCAATAGTAATGAAGACAGCATGGTACTGGGCTAGAAACAGACCTGCAGACCAATGGAACAGAGTGGAATATTCTGTCACAGACCCCCAAATATATGACCACTTAATATTTGATAAAAGAGCAAGAAATGTGACGTGGAACAAGGAAAGCCTCTTCAACAAGTGGTGCTGGGAAAACTGGATAGCTACCTGCAAAACAATGAACTCTGAACTCTGTCTAATGCCAGGCACAAAAGTCAGATCAAGGTGGATTAAAAACTTGAATATCAAACATGAATCCATAAGGTGCATAGAGGGAACTGTAGGCAGAACTCTCCACGACATTGAAGCCAAAAGCATCTTTAAGGATGAAACTGCACTGACCATGCAAGTGGAAGCAAACACAGACAAATGGGACTACATCAAACTAAGAAGCTTCTGCGGTTCAAAAGAAACAGTGACCAAAATACAGAAAGAGCCCACAGAATGGGAAAGAATATTTACCTAATACCTAGTTGATAAGGGATTAATATCTAGGATATACAAGACACTAGTAGAATTGTACAAGAAAAAAACCTCCAACCCCATCAAAAAATGGGGAGAAGAAATGAACAGAAGCTTCCTCCAAATGGAATATAAATGGCCAAAAGGCACATGAAAAAATGCTGCACATCGCTAGCCACCAGGGAGATGCAAATCAAAACAACAATGAGATATATAATCTCACACCACAGGCACTGGCACACATGCAGAGAACAAAAGCAACCAGTGCTGGTATGGATGCCGGCAAAAAGGGATGCTCTTTCATTGTTGGTTCGAATGCCCACTAGTCTAGCCTTTCTGGAAAACAATATGGACAATCCTTCAAAACCTAGAAATTGAGCTTCCACATGACCCTACATTACCACTTCTTCGAATATATCCTGAGGATTCAAAAAAGCACAGTCGAAATGACATCTGTACCTATAAGTTCATTGCAGCACTGTTCAGCATATCCAAAATCTGGAAACAAACCAAGAGCCCTGGAACAGATGACTGATTAATGAAACTTTGGTACATCTACACAATGAAATACTATGCAGCTCTCAGGATAGATGAAGTCATGAGATTTGCTTATATGGGTAGATATGGAGAGTATGATGCTAAGTGAAATAAGTGAAAAGAGAGGGACAGACATAGGAGGACAACACTCTTTTGTGGAGTATAAAACAACATAACATGAGGATGATGCCTAAGGATAGTAGATACACGGGACAGATAGATCGCTCCATAGCTGGAAGCCTGCCTCAGGAGCAATGGGGAGAAGGCAGCTGGAATAGAGAAGGGATCACTAAGGAAATGATGGCTTTAGGAACCTGTCGGGATGGGAGACGTGTGCTGAAAGTAGATAAAGGACCAAACATGATAACCTCTAGTGTGTGTACTGCAAACCATAATGGCAAAAAGTAGAGAGAGAGTATGGGAAATATTGTCTGCCATGGAGGCAGGGGGATGTTGGGAAAGGGGGGGTATGATGGTATACTGGGGATATTGGTGGTGGGGAATGTGCACTGGTGTAGGGACAGATGTTTGATTATTGTGATTGTAACCCAAACAAACAAAATTCAAACTATCTCATGGTGGTTCATTAGAATTTAAAAAAAATTTTATTAAAAAAAAAGAGTTAGAGTTGGTTAAGGTTAGAGTTAGTGTTTATGGTTAGGCTTAGGATTAGGTCTAGGGCTACAGTTTATTTAGGGTTAGGATAAGAAGTTGGGTTGTGATTTGGTTGTGTTATGGCTGATTAGGGTTATCTTTGGTTTAGTTTAAGGTGGTAGGGTTAGGGGAATGGTAGGCATAGGGGTAGGCCTAGGATTGGCTGGGGTTAGGATTAGTTTGGGGTGGGTTAGGGTTGGTCCAGGAGTATTAGTAGGGATGTAGCCAGTGTTGGAGTAGGGGTAGGGCTGAGTATAAGGTTAGGCCTAAGGGAGAAGAGGAGGGCTCTGGTTCCAGTTAGGTGTAGGTTTAGGGCTAGGTTTCGGTTCCAGTTTAAGGTTAGGGTTGGCTTAGCATTGGGCTTGGTTAGGGTTATGGCTTGGTTAGGTTAGGGTTGGAAATGCGTTTAGGGTTAGGGGTTAAGGCTAGGATAGGTGTTGTGGTTTTGGTTAGAGTTTGGGGTTAGTGTTGAGTTTGGGGAGGAGTTAAGTTCGGGTTAGGAACATTAGGGATAAGTTGAGGAATTGCATTTGGGTAGGATTAGTCTAGGATTAGGTTTTGGGTAGGATTGAGATAGGATTATACAGAGGGTAAGGTAGGGTCGCGTTGTGATTTGGGTTTGAGTTAGAGATAGGTAGATAGTCTCTTTATGAGCTGACAGGGAT
Source organism: Sorex fumeus (assembly GCF_029834395.1). Taxonomy (NCBI): domain Eukaryota; kingdom Metazoa; phylum Chordata; class Mammalia; order Eulipotyphla; family Soricidae; genus Sorex; species Sorex fumeus. The sequence continues at coordinate 49,129,264 of NW_026606118.1, forward strand.
GACTTTGTATGTACCTCAGCTTCATATTGACTTGGGCACTAGCCAATGGTTACTTCCAGATCAAGATTCTTGTCATAAACGTTATTACAATGGCATTGAACATGGCTCCCACTTTGTATTTATTTAGCAAGCAGGAGTCACAGTCTCCCATTGGGCTCCTGCCCCTCACCCATGACTCCACAGCAGCTTCTCCACAGGCAGCCTCACAGGGCCTGCTCTGTTGGCCCAGGCAGTCTCAGCCTAAGAAGAAGCTCCTGATCAAGCAAGATGCAGGGACGGAGGGTGCTTGAGGGCAGGAGAGGTTGGTGTCCCTGAAGGAGAGATGGCCGAGTCATATCCCAATAGTGGATGATAGCCAGACCCTGGATCCCACCCTCTGTGGGGGCATCTGGAGACCCTTGTGCCTGTAGCCCATCTGGGAATCAGCCTCCCAAGTGATTCCCAGCCACAGTCACAAATCGGGCCTAGTTCCTCGGGTATCATGGTCTTATTTTGGGGGAAGGGCAGTTCCCATGTGCTATGGAAATTAGTGTGAAACATCTAGAGCAGAATGAGGACTGATGAGTAGGACACTGGGGTCCTGGACCCTCTGACACACAGTTGCCTACACTGCAGGCTGAAGAGAGGGAGGAAGTCATGACCTGACAGGGGGCTGAGATTTGGGGGCTATGGGGAACACCAGTAGCCCTAGTCTCATGCACAGACTCTGCCTCCCTGAGTCTGACAGCCTGTCCCAAACCTCGTGACATTTGCTTTTGCAAAGAAGAGCAAGCCAGAGAGGGGAGAGGTTTCCCCAGCCTGAGGGAGGGAGGACACTTCTCTGGAGTTAGGGTCTGGGGCTCTGGTCAGCCCAGACAGTGAGACATGGAAAATCTAGTTCAATTGAATACTCAGAGTTGGGACCCACATTCTGTTTCCAGATAGTCGGGAAAAGCTCTCAACTCCCTGGTTCAGACAGTGGGTGCCATAACAGGGGAGGGCATTTTGTCAGATAGAAGGAACTCGTGAGCTCATAGAACCCTGGAAACTGACCTCACTTCCCTAGTGACCATCCCCAACTGCCTTAGAACCCTGGTTCCTTAGTGGGTTCATTCTCGAGAAAGTGACCGTCTAGTTCACTTGAACTGAGAAGCAATAGAAATGTTTTCACGTTGTACTCCTGTGTTCAGGGGCTCTGGACTGAGGCGAGCCCAAAGTGAGGGTAATCGCTGTCCCTGCAGAATGTGGAGGAGAGCTCCTCCCCACCCACAACCCCTCTCCCAGGTAAGGAGGAGCCAAGGGTAATCTGGGCTAACAGGGTAAATAGTTCACTGTTGTGATGCACCTCAGTGGACTCACATCCCTGTTTCTGCATGTGTGTGTGTGTGTGTGTGTGTGTGTGTGTATGTGTGTGTGTACATCTGTGTATGTGCATGTGTTTGTGTGTGAGCTAAATGTGATTGTGTGAGTATGTGGGCCGTAGGCTATGGGCCAAGGGAGTCTGCGGAGAGTGAAGTGGTGTTATTATGGGAAGGAGCAGCTGCCTCATGATGGAAGGTTAGTTTGTGTCATGAACTCTTCTTAACAAAACAGTTTTTGAAATATTGAAACCCAGTGAGATATTCAGTTTCAAAGTTGTTCTTGCTTGAGTTTCAGTCATACACATTCCAATACCTGTTCCTTCACCAGTGTATATTTCCCACCACCAATGTTCTTATCTTCCTAGCCACCACCCTCACCTTTATGGCACACAATATTCTTCTTGCTTCCTCTCTCTCTCTCTCTTTCTCTCTCTCTCTCTCTCTCTCTCTCCCCCCCCCCATCTCTGTCTCTGTATATCTCTTTCTCTCTGTCTCCTTTTCTTTCTCCTATCTCCTGTCTCCTTTCGACCATTATAGTTTGCAATACAGGTTATCTTATTAATTCCTTTCCCTACTTTCTGCACAGAGTTCTTATTCACAGTCATCATTTCCAAATACTTTGTCACAGTGGTCCTTTATTGATCCTAACTGCCCTCCCTTTCTACCCCCAATCTTGTGAACCAGTCATCCTGGTCCTTGTTTCTACTGTACTTGGAAACTAACTTCATATTATGTTTTATATATATATATATATATATATATATATATATATATATAGAGAGAGAGAGAGAGAGAGAGTGCAGTCATTGTATGCCAGTCCCTCTGCCGCTAACTCAATTCACTCAGCGCCATACTCTCCATGTTCATCTATCTCTGAGCAGATTTCGTGACCTTTTTCTCCTAATGCTGTATAGTATTCTGTTGTATAGATGTACCATAATGTTCTTACTCAGTCCTCTGTTCTCGACACTCAGACTGTTTCCATATTCAGGCTATTATGAACAGTGCTGCAATGCACATAGAAGTGTCATTTATATTTCAGCCGTGTGGTTTTAAGTCTGGGGTTATTTCCCCAAAGTGACGTTGCTGGGTCACGTGGAAACTCAATTTCTAGTTTTGGGGGAATGGCCATATTGTTGTCCAAAAAGGCTGGGCCACAGCAATACCACTCCTGGGAATATATACCAGAGAGGCAAAAAAGTATAGCCGAAGTGACATCTGCAATTGTCTGCTTATTGCAGCACTCTTTACAATAGCCAGAATCTGAAAAAAACCTGAGTGCCCGAGAACAGATGACTGGTTAAAGAAACTTTGGTAGATTTACACAATGGAGTACTATGTAGCTGTTAGAAAAGACAAAGTCATGAAATTTACATACAAGTGGTACTACATGGAAAGTATCATGTTAAGCGAAATGACTCAGAAAGAAAGGGATAGATATAGAAAGATTGCATTCATCTGGGGAGCATAAAGTAACAAAATAGGAGACTAACACCCAAGTATGGCAGAGATTAGTACCAGGAATTTTACTCAATGACCCGGAGGACAACCACACCTGTTAGGGGAAAAGGGAGCTCAGAAAGAGAAGGGAACACCAAATAAAGGGTGTTGGGAGGATCCGCCCACGATGGGAGAGCATGCTGAAAGTAGACTATCGACCAAACATTATTGCCACTCAATGCCTCTTTTGCAAACCACAGCACTCAAAAGGAGAGAGAGGGAAATGCCCTGCCACAGAGGCAGGGTGGGATGGGGGCTGGGGGGTGGAAGGGATACTGGGATCCGTGGTGGTGGGAAGTGCGCACTGGTGGAGGGATGGGTGTTTGATCATTGTATAATTGAAACCCAAGCACAAAATGTGTAAGTCTGCAACTGTACCTCATGATGTCTCACTATTAAAAAAAAAGTTAATTAATTTAAAAAAATTTTAAAAAATTTTTAAAAAAGGCTGGGCCAGTCGGCCTTCCCCGGAACAATGACTGAGAGCCCCTTTCTCCAGCATCTGTGCCAGCACTGGTTGTTCTTATTCCTTTGGCAGTGTGCAGTCTCTGTGGTGAGAGATGATATTTCACTGTTGGACCAAACAGAATTTTCAAGGGGACAATCATGTGAGGTCCCTCCCTGGGGTGACAGTGACTTTGTTGCAGAGCTCAGCTTGGAACATCCCTGTGGAGCCGCTGGTGGGAAGCTGCTGTTGTACTACCCAGGACACGGGCCTGGGGCCGAGCACCTGCAATGACACCCAGTGCTTAGAACAGGTGAGCAGGCAACAGGGGTTCCCACACTTAGGGTCTGACATGGGGAGGTGACTGCAGAGCCCAAACCCCAGCCCAAGACACCTGTGACTCTTCCATGGTGTCCAATTGGGGTGTCCCACAAGGTGTCCAAAGCCCATCTCAGAGTGATCCAATCCCCAATGCTCTCCAGCATGGGGTCAGCTAAAGTCCAGCAGCCCAATTCCTCGCAGATGTGGGGGTCCTGTTTACGCCCTGAGGAGCTGGTTTCTCACAGTTCGGGGCTCCAGCTCCTCAGCGTCTGGCCCTTTGGGAAGTCACTGACCTTCTTGCTCACTCTGCCCACCCAGCAGGAGAAGCCTGTATGCCCGCGGTCTCTGGATGAGGCCTGCACTATGCTGACCTTCAGTGCGGAAACTTTGGACCTGCTGGTCTCCCAGGTGTCAGCCTCCCCTGAGTGGAAGTTCTCCACTGTCACCACCATCCTTCCTACTGGCCTGGAGTTCCCCATTCCACTGGGGATCCTGCAGCAGATGCTGAGCTGGTGAGAGCTGCCCCGCCAGCCGTGGGCCGTGTCTGCCTCCAGCCTGGGTGCTCAGAAGGAGCCAGGCTGCTCTGAGCGTCGCTGGTTCTGAACACAGGTGGTGGAGGGAGAATCATGCGAGGTCCTGGCGGGGGACATGAGATGGACAGGGACAGCTGCTGGGATGCTCCTGACCATGAGCTTCTTCTTCATTCTTGTTCCCACCCCTCCCTCTGCGGATTAGTAGCTCAGCACTAAAAGCCTGTGGCTTGGGACCCCCAATGTACATGGATAGGAACCCCCCCTCTTCACTCCAAAGCATATCTGTTCCTCCATGCCCTGGTCTTCCTCTCGGCATAGCTGTGGGCAATTAGAAGTCTCGGGAGGATACACAGGTGACCCAGAATATTGGGAGAGCTGGTTTTGGGTAGTTTGATCTTTTCATATGCCAAAGCGGAACCTAGTTGTGCAGCATTTCTCCACACAACATTGTCACAGGAGAGCAGAGCGACTCCCTGGGACGCAGTCCTGGTCTGAGCTAGGATCCTGCTGTGTGTCTAGACACTCCATGGGCCACTGTCCTGCTTCTAGGTCTGGATGCCTCCTCCTGCACTTGGAGCAAGTTATAAACTATGAAGATGGACTGAAGCAGTGAGTGGTCCAGGGCCCAGACTGGGCCCACCTGTCCCCATCTAAAGTGGACAAACGGGGCTGTGTTGGGTGCCGTGTGTGGGCAGAAGCCAGAGCTCAGGCATCATTTCCCCACCACGGGAACCTCCCTGACAGGGTTTCTGAGTCAAACGGGGCTTTAGAGAGGTCCCAGGGCTCAGGAAACAGAGCAGATTGCACTGGGTCTCCCTGAGTGACCCACAGTCCCTGCCCCATGGCCCCTGCCTGTCCTCCTCTCAACCCTCCTGCTCAGCATCCGGGGCCTGCTGCAGCAGATGTGCCCAGCTGGTGCTCTAGAATTCACAGCAGCCCAGGACAGGCCCAGATGGGAAGGGTCATTCTCATGACCTTGGGGGCAGAGGGCTGGGGACCCACTGACAGGTTCCCTGTTGGATCTTCTCAGTGACATGATGGCTCAGTTGGCTCCTGGTGAGGGGACCTTTTGTGGGAGCAGGTGAAGTGATTTGAGGGTCCTGACTCTGCTCCCTGCACTCTCCCTAGAGCCTTGTGTCCCGTGTATGGGGCCTGGCCTGAGCACTATGCTGAGTTGCTGTGCTGTGTCCCCGTGCCATCCATGGTGGGCTGCATCCAGGCACATCTATCTCGCTCTGGCTTCCAAGTGCATGTGAAGAAGGAGCTTCTCCTGACTGCTCTGACCAGGGTCCAGGGTAAAGGCACTGCCCTCTGGGTTGGCCAGGCTCCTGCATGTCGTGCTCTGGGGGACAGGGCTGCTCTGTTTCTGGCTGTTGTTTGGAGGGACCCTGAGTTGCGCTCCTTCTCCTCAGAGGTTGCTCCAGCCCCAGCAGTTGTCCCAGACCCACCTGAGGAGCTGGACCTGCCTCCGCGGGCTGCCCCAGCACCGGAGCCTGTTGAAGCCTCAGTGGCAGCCACAGCAGCACAGGCAGAGCTGGAGGAGGCCGGGCCTGGGGACACGTATGGTGCCAGCTCGTGTGCAGAGGCCCACAGGGCCAGCGAGGCAGCTGAGGGCTCCCACGAGGAGCTTGGGAGTGAGCAGGTCTCCATCAGCACATTTTCTGCCCGGCTGGTGGCCGAGCAGCTGACCTTTATGGATGCGGTGAGAGGCAGCACCTGCCCACTCCTGCCTTCCTGGCACCTCTGCCGGCAGCAGTCCTCCCTGCCCACACTCACCCCTGTTCCAGCTCCCTGACCCGCACTGTCCCAGATGGCCAAGATGGTCCATATCAGGGGGGCATGAGAGGGGGTGTGTGTCCCTGGGTTCAGCAGAGAGCAGTGGGGGATCCTGGCCCTTGTGGTGCAGAGACTGTTGTCAGGGGTCCGAGTGTTTCTGCGGTCTGAGCAGCCAGGACTCCTTCATGAGGCCCCTCATGAAGGTCCCCTTAATGGGGGATGCAAGAACCAGCCCCCTGACAGCTGCCACAGGGAAATGTGCCTCTGAGGGGCCCAGAGAGGGGAGCAGGGAGGGCCCTGAGCCTGTAGGGTCTCGGAGCAGTCAAAGGGGCCCTGTGCTTGCACCCTGGCCATGTCCTATGTCCTGTCTCCCTGGGAGGTGGCTCTGGGTGATCCTGTTCCTCTCCCCAGGAACTGTTCCTGGAGCTGGTGCCCTACCGCTTCCCGGGGGCCCTCTGGTCTAAGAAGAGGCTGGGCTATGGGCGTGCATGCCCCTCTGTGAGAGCCACCGAGAGACAGTTCAGCACTGTGGCCACCTGTGTCCTTACCACCTGCCTTGGGGACCTGAGCCTATCTGCGCGGGCACGAATGCTGGAGTACTGGATCCTGGTGGCCCAGGTATGTTGGGGGTGGGAGCTTCTGTGGAATTGGGGGCACTGGGTCCTAGTGGCTGTTCCAGTGGGGGCCCATTGTCCTGTCTCCTCCTTCCTCGAGTTGTACACACTGCCTCCGGGCGTTTCCTTGGGGATCACTGTGTCCCCGTAGACCCCAGACACTCAGTGTCCCCAGTGTTCGGGCTCTGCACTGTGGTCTGTGGGTGCCCAGACTCCAGCTGCCCTGTCCCCCGCTCTCACCTCCCAGGAGTGCCAGCGCCTCCAGAACTGGGCGTCCACCAATGCCATCCTCTGTGCCCTGCAGTGCCCCGCCATCCGCAGACTCCGCCAGACCTGGCGCCACGTATCCTGGTGGGTCCCCGCAGGGCTGAGGCCTCTGAGCTCTGTCTGCAGTGCCCCTCAGTGAGCTGAGACCCCTGGGGACATCACCCCGGGGGAATGGGGGCAGGCACTGGGCAGGGAATGGAACTCAGGGTTTTCACCTGAGCTCTGGTTCGTCTCCAGTTTCCTTAAGCATCAGGGACAGAGAGAGCCAGAAGCAGGACATGTGGAGTTGGGGCCCCCAGTGCCGAACTCTCTGTGAACCGCCCCAGGCTACTGGGCCTGCGTGGTACCAACATCTGGGTGCTTCGCCCCAGTGATGCTGGTCCCGGGGACAGTGAGTGACTGGGCAATGGGGTGGGTCATGCTGCGTGGTCTCAGACTAGACTCCCACTAGCTCCATCTGAATCACAGACGTTCAGTTTGTTCCTGGTCACGGACCCCCATGTCCAGGCCTCAGCACTGCCCAAACCAAGCTGTGCACAGTGGGATGAAAGGAGTCCCTCAGTCGCCCCCTACTGGCCCTGAGCTCATGCTACTGGAGCCCAGAACACTGCACAGGCAGCTGCTTCCCACTAGTGTCCCACCCGGGGCCCAGGGGATGCAGGGACACGCCCTATGGACAAAATTGTTCCCTCCCTAGGTGGAGCCAGTGGAAACTAAGGGCCCTGTGCAGACAGGCCCAGCGACATAGCCGCTGCAAGCCCCCAAAGGTAGTGTATAGGCTGGAGGCCTACATGGAGGAGGCAGGAGGGAGGGGCGTGTACTGGGCTCCCATGTGGTTTCTGTGACTTTCCATCATGACTGCATGGGCAGGGCAGGCATGTAGGTGGGGTCAGGGCCTGTTTGGGGTGGTGGGGGCAGGAGGCCTTGAGGGCATCTGCATGGGGCTGCTGCTCTGGGTGGGGGCTGCAGGCTCTGCTGTCGCTGTTCTCCTCAGTCTGGGCCTGAGGGAGGAGAGTGGGGGCCGGGAGTGCGGGCACAGAGGCTCAGGGACGGGTGCTCATCCCCAGGAGAAGCAGGGATGCAGCTTCGCTTCCTGTCTAAAGAACCTCGGGAGACGTCAGCATAGACACCTGGGACAGGTGAGGGGTGTGTGTATGCGTGTGACTCAAGGACAGGGGTGGACCCCACGACGGTCTCCCCTCAGAAAGGAGGCCCGTCCCCACCCTGCCTCCTGCTGACCCCATCCCTACTCCCGGGCAGAGCAGGCAGCTGCAGAGCTGGTTCTTAGAGGGAGGTGGGGACACCCCAGGGACAATGTTGGGACCCCGGAACCCACAGAGGCTCTCAGCCTTGAGGGGAGGTGGACCTTGGGGGGGGGGGTTATGGCAGGCTCCCGCTCACCTGGAGCCAGGCGTGGGAGGCTGAGGCCTGGGGGTGTCCTGGGGATCCCAGCGCGCAGGGTACCTTCCTAACGGCCCCTTTGGCATAGGGCGTGATCCCCTTCCTGGGGCCCTACCTCCAGGAGCTGGAGAAACTGGAAAGAGAGATGGAGGATTCTGAGGTGAGTGGGCTGGGGCAGGGCTGGCTGGAGTCCCCCACCCTCTGCATCTCAGCCCTGGGCAGTCCTCCTCCGGGAGACTCCTAAGGCTCCCTGGGCACAGGGTCGCACACCCGAGGCAGGAGCAGCACGGGGCATCCAGGTCTCGTCTCCAGTTCCCAGGAGTCAGCAGAGAACCTGGTGCAGAACTACCTGAGGTCAGGGCATTCCCTAGCCCCTCCCTCAGCAGTTGGCGTGGGGCAGAGTGACCTCAGTGACCTCAGAGTGACAAGGTCCTTGTCCCTGCAGTGACACCCACAGTGTGTTAGAGAGCAGTAGGCCTGGGAACCTGACACCCAGGTCCTGTCCTCTGAGCTCAGAGCCTGACCCAGGGTCCCCTGGGGCCCTTTCTCATGCACTTGGATGTTTGCTTCCAGGTGGTGGAGATCCTCATGGAGACATTCCAGAAGGTGAGCAGCTGGGACTGCAGGGGAATGGAGGAGTGGACCCAACTTCCCTGTCCCCTTGTACCCTGTCCAGACCTGCTTGTCTCTGTCCCTCAGCCTGACACTCATAGTAGCAGAATGAAACAATGGGAGATCCATATATGGTTGTGGGGTCAGAGAACTATCAAGGAAATCTTCCAGGGAAGGGGTGTTATCTGATCTCAGACAAGTGGAGATGCTGATGGACAGATAAAGGGGGGATCCCTGTGGAAACTTCCTTCTAGTCTACCTTTGGGCAGCCCTGTATGGCGTCACACCCCACTCAGGCCTTTTCCTTTCTTCCTTTACCATGTTCCAGGAAAAGAATATCCTCCTGGAGATTATTTTGCTCCAGAAGGCTGCGGAGAACTACCGCCTACAGCCTCACGAGAAGTTTCTCACCTGGTTTGACAACCTGGAGCTGATCACAGAGGAGGAAAGGTGAGAGGGACAGGCCTGATCAGGGGAGGTTCCAACTCCGGTCCTGGGACAGTCTTCGTCATGTCCATGGACCCAGATGCCAGACTGATTTTCAGTCTTGTGGTCTACTAAGCCTGGTAGGGACCATGCTAGTGTGGCTTTGGTCACCAAGCGCTGCCTCTCTGTCCCCAGCTGGGTCCTGTCCTTCCAGCGGGAGCCTCCGACTCAGACATCCAAGCCACACCACCACCAGGAACAAGCTTCAGACGAAGCAAATGTCTACAGCGGATTTAATATCTTCACTTCTTTTTGTTCCTAAACATCGTCAACTCTGATATTTTGTATTAACACTAACTTAGTGTAGAATGAAAACAATTGACAGAAAGAATGTGTCCTATGGCAATTTCCTAGTGTCACAATTGTTCTCCTTGGCCGTCCCCACACACTTGGCACCCACACCAGCAGCAGCTGTTTATGGTCCTGCGGCCTGGAGTGTGGAGATTCTTATCCAGTCCTTCTGGATTAGTTTGGGGTGGAGCGATAGCACAGTGGATAGGGTGTTTGCCTTGCATGCGGCCAACCTGAGTTCGATATTTGCATCCCTCTTGGAAAGCCTGTCAAGCTACCAAGAGTATCCTGCCCGCACGGCAGAGCCTGGCAAGCTCCCCCTGGCGTATTCAATATGCCAAAACCATTAAGAACAAGTCTCCCAATGGAGACGTTCCTGGTGCCCGCTCGAGCAAATCGATGAACAATGGGAGGACAGTGCTACAGTGCTACCCATAAGAAACTCCTTGGTTTTCTGAAACTTCCTTTCGACACAGGAATCTTAGGTGGACCCCACTGTGGAGAAAGGCTCTGCTTCTTCCTATGTGTATCCCCTGCACACCAGGGCTTGTCTCATTGTTGGGGAAGCCCTTGCATTTTTTTGGGATATCTGCGGGATACCTTCTGGTAGATCCTCAAGCAGGGCAGATGCAATCACTGCAGCCTCGTCCTCTCTTGGAGGTTTTTAGCAGAAGATAACTGGCTTCCCTGCCTTCAGCTCCTTTGGGGGAAGCTGAGCTGCTGTTCCCTGTTTCAGTCCTCCTGGTAGGCACTAAGTGAAGGGCATACTGTTGTTCCAGAGAAGGAGACAAGTCCCCACCCCACCCAGCTCACTGGCACACTTCCTGGGTGGCCCAGAATCTGGTTTCATAGACGAGGGCCTACAGATGGCTCATGAGCCCCCACCCCATACTTCACTTCCTCTAGAGCCAAGGTTAAAGCAAGGGGTTGACCAGAGTGAGGGTTTCGGTGGGGTGGTGGGGTGGGCAGCAGGGCAGAAGGGAGCCCATGAGGTAGAAAACAAGAGTAACTTCAGTCCCTCAAGGTCTGGAGGAGGAACCGGATCAATAGTACAGAAGTCACAGTGCTTACCTTGCCTGTGGCTGACTGGGGTCAACGTCAGGCATCTTGTATGGTCCTTCGAGCAGTGCCAGGTGGAATTCCTGAGTTGAAAGCCAGTGATAATTCCTGCACACTGCCAGGTGTTACCCAAAGAGAAAAAGAAAGAAAAGCAGAAAATCAAGTTCATAAGGATAAAGAGTTCAAGAGCAAAAGCACCCAGAGAGCTGAGGCTCCCTCATTGCTGAGGGGTGCTTCTTCCTCAGCACAGTGGACCTTCCCTCCAGGGCACACAGGTCACTCTAAATGTGGGATTCAGTCTTGCCTGCAAAGAGAACGGTCTTGTTGAGAGAGGAAGCTTCCTCAAGTCTCCCTTGTGCCAGAAAATAAGGAGAGGGGCTGTACTTCCTTTAGGCACAGGGACCCTGAAGGAGAAGAGACCAGGCTGGCTGGGAAGCATCTTCCTGCCCCTTCCCAAGGGAGCATCTAGCAGCCAGAATGTCCAGGGAGTGAACGTAGTGTAAAGAAGCCATCCAAAGCTGGCAAACAGCACACTGAGATCAAACTCATAAAAACAAAATTCAATTTGCTGAAAATTTCCTTCCATTTTCCAATGTGTTCATCTGCCTATGAGACAATTTGAGTGGATACAATGAGAAATCCTTTCATACCCATCTAGATACATCCAGATACGTAGTCACATACATATGCACATGATCCAAATAAGTGATAAATAATATTTTTCCTTACAGTGCATAAAGTGTGTGGACATGTTGTTTTTTGTCATTCAAAGGAGGACAACTGTGAAATATGACAAATATTACACTTCATTTGGAAAGCAACGTGTGTCTAAATTGTGGGCGGGTGTGGTTGTGTTTAGAATTGAAGCCAGGAATTCACATGTGAGGCCAATGCTCTGCCTTAATGTCTTATACAAAACATGTCTATGAATTTTAGAGTGCATTTCTACTTTGGGATCTTCCAGTTCAAAAAGCAAACTGATTAAGGATCAGTAGAACTCTGAGCTGCTCCTGCTCTCTTGTCTTATCATCTGACAGAGGACAAGGTGACATGGCTAATGGCGTGACCTGGCCTGCAGGGGAAACCCCACAGCAGGACAGGGCTAGAGGCCATCAGGAGGTGCTGCCTCCAGAATCCCCCATAGCTCGAGAATGCCCTGTGGCTGTGGGAATTCCAGTCTAATCCACACTCAGGGACAGAAATAGACTTTCCATGGGAGAGTTTGTGAAGTCACCGTTTGGAGGTGTGTGCTACAGGCCTTTGTTGTGACAACATCAGGGATCCTTCAATCCTTCTCATAATGATGATGGTTGAATTCACTGTCACTACATTCGAGGACTTCCAGGGGGTCATCCATTATATGCTCCCCCTTCAGTGCCAACAATACACATACAAGCCTACAATCAAGACAGGTTAAAAAGAAGGCTCACAATGGGGCTGGAGTGATAGCACAGTGGTAGGGCATTTGCCTTGCACACGGCTGACTCGGGTTTGATTCCCAGCATCCCATATGGTCCCCTCAGCACTACCAGGAGTAATTCCTGAGTGCAGAGCTAGGAGTAAACCCTGTGCATCACCTTGTGTGACCCAAAAACAAAGTGTCCTCCTGTTGTTCATCGATTTGCTGGAGCAGGCCCAGTAACATCTCCATTTTGAGACTTGTTGTTACTGTGTTTGGCATATTGAATACACTCTCGATAGTTGCCCGGCTCTCCGAAAAGGGGCGGAGGAATTGAACCTGGTTTGACCGGGCTGGCTGCGCACAAGGCAAACGCCCTACCACTGTGTTATGGCTCCAGCCCAAAAATAAAAAAAAAATGGCTCACAAAATATTAAAATCCAAATTAGTCACTTTACTTGACTGAAGAGGTGTTGTGTTCAGTCACATTCTTCCGTTTCAGTCATCAGGTGCCTGGCACTCACCCTGAGAGGTCATGATTCTCTCGGCCTATGAGAGAGGACCCAAGAGGCACTGCTTAGGGACATCAGCCATCTCAGGGGTGAGAGCAATGACCCAGAATCAACAGCTGTGCTGACGACATGAACCTGTGGCTTCCAATAATCCCTGCATTGCACTTTGCAGATGGAACTGTGTCAGTGTGAGTTCATTCTCCATCCCTACCCAGCGGGCATGTGACAGCAGGCTGCTCCCTACACACTGGACAATGGTGGAGCATTGTCCCTCACAAGGGTCCATGGTGTTACCTGGCGTTGGCATGTCACAGAGAAATCATTTTTTTTCCTGTGTGGATGGCTGTAGGTTCCAGATTTTTCCTGACATCAATATTTAGAAAGGACACATTTTACCATGTGCGATGACAAAATGCAAAAGAGACATTAACTGTTAGCATGATGTAAAATTCTAAGTTTTCCTGATATCCCATATGGTTGTGCAGAGTTTCTGGGATGCCCCTGGTGACTTCTGGCCCATTGGGTGGATGGTCCAATGCAAAGCCCCGAGGGTGCAGTGAAGCTGATCCCATGAGGACTTACTCAGACTTTCAACAGGGCTCAGGGCCTCCAGGTCCACGTCTGGCAGTGCTCAGGGCCTCCTGGGCTGCTCACCTAAACATTCGGGGGAATATTTGGTGCTGGAAAATGAAGTGGGGAATCCAGCATACAAGAGATACACAATGTGCTCAGGACCATCTCCCCGGCATACAAGAGATGCACCATATGCTCTGGACCATCTCTTCAGGCCCTATAGATCGAATTTTACTGTTATCAATTTGCCATTTTTTTTAAGTTTCTGGTCATACCCAAAGATACTCAGGGGTTACTCCTGACTATGTGCTCAGTAATGACTCCTGGTGGTGCTTGGGGAACCCTATAGGATGCAGTGGATCAATCTTGGTCAGATGCGTGCAAGGCAAGCTTCATGTCCCTTGTACTATCTCTTTGGCTTATTTACTGGGCTGGAGTGATAGCACAATGGTAGGGCATTTGCCTTGCACACAGCTGGCCTGGCCAAGCTGGGTTCGATTCCTCCGCCCCTCTCGAGGAGCCCGGCAAGCTACTGAGAGTATGCCGCCTGCATAGCAAAGCCTGGCAAGCTACCTGTGACATATTCAATATGCCAAACACAGTAACAACAAGTCTCACAATGGAGACGTTACTGGGCCCGCTCGAGCAAACTAATGAACAATGGGAGGACAGTGACAGTGACAAGTATTTAAATTCCAAAGGAAAAGAACAGTGAATTAAACTTTGTGTTCCATACATTTCTAAATTGTATCTCTAAATCCTACTCAACAAAAGTTTCCAGGCTATGTGAGCCTCAGCCCTGCGATGCTCTGTGAGACAGCGTTCTGCTCACATCTCCTTCCGAGCTCCTGGAGCTGGAGTACCCACCCGGGGCTACTGTGAGTCTGTGGGCTCAGACAGGACACCCTGAAACCCTGCAGTGAGAGAAGACCCTGACAACTCTGGAATGAACCATGCTAGAGAACAGAGACAGTGGGAGGTACCCAGGGTTTGAGTGTCTGTTAATCTTGTCTGCTCTTCCCACAGGGGCCTGTAGGGAGTGACAAAGGCTGTCTCCATGGTTTTTCTCCACCCCTTACTCTAAGACACAGTGAGTTTGATCTCAGCCGATATCAAAACCTGAAAGGTCAATTCCTCCATCTCTCTTGAGCTCCATGGAACCGGGTGCCTGGGCAGCTGCGCGATCGCCCTAAGGGGAGGCTGCTTCTTCCCCATGTTTGTGAGCTGCTCAGTGGACATGCAGAGGTGGAGGCTGGTGCTGCTGGAACTCCGGCGGCCACCTGGTCCCCAGACAGCCCTGAGGACACAACAGACACTAAGATGCTGAGCAGAAAAGCAGGTGGTCTGTGTACTGCCATGCTGGGACACCCGGAGTCCCCGGAGCTGCTCGCCCTTAGGGAGCTTCCAGGGAGATGCCACCCTCTCCCACTGGAGCCTGGTGAAGGGTGCGGACTGCACACGCTCAGCTACTAGGAGCCAACCATGCATTTTCTCGCCCATTGTGTGTGTGTTTGGGGGTGGGGGGGAGGGCGGCAGGCAGGGACTGTCCACAGAGCCCTTTGCTCCTGCAGCCTGGCAGTATCAGGGGAGGACAGGGAGGATGACTCGCTGCTGCTCTGTTTCCTGGCTGGTGTCTCCATACTTTCCTTTAGGTGGGTGGGAGGGCTGTCCCTCAGAACTGACATATGAGGAGAGTGACCAGTTCCAGAAAGGCAGGTGCCCGCACGCATATCCCCGTGTTCTGGACACCTTGGCCCCTCTGTCCTCCAAGCCATGCACTGGAGGTGTGGACGCTGGCGGGCTCAACCCAAATGTCCACCTATGCTTGGAACCTGCAGCTCAGAAAGGCAGGGACACTCTGTGCACTCATGTGAGTCCTTCAGAGAAGAGAACGGCTCCCAGCTTAGTGTGAGGGAGAAGGGAGCTGAAGAACATTCCAGACACTGCACACTGAATTTGGTGTTCCGGGGGAAGCTGAAGTCTTACTGGCCTTCACCTCCTCCCTGAGATTTGCAGGCCTGGGATGTGTCAGAAAATCCTCAGTGCTCAACAAGATCAGAAGAGGAGATCCTCTGCCCATTTCCCACAGTCTCCAGTGACCCAGGATTCATGCCCTTAAGCCACATCCTGCCAGCGCCAGATAATCTCCTCATTAGCCACCGTCCAGATTCCACAGCTGCGTCTCCCGAAAGGGAGCATAACAAAAGGCCCTCATACCCATGCCACCGGACTCCGCACCAGGCTGTTTTCACTCAGGGCGCCCCAGAGGAGGGCAGGTGAGAGCCCTCCCCACCCCAAGGGACCTAGCCCTAGCAGCCGACCTCCATAACCCAACCACTGCCACGCTCCAGGCCGCACCCCACACGCTTGGGCCCACCCTCATATATGAGTGAACATATTCCTGGAATGCACAGCCACTTTCGCATCCATGCATCACATCATAAGACACTCCCTAACCATTCTCCATAATTACCACCCCATATTTCATGGGGTTCAGACAGTAGGCAACAAATCATAGAGGTAAATATATATATATATGCATATATACATATTTTCAGGTATAGATACCAAAGCTCACATCACCCAGACTTTGTCATGTTAGCGATATCCTATAGAATGTCTTAATGTCTCCTGCCAAAATAGAACAATCTTCGCACTGTTCTTTCTTTTTTCTTAATTTTTATTAGGGAAACACCACAAGGTGCAGTTGTAGACTTACCAACTTTTGTGCTTGGTTTCATTTATGCAATGATCGAGTACCCATCCCTCCACCAGTGCCCATTCTCCATCACCAATGATCCCAGCATCCCTCCCCCACCCCCAACCCTGACTCCCCATCCCAACCCACCTCCTCTGTGGCAGGGCATTCCCTTTTGTTCTCTCTCTCCTATTGGGTGTTGTGGTCTGTAGTAGAGGTATTGAGTGGCAATCAATACCTGGTCTATAATCTACTTTCAGCATCTCCCATCCTCGGCAGATTCTCCCAACACCCTTTACTTGGTGTTCCCTTCTCTGTCTGAACTGACGTTTCCCCCAGCATGTGCAGCTGGCCTCCAAGTCATGGAGCAAACCTCTTGGTATTTATCTCAACTATTCTTGGGTGTTAGTCTCCTATTCTGTTACTTTTTATTCCACAGATGTATGCAATCTTTCTATGTCTGTCCCATTCTTTCTGACTCATTTCACTTAGCATGATACTTTCCAGGTAGAACCACTTGTATGTATATTTCATGACTTCATCTTTTCTAACAGCTGCATAGTACTTCATTGTGTAGATGTACCAAAATTTCTTTAACCAGTCATTTGTTCTCAGGCACTAGTTTTTTTTTCCAGATTCTGGCTATTGTAAACAGTACTGCAATGAATGGCCAACTAAGTGCAGTTGTCACTTCGACTATACTTTTTTGCCTCTCTGGGATATATTCCCAGGAGTGGTATTGCTGGGTCAAATGGGAGCTCAATTTCTAATTTTTTGAGAGGCATTCATTCTGTTTTCCAGAAGGGCAGAGCCAGTCTCCATTCCCACCAGCAGTGTTGGAGGGTCTCTTTCTCCCCACATTCATGCCAACACTGGTTGCTTTTGTTCTTTTGGATGTTCAAACTGTTTTTTATACGAACACTTTTTGTAAACATGTTCAGCAGTTCTTCATAACAGACAATACAAAATATGTTCTTATGGTTTGCTTTGGGACAGGGATTGGGGTTTGGGATGGAAACATCCCGAATTTGGTGTCGGGAAGGTGCAATGGTGGTGGGATTGGTGTTTAAATATTAAAGGTAATCAAATATTGTGAACTAACTTATAAAATAAAAAAATTTAAAAAAGGATAAAGCACTTGAAGAAATTTTATTTAAAAAAAAAGGAAAATTCTAGGTGACACACACAAAAAAAACTCATTGGTAACGAGGATCTACAGAGGATGAGTGGAAAAGGCAGAAATCAAGGCTCCCAGGATGCAGAGTTTCTCCCGGAGCCTGGATTGTCACTCGCTCCTTGTGTTCTAGCCTGGAGGACTTGCACACTGGCCACCAGGGGGCAGGACATGCCTGAGATTCTGGTGAAACTGAGGTGGGAAATGTACATGCAGAGGCCACTCTGACTGTGATTCAGCTTCAGGAATGAGGGCTTCTCCGCAGCCCAGCTGGGGTGAAGTGAGGAGGGTTCGAGTCCACCCCTGAGTACATTCCATCGTGACTGTCTTCTGGGCACTGGTGTCCTTGATGTTACTAAAATTGACCCAGGGGTCTTGCCATCAAGGAGCAAATGAGAAGTCAGATAGATTCCTGAAGCCAGCGCAGGTGAAGGCCTCCTGCGCTCCCAGGACCCAAATGAGCACACGCAGGGGGTCTGTGATCCTTGGGTTGGAGGGAGAAAAGGGGTCTTGGGCTCTCAGGAGCTGGGTCCCTAAGGATGGCCTGGGAGCAGGCAGCATTCGGGAGGCACTTCTGTGGGAGAGGGGCTTTGACACAGGCCTGAGGTGAGAAAGGGCTCCAGGATGCAGCGGGAGCCAGGAGGAGAGAGGAGGGGCGGGGAGGCCGGGCTGTGTGCAGAGATGGTGCCTGCTGCAGAGGGACATGCCCCAGCCTCTGCATGCACGAGCTCCCACTTGTGAGCTTGTGAATCCTGCACACACTGACCGAACCGAACCTCAGTTCAGGGGTGAGCATCAGATGGGGCCTGCAGCCTCTACTGTGCTCACAGGCAATTCTCTGTCCAAGCTCCCCAGAGGACCAGGGCTCAGTTTCTTCTGTTTGTAGTTCTGGACTTAGCCTTTTTTTTTTTTTACATGTGGCTTACAAGCCATGGCACCAAATACATTATCCCTTATCTCAGGCATTTCTGAGAGAGCTAGACAACCACACAGAGAAACAGAAATGAAATCATTAAAAAAAAAACAAAACAGCAAACTTTGGGATGGGGATGCAAAGGGAAGGGAGATGAGAGGATTTCCAGAAAAACCTGCCCCATCCCTGTGACTCTTGGTCAGATTCCAGACACAGCCACTCAGTGAAAACTGAGTTGTATCTGCCCTTATGGAGTCCCTGGGATCAGTTTGGAAGCTGCTTCTCTCGTGCCAACATGATGCCTCGTGTCTCAGGGAGAAATACAATTTGATGGTGGAGTGAAAGACAGATGAAATTTCTTCCCAGGATGGCAGAGTCTGAATCATCATGAATTTAAAATCCCTCCTGGCCTTGATGGACCCGAGGCCCCACCAGGAGGGACTGTGCTGCTGTCTTCTCAGAAGCCGACTCTACTGACTGGGGACCTTCTTCTCTTTCTCCTGTGACTCAGGCTGTGTCTCAGATGCACGTTACTTGCCCATCTGTCTTACCTGAACCATCCCTGTGCAGCAGATGGGGAGCATAAGCCCTGGCTCTAGCTTCACGGCCAGTGGACAGGGCAGAGAAGAGGACCCCTGAGAGTCACAGTAAGTGATTTAGGACACAAACGGATGAGAAAATGGAGATCTAATGCATGCTTTCCTCGGAGCTACTTCTGAGATAAAATTACAGTGGTGAGAGCCCTATCTGGTCATTTGTACTTTAAATGGCCATTACAGCATGGAGGGGTAAGATTCCAATGATGAAAGGGGTGGGCTGAGAGATACCACGCTGACCTTGCACAAAGTCCACCCATATTTAATTCTTGCACCTCACATGAGCCAAGCGGCATAAATGCTGGCCGACTTCGACTGTGTTGTTTCTACCCATAAACTTTCTACCATAAACTTGTTAAAATTTTTGTCACTTTTTTTTCAATTGAATCACTGTGAGATACAGTTATAAAGCTTTCATGACATAGTTTCACTCATACAAGTGTTCCAACAAGCATCTCTCTACCCGTGTACATTATCCACTACCAATATTCCCCCATATCCCTCTTGCCACTCCCCAAGCCCCAGCCCAGCCTGCCTCTGTGACCGGCACCTTTCTTCTTGCTCTCTCTCTACTTCGGACATTAGGATTTGCAATACAGATACTGAGAGGCCATCAGGTTTGGTCCTTTGAACACACTCAACACAAATCTCCCATCCAGAGTGATCCCTCCCAACCATCATTGTCATAATGGCCCCTTCTCTAGCCCAACTGCATCTCCCCCTACCCTTGAGGTAGGCTTCCAACCATGGACCCATCTTCCTGGCTGTTGTTTTCTACCATCAGCTTTCTCCACACCTGTCCTTCGCCTTCTGCTCAGTCCCTGGAGCAGGTGGTGCACAGATGAGAGTGCTCCCGCCAGTTCCCGGGCTCCTCCTGCTCCTAGATGTGTGTCTTGGGAAGGTCCCTCTCCTGGCTCAGATGATTTCTCTGAATGGAAGGTGGGGAAAGGATGAACCTTAGAGGGTTCTTGGAAAGACCATGGGATCTGTCATGATAGATGCTTTGCTGATGCCTGGCTTCCCCAACTTTGGATTAACAGTAATGTTTGATTTCTCCCCACAACGCTTTCTCCATCTCATGCCACAAAGCTCTGTGACCTTTGGTAATTCACAAAGGTCCTTTTGATCTGATGCCTAGAGCTGTACATTTCCCAGGATCACCAGGACCAACCCCAGCACAGACTAGGGAATAACCCTGGAGCCCCGTTGATTGGGCTCCTACATTCCTAAATCACACTGAAGGTAGATTTTAAAAAATTTCAAGAAGCACTTTTTATTCCATTTCTATGCTATCATATTTGCCTTTGCTGTGACTAACTTAGGGGTTATTGGAGGACAGAGGCAACTCCAGGCTCAGAGGGCTTATTCAGGCACACAATAAAGTGAGCACCTCCTATGCACGTGTCATGGAACACAAAGGTCATCACTGAACAAACCAGAGAGATCCCCTGAGTTTCATTTTCAGTCCAAGGGTCAGAATCCTGAACAGTCCTGTCTAGAACATTCCCTGTGCCACTATCTTGGCTTCGTCTAGGATGGACATTTTCCTCTCAGGCTTTGAACTTGACATCAAACCACAGGTCTTGCTGGAGCAATAAGTGGTCTCTGAAGCTTGAAGAGCCACTCCTGTCCCCACGGACAAAGTGGACACACGGAGCTATATTGAGGGGCCAGATAAAATTTGAAGCTCACACATCATTTCTCTGAATGCAGGGTCCCCCTTCCAGGGTCACTGAGTCACAGAGAGCTGGGGAGGGCTCAGAGAGTCCAGGAACCAGAGCAGGCTGGGAGGGGGCAGCCCCTGTCTGACCCAAACTTCCCTGCCTGCCTCTCCCTCGACCTGCCCCGGTCCAACCCTCCGGAGAGCACCCCCCGGCTCTAGAACACAGGTGTTGTCAGCTGCCCCCAGGGCCCCCAGCCCAGGGAGCCAGGTCGGGAGCTGGGCATGAGCAGCAGAGCTCCGACTTCCAAGGCATCCATCGGTCTCTCTCATGACCTGGAGCCCAGAGCAGGAGGGTTGCAGAGCAGTGGGGGTGGGGTGCCTGCAGTTCAGAGTGGGGAGTTTTGGCTGAGGAAGAACAGTCCAGTGCTGACTGTTTCCATGGGACTCCATGGGGTCCTGCCCACACTGCGGGGCCGGCTGAGTGCCTCAGGTGGGATCCTGGCCAGGACAGCTCTGTCCCTCCTCCAACCACATGCTGGCCTCTGGGTCCAAGCTTCACTCCAGCCAGCACCATACTATGCCAGGAGCACTGGGTGGAGAAGCCGCTTCCTCGTAGAGGCAGGGAGGTGGGAGGCCTGAGGGGAGAGACTGAAAGGGAGGGGTCAAGGCACTGGGTTTCACGGAGTTTCTGGGGGACTCTCCCGTCTGCTCTGCACGTGCAAGGCAGGTCCATGGGGAGGGTCACATGGTGAGAGGGCAGTGCCAGCGGGCCTCAGGGAGGCATCGGGAGGGTGCTGTCAGGGACATGGTGGCGGCTGGCTGCTGTTCCCTGAGTTTGAGGTGGGAAGAGCAGGGGGAGTCTGCGAAGATGATGAGCTTCATAGACACCAGTGAGGCCTGGACGATGGGGAGTGGTGCAGGCACTCTGAGGGAGGCCTGCCCGGGTCTGCCTCTCCCACAGGAAGTGAGCAGTCTGGAAGAGAGCTGGCCTCAGGGTGCGTGTGCAGAGGGAGCCCCACGGCATCCCTGAAAGTCGCCCCTGGGTGAGATGCAGCTGTGGAGGCTGAGGGTGGAGGGGCACTGAGGGGGCTCTGCTCTTCCTGGAATCCTGGGAAGTCAGGGGCCTGGGGTTTGGCTTCCTGGAGTGCCCTGGGGTCCCTAAGAGTCAAGGTTCTTATCTGTCCCACAGGCCAAAGGTCTGGTCCCATCTGAACCCTGATCCTCACAGAGCGAGAGGCTACACTCGGAAACGGAGAATTCGTGGCCTCTGACCTGGGGACTGGGCAGCTGAGCAAGGGGAGGTCGGTCACCTGGAGCTCCACACTCACCCCTGAATCTCAGCACGGGGTCATCGCCAATCTGAAAGGACTCCTGGGATGCCCCTGAGTCCTGTGGTTCACACACACCTGAGGGAGGAGCATCAGAGAGTGCCCAGGTTCCAGGAAATACCAGAGCCCCCAGTGCAGAAATGCTATGGAGGACCCCTCAGGCTCTCTCTCACTCAGAGCCCTGGAGGAACAGGGACTCCAGGATCCAGCTCAGAGACATATGCAGTGACACCCCAGTCACAGGGCGGATGGGCTTCAGTCCCTGACACCCCAGGACCTTATACCTGGAGCTCAGAGCCTGGCCCAGGGTCCCCCTGCTCTCTGTCTGGCGCTCCCTATGGCCTTGGGCGGTAGTGCAGGCAGGCAGGGCTGGGCAGAGGAGCTGTGTGGCCCAAGGACCCTTTCTCAAGCACTTGGTTGTTGCTTTCATGGAAAGGAGATAAAGCAGGAGAAGGAGGCAAAGGGGAGCAGCTGTGGCTCTCTGCCAGGGAGGGAGTGGGAGGTGCCCTTCCTTCCCTGGGCAGAATCTTCATGCTCCCATTCCAAGAGGCTGACCCTGACCAGTGGGAATGGACAGAGGAATGGGAGAGCTCCATGGGACATGGAGCAGGAGGTGCATGAAGAACGTTCTGGTGGAGCGCCTGCTGGACCGTGTCAGAACAGGTGAGGTTGCGTGAGCCTGATGGAGGAAGGGTCCTCTGTTTGCAAAGTCCTAGCCCCTCCCCCAATCTAGTACCCCCAGAGTGTTGACATCTGTCCCGCAGGCCCTTTCTGCAGCCCTTCCCATTGTGATCAGTGAAATGTACTTCTGAGCTGGATCACATTGCCTCCAGAGGCCACAGAGAGTCACACTCCAGGGGAAGAGCAGTGTATAACCTGCTTTTCAGAGCTGGAGGGTCTTTCCGCAGGCCAAGATGAGGAAAGATAGGACTGAACTAGGCCAGGCCATGGGTTCTGTCCTTGAAAGAGTCCAGTGACATGTCATGGTGCCTGGACAGCTCAGACGTCCCAGAGTGCCGACTGCTGGACACCTGGGCCTGTTGCCAGGCTGACTCTGAGAGGGACATCACTAGTGTCACTGCTGGTCCCCAACCACTGCCCCTCTGCCCCATAGCTGTGTCCGGCTCTGCCATAGAACCCAGGGCTCAGGCAGTCAGTTCAACTGTCACCAACAGAAAGACCCCTCATGAGAAACTGTGCCCACACTGGCAGTGTCACCTCCTCTGCTGTTTGTCCTCTAGACCTCACCCTGGTTGTCCCATGATATCGGGGTTTTACCCTAGTTATACATACAGATACACATGTAATATGTAAGCCATGACGCACCTTTAAAATGTAATATTTACATGGGAATGCACAATTGTTTGTATTGGTCCTCATGGACTTAAAATTGAAAACTTACAGCTTTACAAGCTTCATTTTTAGTTTTTACTTGTCATTTTTCAGTTTTGTTTCCTTTTTTAAAGGTTTACATGACATTGATTCCTTTTCTATTCTATTTCCAGTAGTGCTATTGTTCACAGTTATAGTGAACACAGTGACATTTCTCTTTTGACACTTAATTCAGGTCCCAGAGAATTCAGTGACAGAAAATAGCCTGGGCTGCTCCTCGTGGGAGTTTCACTGACAGACACTTTAATGTCTTTACTGTACCTGAAAGATGATGAGTGCCATGACAGGTGACCTTGTGCAGCCCAGATACCCCCGGGGACAGCGTTGTTTCACCTGTCACCAGCCCTGCAGTGTCCTCCCTTTTCTCCACCTCTTACTTCCCTAGGGTTGTTCTCAGGGCACGGCTGGGTGTCCTTGGGACAGCGCAGGGCAGCTCTGTTTGAGAGAAACCTGCAGGGAAGTGCCGCCAGAAACAAGGAGGAGGGACACAACCGAAACTGACCCTGAGCCTGACCCTATGAATCTGAGCCTTTAATGTGACCTTGAAGTCAGGACACTAAATGTAGCCCCAAAGTTCGGACCCCTGCTGGACAGAGGCCTTAGAGGAACAGGGATCAAGGATTGCATTGTCCTTCCAGAATCACACGCCCCTTCACAGTTTATTATCTGTTTCCAGGACCTAAAGCAGATTAAAGAGGAGGACAGGTAGGCTAGGACATACTTGCACCAGGCAAGGACTGGGGTGCCTGTCCCTGGACAGATTCCAGTGTTCACAGCTCCCACAGCCCTAACTTCTAGCCTGGCTACTGCTGGACACTTGGGCAGCTGCCAGGCCGACCATGGGAGGGACACTGCAAGTGTGGCTGGTGGGAGGCCAATCACTGCCCCGTCCCTCAGCTGCATCCTGTCCTCCCAGCTGGCTCCAGGCTGCTAGCTCAACTCTCCACACCATCAAGAACCCTCAGGGGATAGCTGTGTCCACAAGAAGGGTTTTTTCCTCAACAGCTAGATAGTGGGTCACTTGGGGTTCACTGGGAAGCCCCCCCCCCGCCCTAAGGTCTGAGTCTGGGCTGAGCCCGCCCTCTGCTCCTGCCAGAGTTCTCCATAGCTTGGGTGCCCACGTGTTCCCTGTGGCCACGGCCTGGATGGGATGCTGTTCTTGTCTCCTGGGCTCTATGGTGATGTGGTTGGTTCGCCCCTTCCTGTTCCCTAGCGGTAGGTGAGGAGTTTCCTCTTCTGCTCCTCTGTGCAGCCATGCACTGACTGCATGTGGGGTTGAAAAGAAGTGCTCTCCCCGCGTCCACCTTCTGAGGGGAGCAGGTCCCCTTCCCAGATGTCATGGCCAGGTCAGGGCTGTCATCATGAGCAAGAGAAGCAGCGGCTGTTGCTTCCCTTGGCCTGGAGTTTTGCCGCCTGTGTGACTCTTGCTGGCCTAGTCGCTGCCTCTCAGGCCCCATCTGCATCCTGTCCGGCTAGCTGCAGCCCAGACCTGAGGCTGCCAGTTCAACTGTCACCATTAGGAAGAACTTTCAGGGGATGGAGTGGTCCAGGCTGGACGTGTATCTGATTGCACAAGGTGACACATGGGGCCAAGTTAGTTGTGATGGGTACCCCTCCTGCTCAGATGTTAAGAATGGGCCTCTAGGGCACATGAATGATGGAGAAGCTCCAAACTTGCCATGGTCTCCTGACAAGTCTCCCCACTGTTGGGCAGATGGCTCTCACCTCAGTGAAATCCCCACTGTGCTGGATGTGGTCAGAGTAATGCTGTAACTCCCTGGACTGTGCTGATAGGGGGGGTCTCTCGCTTTCTGCGCTCACTGAAGTGAGGTGCAGCTGCTTCCCTGGTTCCTGGGTCATAACTATTTAGCCATCAGCTCATTGTCTGTGATAATCAATTATTATGATTCATTATGTGAGATATGCCATTGAAATTGATACTAAGCAAATGCATCATCAACACAGAGCTCCCCACGAACAGGGATGTACCACACATCCCTCCTGTCTTTGTGCAGTGACCTCCCCCTTCCCTTCCCTTTGCTGTGTTGCCACCATTGTGTTGGGCATGAGCAGGATTTCCATAACTGTTGATGTGTTTTCCAGTTGGCCTGGGGTTCACAGTTTGGGTTCTGGTGATCAGTGTGCAGAGTGAGGTACTGCGCTAGTTCATGTGAGCTGGTACCGACGTGAACTCTTAGTCTCATGCATTGCAGGCAGGTGGTCTGCTGGAAGTCCCATTTCTGTGACCATGAATTCCTTTAGAGAGAGTTCCCTAATCTCATCAATCCTCTCTGTCGGATCTCTGCCTGCTGTGGTTGCTGTTCCATTTGTAACATTTGGATTCCAGTGAAGGTTCTCAATAGCTTACGAAGTTAAAATGTGTCTCTTGAATGAAATTAGGCAAGAAAGATAGTAAGGGCTTACAGACTAGAAAAGTAATTCAACTTTCGCTAGTTTCAGAGGACACAATATTATACCTAGGATCCCGAAACAATAATCTTATACAGTAAAGTGGCAAGCTGAAAAATCCATGTGCAGAAACCACGGTCCTATTTTCAAATAATGAAACAGAAGAGAGAGAAAATTTTTAAACAACCCCATTCAACAACTGTTCCTCAAAAAAAACAAGTATTGCAGAATTAACCTAACAAAAGAATGGAACTCTCATATAAAGAAATGAACAAATCACTACAAAAATAATTTTCAAAAGACAGGAGAAAATGGAAATATATCCTCTGTTCATGGATGATAGGGATTAATAATGTCAAATGACAACCTAGCCCAAAGCATTATGCATATTCAATGTAGTCCTTACTTTTTTAAAAAAAAAAACTTTGACATTCATTAAAGATATAGATCAAACAGTGTAACATCCTTTCCACACAATAGCCAGAACAATCTTAGGAACAAAATAAAATAAGAGACTTCTCTCTCCCTAAATGTTCAACTGCAGTATAAAGTCACAGTGATCAAAGCCCTGTAGTATTGGATTAAGGACAGACTCAGACCTTTAAAGAGAATCCAGATTCCAGAGACAGATCCAAGATATAGGAACAATTTATTTTTGATAAAGGATCAAAAAGTATGAAGTTGTCACAGAAAGCCCCTTCAACAACTGTTGTTGGGGAAGCTGGTTGGTCTCATGCTAAAGAATGAACTCAGGCCACTCTTAATCACTTAATCACTTAATCCCCGTTATTCATCGATTTATTCAAGCGGGTGCCAGTAACGTCTCCATTCATCCCGGTTGCGTGCTAGCGTAGCCCAATGGTATCTGTTCGTTTTAGGAACATGTAGAGCCTCAAACCGATCATTTAGGGTCTTGACGAAGAAGTCTGACCATCTTATAGGTGGGCGTCCACGTGATCTTTTGATGTCTCGTGGAATCCAATCAGTAATGGCTCTAGTCCAGCGGTTGTCTGTAAACCTCATTACATGTCCAGCCCATCTGATTTTTGATGTCTTGGCAAATGAGACAGCGTCTCTGATTCTTGAGCGTTGACGAAGATCAGAACTCCGGATTCTATCTCTCATTTGAGTGAATCGTGATATTCCAAGCATAGTTCTTTCAATTCCTCTTTGAGAGACCCGAATAGTGTTCTCATCCTGTTTTCGTAGGGTCCAGGTCTCTGAGGCATATGTTAATGCAGGAAGAATAGTGGAATCAAAGAGATGTGCTCGTAGTTGGAGGTTCTTTGTCCTTTTAGTTATTTCTTCAATGCTCTTGAAGGCATTCCAAGCCGCTCTCTTCCTCCTGCGTAACTCAGGTGCCAGGTCATTCATCATGTTGATTTCTCGACCTAAGTATATATAACTGTTGCATTCGGAGATGGTGGTTCCGTTGAGAGCGAATGGAGCGTCAGGAACAAGGCTGTTTCTCATAAACATTGTCTTCGTAAGATTCAGCTGTAGTCCAACCTTTCCACACTCACGGTCAAAGTCCGCAAGCATTTGTGCCGCTTGGCTGATGTTTGGTGTTATTAGAACGATGTCATCAGCAAAGCGGAGGTGGTGTAGTTGCCGACCATCTATCTTCACTCCCATGTTTTCCCATTCTAGTCGTCGCATGATGTTCTCGAGGGTGGCACTGAAGAGTTTTGGTGAAATGGTATCACCCTGCCGAACCCCTCTCTTGATATGGATGATTACTTCTTTGTAGAATGGTGAGATCTTGGTAGTGAATCCGCAATAGAGCTCACGAAGGATCCTGATGTATTGAGTTTGTACGCCCTGATTGGCTAGGGCTTCCATGACCGCTTCCGTCTCAACAGAATCAAAGGCCTTCTTTAAATCAATGAACGTTAGACAGAGCGGCATCTTGAACTCCCGAGATACCTCAATGAGCTTGGTTATTGTGTGGATATGGTCGATGGTACTGAATCCTTTTCGGAATTCAGCTTGTTCACATGGTTGTCCTTCATCTAGTGTTCTGCTAATCCTATTCAGGATGACTCGAGTGAATAGTTTGTAGATGACAGACAATAGGCAGATTGGGCGATAGTTGCCAATGTCGTGGATGTCTCCTTTCTTGTATAGTAGTACAGTCTTGCTGGTTTTCCATTGGGATGGAACCTTGCATTCAGACAGGTAGCGTGTGAAGAGTCGAGCTAATGTATTGATGAGTACTGATGGTAAGTTCTTCAGGTGTTCAGGCCACTCTAACACTGGATAAAAGTTAAATTAAAATTGAAGATCTTGATATGATACAAGATTTCATAAATTATATTGATGAAAACATAGTCTGAACACTTCTTAACATTTGATCTAAAAGATACCTTCAATGATTCAATACCTTTGACCAAGTAAATGGAACCAAAAAGAAATAAATGTTACTGCATCAGACTAAGAAGTTTCTACACAGTGAAGAAGTGACCAGAATGTGAAGATACTGCACAAACTGGGAAAAAATATTTGCCCACCACTCATCTTACAAATGGTCAACATGTATCCATCTAGCGCAGGAGCGCTGGGCGCCCAAGACTACTGGAGCCCGCAGCTCCCCGGGGCGCACATCCAGACCAGGCGCCTAGGGCTGCGCGTGCTGAGGCCGCGCGGGAGGGGGGAGGGGGGGGGGTCGGTGGACTCCGTGTCGCCGCCGCTTGCGAAGCCCGCTGGAGCGAGTGCGGGTCCGAGCGGCGGCGAGGGCCCGGCCCGCCTTCCCAGCGCCTGGCCAGGCTTCTCCCAGGGGCGACCGAGCATCGCCAGCCACGGGCAACTCCAGGCGCGCTGCAGCCCAGCGGAGCCCAGCCTGAACCACCGCCGCCACCGCTCCCTGGCACCCTCCCCGAGCGCCTCCCTTCACGCACTGATTTGCGCCCAGACACAGGACCCTCAGCCTCCAGGGGATCTTACCAGAATTCCACTCTTTTATCACTTCAGCTTCAGAGCCTGGAAAACCCTCCCGGGGTGACAGTTACAGCTTGGGATGTCCCCCCAGTTTCCTGAGCCAGGCAGACACATAGCACTGGGGACAGCTGGAATCACCATCTGCTTTTTCCTCTTGGAGGGTTTAAGGATCCCTCCAAAACCTGGCGGTAATGAAAATGATCACTATACCCTAGAGTGGAGGACTTCAGTCAATGAAGAGCATGCCAACATTGAAATGAAGAATTAATGTAATGTAGGAAGTAGGGAGTGTAGCTCGTTCCTCATGCCTAGGGAAGCCCTAGGTTTCATCCCTGTCACACACAAAAAGTAGATGAATGTACATTTTAAATCTTACCTTTTGCGCCAGGGAGAAGGATGGTTAATAGAAGTGTTTTGTGGGGGGGAAACCTGAGTTTGATCCCTGGGACCACACAGCTCCCCCAGTACTCCTGGGATTGATCCCAATCTCCAGGAGCCCCCTGAGTACTCCTGGTGTGACCCAAAATATAAGCAAATTGATAGGTAAGAGACAGACTGATCCTTGATTTCATGTTTATTCAAAAAGCCAGGATGAAAAATCCCTCGACTGGGAAGAATAAATGTACTCTTGGGTAGTGCTTTTCAGACTTCAGTTCCCAGGCATATCACTTTGGAGATGTTACTAAAATGCAGGTCCTATTCTGTGAAGTTGAGGTTCGGATAAATGTTTTGGCTTTCGAGTAAATTTTCAGATGATGATAGGTTGCTGGCTGCTTTAAGCACAGTGTGCAGAAGGAGCGTGCCTATTGGCCAGTGTTAAAAACGCAGGAAAGCTTGCCTAGTGCCTCTGTAAGAGTACAAATAAGTTAAACAAAGGAGAAGCATGAATCAAATAAGACACAGTTGTACACATTTAGATGGGTTCAAACATGGATTACCCAGGCATTCACTGAGTACAAAGAAAGATAATTTTGAAGTTTCCTATGAAACATCAAAAAAAAAGCGAGTCACTGTATCTTGTAGCTTTCACTGGAGAGGAAAAGTGCAGTATTTTCTATTAAGAGGAAACCAAAGACTCTCAGCTGCTTAATTGTATGGTGCCAGTTTGCATAAATCTCTATCTCGCTACCGTCCTTCAAAAGTGTATAATGATATGGGTCCTGGAAAATAATATGTCTTTTTCCAAAGCATACTCTTAATTTGACAATAAACTCTCTTCAAAAAAATTCAAGCAAAAAAAAATAAACCAAAAAAGAGGTAATTTATTGTATTGTTGAGACATCAGTTAGAAAACATATGCTTTAGAATTTGGGACACGTTGGGAGAATTACGGGCTTCCAATGCGTATCTATGCATTTTTAGTTTGTGCATTATCAGAAATTTCAAAGGATTTATAAGCATTTACAGAATGACTCTAGGCTTTCAACTGTGTGGCATTTTTCTAGACATTTGCTTAGCACACCTATAGGCACCCAGCAATCTCAGAGATGATTTTTCAATATTGTCATTTACTTGATCCAAGTAGACCTGACTTTGTGAATTGTATCTGTTCTTTTACTAGTGTGTGTGTGTGTGTGTGTGTATGTGTGTGTGAAAGAAGCAATG
The DNA here is from genome assembly GCF_029834395.1 of Sorex fumeus. Classification (NCBI taxonomy): domain Eukaryota; kingdom Metazoa; phylum Chordata; class Mammalia; order Eulipotyphla; family Soricidae; genus Sorex; species Sorex fumeus. Next base: position 49,159,108 of record NW_026606118.1, read on the forward strand.
CTGCTTGCCTTACACTATACAATGTGCAGAAGATAAACAACACTGCCCATAGCTAAGTGGGATCAAGTGTCTCGAAGCCTTGCAGCCTGGTGAGCACGGTCCATGCTCATGAGCATGGTAGGTTAGTACCTGATTTCCTTTGAGTTGTTGCAGCTGCCCAACGGCTGCTGTTGAAATCTTTGAATTTCTTAATGTTTTCTTTGGGGAGTCAGTGACGTGTTTCTTTATTCCTACATGCCAACTTCTCCTTTATATTTTAAGAAGACTTCAAGAATACAGCCTCCATTTACAAAAATGCTTAAAACAACCTTGTATTGATTTAGTGCTTGAATTGGGGTACATATGTTGGTTGATTTTCATCCTCAACTTTTCAGATCTTTGAAGCAAACTAAGGACTAGTTTGAAAAAGTGTTCGTTGTCTGAACATAAGCTTAGCCTACATCACTCTTCTGATCATTATGAATAGAAATGGTAAAACATAAAAAAAGATGTATACATATCTATGTATACATAAAAATACAACATCTCATTACACATATACGTTATACACATCTATATCATCTTCACTGGTAGAACTTTACAAGAAGAAAAATAATCAACCACTTCAAAAATGGGGTGCAGTTAGTTACAGATACTTCTTCAAAGACATACAGATGTCCTAGAGGAATAGAGATATATAAAAAATATACTGTATCACTTACAATTAGGGAAATGCTAATCAAGCCAGCAATACAACATCTCATACTAGAAGACCAATACATACCCTATTGCAAGAGTAGTTTGCTTAATCACACTCACCAAGACAGTCTTGTGACTGACCAGGCCCAGGCAAATCACCTGAAGCTATTGGTCCTATCAAGGCTCTCAAGAGCATTTGTAGGGTAATCTTGCGAGCTCACCATTCTTTCACAGTCTATCATGCATCCGCAAAGCAGGACAGGTTACAACATGGCTCTAATCATACAACAGGCAGCACAGCTCACAGCAAAGGAAGGGAGTCTCCTGAAACCAGAGGTTTTATGGTTTGTACAAACTGCAAGTTAAGATCTTTCTCAAAGGGAAAGTTGTTCACCAATACCAGCAAAATCATAAGTCCAAGGAATACATGTCATAAAATTTACAAAACACATGCTAGAAAATTACATGATAATAATTCACACAGCATAATCACAAAGAACAAAAATGACAAGTGTTGAGACTGGAGCGATAGTACAGTGGGTAGGGCATGCACACGGCTGACCCGGGTTCGATTCTCCAGCATCCAATATGGGTGCCCTAAGTACTCCAGGAATAATTCCTGAGTGTAAAACTGGAAGTAACCCCTGTGCATCGCTGGGTGTGAACCCCAAAAGCAAAAAAAAATGACAAGTGTTGATATGGATGTTGGGAAAAAAGACCATCATTCATTGCTGGAGGGGATGTCAACCCGTGTTTTCCTATTGGAAAAACAATATAGACACCTCTCAAAAAAAAAAAAACAGGAATTGAGCTCTTCTTGCTGAGAATCTGACCCAGTAATTCCACTTTTTGGCATGACCCCAGAGGTCCAAAATCTACTCAGAAAAGACATATTGCACTCATATAGTCATTGTAGCACTATGCACAATAGCCCAAATCAGGAAAGAACCCCAGTATCCGAGAACAGAGGACCGCATAAAGAAACTGGTACAAATACACAGTGAAAAACTATGCAGCTATCAGAGAAGACAAAACCATGTAGTGTTCTACCTGGCTGTATTTGGAGAGTATCCTAAAGAGAAGAGAAAATACTAAATGCCTAGGGAAACAGGAACTGTGAACTGTTCCACAGTAAGAAGTAGGGAGGATGGGGGGACTAGGATAGGGATAGACACCGGGATCATGGTGGGAGAAGAAGATACTCTGGCGCAGTGTATGGTGCTGGAATGTTTCATGCTTGAATCCGTACCATGAACAATGTTATAAATTATCTCGCTCAAATATTTTTTAAAAGCCCAAGAAAAAACACAAACCACAGTTGTTCTGGGTGTTTTATTTTTATTTTTTTGTTTAATATCTGTCATAAGAAATTAATCTTGCAACTTTAAGTACTTATTACAAATATAAAATGCACATTCTAATAGGAAAAAGCCTAAGGGAAGTAATTAGGAATGAACCCTTGGAAATCATACCCCCTCTATTAGTTGTTACTGACAACGTGTGACTCTCATTGAGGGTGAAGTTCAAGGAGAGGCCACAGAAAGGCCATATCATATTCAGGTGGAACAACTTCCAAGTTTTTTTTTTTTTTTATCCCCCCATCCCCCCGTCTCTGTGGCAGGGCAATCCCCTGTGTTCTCTCTCTCCTTTTGGGTGTTGTGGTCTGCAAAAGAGGCATTGAGTGGCAAACATGTTCAGTCCATAGTCTACTTTCGACATGCATCTCCCCTCCTGGGAGGATCCTCCAAACATCCTTTATTTGGTGCTCCCTTCTCTATCTGAATAGCCCTTTCCTCTAGGCTACCCGGCTGGCCTCTAAGTTATGGAGTAATCCTCCTGGTGCTGATCTCAGCTATTCTTGGGTATTAATCTCATACTTTGTTACTTTATATCCCCCAGATGAATGCAATCTTTCTATGTCTATCCCTCTCTTTCTGACTCATTTCGCTTAGCATGATACTTTCCATATTGTACCACTTGTATGTAAATTTCATGACTTCATCTTTTCTAAGAGCTACATAGTACTCCATTGTGTAGATGTACCAAAGTTTCTTTAACCAGTCATCTGTTCTTGGGCATTCAGGTTTCTTCCAGTTTCTGGCTATTGTAAAGAGGGCTGCAATGAACAAACAAGTGCAGATGTCACTTCGACTATACATTTTTGCCTCTCTGGGATATATTCCCAGGAGTGGTATTGCTGGGTCAAATGGGAGCTCAATTTCTAATTTTTTGAGAATCGTCCATACTGTTTTCCAGAAGGGCTGAACCAGTGGACATTCCCACCAACAGTGAAGGAGTGTCCCTTTCTCGCCACATCCACGCCAGCATCGGTTGCTTTTGTTCTTTTGAATGTGGGCCAGTCTCTGAGGTGTGAGATGGTATCTCATTGTGGTTTTGATCTGCATCTCCCTGATGATTAATGATGAAGAGCATTTTCTCATGTGCTTTTTTGCCATTCGGATTTCTTCTTTGAGAAAGTTTCTGTTCATTTCATTGCCCCATTTTTGGATGGGGTTGGATGTTTTCTTCTTGTGGAGTTTAACCAGTATTTTGTATATCCTGGATATCAACCCCTTGTCAAATGTGTATTCGGTGAATATCCTTTCCCATTCTGTAGACTGTCTTTGTATTTTGGTCACTGTTTCTTTGGAGGTGCAGAAGCTTCTTAGTTTAAGATAGTCCCATTTATCTATCTCTGTTTTCACTTGCTCGGCCAGTGGCGTGGCATCTTTGAAGATACCATTAGCTTCAATGTCATGGAGGGTTTTGCCAACTTTATCTTCAATGTACCTTATGGTTTCTGGTCTGATGTTGAGGTCTTTAATCCATTTTGATCTTACTTTTGTACATGGTGTTAGGCAGAGTTCTGAGCCTATTTTTTTGCATGTAGCCGTCCAGTGATGCCAACACAATTTATTAAAGAGGCTTTCCTTACTCCACTTTACATTACTTGCACCTTTATCAAAGATTAGATGAGCATATGATTGAGGAGAGATGTCAGTGTATTCAACCCTGTTCCATTGGTCTGCAGTTCTGCCTTTGTTCCAGTACCATGCTGTTTTAATTATTACTGCTTTGTAGTACAGTTTGAAGTTCGGGAGGTTGATTCCTCCCATTTTCTTTTTCCCAAGAATTGCTTTAGCTATTCGTGGGGGCTTATTGTTCCATATAAATTTCAAGAGTGTTTGCTCCATTTCTTTGAAGAATGTCATGGGTATCCTTATAGGGATTGCATTGAATTTATACAATGCTTTCGGTAGTATTGCCATTTTGACAATGTTAAGTCTCCCGATCCATGAGCAGGGGATATCTTTCCATTTCCTCATGTCCTCTTTTATTTCCTGAAGTAGCGTTTTGTAGTTTTCTTTGTACAGGTCCTTTACTTCCTTAGTTAAGCTGATTCCTAGGTACTTGATTTTCTGGGGCACAATTGTGAATGGGATTGTTTTTTTCATGTTGCTTTCTTCTCTCTCACTGTTTGCGTATAGGAAAGCCATGGACTTTTGGGTATTGATTTTATAACCTGCAACTTTACTATACGAGTCTATTGTTTCTAAGAGTTTTTTGGTGGAAGTTATTGGGTTCTCTAAGTAGAGTATCATATCATCTGCGAATAGTGAGAGCTTTATTTCTTCCTTTCCTACCTGAATGCCCTTAATATCTTTTTCCTGCCTAATCGCTATTGCAAGTACTTCCAGTACTATATTGAACAGCAGTGGAGAGAGTGGGCATCCCTGTCTCGTCCCTGATCTTAGAGGGAAGGCTCTCAGTTTTTCCCCATTGAGGATGATGCTTGCTGTAGGCTTGTGGTAGATGGCTTTAATTATGTTGAGGAAGGTCCCCTCTATACCCATTTTGGCTAGGGTTTTCATCATAAAGGGGTGCTGGATCTTATCAAATGCTTTCTCTGCATCTATTGATATGATCATATGCTTTTATCTTTTCTTTTGTTGATATGGTGGATTATGTTGATTGATTTCCGAATGTTGAACCATCCTTGCATCCCTGGGATGAATCCTACTTGGTCATGGTGTATGATCTTTTTGATGAGTAGTTGGATTCTATTTGCTAGTAGTTTGTTGAGGATCTTTGCATCTGTGTTCATCAGGGATATCGGCCTGTAATTCTCTTTCTTTGTGGTATCTCTGTCTGCTTTTGGTATCAGTGTGATATTTGCTTCGTAGAAACTGTTTTTGTTATTGATATATAATTTGGGCAGGGCATTTTGTGTCAAAACCCGCAGGGGTCAGGGGATACTCCCAAGTCTGCACTTGGGACTTACTCTTGGCGGTTCTTAGGGGACCATATGGAAGGCCAAGGATCGAACCCAGGTAGGCCAAGTCAAAGGCAAATGTCCCACACGCTATACTACTGCTCCAATTCTTATTGATATATAATTTTCACAAGACAAAGTACGTGGATTCAAGCACTCCATTACAGTGTGACATTCCACATCCTCTCTTCTGAAACCAAGAGAACATCCCCATCCTCCCATGGAGTCTTTCTTCTGCATCCTTCAAATTAGTAAGATTCCCTGTTGTTTTTGTATCACCTTGGAGAACATTTCTGCCATTTCTAGAAGGTCAACATAGCCTGTGCTCTTGTTGATGGCTTTTCTACACATAAGCATGTTTTTGTGGTTCTGAAGTCAGTGGGTCCCCTTTGGTGAATTTGTAAGTCAGGAAGGAGAGAGATGGTCACCTTCTCCCAATCCACCTCTGCCACTCCAGGACCAGTTGGGAAGATTAAGACTTTAAAGGAATGTGATGAGCCCCTGTGTGGAGCTGACCTAGAGTCCCACCAGCCCCACGAGACCCCACCAGCCCCATCAAGCAACACCTGAAATCTGCATGGTCTTCTCTGCATAGGAGTTGGTTCCCACCATCTGATCTTTGGGGGGAACCCGAAAGACTTAAGCTGGAGTGAGGAATTGCTCTTTTCAGGAAAGGAAAGTCAGTCCTAAGGCCTTACCCATGATTTCCAGGTACTTTGTTCTGTCTCACAGAGAAGATTTTCAGGAAAAGACAAAAAGTCAAGTGAAACAGATTTTATTTTGAGGGTTTTAGGAAGGGGAAGGAGTTAGAGAAAATGTGTGTGAGAGAGTAACTTGTTCAAGAGAGAAAGTGGACTTCCCCATCCATGAAAAGAAGAGTCCTAGTACACATCTCAAAGGGGAGATGTGAGTGACACATGTGCTCAGGGACCACCTGTGTTTGGCCTTGTGGCACAAGCAGCACATAGACTTGGGCAGCATATGTGTGGGCTTCCTTTGTCCAAGATGCTTTTATAGGGTGTCTTCAATCTGCCCCACGTGGGACTTTCTATCTAGGTAAGAGCCCATTGCTAGGGTTGTTGCTAAGGGATAGAGTTGGGATGGTCTTCTTTGAAACTCCTTTCCTTGATCTTTGTTCCTGCTCGATCATCTCTGGGAGAATGTGTCCAGCCGTCTGAGCTAGCTTCAGGTAAAGGTCTTATCAGGTCTTGCTGCCTGTATCCTCAAGGTCAATCCAGACAGCATTAGGCCTAGGTGGTTTTACTACTTCCTAAGAATTCCTTTGCCATGGGGGCCTTTTCCTATCTACCTGCCTGCCTATATCAGTTCCTCCAATTTGCCATTCAGAAAATGTTGAAATTTTTTTCATAGTAATTTTTCTCTGAATGAACAGCTTACAGTTTGATGAAGCTGTTCACAGAATACTTACGTGTATTTATATGCTCATATACTCCTATGAGATTATGATTAGGCGGAGACTATTTGACAGAAGTTGGCTATTTTAGAAACATTGCTATTACACTTATATTATATTTCGCTGACATAACAAAAGGACAGTGGTGGAAGGTCACGTATTAATTAAACTGAGTAAAACTTAAAATAAATAGAATAAAATAAAATTACATATCCACCTGCAAAAAAATACTTTTTTTCAGTGAAGCAAGTAGTTTTTCTGTTTGTCTTGTTCTGCTTTGTTTTTGAGCCACAAAGGCTGGTGCTTAGGGTTTCCATCTGACTCCACACTCAGGGATTCTTGCTGGCTGATTTGGGGGCCTACAGGGGGGAAGCTTGGGAATCAAACCTATGTTGGCCACATGCACCCTACCTGCTGTGGTGTCAACTGACCCTCAAAGAAAGAGAGTTTTGAGTGAACAAAACTTACTTAGAAAGATGTAAGGAGAGAGAAAGAGGAAGCATGTGTTCAAGAGAGATCACAGTCTTCTCCAGAGAGGAAAGAAGTTTGAGCAAAGAGACACAGAGAGAAGAAAGTAGGATATACATTTAGGGAAGAACAGAGGCTTGGAGAACAATTGAGCAAGCAAAGAAAGAGGCATAGAGGCAGCAATAAAGATATGTATTCAGGGAGAACACAGACCAGAGAACACAGGCCCTCAAAGTTTTTAATTAAAAAAAATAAAGAGAAAACGTAGACATAACTTTTCAAGACATTGAAGCCAGAGGCAACTTTAAGGGTGAAATACCAGTGTTTATTAATTTGGAACTTACCCATATTTCGGGAGTGTGTTGATCTTGGCATATAAGTAATGAAAATATGTATATATTATTCTTCAGGATATATCAGACAAAAGTCCTCTGTTTTTCTCAACTGCTTCACCTACATGCTTAAATTAACCCACTCTGGATTAGAATCAAAGGTCCGGATCTTGGAGATGTTTTCCTTGGAATGTCATAAGAGCTCTATCATGCTCACACTGAACAGTGGAAGAATTCGAGATACAATTCAGAGAAGCGTGAGGGAGTAGGTCATGTAAACTTGGCCCTTTCCTATGTGCACTCATTGGGTGGGAAGTCCCAAGTGAGGGAGGAGACTCATTCTCATCAAAGTTCTCTGCCTTATGGGCCAGTGGAGAAGCAGTGGCCAGCCAGGCAGCAGGCTGCCAGAAGGAGATTTCTCCTCTTGCGTTTCTCCTCTCACTTCCTCTTCTTCCCACTTGTGCCGGCCTGAGCTTGTACCTTTGTAGTAAAATGTCAGCACTAAGGAAGATGGAGTCCTAAAGGAATATTTCTAGACACCCTTATATTTCTATGCTCCTATGGACCTACCAATGAAGACACGAACCATAAAACACCAAAAGAATAAAAACTGATGGCATCGGGAGAGAGTGATGAGTTCTAATTCAGTGTGAGAAATTTTAATAAACCTTTCTCAGAAGTCGAGAGAATGTTTTAATAATACGTCCTATAAATTAAAACGGTAAACCAAAAATCAACCTAAGGAAATCTTTACTACACTGAAACAGAAGGGGATGTTAAATATCTATGAAAATTCAAAGACATCTGGAATCCTACAAAATAATTAGATAAGGGTTAAAAAGATAGCTTTGAGGGGCAGGCACGTACCTTGCATGTGGCCAATCCTTGTTTGATCCTCAAAATCATAGATGGTCCTCAAGCACTGCCTGAAATAATCCCTGGTCGCAGAGCCAGTAACAATCCCTGGGCTTGGTCAAGGTGTCACCCCAATACCAAATAAAATCATTATATTTGGGTTTGGGACCATTCTTTTATAGGGATCATGTGTGTTCACAGATTTTAAAGTGCACTTATAAATGGCTACAAGGATTATAGTATCCAAGCCAAGGCAGATCTTCTGTTAATGTGGAGAAATAGAAAGGAGAAATTTTAGAGCAATCTGTTGTGAATCATTGGAAAGACATCTGGATGGATCCTCAGGGTAATAAACTGAACTTGATAAAAGTTAATGTGAATTTTCATAAACCTTTGTAAGCCATCAAAAATCAAAAGTGAAAAATATCTATGGAAACGGATTCTGGTGTTTCAACTTTCCCCCCACTGCACACACATTTTAGGACATGCATCTCTCTGAGGAGGAAAAGCTCAATTCCAGTTAGGGTGCAGGACTCTATCTAAACGTGCATAAGGCTTACAGGTTCCTGCTACTGATTCTCAACGAATAGATTCTCCTAAAGAAACTCGGAGTTGCAGATCAAAAGCCAGTATCAAGGGGCTGGAGCGATAGCACAGCGGGGAGGGTGTTTGCCTTCCACAGGGCCCACATGGGTTAGATTCCCAGCATCCCATATGGTTCTTTGAGCACCACCAGGAATAATTCTTGAGCGCACAGCCAGAATTAACCCCTGTGTATCCCCGGGTTTGACCCAAAAAGAAAAAGAAAAAACCAAAACGCCCCACAGCATCAAGAATTGTGTGTGTGTGTGTGGGGGGGGGGGGGGGTCTGGAGCAATAGTACAGCGGGAAGTGCATTTGCCTTGCATTCGTGGACCCGAGTTTGATTCCCAGCTTCCCATAGGGACCCAGAAAGAGGTTATAGGTGCTGCAGAAGTTATGGGGCAAGCTGAGGGATAGTGTTCTTGACCTGAACTAACAAATCACAAAGTTATTCATGATTAGGTTTCCGATTTGCAATGATCAAGCAGTAAGCCCTTCACAGTGACTCCTTCCCTCCAACAATGCCCCCAGTTTCCCACCCATCTCCACCCCTCCAACGCTATGGCAGGCACTTTTCTCTTTTTCTTTTTTCATTCTACTGGCCTTTCAAAATATCTTTAACATTTTAATAATTTTCTCCATCTCTTTTGTTTTCAGAAAAATTATGCTCTTAAATTTCCTTATCTATTTTTTTCTGCTTAAATACGACTACTTTTCATTCCCTTTTCTAGACCTTGAAGAGGAAACTTAGATTACTGATCTTAGAATGCTATATTTTTAAATAATATGAACATTTAATACTTTGCGTTTCTCTCTCCAATTTAATTCGAAACATTTCTAAAGTATATATAACTTTTAAAATAAATTTTCCCTCTGACCCATGGAATAAAAATATTTTGCTTGATTTTAAGAATTTAGAATTCTATTTTTCTGTGTAGTTATCAATGGACAGTTTCACTCTCTAATAATCAATGTGTGTGTGTATATACATATATTTATCAATGATACAGGGCTGGAGTGATAGCCTTGTAGGGCGTTTGCCTTGTACACAGCCAGACGGGCCACGCCGGGTTTGATTCCTCCGCCCCTCTTGGAGAGCCCGGCAAGCTACCAAGAATATCTCGCCCGCACGGCAAAGCCTGGCAAGCTACCCGTGATGTATTCAATATGCCTAACACAGTAACAAGCCTCAAAATGAAGACATTGCTGGACCCCACGAGGAAGTCCATGAACAACCGGAGAACAGTGCTACATATAAATGAAATTCTTCAATAAAATAAAAACAGGAACAGGAAGTGCACTCAAGTTCTAGAACAAATGCATAGCATCCACAGCACCTGTGCTCTGCGTTTGGTTCTCAGCATCACAGGATGTAGCACAGGTGAGTCCCAAAGGCAGGCCTGACCACTGAGCTCGCCGACCCGCAGGGGGCTTAAGGGGACCCAGGTATCTTAATAAAGGTACCCCTTCTAAGTGTCTCAAGAATGACCCCTATGAAAAAAAATGATTTTAAAAAAGTAAATGTGAAACAGAAAAAACAAATCAACAAATCACACATAAACGATCCAGAAAAGGACAGACCTAGCAGGTAGAAAGCGCTGCAGAGACGTCCAAGCTGGAAGGGCACGAAGGAAGACTGTCCAGGCTGAGCCGAGGCCGCCGTGCGAGGGGCGGGTGGGTTTGCTGGGATGTGCCCAAGCCCTTAGCCCTTCTCCAGGAACTGCCCTTTCCAGGAGAGACGGAGGCAGCTGATGGGAGTCTGCCAGAAACATGGGCATCATCGCATCTTTGTGGTCTGATGTGAATGCGCTGTGGTGGCACCTTGGGGAACTCTGTTGGTGACCCACAGGTCACAGAGCAAGGCTTGGGGACGGGGAGGTGGCACACACCTGGCCCAGTCTCCATCGCCAGAAATGTTCAGGTCTGAAGCCAAGCCACAGTGTGTAGCCCTGGGGACCCCTGAGCCCCGCCAGGCCGGGCCTGCTGCTTCCTAGTTCTGCAGACCCCAGCACCAGGATACAGCCTCTCTGCATCCACCAAGTATCGCCAGGAGACACCGCCAAGTCTCCTGAGCACGACCCGACTCCCCTCAAGGGCTCCTGAGAAAGCCACAGACACAAGACGTGTCAGTGGGGCAGTCACTGCTAGCCAGCACAGAGATCTCAGTCCTGCACCAGCCCCCCACAGCCAGGAGCACCAGGAAGGAGCCTCCTTCCTCACGGCTTCTCTATTGCTCTCCTGTGACCACAACTGACACTACACAACAGGTCAGGAGAACTATTTCAAGAACTCAGATGCATTTTGACCCAGTAGGCAAGGAAGACTTGTGGGGAGGGGGCTGGAACAATAGCACAGCAGGTAGGCCAGCTGCCTTGCAAGCCCAGCCTCAGTTCCTGCCACCACCATTGGTCTCCCAAGGTGTAGCCTGAAAGAATATTTTAGGAATTGAGAGGCAAACCAAGACTTGACTTGTGAGGCAATTCCTAGTGAAAAGTTTGCAGGGTTATTTGTGTATATGTTTGGGGGGAGGGGGTGTATGTGTCTGTGTTTGTGTGGTTTGAAGGTATGTGTACCTGTGGTGTGTGTTGCTGTTTGATATGCACAAACCTGCTATGTATGTCTTGGCTGTGAAGTGTACATGTATCTGTGTGTGTGTGTGTGTGTGTGTGTGTGTGTGTGTGTCTGTGGCCATGCAGTGTACACATACCTGGTGAGTGTTTGTGTTTGGTGGTTGAGATAAGCACATAGCTGATCTCTGTTTGTGTGTGTGGCTGTGGGGTGTGCACAAACCTGTGCACCAGTTAGAGAGGGGCGGAGACAGTGTTTGTGAGGATGTCAGGCTGGCAAGCTATGGGGGTTCATTGCAGTGCCCCCAAGGGGGGGGACTCTTCAGGACAGCTCAGGAGCTGGTCTCGGGGGAACTAAGCACAGGTCTGAGCATCCCCTCGTGCACAGCATGGATCTGGGAGCAGGACACAAGGCAGCTCTGAGCTTGGCCCCGCTCCTCTCCCTCTGACCCTAAGGGGCTCGGTTCTGGCCTTGGGCTGCCTGTCATGTCTCTCGAGGGAAGGGCCCTCTCAACACCCACGTCGGAGAGGCAAGGCTCTTGCTTCCTAAACAGAAGCCCTAGACCTAACTGGGTCCCAGAAGCTCCCTTTTGCCTCCAGTGCTGGGGCAGGAGGTTGACAATTTGCTGGATGCAGGTGGAGTGGCAGGTGGGCTGTGTGTGTGTGTGTGTGTGTGTGTGTGTGTACCTGTCAGCTGTGTGTGGAATACACAAAGGTTAGATGAGGCTGAGGAGGCTGATAGAGGAGCTTTGGGGTCTTTGCCTGTGTCCTGAGCCTTAGTTCCCTCTTCTGCACATGAAGCTGAATCCTTGGAGGATGAAAAGCAACCTCAGCTCTGTCTGTTCTGAGAGGCCCGGGTTTGGCCCATCTCTGGCCTAGCTCAGGGTTGCAATTGGCTCTGCATTCAAGATCACTCTAGTTGGCTCAGAGAACTATATGGCGTGTGGGGCGTGGGGGCTGGAGACAGAACTGTGTCAGCAGGGACCTTTATCTCTGGCCCCAGGCTACGGTTTCTGTTCTCTCCCCACAAAGGACTCCTGAGCCATGTCTACCAGTCCCTGAATACCGTCCACTCCCCAGCTAAGCAGCTCACAGGTGCACACACTCTAACCTAAGTCGGCCCCTTGCTCATCACTCTCACTTCCTCATCAGTAACAATGACTGACTTTCCTGGTCAGGACAGCTTCCTTTCTCTTCTTTCTTCTGTGCCCAGTGAGGGGATTGGTTTCATTTTTTCAAAGGTAATGTTGGTTCACTAATGTGCCTCCTAGAGGTTCTGGTTTGTGTGTCTGTCTGTGTGTGTATGTGTATGTCTATGTATGTGTATGCGTGTGTATGTGTGTGTGTAGGCATTTGGTGCTGGGGATCAAACTCAAGGCCTTGAGTGTGTGAGGTATGTATTTCACCCTTTGACCTGTCTCTCTGGCCTAACTGCCTGGGGACATTTAGGATGCTCTGAACCTCAGAAGCCTCAGAGGAGGTGCCAGAGTCAGGGCCTGGGAGTCCCCATTCCTGAAGCAAGGTGACCCACCATTAGCTAGTCCCATCTCCAGGCCTCAAGGAGGGAGAGACCCTGCTCCCTGGAAAGGCTAGTGGCATGCCTGTGGGGACACAGGGGTTTCCCTCCCTGCTTCCTCCTACAGCAGTGAGTCAGCACTGGTGCCAGGCGCAGTGGGGCACACCTGGGCGAACAGGGGAGCTCATGGTGCTTCACTGCTGTGTGGGTGTCAGAGAAAGAAGCTCAGTTCAAGTCCAGAACGAGGCTGGAATCTCCTCCAGGCAGTGTGGGGACCCCGCCCAGGTCCCTCATCTATCACCCTGAACTGCATTTCATGTACAATTGCTATCCGCAGCCAGTGATAGATGAAATAGGCCTGGAGGAGGCCACCTAGGATGGCGGTGGGGGCCCCACTCAGGCCTCTGGGTGTGGGTGAGGGAGTCTTGGTGAATCGTGCCTGAGCACTCGCCTGACAGCAGGTCCGTGTTCTCGTGTGTGCTCTCATTGAAACGCTGCCAAGGCATGTAATTCCGTACGCACGTACGCCCCAGCCTGCCTGTCTGGCCTGCAGAGTGAGCTGGTTTGTGGGTTGGGGGCTGAGACTGGAGGGGTCCAGCTGCCTGCAGTTCCTCACATTGTGGCAGCAGGGCAGGTGCTCAGCACTCTGATAACCCCACTGGCCCTGGGTAGACAGTGGCGAGACAGCCCCTTTCCAGCCGACCTTGGGCAGAAGGTGGGGTGAGGGTGCAGGAGCGGAGCTGGCCACACGCAGCTGGACAATGCATTCCCCAGGCAGTGCCTGCAGTCCCCAGTCCTGTGCACCTGTCAATTGGCTGGGAGTCTGCTAGGAGAGCTTACCCAAGCCCTGGCCCTCTGCTCAGGGTGACCTCAGTCGGGACGCCTGAGTCTTTGGGGAAATCCCCCTCATCCTGACCTAGTCCTGTCCCGGATCACACCTGCAGGGTATAGGAGTGGGAGGGTTGGTCAGGGCCTTCTGCAGGGCACTTAGTATTGTCCACTTCCTGACCCAGCTCCCTACGCCTGCCAGGTTCTTGCCCTCCTTCCTCCCACCGGAACTGGGATAACAAAATGCTCTGGACAGTGTTTATAGAAACCATTAACATCACACCCATCCCGGCAATCACAGCCTCCCCTTCCCTCTCATGGGAACACTCAGACGCAGCCAGTCACTAGAAGACAAGTCCTTAGGTCTATGTACTACCTGCCCCATCCTGTCACAGTCTCCTCCATCCCCTACCTCTCCCTCTCCTCCATCCATTCCCTCCATTCCTTCCATCCCCCTTCATCCCCCTCCATCCCACCTGCCTACTGTCTTTTCCCTTCTCTTCCTTTCCTCCTCCCTCCCCTCCTCTCCTCCTTCCTCTGGATTTGGACTCTTCTTCCTTTGAATTTGATTCTCCCAGCCTCATCCACATCCTTGCCTCTACATCAGAGCACAGGTACCTCCATTCTTTAACTAAAACCTCTGTCTTCCGGGTTCAGAATTTAGCAGAACATCTAAAGAATTGTTTCTATACTCATATCTTTATTCTTTGACTTGGTGCTCCAAGTCTGCCCTGACAGCCAGGAAACTGCTTCATCAGATGTTCCAGAACCCTGAGCAACCCTCCCTGCTCACAAAGCATTGTGAACCATCCACTGCCCTCCACCTGTCTCATGAAGCTCTCTTTGTTGGTGGTTTTTGTTAGGGTCCATGATCCGGGGAATGAGACAGAGTAAAAATTGTGAGCAAGTATTTCCTTTATTCATGCCAAGCATATATGACTGTCCGACCGACGTCCCCTTCACAGAGGGCAACCCTGTCCCACTGTAAGCGTCCCCTTTTATGCCCTCTTTCGGGTTCGCATCTGCCTGACTTCAACTGGCTCCCTCCCAGGACCCTAGGGTCCTGTTTTGTTTCTGATTGGCTTATTCCTTCCTTGCAACCCTGAGGCACATTTTGGGCCTGCAGCCAGGTTGTCAAGAGGGTAGGAAGCCAGGGAGGCACAGTCTGGTGCCTCTGTCGCCACGTGGCATGGAGGCATTCAATCCTGAAAACTGTATACCTGGGCATTGCTTGTGGAAGTTCCTGGTTGCCAGCATTCCACTTGGAGTAGATGGGGAGATTGCCCCTGCTCCCTCTGGGTGTCTCAGGGAAATTGGCTCCATATGGATGCCGGAGAGATCTCTGGTTCTGTGGTATCTTCTGGGACTCGCTGCTGTGTCTCTGGCTTTTGATCTCTTTCGAGACTTATTTATGGGTCCCTGAAAAAAAGGCTGTAGAGTGTACAATAGAGTGTACAGGCACTGGAGTTGGTTCGTTGGGGTGACGATCAATGCTTTCTTGTGTATTGGGAAGGGGGGTGGTAGCCCACCCCAACTCTGTAAAAGCCTGGAGATTTCAGTCAAAGAACCCGCAAACCCAAATTTTCAGCAGATTCTATCTTGGCTATATCCCTCCTGAGACATGGAGTCCAACTGTGGGTATGGCAGTAATTTTAGATTGTGGAAGCAAGCAGCTGCTGGGGGCTCTGCTTGGGTGGGCACCGGCCAACCTGTCCCCCTCAGATTTACCCCAGTCTGTACAACTATGGGCTGGTCTGAGATTAACTGTGGCTTTTGGTCTCTTTGAGATTTATCTATGGATCTGAAATAAGGTCAATAAATGAGCTTGTAGAGCTGAGCTGGAGGTGGTTTGTGGGCATGGCTCCCACATACCTAACTTTTGACCGTATAGTTTCTTGATAAACCTGGTCCCAAGATGGGTTCAGGCCAAAGACACAGTGTCAATTTTGGGGTATCACAAGCCTGAAGGCACCATCAGGCTGCTAATGCACTCGCCACGCAGGTACAGGTTGACCTATTGGTGGCATCATCTCCCTGTGAACAAGATTCTCTGTCAAGATCCTGGTCAAGTGGCCTGCTATGCTCACATGAATTCACACTTCCTTGTGCGCAAGGAAGGCATGTACTGTCAATCTTTCTTGCTTCCTGCAGATCACTAGGGCTGACTCCGTTTTCTTCCAAGTCAACAGTACTCCCTGTCTGAGGACAATATGCAGTGCCAGGGAAATGAGGAATTAGCAAACCTTTGTTTCCAGACTCGGGGGCGCGCAGGGCTAACTCCTGACTCAGTACTCAGGGATCCATCCTGGTGGTGCTTGGGGGACCATAGGGGATGCTGGGGTTTGAACCTGGGTCGGCCACGTGCAAGGCAAGTGCCCTACCATCTGTACTGTCTCTAGGGCCTATTCTTTGTTTTCCCTTTTTTTCCCATTCAGACAGTTTCTATGGAGAAGCTGCTCTTTTGCACTTTGCTGTGCTCTTCAGGCCTGTGGGGTATAGCCTTGCTTTCCAACTGCCTGGGGGTGTGGCCTGGCCTTGCTTCCAGCAGAGACTCCTGCTTAGACTTTCCTCTGGGGTGTCTACTGGGGGTGTGGCCTCACCAGGGTAACACCTGGGGGTGTGGCCTTGCCTGTGTAAAACCTGGGATGTGGCCTGGTCTGTGTAATGCCTGGGGTGTGGCCTCACTTGTGCGACCCTTAGGGAGGGGCCTAGGGACATGTCCCTGACCATGTCCATGGGGTTTTGGTAACCATGACAGGCACTATATGACTGTTTTCTAGGTTTTCCTGTCCACCTCTAGAACCCTGACAAGCACGCCAAGCTTGGTGCTCACCGTTTTCCCAAAGAGAACTCCAAGACGGCTCCTACTCCTGCCACAACACGGTTCACTTCCAGCTGAGATGTTGGAGCCTGAGATGGAGGTGCTGTGCAGAGGTGAGTCGTGACTGATCACACACAGGGGCCTGGGGAGGGGAGTATCTGCTGTTTGCACTTAGTAGGAAGTGTGCATATACATTGGTATTCAGAATTGTGTCATGTCATAGGCACATTTATTCACAATTTGTGAAAAAGGTTTCCTACCATTCAACTCTGTTGAATCTTTTCCGTTTTTACAATGGCTAACTCTAGGATTTATAAATTAAGTCACAGTTTATATATGAGGGAACACATATCCCATACTAGATTCAGTAGGCAATTTGTTATTCAAGGACCCCTTAATTGTGGTGCAGGATGGCTTGTGGGGGATCGGATGGGGGGGGAGTATGTGCTGTTTGTAGTTAGTAGGAATTGTGCATGTTCATTGGTGTTCAGCACTGGGTCTTTTCGGTTCCTGCTCTAGAAAGGTACGCAGAACTTTAATCATTTCTTATTGATTTCATTGGATCTCCTCACTGGTCAGGTGCTACACTCACTTCACTTGCTTGAAATTCTAAGCAACCAAAACCATGCCCATGTTTTTAGAATTCATTTTTTTATTCCCACTTCATGCCACACACCTCACTTGAATTACCATGACCTGACCTTGCCCTTGGACATTTTCCTTACTTTGCACACCTGTTGCTTTATGTATCCTTTTGTTCTTTTTCCTGCCGGGTTTCTCTATGGAGTGCAGCGCAATATTAATTTCATTTACTATTACTTCAGTAAATAGTAATATTTGATCAAGTCCTAGAGCAAGATTATAGCAGCTAAGACACTTTCCTTTCACAAGTCCATATTATGATTGATTCTTGGCTCTCCATATCGTCCCGTAGGCCATTCAATAGTGGTTACTGAGCCCTGAGCCAGGAGTAATCCCTGAGTACTGTCTGGTGTGTCACGAAGAAATGCAACAAAACAGTCCCTGTTACCAATATTTTTCATTAATTGACTGACTTTGAAATTGTATGATGGTCAGGAAAAGGTAGAGTTAGGATTAAGGTAGGGTTAGGGTTAGGGTTGGATTGGGTTATGGTAAAGGATTAGAGTCAGGGTGAAGATCAGGGTTAGGGTAAGGCAGTAGGGTCAGAGAATGGGGTAGGGGTCAGTGTTAGGGTCAAGATCAGGGAGAAGATTAGAGTTGGTACTAACAAAGAAAGGGAGAGAGAAAACCCTAAGAAAACGAATCAGAAATCAAAAGGGGGACATTACAGCAGAAGCGACAGAAATTCAAAGGATCCTCGTAGAGTACGTTGAGAAGCTTTATGCCATGAAACTGAAAAACCTTGAGGAAATGGGTAAATTGCTGGATTCCTAAGCTGAGCCAAGAAGACCTGGAAGACCTGAACAGACCTATCAGCATCAAGGAAATGGAAACGGTAAGAAAAAGTCTCCCCAAGCACAAAACTCCTGGCCCAGATGGATTCACTAGTGAATTCTTCCAAATATTGAAAGAAGACTTACTCCCAATCCTCTTTAAGCTTTGCCATGAAATTTAAGTTGGAAAAATACTCCGGAACAGTTTCTATGAAGCAAATATCACCCTGATACCAAAAGCAGATAGAGATGCCACAAAGAAAGCAAATTACAGGCCGATATCCATGATGAACATGGAAGCTAAGATTCTCAACAAACTCTTACCAAATAGAATCCAACAACTCATCAAAAAGGTACTATACCATAACCAAGTAGGATTCATCCGAGGGATGCAAGGATGTGTTAAATTCGGAAATCGATCCACATAATCCATCCTATCACCAAAAGAAAATATAAAAACCATATGGTCATATCAATAAAAGCAGAGAAAGCATTTGAAAAGATCCAGCACCCATTTATGATGAAAACTGTCAGAAAAATAGGCATTGAAGGAACTTCCCTCAGTATAGTTCAAGCCATCTACCACAAGCCCATGTCAAGTATCTTTCTCAATAGGGAAAAACTAAAAGCCTTCCCTGTAAGATCGGGCACAAGAAAGTGAGGCCCACTTTTGCCACTCCTATTCAATATAATACTGGAAGTCCTGGCCATTGCACTGAGGCAAGAGAAAGTTATCAAAGGCATACAGATCGGAAAGGAAGAGGTTAAACTATCACTATTTGCAGACCATATGATACTATACTTAGAAAACCCTAAAGTCTCTACAGAAAAGCTCCTAGAAACAAAAGGTCAGTTTAATAAAATGACAGGCTACAAAATCAACACCCAAAATTCCATGGCTTTCTTATTTACAAATAACAAAAGAGAAGTAAGAGACATTCAAAAAACAATCCAGTTCACAATAGTCCCTCAGAAAAGCAAGTACCTCAGAATCATAAACAAAGAGGTGAACGATGTATACAAAGAAAATTACAAAACACTACCTCAAGAAATAAAAGAGGACACTAGGAAATGGAGACACATCCCCTGCTCATGGATAGGGGGGATTAACATGATCAAAATGGCAATACTGCCCAAAGACTATACAAATTTAATGTGTTCCTTATCAGGATACCCATGACATTTTTCAAAGAAATAGACAAAACACTCCTGAAATTCATATGGAACAATAAACCCCCACAAATAACTGAAGAAATCCTTGCGAAAAAGTAGATGGTTGGCATCACCCTCCCCAACTTCAAACTGTACTACAAAGCAGTAGTAATGAAGACAGCATGGTACTGGGCTAGAAACAGACCTGCAGACCAATGGAACAGAGTGGAATATTCTGTCACAGACTCCCTAATATATGACCACTTAATATTTGATGAAGGAGCAAGAAATGTGACGTGGAACAAGGAAAGCCTCTTCAATAAGTGTTCCTGGGAAAACTGGATCACTACCTGCAAAAAAATGAACTCTGATCTCTGTCTAATGCCAGGCAAGAAAGTCAGATCAAAGTGGATTAAAGACTTCAATATCAGGCATGAATCCATAAGGTGAGTAGAGAGAACTGTAGGGAGAACTCTCCACGACATTGAAGCCAAAAGCATCTTTAAGGATAAAACAGCACTGACCATGTAAATGGAAGCAAACATAGACAAATGGAACTGCATCAAACTAAGAAGCTTCTGCGCTTCAAAAGAAACCATGACCAAATTAGAGAAAGAGCCCACAGAATGGGAAAGAATATTTACCCAATACCTAGCTGATAAGGGATTAATATCCAGGATATAGAAGACACTAGTAGATTTGTACAAGAAAAAAAAACCTCCAACCCCATCAAAAAATGGGGAGAAGAAATGAACAGAATTTTCCTCCAAATGGAATACAAATGGCCAAAAGACACATGAAAAAATGCTACACATTGCTAGCCACCAGGGAGATGCAAATTAAAACAATAATGAGATATATCATCTCACACCACAGACACTAGCGCACATTCAAAACAACAAAATCAACCAGTGCTGGGTGGATGTGGGCGAAAAGGGATACTCTTTCACTGTTGGTGCGAATGCCCACTAGTCTAGCCTTTCTGGAAAACAATATGGACAATCCTTCAAAACCTAGAAATTGAGCTTCCACATGACCCTTCATTACCACTTCTTGGAATATATCCCGAGGATGCAAAAAAGCACAGTCGAAATGACGTCTGTACCGATAACTTCATTGCAGCACTGTTCTCCATTGCCAAAATCTGGAAACAACCCAAGTACCCTGGAACAAATGACTGGTTAATGAAAATTTGGTACATCTACACAATGAAATATTATGCAGCTGTCAGGAGAGATGAAGTCATGAGATTTGCTTATATATGGATAGACATGGATAGTATGATGCTAAGTGAAATACGTGAAAAGAGAGGGACAGACATAGTAGGACTGCACTCTTTTGTGGACTATAAAACAACATAAAATGAGGCTGTTGCCCTCGGATAGTAGATACATGGGACAGATAGATTGCTCCATAGATGGAAGCCTGCCTCATGACCTAAGGCAGCTGGAATAGAGAAGGGATCACGAAGCAAATGATGACTTTAGGAAATTGTCGTGATGGGAGGTGTGTGCTGAAAGTAGGTAAAGAACCAAACATGACAATCTCTCAGTGTGTGTATTTGCAAACCATAACACCAAAAAGTAGAGAGAGAATATGGGGAATATTGTCTGCTATGGAGGCAGGGGGAGGTTGGGAAAGAGGGGGTAAGATGGTATAACAACGAAATATTGGGGATGAGGAATATGCACTGGTGGAGAGACAGGTGATTATTGTGTGATCATAAACCGAAGAAACAAACAAACAATATTCATCCTATCTCACGGTGATTCAGTAAAATTAAAAAATAAATAAACAAATAAATTTTTTAAAAAGTTAGAGTTGGTTAGCGTTAGGGTTAGTTTTAAGGCTAGGGTTAGGGTTTAGGGTTAGGGTTAGGGTTAACATTAGGGTTAGGGTTTGTTTAGGGTTAGGATAAGAGTTGGGTTGTGGTTTGGTTGTGTTAGGTTGATTAGGGTTAGATTTGGTATAGTTTAAGGTGTTAGGGTGAGGGGAAGGGATAGGCATAGGGGTACGGCTAGGATTGGCGGGGTTTGGGTTAGTTTGGGGTGGGTTAGGGTGGGTCCAGGTGTATTAGTAGGGATGTAGTCAGTGTCGGAGTAGGGGTAGTGCTTAGTGAGAAGCACTTAGGGGTAGTGGTTAGCGAGAAGAGGAGGGCTCTGGTTCCAATTAGGTGTAGGGTTAGGGCTAGATCTAGGTTTCAGTTTAAGATTACGGTTGCGTTAGAGTAGGGCTTGGTTAGGGTTATGGCTTGGTTCGGTTAAGGTTGGAGATGCATTTAGGGTTGAGGGTTAAAGTTAGGATAGGTGGTGTGTTGTGATTTTGGTTAGAGTTTGGGGTTAGTGTAGAGGTGGGGGTTGGAGTTAGGTTAGGATTATGGCATTAGGGATAGTGGAGGAATTGCATTCAGGTAGAGGTAGTCTAGGTTTAGGTTTTGGTAGGGTTTGGATAGGATTCTAAATAGGGTAAGGTAAGGGAGGGGATGTGACTTGGGTTAGACTTAGAGATAGGCAGTTAGTATACTTTCTTTATGAGCTGAAAGGTATGACTTTGTATGTACCACAGCTTCACATTGAGTTGGCACTAGCCAACGTTTACTTCAGGATCATGATTCTTGTCCCAGACATCATTACAATGGCATTGAACATGGCTCCCATTTTGTATTTATTTAGCAAGCAAGAGTTGCGGTCTCCCATTGGGCACCCACCCCTCAATCATGACTCCACAGCAGATTCCCAGCAGGTGGCCTCACGAAGACTGCTCTTAGGTCCAGCCTAAGAAGAAGCTCCTGATCAAGCAAGATGAAGGCACGGAGGGTGCTTGAGGGCAGGAGAGCTTGGTGACCCTGAAGGAGGGAATGGCCAAGTCATATCCCAGTAGTGGGCAGCCAGACCTCAGATCCCACCCTGTGAGTGGGCATCTGGAGACCCGTGTGCCTGCAGCCCATCTGGGAATGCAGTCCCCCAAGTGATACCCAGCCATAGTCACAAATTGGGCCTAGTTCCTCGGGTTTCATGGTCTTATGTTTGGGGAAGGGCAGTTCCCATGTGCTATGGAAATTAGTGGGAAACATCTAGAGCAGAATGAGGAGAGATGAGGGAACACTGGGGTCCTGGACACTCTAACGTACAGTTGTCTCCACTGCAGGCTGAAGAGAGGGAGTAAGTTTTGATGTGACAGAGGGCTAAGTTTTGGGTGCCATGGGGGACACTAGTAGCCCTTGTCTCATGCACACACTCTGCCTCCCTGACACTGACAGCCTGTTCCAAATCTCAGTGACATTTACTTTTGCAAACGAGAGGGAAGCAGAGAGGGGAGAGGTTTCCCAGGCCTGTGGAAGGGAGGACACTTCTCTGATGTTAGGACATGGGGATCGGGTCAGCCCTGACAGGGAGACACGAAAAATCTAGTTCAATTGAATCCTCAGAGTTCTGTTTCGAGATAGTCGGGGAAAGCTCTCAACTCCCTGGTTCAGACAGTGGGTACCATAACAGGGGTTCAGACATTGGGTGCCTTAACAGGGGAGGGCATTTGATTGGATGGAAGGAATTCATGAGCTCATGGAACCCTGGCAAATGACCTCACTTCCCTAGTGACCATCCCCAACTGCCTTAGAACCCTGGTTCCCTAGTGGGTTCATTTTCGAGAAAGTGAGCTGGCCGTCTAGTTCACTCGAATTGAGAAGCAATCGACATGTTGTCACGATTTCTTCCTGTGTTCAGGGGCTCTGGACTGAGGCGAGACCAGAGTGAGGGTCATCGCTTTCCCTGCAGAGTGTGGAGGAGGGCTCCTCCCCACCCACAACCCCTCTCCCAGGTAAGGAGGACCTCAAGGGTAGTCCTGGCGAACAGGGTCAATAGTTCACAGTTGTGTAGCACCTCAGTGGACTCACACCCTGTTCCTGCGTGTGTGTGTGTGTGTGTGTGTACGTCTGTGTATGTGGATGTGTGTGTGTGTCAATTAAATATTATTGTTTAAGTATGTGGGCTGTGGGCTATGGGCCAAGGGAGTCTGAGGAGAGTGAAGTTGTTTTCTTATGGGAAGGAACAGCTTCCTCGTGATGGAAGGCTGTTTGTGTCATGAACTCTTCTTGACAAAACAGTTTTTAAGTCTTGAATCCCGGTGAGATACTCAGTTTCAAAGTTGTTCTTGACTGAGTTTCAGTCATACACATTCTAACACTAGTTCTTTCACCAGTGTATATTTCCCACCACCAATGTTCTTAGCTTCCTAGCCACCACCCTCACCTTTATGTCACACAATATTTTTCTGACTTTGTCTCTCTCTGTGGGTCTCTGTGTCTCTGTGTCTCTGTGTCTCTCTCTCCCCTCTCTCTCTGTCTCTGTATATCTGTTTCTCTCTGTCTTCCTTTCTCTCTCCTATCTCCTGTCTCTTTTCGACCATTATAGTTTCCAATATAGGTTATCATGCTAATTCCTTTCCCTACTTTCAGCACACAGTTCTTATTCACAGTTATAATTTCCAAATACTTTGTCATAGTAGTCCTTTATCGATCATAACTGCCCTCCTTTTCTACCCCCAATCTCGTGGACCCGTCATCCTGGTGCTTGTTTCTACTGTACTTGGAAACTTATTTCATATTATGTTTTTCCATATATATATATATGGAAGCTTAGAATATTTGGTATACATACAAGTGGTACAATATGGAAAGTATCATGCTAAGCGAAATGAGTCAGAAAGAGAGGGATAGACATAGAAAGATTGCATTCATCTGGGGGATATAAAGTAACAAAGTATGAGATTAATACCCAAGAATAGCTGAGATCAGCACCAGGAGGATTACTCCATAACTTAGAGGCCAGCCGGGTATCCTAGAGGAAAGGGCTATTCAGATAGAGAAGGGAGCACCAAATAAAGGATGTTTGGAGGATCCTCCCAGGAGGGGAGATGCATGTCGAAAGTAGACTATGGACTGAACATGTTTGCCACTCAATGCCTCTTTTGCAGACCACAACACCCAAAAGGAGAGAGAGAACACAGGGGATTGCCCTGCCACAGAGACGGGGGGATGGGGGGATGGGGGTGGGAGGGATATTATCCATGGTGGTGGAAAATGGGCACTGGTGGAGGGATGGGTATCTGATCATTGTATAATTGAAACCAAAGCACAAAAAATTGTAAATCTACAACTTTAAAAAAAAATAAAATAAAATAAAGGGGGAAAAAAAAATAAAAAAAAAAAAGAATATTTGGTATATATATATATATGCTGTGTAATATTCTGTTGTATAGATGGACCATAATGTTCTTCTTCAGTCCTCTGTTCTCGACACTCACCCTGTTTCCAGATTCAGGCTATTGTGAACAGTGCTGCCATGCACATAGAAGTGCCATTGATATTTCAGCTGTGTGTGTTAGGGTTATTTCCTCAAACTGACATTGCTGGGTCACATGGAAACTTAATTTCTAGTTTTGGGGGGAATGGCCATATTGTTGTCCGAAAAGGCTGGGCCAGTCGGCCTTACCCAAACAATGACTGAAAGCCCCTTTCTCCCGCATCTGTGCCAGGACTGGTTGTTCTTGTTCCTTTTGCTGTGTGCAGTCTCTGTTGTGAGAGATGATATTTCACTGTTGGACCAAACCGATTGTTCAAGGGATTCCCCGTGTCAGGTTCCTCCCTGGGGTGACAGTCACTGTGTTGCAGAGCTCAGCTCGGGACATCCCTGTGGATCCGCTGGTGGAAAGAAGCTGTTCTACCTCCCAGGACCTGGGCTCGGGGCCGAGCACCTGCAATGACACCCAGTGCCCGAAACAGGTGAGCAGGCAACTGGGTCTCCCACACACAGGGACTGAGATAGGGAGGTGGGTGCAGAGCCCAGACCCCAGCCCAAGACACCCGCGATTCTTCCATGGTGTCCACTTGGGGTGTCCCACAAGGTGTCCACGGCCCATCTCAGAGTGATCCAAAACCCAATGCTCTCCAGCACAGGGTCATCTAAAGTCTATCAGCCCGAGTCCTCGCAGATATGGAGGCTACTGTTTCTGCCCCGAGGAGCTGGTTTCCCGCAGTTCTGGGCTCCAGCCCCTCAGCACCTGGCCCCTTGGGAACTCACTGACCTTCTTGCCCCCCCCCCCAGGAGCTGGAGAAACCTGTGTGCCCACGGTCTCTGGATAAGACCTCCACCATGTTGATCCTCGGTATGGAAACTATGGACATGTTGATCTCCCTGGTGCCAGCCCTGCCCGAGAGGAAGTTTTCATCTGTCACCACCATTCTTCCTGCTGGTCTGGAGTTCCCTATTTCTCCGCGGATCCTGAAGCAGATGCTGTGCTGGTGAGAGCCGCCCCGCCAGCCCTGGGCCGTGTCTGCCTCCATACTGGGGTGCTCAAAAGGAGCCGGGCCGCTCTGAGTGTCTGCTGGTTCTGAACACAGTGGTTGAGGGAGAATCACGCAAGGTCCTGGAGGGAGACGTGGGATTACATTGGACAGGTGCTAGTCTGCTGCCTGGTCTCCTGACCATGAGCTTCTTGTTCATTCTTGTTCCCGCCCCTCTGCAGAATTGCAGCTTGGCACTCAAAGCCTGTGGATAGGACCCCCAAAGTACATGGATAAGAACCCCCCTCCCCACTCCAAAGTATATCAGTTTTCCAAGCCCTTGTCTTCCTGTCGGTGTTGCTGTGGGCGATTAGACGTTCCTAGGTGACACATAGATGTCCCAGCACCCGGGGACAGCAGAAGAATTTGGTGTTTTGGTCATTCCATATGTCAAAGCAGCACCTAGTTGTGCAGCATTTCTCCACACAACATTGTCACAGGAGAGCAGAGCGACTCCCTGGGACTCAGTCTTGGTCTGAGCTCAGAATCCTGCCGTGTGTCTAGACACTCCATGGGCCACTGTCCTGCTTCCTCTAGGTCTGAATGCCTCCTCCCATACTTGGAGCAAATTCTCAAGTCTGAAGATGCACTGAAGCAGTGAGTGGTCCAGGGCCCAGACTGGGCCTGCCTGTCCCCATTCAGATTGGACACACGGGGCTGTGTTGGGTGCCATGTGTGGGCAGAAGCCAGAGCTCAGGCATCATTTTCCCACAACGGGAACCTCCCTGACAGGGTTTCTGAGTCAAACGGGGCTTTAGACATTTCTCAGGGCTCAGGAAAAAGAGCAGATTGGGCTGGGTCTCCCTGAGTGACCCACACTCCCTGCCCCAAAACACCTTATCTGGCCTCCTCTCAACCCTCCTGCAGAGCATCCTGGGCCTGCAGCAGCAGATGTGCCCAGCAGGTGCTCTAGAATTCACAACAGCCCAGGACAAGCCCAAATGGGAAGGGTCATTCTCATTAACTTGTGGTCAGAGGGCTGGGGACCCACTCACAGGTTCCTTGTTGGATCTTCTCAGCGGTATAATGGCTCAGCAGGCTCTTGGTGAGGGGACCTTTTCTGGGAGCAGGGGAGGCGCATTCCAGGGTCCTTAGTCTGCTCCCCGCACTCTCCCCAGAGCTCTGAGTCCCGTGTATGGGCCCTGGCCTGAGTGCTCTGCTGAGTTGCTGTGCTGTGTCCCCATGCCATGCATGTTGGGCTGCATCCAGGCGCATCTGTCTGGCTCCGGCTTCCAAGTGCACGTGAAGAAGGAGCTTCTCCTGACCGCTCTGACCTGGGCCCAGGGTAAATGCCCTGCCCTCTGGGGTGGCCGGGATCCTGCATGTCGTGCTCTGGGGGACAGGGCTCCTCTCTTACTGACTGTTGCTTGGCGGGACCCTGAGTAGTGCTCCTTCTTCTCAGAGGTTGCTCCAGCCCCAGCAGTTGTCCCAGACCCACCTGACGAGCTGGGCCTGCCTCCGCGGGCTGCCCTAGAACCGGAGCCTGTCAAAGCAACAGTGGCAGCCGCAGCAGCATGGGCAGAGCTGGAGGAGGCCGGGTCTGCAGACATGCATGGTGCCAGCCCGTGTGCAGAGGCCAGCAGGGCCAGCGAGGCAGCTGAGGGCTCCCACGAGGAGCGTGGGAGTGAGCAGGTCTCCATCAGCACGTTTCCTCCCCGACTGGTGGCCGAGCAGCTGACCCTCATGGATGTGGTGAGAGGCAGCACCCGCCCACCCCTGCCTTCCCGGCACCTCTTTGGGCAGCGGCCCTCATAGCCCTCACTCACCCCTGTGCTGGCTCCCTGACTTGCACCATTCCGGATGGCTGAGATGGTGCATGTCAGGGGGACATGAGACGGGGTGTTTGTCCGTGAGCTCAGACAAGAGCAGTGGGGGATCCCTGCCCTTGTGCCGCAGTGACTGGTGTCAGGGGTCCGAGTGTCGCTGCGGTCTGAGCATCCAGGTCTCCTCCATGAGGCCCCTCAGCGAGGTTCCACTCAAGGGGGACGCAGGAACCAGCCCCCTGACAGCTGACACAGGGGAATGTGCCTCTGAGGGGCGCAGAGAGGGAACAGGGAAGGCCCTGAGCCTGTAGCACCCCAGAGCTGTCAGAGGGGCCTTGTGCCCACAACCCGCAGTCTGTCTGGTTTCCGGTATCCTGAGCCCTCAATGCCCAGCACAGCTCACAGGCCGATGTGACACTGGCTGTGTCCTGTGTCCTGTCTCCTTGGGGGTGCCATGGGTGAGCCTGTTCCTCTCCCCAGGAGCTGTTCCTGGAGCTGCTGCCCTTCGAATGCCAGGGGATCTTCTGGTCCAACAGGAAGAGGCCGAACTACAAGCGTGACTGTGCCACTGTGCGTCCTATTGAGAGACAATTCATCACCGTGGCCACCTGTGTCCTCACCACCTGCCTTGGGGACCTGAGCCTGCCTGCACGGGCACGAATGCTGGAGTACTGGATCCTGGTGGCCCAGGTATGTTGGGGGCAAGAGCCCCTGTGGATTTGGAGGCACTGGATTTCGGAGGCCGTCCAAGTGTGGGCCTATCGTCCTGCCTTCTCCTTCCTCTAGCTGTGCCCACTGTCACCGAGGGTTTCCTTGGGGATCACCCTGTCCCCCGTAGATCCCAGACTCTCATTGTCCCCAGTGTTTGAGCTCTGCACTGTGGCCTGTGGGTGCTCAGACTGCAGCTGCCCTGTCTCCCGCTCTCACCTCCCAGGAGTGCCAGCGTCTTCACAACTGGGCATCCACCAACGCCATCCTCTATGCCCTGCAGAGCCCCGTCATCCGCAGACTCCGCCGGACGTGGCGGCATGTATCCTGGTGGGTGCCCCCAAGGCTGTGGGCTCTGCGCTCTGTCTGCAGTGCCCCTCAGTGCACTGGGACCCCTGGGGAAGCAGCCTGGGGGCCCAGGCGTTGGGCAGTGAGTGGGACTCAGGAATTTCACCTGAGCTCTGGTTCTGATCCCAGTTTCCTTAAGTGTCGGGGATGGAGAGAGCCAGAAATAGAATATGTGGAGTTGGGATCCCCAGTGCCGAACTGTCTGTGAACCCCCCCCCCCCCAGGCTACTGGGCCTGTGTGGATGCCAAATTCTGGGTGTTCTGCACCAGTGATGCTGGCACCCCGGAAAGAGAGTGACTCTGGATATGGGGGTGGGTCTTGGTGCATGGTCTCAGACTGGACTCAGGCATGCAGGGCGTGTCCATCCCACTAGCTCCATCTGAATCACAGACGTTTAGTTTGTTCCTGGTCACGGATCCCCATGTCCAGGTCTCAGCCCAAACCAAGCTGTGCACAGTGGGATTGGGGGCCCTCAGTCGCCCCCTACTGGTCCTGAGCTCATGCTGCCGGAGCCTAGGACACTGCACAAGCAGCTGTTGCCCACTAGTGTCCCACCCAGGGTCCAGGGGATGCAGGGAAAATCCCTAAGGACAAAAAAGTACCCTTCCTAGGCGGAGCCAGTGGAAGCTGAGGGCCCTGAGAAGACAGGCCCAGCGACATAGCCGCTGCAAGCCCCCAGAGGTAGTGTGCAGCCTGGAGACCAGGAGGGAGGAAGGAGGGAGTAGGGGCGGGTGCTGGGCTCCCAGGTGGTTTCTGTGACTTTCCAGTCTTCTCTGCATGGGCAGGGTAGGCATGTGGGAGGGTTTAGAACCTGTTGGGATTTCTGGGGGAAGGAGGCCATGGGGGCATCGGCGTGGGGTTGCTGCTCTGTATGGGGGCTGCAGGTTCTGCTGATGCTGCTCTCCTCAGTCTGGGCCTGAGGGAGGAGAGTGGGGGCCAGATGTGTGGGCACAGAGGCTCAGTGACTGGTGATCGTTCCCAGGACGAGCAGGGATGCTGCTTAACATCCTGGATAAAGAACCTTGGAAGAGGACAGGAGAGACCCCTGGAGCAGGTGAGGGGCGTGTGTGGGACTCAGGGACAGGGGTGGCCCCCACCAGGGTCTCCCCTCAGAAAGGAGGCCCGTCTTTGCCCTGCCTCCTGATGACCCTGTCTCTATGCTCAGGGCAGAGCAGGCGCCTGCAGAGCTTGTGCGTGGAGGGCAGAGGGGGCGCCCCAGGGAGAGTGCAGGGACCTGGAGCTCAGGGAGGCTCAGCTTTGAGGGGAAGTGGACCTTGGGGGTGATCTCGGCGGGGGGGCCTCCCACTTACCTCGAGCCAGGCGTGGGAGGGTGAGGCCTAGAGGTTTCCTGGGGAACCCATGGGCAGAGCCCCTTTGTAACAGCACCTTCGGCACAGGGCGCGATCACCTTCATGGGGCACTACCTCCAGGAGCTGGAGAAACTGGACAGAGACATGTCGGTTTCTGAGGTGAGTGGGGTGGGTCTGGGGAAGCCTGCATTTAACCACCCTTTGCATCTCAGTCCTGGGCAGCCTTCTTGAGGGAGACTCCCGGGAGATCCCTGAGCACAGGGTTGAATGCCCGAGGCAGGAGCAGCACGGGGCAACAAGGTTTCATCTCCAGTTCCAGGGGATCAACACAACCCCTGGAGTAGATCCACCTGAGGTCAAAGGCATCCCCAAGACCCTCCTTATGCAAGAGGCGGGGGCAGAGAGACGTCAGGATCCACCTCAGGGACAAGGTCCTTGTTCCCACAGTGACATCCACAGTCTGTCAGAGGCCAGTAGGCCTGAGTCCCTGACCCCCAGGCCCATTCTTTGAGCTCAGAGCCTTGCAGAGAGTCCCCTGGGACCATTTCTCATGCATTGGATGTTTGCTTCCAGGGGGAGGAGGTCAACAAGGAGAAATTCACAAAGGTGCACAGGGTGAACCTGAGGGCAATGGAGGAATGGACT
Source organism: Sorex fumeus (assembly GCF_029834395.1). Lineage (NCBI taxonomy): Eukaryota > Metazoa > Chordata > Mammalia > Eulipotyphla > Soricidae > Sorex > Sorex fumeus. The sequence continues at coordinate 49,189,124 of NW_026606118.1, forward strand.
GGACTTCCCCATCCCCTAGTCCTCTGTTGAGTCCTTCTTGACTCTGTCCCTCTGGCCTGACACTTAGAGTAGGAGAATGAATCAATGGAAGACCCATATGTGCGTGTGGGGCCAGAGATCCACCAAGGACAACTTCCTGGTGGAGGGGTGTTATCTGAACTCAGAAAGTGGAGATGCTCATCAGATAGACTGAACTGGGGGTCCCTCTGGAATTTTTCTTCTAGTCTGCCTGTATGGCGCCACACCCCACTCAGGCCTTTCTCTTCCTTCGCTATGTCCCAGGAAAAGAAGATCCTCCAGCAGATTGCCCTGCTCCAGGAGGCCGCGGAGTACCCACACCTGCAGCCCCACGAGCAATTTCTCACCTTGTTCGACGACCTGGAGCTGATCACGGAGGATGAAAGGTGGGAAGGACAGGCCCGTTCGAGGGAGGGTCTGGGCTCCAGTCCTGGGTCAGTCTGCGTCGTGTCCATGGACCAACAGCCCAGACTGTTTTGCAGTCTGGAACCTTCTGGTCTCCTGAGCCTGGCAGCGACCGTGTTAGTGTGACTCACCAAGCACTGCCTCTCTGTCCCCAGCAGAGAGTGACTCTGGGTGTGGGGATGGGTCTTGGTGCATGGTCTCAGACTGGATTCGGGCATGCAGGGCGTGTCCATCCCACTAGCTCCATCTGAATCGCAGCCGTTTAGTTTGTTCCTGGTCACGGATCCCCATGTCCAAGTCTCAGCACTCACTGCCCAAATCAAGCTGTGCACAGTGGGATTGGGGGGCCCTCAGTCGCCCCCTACTGGCCCTGAGCTCATGCTGAGGGAACCTAGGACACTGCACAGGCAGCTGCTGCCCACTAGTGTCCCACCCAGGGCCCTGGGGATGCAGGGAAATTCCCTAGGGACAAAAATGTGTCCTTCCTAGGCGGAGCCAGTTGAAGCCGAGGGCCCTGAGAAGACAGGCCCAGCGACATAGCCGCTCCAAGCCCCCAGAGGTAGTGTGCAGCCAGGAGGCCTGCAGGGAGGAAGCAGGGAGGAGGGGCGGGTGCTGGGCTCCCAGGTGGTTTCTGTGACTTTCCAGTCTTCTCTGCATGGACAGGGTAGGCGTGTGGGAGGGATTAGAACCTGTTGGGTTCTCTTGGGGCAGGAGGCCCTGGGGGCATCGGAATGGGGCTGCTGCTCTGGGTGGGGGCTGCAGGTTCTGCTGATGCTGCTCTCCTCAGTCTGGGCCTGAGGGAGGAGACTGGGGGCCAGATGTGTGGGCACAGAGGCTCAGTGACTGGTGCTCGTTCCCAGGAGGAGCAGGGATGCTGCTTCACATCCTGGATAAAGAACCTTGGGAGAGGACAGAGTGACCCCTGGGGCAGGGGAGGGGTGTGTGCGGGACTCAGGGACAGGGGTGGCCCCCACCAGGGTCTCCCCTCAGAAAGGAGGCCCGTCCCTGCCCTGCATCCTGATGACCCTGTCTCTATGCTCAGGGCAGAGCAGGCGGCTGCAGAGCTTATGCATGGAGGGCAGAGGGGACGCCCCAGGGAGAGTGCAGGGACCCGGAGCTCAGGGAGGCTAAGCTGTGAGGGCTGCTGGACCTTGGGGGTGATCTCAGGGGTGGCTCCCACTTACATGGAGCCGGCGTGGAAAGCTGAGGCCTGGGGGTGTCCTGGGGACCCCATGCGCAGGGCCCCTTTCTAATAGCCCCTTTGGCACAGGGCGTGATCCCCTTCATGGGGCCCTACCTCCAGGAGCTAGTGAAATTGGACAGAGACATGGCGGATTCTGAGGTGAGTGGCCTGGGTCTGGGGGAGCGTGCATTCAACCACCCTCTGAATCTCAGTCCTGGGCAGCCCTCCTGAGGGAGACTCCCGGGACTTCCTGAGCACAGGGTTGAATGCCCGAGGCAGGAGCAGCACAGGGCAACAAGGTCTTGTCTCAAGTTCCAACAGAAACGCTGGAGTAGATCCACCTGAGGTCAGAGGCATCCCCAAGACCCTCCGTATACAAGAGGCATGAGGCAGAGGGACCTCAGGATCGACCTCAGGGACAAGGTCCTTGTCACCACAGTGACATCCACAGTCTGTCAGAGGCCAGTAGGCCTGAGTCCCTGACCCCCAGGCCCATTCTTTGAGCTCAGAGCCTTGCAGAGAGTCCTCTGGGACCATTTCTCATGCATTGGATGTTTGCTTCCAGGGGGAGGAGGTCAACAAGGAGAAATTCACAAAGGTGCACAGGGTGAACCTGAGGGCAATGGAGGAATGGACCGGACTTCCCCATCCCCTAGTCCTCTGTTGAGTCCTTCTTGACTCTGTCCCTCTGGCCTGACACTTAGAGTAGGAGAATGAATCAATGGAACACCCATATGTGCGTGTGGGGCCAGAGATCCACCAAGGACAACTTCCTGGTGGAGGGGTGTTATCTGACCTCAGAAAGTGGAGATGCTCATCAGATAGAGTGAACTGGGGATCCCTCTGGAATTTTTCTTCTAGTCTGCCTGTATGGCGCCACACCCCACTCAGGCCTTTCCCTTCCTTCGCTATGTCCCAGGAAAAGAAGATCCTCCAGGAGATTGCCCTGCTTCAGGAGGCCGCGGAGAACTACCACCTGCAGCCCCATGAGCAATTTCTGACCTGGTTCGACGACCTGGAACTGATCACAGAGGAGGAAAGGTGGGAGGAACAGGCCCAGTCGAGGGAGGGTCTGGGCTCCAGTCCTGGGTCAGTCTGTATCGTGTCCATGGACCCACAGCCCAGACTGATTTGCAGCCTGGACCCTGCTGGTCTCCTGAGCCTGGCAGGGACCGTGTTAGTGTGGCTCACCAAACACTGCCTCTCTGTCCCCAGCTGCGTCCTGTCCTTCCAGCGGGAGCCCTCGACTAAGCCATCCAACCCACGACACCGCCAGGAACGAGCTTCAGGCGAAGCCAGTGTGTATACTGGATTTGACATCCCCTTCACTTCTTTCCGTTCTTAAACAGCCTCAACTCTCATATTTCATATTTACACTTAGTTTAGAATTAAAACAATTGACAGAAAGAATGTGTCCTTTTGCAATTTCCTAGTGTCTCAACTTTTCTCCCTGGTCTTCCCCACAAACCAGCAGCAGCTGTTTATGGGCCTGCAGCCTGGGGTGTGGAGATTCTTATCCAGTCCTTCTGGATTAGATTGGGGTGGAGTAATAGCACAGTGGATAGGGTGTTTGCCTTGCAGGCGGCCAACCCAAGTTCGATATTTGTGTCCTCTTGGAAAGCCCGGCAAGCTACCGAGAGTATCCCGCCCGCACGGCAGAGCCTGGCAGCTCCCCTGGCGTATTCAATATGCCCAAACCACTAAGAACAAGTCTCCCAACGGAGATGTTCCTGGTGGACGCTTGAGCAAATTGATAATCAATGGGAGGACAGTGCTACAGTGCTATCCATAAGAAACTCCTTGGTTTTCTGAAACTTCCTTTGGACACAGGAATCTTAGGTGGCCCCCACTGTTGGGAAAGGCTCTGCTTCTTCCTGTGTGTATCCCCTGCACACCAGGGCTTGTCTCAGTGTTGGGGAAGCTCTTGCACTTTTTTGGGATATCTGCGGGATACCTTCTGGTAGATCCTCCAGCAGGGCAGATGCAATCTCTGCAGCCTCATCCTCTCGTGGAGGTTTTTAGCAGGAAAAAACTGGATTCTCTGGCCAGGAGTGATGAAAAACACACACACAAAAAAAAAACATAAAAAGTAAAAAATAACAATTGTTTTTTTTGCCACACCCAGCAGTATTGATGGCTTATCTCACTGTTCTCTCGAGTCACTCCTGGCAGAGCATGGGGCATGAAAGGTGTCGGGGCAAAACAGTGGTCAGTCACGTGCATGTGATGTGTTGGAGTGAAACAGTGGTCAGTCATATGCAAGACAAGAGCCTTGACTCTGGTCACTGGCTCTCAGATCCCAGAAGCCCAATTTGAAGCAACATTGTGTGGAGTGAATTGTTTCAAGGCAGCTGGCTTCATGCTCTGAAGAGAACTAATTGTTACGGGTTATATGGACCCCTAAGCCTGCCCTTCTGGCAAACTGAAGGGAGAGGCCTGTGTGCTCTAGGGAGTGTTGTGTGTGTGTGAGTGTGTGTTTGTTTAGGAGGTGCTCTAGGGAATGTGTGTGATGGAGATGCTCCAAGGACTGTGTGTCTGTGTGTGAAGGATTTGCTCTAAGGCACGCGCTCGTGTGTGTGTGTGTGTGTGTGTGTGTGAAGTAGGCGCTATAAGGAGTTTGTGTATGTGTGAAGGAAGTGCTCTAGGTAGTGTATGTGTGTGTGTGTGTGTGTGTAAGAAGCTGCACTGAGGAGTGTGTTTATATGAAGGAGTTTCTCTAGGGAGTGTGTTTGTGTGTAGGAGGTTCTCTAAAGTGTGTGTGTGAAGATGCTCTAAGGAGCGTGTGTGTGCATGTGTAAAGGAGGTGCTCTAAGGAGTCTGTGAGTTTTTGTGCAGTGTGTAGTGTGGTGCTCTAGGGAGTGTGTGTGTGAGTGTGTGTAGGAGGTGCTCTAGGGAGTTTGTGTGTTTGCAGGAGATTTCTAAAGATTGTGTGTGAAAGTACTCGAAGGTGCATATGTGCGTGTGTGAAGAAGACGTTCTAAGGAGTGTGTGTGTGAGGTGTTCTCTGAAATGTGTGTGAGTCTGTGTCAAGGAGGTTCTCTAGTGTGTGTGTGTGTGTGTCTGTGTGTGAATAAGTTGCTCTAGGGAGATGCATGTATGTGTAGGTGGTGTTCTAAGGAGTGTGTGTGTGAGTGTGTGTTTAGGAGTTACTCTAAGGAGTGTATGTTTGTAGGAGGTGCTCTAAGGAGCGTGTGTATGTGTGTGTGAAGGAGGTGCTCTGAGGAGTGTGTGTCTGTGTGTGAAGGAGATGCTCTAGGGAGTGTGTGTTTGTGTGTGTGTGTGAAGGAGATACTCTAGGGAGTGTGTGTGAAGGAGGTGTTCTGAGGAGTGTGTGTCTGTGTGTGAAGGAGATGCTCTAGGGAGTGTGTGTTTGTGTGTGTGTGTGTGAAGGAGATACTCTAGGGAGTGTGTGTGAAGGAGGTGTTCTGAGGAGTGTGTGTCTGTGTGTGAAGGAGATGCTCTAGGGAGTGTGTGTTTGTGTGTGTGTGTGTGAAGGAGATACTCTAGGGAGTGTGTGTGAAGGAGGTGTTCTGAGGAGTGTGTGTCTGTGTGTGAAGGAGATGCTCTAGGGAGTGTGAGTGTGTGTGTGAAGGAGACACTCTAGAAAGTATGTGTGTGCAGGAGGTGCTCTAAGGAGTGTTTGTGTGTCTGTGTGTGAAGAACATGCTCTAGGGAGTGTGTATGTGAAGAATGTGTTCTACGGAGTGTGGGTGTGGGAGAGTGTGTATAGGAGGTACTCTCAGCGGTGTGTGTATGTGTAGGAGGAGCTCTAAGGAGCATGCAGGTGCATGTGAAGTAGGTGCTCTGAGCAGTGTGTGTCTGTGTGTGAAGGAAATGCTCTGGGGAGTGTGTGTGTGTGTGTGTGTGTGTGTGTGTAAAGGAGGTGCTCTAAGGAGTGTGTGTGTCTGTGTGAAGGAGGCACTCTAAGGAGTGTGTGTGTAAAGGAGGTGCTCTAGGTACTGTATGTGTGTGTGTGTGTTTGTGTGTGTGTGAGGAGGTCCTCTGAGGAGTGTGTGTCTATTATGGAGGTATCTCAGGAGCCTGTGTGTGTGCATATGTGAAGGAGGTGCCCTAGGGAGTTTGTGTGTGTAGTAGGTGCTCTAGGGAGTATGTGTGTTTGTGTGTAGGAGGTGTGCTAGGGAGTGAGTGTGTATGTGTAGGAAGTGCTCTAAAGAATGTGTGTGCAGAACATGCTCTAAGGATCGTGTCTGTGTGTGCATGTGTGAAGGAGGTGTTCTAGCAGTATGTGTGAGGTGTTCTAGGGAGTGTGTGTGTCTGTGTGAAGGAGGTGCTTTAAAGACTGTGTGTCTGTGTGTGAAGAAATAGCTCTAGGGAATGTGAGTGTATGTGTTGGTGCTGTTATAAGGAATGTGTGTGTGTGTGAGTGTGAGTAGCAGGTAATCCAAGGAGTGCGTGTGTAGGCGCACTTAGAGCACTAAGTAGTGTGCATATGTGTGTGTGAGGAGGTTCTCTAAGGAGTGTAAGTGTGTGAAGCAGATGCTCTAGGGAGTGCGTGTGTGTTTGTGTGAAGCGTGTGCTTTAGGGAGTGTGTGTCTGTGTCCATGTGTGAAGGAAGCACTCTAAGGAGTGTGTGTGTGTGTGTGTGTGTGTGGGTGTGGATGTGTGAAGGAGGTGCTCTAGGTATAGAATGTGTGTGTGTGTGTGAGGAAGTGTTCTGGGGAGTGTGTATGTATGAAGGAGGTGCTCTAGGGAGTGTGTGTGTGTGTATGTAGGAGGTGCTGTAGGAAGTTTTTTTTTGTGTGTGTAGGAGTTTCTGTAAGCAGTGTGTGTGTCCTTGTGTGTAGGAGGTGCTCTAATGAGTGTGTGTGAGTGTATGTGTATGTAGGAGGTAGTCTAGGGAATTTGTGTGTGTGAGAGAGTGTGTCATTGGTGGTCTAGGGAGTGTGTGTATGTGAGTGTGTGTGTGTAGGAGGTGCTCTATGGAGTGAGTGTGTGTATAGGAGGTGCTCTAAGGAGTGTGTTTGTGTGTAGGAAATGCTCTAAAGCTTGTGTGTGAAGGAGCATGTGTGTCTGTTTGTGAAGGAGATTGTCTAGGGAGTGTGTGTGTTTGTGTGAAGGAGGTGCTCTAGGGAGTGTGTGAACATGTGTGAAGGATGTGCTCTAAGGATTGTGTGTTTGTGAAGGAGATTCTCTAGGGAGTGTGTGTGTGTGTGTGTGTGTGTGTGTGTGTGCATGTATGAAGGAGGTACTCTTAGGTCTGTGTGTGTGAAGGAGATGCTCAAGGGAGTGTGTGTGTGTGTGTGTGTGTGTGTGTGTGTGTGTGTGTGTGAAGGAGGTGCTCTTCTGAGTGTGGGGGCAGGGCAGCGAGGAGGCTCAGGGAGAGATGTTGTGTCAGGGAATGGACGACCACTTCCAGGCTCTCTTCCCTTCCCCCTCACTCTTCAGGGCTCACCAGGACTGTAGGAATAATGGCCACGACGGCTCCAAACCTGGCCTCAGACCTCAGAGGATGCTGCTGGTTGAACCTGGGATCCATCTCTGAGGGCTCCTTAAAGATCACGAGGGAGAGACCATCCCTGAGGGTTCAGCACCCTGCATTCAGCATCCCTGCTGCCTGTCTTTCCCATGGGAACCCCATGGTCTTTGTGCATCTGGGTCACCCGCCGGTCACCCAGCTCTGTCTGAGAGCTAATTCAGTCCACCTCTCTCTCCTTCCTCCAAGAATGTCCAGCTCCTCTGTCAGCCCTCTGAGCAGCCAGTGTCCTGGCCACCAGGGTCCGTTGTGGTCATCTTTGGTTCTTCTTCCAAATATCCTTGTTTCAGACCATCTAAAACGGCCCTACTGGCTTTTTCCAAAAATGACATACACTAAACACGTGTAGTGGCTGTATAGGAGATATATAGGAGAAATATTTCCATCCTCTGTGGGGCATAACAGACTATGAGTGATTATACATTACTCGTTTTTTCTCTTAAATAAATGAAAATCAGGTGGACATGTTGATTTTTGTCTTCACTTTTTTTTTATTTGTATGCCAAACCCTGCAATCCGCAGGGCTTTCTCTGGGCTCTGTGCTCAGAAATCACTCCTTGCAGTGCCTGGGGGACCCTGTGCGGTGCCAGGTATCGAACTGAGGTTGGTCAAGTGCAAGGCAAGTGCCTTAACTACTGTACTATCTCTCCATCCCAGTCATCCATTTTAAGAGCTAAGGATAGGAACAAATAATTCATTTCTTAATAGATAACAAAGAATACATATGAGCATGTGTGCAAAATGGCCGATAACCCAAGAAACTTGAAATGAAGTGAGATCTCATGCCCTACCCCTTCTTCAGAGATGAAAATCTGTGTTGATCATATTCCATGCTGGAAAAGTCTGGGAGGAAAAGGGAATTTTCATGACTAGTTGGAAGGACATAATGAATAGCCTTGATCTGCAGGGCAGCATGATGGTGAATAAAAAGGCAGAAAATGGAAAAGTCTAAAGGTCTAGCTGTGTCCCCTGGGGCCCTTTCTCATGCATTGGCTGTTTGTTTCCAGGGGGAGGAGGTCAATAAGGAGGAATTCGCGAAGGTGAGCACCTGGGAATCCAGGGAAACAGAGGAGTGGACCCTACTTCCTGTCTCATGGTGCCCTGTCAGATCCTCCTTGTCTCTGTCCTTCTGGCCTAACACTCGTAGTAGTAGCAGAATGAAACAATGGAAGACACAGGTGTGGGTGGGTGGCAGCATTCATCAAGGAGAACTTCCTGGTGGAGGGTCTGACCTCAGAAAAGTGGAGATGCTGATGGGCAGAGTGAAGGGAGATCCCTGTGGAAATTTCCTTCTAGTTGGCCTTTGGGCAGCCCTGGACGATGCCGCACCCCACTCGGGCCTTTCCCTTCGGTCCTTCGCCATGGCCCAGGAAAGAAGATCTTCCGGGAGATTGCCCTTCTCCAGGAGGCTGCGGATAACTACCACCTGCAGCCCCACGAGCAGTTTCTCACCTGGTTCGAGGCCCTGGAGCTGGTCACAGAGGAGGAGAGGTGGGAGGGACACGCCTGATCTGAGGAGGGCCCAGGCTCCAGTTCCTGGGACAGCCTGGAATGTCATGCACTCCTTTGTCAGGATGACTTGGGTTCTAGCCTGGAGGATTTGCACACTGGCCACAAGGGGGCAGGACATGCCTGAAATTCTGGTAAAACTGAGGTGGGAAATGTACATGCAGAGCCCACTATGACTGTGTTTCAGCTTCAGGAACGAGGGCATCTCTGCAGCCCAGCTGGGGTGAAGTGAGGAGAGTTCGAGTCCACCCCTGAGCGCATTCCATGACTGTGTTGTTCAGAGCATTGGTGTCATTGATGTTACTAAAATTGACCCAGGAGTCCTGCCATAAAGGACCAAATGAGAGGTCAGATACATCCCAGAACCCAAATGAGGGTACACAGGGGTTCTGTGATCCTTGGGGTTGGAGGGAGAAAAAGGGTCCTGGGCTCTCAGGAGCTGGGTCACTAAGGGTGACCCAGGAGCAGGCAGCATTAGGGAGGCACTTGTCTGGGAGAGGGGCTTTGAGCGCTGACCTGAGATGAAAAGGGGGTCCAGGGTGGCAGCTCGGAGCTGGGAGGAGACAGGAGGGGCGGGGAATCCGGGCAGCGCACAGAGATGGCGCCTGCTGCAGAGGGACATGTCCCAGCCTCTGCATGGACCAGCTCCCATGCATGTGCTTGTGAATCCTGCACACACGGACCGAACCTCAGGTCAGGGTGAGCATCAGATGTGGCCTGCAGCCTCAGCCTTGCTCACTGGAAATTCTCTGCCCCAACCTCCCCAGAGGACCAGGGCTGAGTTTCTTCTGTTTGTGGTTCTAAACTCTGTCTTTGTTTCCCACGTGACTTACAAGCCATGGCACTAAATACATTATCCCTCATCTCCGGCATCCCTGAGAGAGCTAGACAATCACACAGAGAAACAGAAATGGAATCCTAAAAAATAGGGAAACAAACAAACAAACAAACAAACAAACCAGCAAGCTTTTTGATGGGGATGCAAAGGGAGATGCCTTGGGTGGAGGCATCCCCAGACGTCTGTGCGTGCCGGTTCCACTTGGCCCAGCCTTCAGGTTGTAGTTGCAGAGTTCTTCCCAAGACACCGAGGGGAGAGGTAGGGACTCCAAATCCACCTCTCTATACAGTGGGTGTGTGCATAGTCACAGACCCACTGACTTAGGAAAAGGGGGGCTACGGGGGCTCGCCAAGCCCAGGATGCCTAGACAGCCAGAAAGTCATCAAACTGGTGATGAAGAGGGAGACAGCTTCAGACCCTCCACATCCTCTTGTTCCCAGAGACACCCCTTCTCTCTGGGGGCAGAAGCCTCAGGGAGATACATGGAAGGACCAGGGGCCCACAGGTGCTCAGGTCTCTGGTATCCCAGTGTCATCTGGGTGACATCTTCAGTTCTCTTTGATGTGTCTCTGCAGTGGTGATGTTTGAGACTCGGTCACATCACCTTTTCACATCACTTGTAATGCTGGCAGAGACTGAGTTCTTCCTCAACTAAATACAGTGCTCTAAAGAGCTCAAAGTTACCATCCTCTGGGTCAGACGAGAGCACTGCTAAGTGAGGGGTCTCATGTCCCTCCTCTGGGCAAGTTCCTGAGGTGATGGAATTGCTGGTCTGAGAATTCTGGTCAAATTCTCATGAGGCCATGTGAGGTCACTGCTCTGTCCCTCCCTGCCCACATAGCATGCAAATGCGAGTACCAACCCTCTCAGGTTGAGGAATGTGTGATGCTGAGCCTCAGGGCTGGAACCCTGGGGGACTTTCTGGTGCCTGACCTTCCCATGGAGAAACAATTTCTGTGTTGTTTCTACTCATAAACTTTAAACCTTAAACTTGTTAAAAATTTTTGTCACTTTTTTTCAATGGAATCACTGTGAGATACAATTATAGAGCTTTCATGACTTAGTTTCAGCCATACAATGTTCCAACACCCATCTCTCTACCCGTGTACCACCAATATCCCCCCATGTCCCTCTTGCCACTCTCGACCCCCCACCCCCAGCCTGCCTCTGTGGTCGGCACCTTTCTTCATGGCTCTCTCTCTACTTTGGGCAGTCACTGTCACTGTCACTGTCACTGTCACTGTCCTCCTGTGGTTCATCGATTTTCTCGAGCGGGCCCAGTAACGTCTCCATTGGAGACATTGTTGTTACTGTGTTTGGCATATGGAATACATCACAGGTAGCTTGCCAGGCTTTGCTGTGCGTACGAGATACTCTTGGTAGCTTGCCAGGCAATCCGAGAGGGGCGGAGGAATCGAATCCGGGTCAGCGATGTTGGCTGGGTGCAAGGCAAACGCCCTACCGCTGTACTATCACTTTGGGCAGTAGGATTTTCAATATAGATACTGAGAGGCTATCAGTTTGGTCCGTTGCCCACTCTAACACCAATCTCCCATACAGAGTGATCCCTCCCAACCATTATGGTCATAATGGCTTCTTCTCTAGTCAACTGCCTCTCCCCCAGCCCTTGAGGTAGGCTTCCAATCATGGACCCATCTTCCTGGCCGTTGTTTTCTACCATCAACTTTCTCCACAACTGCCCTTCTCCAAGCCCACACCTGGCCTTCCCCATCCCCTCAGTCCCTGGAGCAGGTGGTGCACTGATGAGAGTGCTCACGCCAGGTCCCAGGCTCCTCCTGCTCCTAGCTGTGTATCCTGGGAAGGTCCCTCTCCTGGTTCAGTGATTTCTCTGAATGAAAGGCGGGAAAGGATGAGCCATAGAAGGATCTTGAGGAGACCATGGGATCTGTCGTGGTAGATGCTTTGCTGATGCCTGGATTCCCCAACATAGGATGAACTGTAATGTTGATTTCTCCCCACAAGACTCTCTCTGCTCACACCACAAAGCTCTGTGACCTTTGGAAATTCACAAAGGCATCTGGGTGCGGAGAGTCACTGACTGAGCACAGGCGCTCCATGAAGGTCTTTCGATTCGATGGCTGGAGCTGTATATTTCCCAGGATCACCAGGATCAACCCCAGCACAGACGAGGGTATAACCCCAGAGCCCTGTTGATTGGGCTCCTACATTCCTAAATCACACTGAAGGTAGATTTTAAAAAATTTCAAGAAGCACTCTTTTTAATTCCATTTCTCTGCTGTCATGTTTGCCTTTGTTGGGGCTAGCTTAGGGGTTATTGGAGGACAGAGACAACTCCAGGCTCAGGAGTGCTTATTCAGGCACACAATAAAGTGAGCACCTGCTATGCTCATGTCATGGGACACAAAAGCCGTCACTGAACAAATCAGAGAGATGCCCTGAGTCTCATTCCTAGTCCAAGGGTCAGAATCCTGAACAGTTCTGTCTAGAACATTCCCTGTGCCACTCTCTTGGCTTGCTCTAGGATGGACATTTTCCTCTCAGGCTTTGAACTTGACATCAAACCACAGGTCCTGCTGGAGCAGTAAGTGGTCTCTGAAGCTCGAAGGGGCCCTCCTGTCCCCACCGACAGAATGGACACACGGGGCTATGTTGAGGAGCCAGATGATATTTGAAGCTCACGCATCATTTCTCTGAATGCATCCCCGACCCCCTTCCAGGTTCCCTGAGTCACAGAGAGCTGGGGAGGGCTCAGCAAGTGCAGGAACCAGAGCAGGCTGGGAGTGGGCAGGTCCTGTATGACCCAAACTTCCCTGCCTGCCTCTCACTTGACGTGCCCTGGTCCAACCCTCTGGAGAGCACACCCTGGCTCTAGAACACAGCTGCTGTCAGCTGCCCCCAGAGCCCCCAGCCCAGGGAGCCAAGTCGGAAGTTGGCATGAACAGCAGAGCTCCAACTTCTAAGGTGTCCATCGGTGCCTTTCATGACCTGGAGAGCACAAAGCAGGAGCCCAGAGCAGGAGGGTCGTGGAGCAGTGGGGGTGGGCAGCCAGCAGGCACAGAGCTGGGACGCATGGGGGGGACGAACAACAGTGCAGCGCAGACTGTTTCCAGGGAACACCTTGGGGTCCTGCCCCCACCGGCTGGCTGAGTGCTGCGGCGGGACCCTGGCCAAGGCAGCTCTGTCCCTCCTCCAACCACACGCTGGCCTCTTGGTCTGAGCTTCATGCCAGCCAGCACCATGCTATGCCAGGAGCACTGGGCAGAGCAGCTGCTTCTTCATGCAGGCAGGGATGTGGGAGACTTGCGGGGAGAGGCTGAAAGGGAGGGTCACAAGGAAGGAGGGCAGTGCCAGCAGGACTCGGAGAGGCATCGGGAGGGTGCTTTCGGGGAGATGGGGGCAGCCTGGCTGCCGTTCCCTGGGTTTGAGGTGGGGAGAGCAGTGGGAGGGGAGAGCGTGGGCTCAGGACAGGTTTGTGTGAGTGATGAGCTCCAGAGACCACCAGGAAGGCCTTGATGATGGGGAGCGGTGCAGGTGCTCTGAATGGTTTCTGCCGGGGTTCGACTCTCCCACAGGAAGTGAGCAGGCTGGAACAGAGCTGGCCTCGGGGTGCATGTTCAGAGGGAGCCCAATGGAACCCAAAGAGTCGCCCCTGGGTGAGATGCAGCTGTGGAGGCGGGTGAGCGTGAGGACCACTGAGGGGCCTCTCTCCTCCTGGAATCCTAGGGAGTCAGGGCCCTGGGGGTAGGGTTCCGGCAGTGCCCTGGGGACCCTGAGCATCAGTCACCATCCTTATCTGCCCCACAGGCGAAAGAGCTGGTCCCATCCTAACCCTGATCCTCAGAGAGCAAGATACTACACTCAGAAACGGAGGATTCATTTCCTCTGACCTGGGGACTGCATGGCTGAGCATGGGGAGACTGGACAGTGGGAGCCCACTCACCCTGCATCTTAGCATGGGGTCATCGCCAATCTGAAAGGACTCCTGGGAAGCCCCTGAGTCCTGTGATTCACACACACCTGAGGGGGGAGCAGCAGAGAGTCCCCAGGTCCCAGGAAACAGTAGAGCCCCAGATACAGAAATGCTCTGGAGGACCCCTCAGGCTCTCTCTCACTCAGAGCCCCGGAGGCAGAGGGATTCCAGGATTCACCTTAGAGAAATATGCAGTGACACCCCAGTAACAACGCGGGTGGGCTTGAGTCCCTGACACCCCAGGGCCCTATACCTGGAGCTCAGAACCTGGCCCAGGGTCCCCCTGCTCTCTGTTTGGCGCCCCCTGTGGGCGCGGGTGGTGTAACAGATAGGCAGGATTGGGCTGAGGAGCTGAGTGGCCAAGGGACCCTTTCTCAAGCACTCAGTTGTTTGCTTCCAAGGAAAGGAGATAAAGCAGGAGGAGGAGGCAAAGGGGAGCAGCTGTGGCTCTCTGCCAGGGAGGGAGTGGGAGGTGCCCTTCCTTCCCTGGGCAGAATCTTCATACTCCCATTCCAAGAGGCTGACCCTGACCAGTGAGAATGGACAGAGGAGTGGGAGAGCTCCTTTGGACATGGAGCAGGAGGTGCATGAAGAACGTTCTGGTGAAGCGGCTGTAGGACCAACTCAGAACGGGGGAAGCTGTGTAAGCCTGATGAAAGAAGGGTCCTCTGTTAGCAAAATCCTAGCCCCTTTCCTAGTCTTGCACTCCCCGAGTGCTGATACCTGTCTCCTCAGGGACTTTCTGCAGCGCTTCCCAATGTGACCAGGGAAATGTACTTCTTTTTTTTTTTTAATTTTATTGAATCACCATGAGATAGTTACAGGCTTTCATGTTTGGCTTAAAATGACTCAATGATCAAACACCCATCCCTCCACCAGTGCACATTCCCCACCACCAATATCCCGGGTTGAACCCCCCTGTCCCAACCTCACCCTTCTTCCAAGGCATACATGATTCCCCATAATCTCTTTCTACTTTTGGGCATTATGGTTTGCATTACAGACCCTGAGAGGTTATCATGTGGTCCTTTATCTACTTTGAGCACACATCTCCCATCCCGACCGGTTCCTCAAGCCATCATTTCCTTAGTGATCCCTTCTGTATTCCAGCTGTCTTCTCTCCTTTACTCATGAGGCAGGCTTCCAGCTATGGAGCAGTCTACCTGTCCCATGTATCTACTATCCTTAGGTGTCAGCCTCATGTTATGTTGTTTGATACTCCACAGATGAGTGCAGTCCTTCTATGTCTGTCCCTCTCTTTCTGACTCATTTCACTTAGCATGATACTCTGCATATCTATCCATTTATAAGCAAAGTTCATGACTTCATCTCTCCTAACAGCTGCATAGTATTCCATTGTGTAGATGGACCAAAGTTTCTTCAATCAGTCATCTGTTCTAGTGCACTTGGTTTGTTTCCAGATTTTGGATATCATGAACAGTGCTGCAATGAACGTATAGGTACAGATGTCATTTCGACTGTGCTTTTTTGCACTCTCGGGATATATTCCCAGTAGTGGTATTGCAGGGTCATATGGAAGCTCAATTGGTAGTTTTTGAAGGACTGTCCATAATATTGTTTTCCAGAAAGGCTGGACTAGTGGGCATTCCCACCAACAGTGAAAGAGTGTCCCTTTTTCCCCACATCCACGCCAGCACTGGTTGCTTTTGTTCTTTGGAATATGTGCCAGTGTCTGTGGTGTGAGATGATAGCTCATTGCTGTTTTGATTTGCATCTCCCTAATGGATAGCGATGTGGAGTGTTTTTTGATGTGCCTTTTGGCCATTTATATTCCTTTTTGGAGGAATCTGCTGTTCATTTCTTCTCCCCATTTTTTGACGGATTGGAGATTTTTTCTTGTACAATTCTACTAGTGTTTTTATATACTGCATACTAATCCCTTATCAGATGTAAATATTCTGCCCACTCTGTGATCTCTTTCTGTATTTAGGTCACTGTTTCTTTTGGAGTGCAGAAGCTTCTTAGTTTGATGCAGTCCCATTTGTTTATATTTGCTTCCACTTGCATGGCCAGTGCTGTTTCATCCTTAATGATTTTTTAATGGTATTATTGCCATTAGCTTTTTATTTTTAAAAAAATCTTATTAGTGAAACACATGAGTTAAAGCTGTAACTAAAAATATTTTCAGCTTCAATATCTTGTAGAGTTCTGCCTACATTTTCCTCTATGAACTTTATGATTTATGTCTGATATATGGGCCACAATCCCAGAGCAAGTATCATTCTCAATGGGGAAAAACTAAAAGCCTTCCCTCTAAGATCGGGCACAAGACAAGGTTGCCCACTTTAGCCACTCTTATTCAATTATAGTACTGGATGTCCTGGCCATTGCAGTTAGGCTAGAGAAAGGTATCGAGAGAAAGGAAGAGGTCAAACTATCACTATTTGTAGTTGATCTGATACTACACTTAGAAAGCCCTAAAGACTCTACAGAAAAGCTCCTAGAAAAAATAGATTGGTTAGTAAAGTGGCAGGCTACAAAATCAACACCCAAAAGTCCATGGATTTCTTATATACAAATAGTGAAAGAGAAAAAAGAGACATTAAAAAAAATAATTCCTGGGGCTGGAGCGATAGCACAGCAGGTTGGGCGTTTGCCTTGCATGCAGCCAACATGGCCAACACAGGTTCGATTCCCAGCATCCCATATGGTCCCCTGAGAACCGCCAGGAGCAATTCCGGAGTGCATGAGCCAGGAGTGACCCCTGAGCATCGCCGGGTGTGATCCAAAAAGCAAAAAAAAAAAAAAAAAAAAAAGAATCCAGTTTTCTATAGTACCTCAGAAAATCATGTACCTTGGAATCATCTTAACCAAAGTGGTAAGTACTATACAAGGAAAATTACAAAACATCACTTCAAAAAATAAAGGAGGACAGTAGGAAATGGAGATACATCCCCTGCTCCTGGTTAGGGAGGATTAACATGATCAACATGGCAATACTGCTCAAAGCACTATACAAATTCAATGTGGTCCCTATCAGGATACCCATGACACTTTTCAAAGAAATAGACAAAACACTTCTGAAATTCATATGGAACAATAAACCCCACGAACAGCTAAAGCAATCCTTGGGGAAAAGTAGATGTGTAGCATCACCCTCCCCAACTTCAAATTGCACTACAAAACAGTATTAACACAGCATGGTAATGGGTTAGAAACAGATCTGCAGACCAATGGAACAGAGTTGAATATTCTTTGGCAAAGGAGCAAGAAATGTGAAGTGGCACAAGGAAAGTCTCTTCAACAAGTGGTGCTGGGACAACTGGATAGCTACCTGCAGAAAAATGAACTCTGATCTTTGTCTAATGCCAGGCACAAAAGTCAGATCAAAGTGCATGAAGAAATGTACTTCTGACTGGGATCACATTGCCCCCAGGACCACAGAGAGTCACACCCCAGAGGAGCAGCAGTGTATAGCCTGCTTTTCAGAACTGGAGGGTCTCTCTGCGGGCCAATGTGAGGAAAGATAGGATTGAACTAGGCCAGGCCATGGGTCCTGTCCTTGAAAGAGTCCAGTGACATGTCTTGGTGCCTGGACAACTCAGACTTCCCAACCTGACAACTCCCGGACATCTGGGATACCTGCCAGGCTCACCCTGGGAGGGACATCACTAGTGTGACTGCTGGTCCCCAACCACTGCCCCACAGATGTGTCCTGCTCTGCCATAGAACCCAGGGCCCAAGCAGTCAGTTCAACTGTCACCAACAGAAAGACCCCTCATGAGTAGCCAGTGTCCACACTGACAGTGTCATCTCCTCTGCTATTCTTCCTCTACCCCTCGCCCTGGTGCTTCCATGATATCAGGGCCTTACCGTAGTTATAAATACAGATACACATGTAAATGTAAGCCATGAAGCACCTTTAAAATGTAATATTTACATGCGAATGCACAATTGTTTGTAATGGTCCTCATTGACTTAAAATTGAAAACTGTAAAGCTTTTTTTTTAGTTTTTGCTTTTTATTTTTCAGTTTTGTTTCTTTTAAAAAAATTTACATGGCATTGATTCCTTTTCTATTCCGTTTCTGGATGTGCTATTGTTCACAGTTATGGTGAACACAGTGATATTTCATCGTTTGATATTTGATTCAGGTCCCCAGAGAAGTCAGTGACAGAAAATGGCCTGGGCTGCTCCTCGTGGGGGTTTCACTAACAGACACTGTGATGTCTTGACTGTACCTGGAAGATGATGAGTGCCATGACAGGTGACCTAGTGAAGCCCATCTTCTCCCTGGGGACAGCATTGCTTCACCTGTCACCAAGCCTGCAGTGGCCTCCCTCTCCTCAACCCTTGCTTCCTTAAGCTTGTTCTGAGGGCCCGGATGGGTGCCCTGGGACAGCGCAGGGCAGCTCTGTTTGAGAGAAACCTGCAGGGAGGTGCCGCCAGAATCAAGGATGAGGAATGAACCCGAAACTGACCCTAAACCTGACCCCTTGACAGAGTCTGAGCCTTTCCTGCGACCTTGAAGTCATGATGCTGAATGTGGCCCCAAAGTTCAGGCCCCTGCTGGACAGAGGCCTTAGGGGAACAGGCATCAAGAACTGCCTTGTCCTTCCAGAATCACATGCCCTTTACTCTGCTCCAGGGCTTCTCCCAGAGGGGTGCCCGGGCCAGGCCCACCAAGCCTGTTCTCTCTGGAGCCTCCTTAGATTCTTGAATAAGGTGTCTGGACATAGCATTGCACATTACTGTTTGAAATTATCTAGTAGCTGATCTTTTAGAGTGATTCATGTCCTTTGTTTATGTAGATATAGATACACAGAAATATACATGTAATTATCTCTTCCAAATAATGTTCTCTCAGACTGTAAGATTTTTTTTTAGTGTTTTTGATGCGGTTTATTATCTGTTTCCAGACTGAAGCAGATTAAGGAGGAGGACAGGAAGGGTAGGACATGCTTGAACCAGACAAGGACTGGGGTGCCTGTCCCTCGACAGAGTCCAGTGTTCATGGCTTCAACATCCCTAACTTCTAGCCTGGCTACTGCTGGACACTTGGGCAGCTGCCAGGCAGACCATGGGAGGGACACTGCTACTGTTGCTGGCGGGAGCCCAACACCTGCCCCTTCCCTCGTCTGCATCCTGTCCTCCCAGCTGGAGCCAGGTTCCAGGCTACCAGCTCAACTGTTCACACCGTCATGAACCCTCAGGGGATGGCTGTGTCCACACCGAGGGTCTTTTCCTCAACAGCAGGATAGTGGGTCACTTGGGGTTCACTGGGAAGGCCTCTCCTGCCCTGAGGTTTGGGTGGCGCCTGAGCCCACCCGGTGCTCAGCCAGTGTTTTCCATACCTTGGGTGCCCATGTGTTCCCTGTAGACATGGCCTGGATTTGATGCTGTTCTAGTCAGTTCTGTTCCTGTCTCCTGGGGTCTGTGGTGATGTGGTTGGTTCTACCCCTTCCTCTGCTCCCTAGATGGAGGTGAGGACACTCTGTTCTGCTCCTCTCTGCAGCCATGAGCTGACTGCACGTGGGGATGAAAAGAAGTGCTCCCCCGGGTCCACCTTCTGAGGGTAGCAGGTCCCCTTCCCAGATGTCATGGTCAGGTCTGCGCTGTCATCATGAGCAAGAGAAACAGAAGCTCTTGCTCCCCTTGGTCTAGAGTTTCACTGCCTGTGTGACTCCTTCTGTCTCTCAGCCCCCAGCTGCATCCTGTCCTGCTACCTGTAGCCTAGGCCTGAGGCTGCCAGTTCAACTGTTACCAGCGGGAAGAACTACCAGAGGTTGGAGTTGTCCAGGTTGGATGTGCAGCAAATTGTACAAGGTGACACAATGGGCCAAGGGCGTGTGCTGGGTACCCCTCCTGCTCGGATGTTAAGAATGAGCCTCTAGGGCACATGAGTGATGGAGAAGGTACAACCTTGTCATGCTCTCCTGACAAGTCTCCCCACTATTGGGCCGACGACTCTCATCTCAGTGAATACCCACTGTGCTGTATGTGGTCAGAGTAAAAGCTGCAACTTTCTGGAATGCGGTGATAAGGTGGGTCTCTAGCTTTCTGTGCTCATTCCAGTGAGGTCCAGCTGCTTCCCTGGCTCCGGGGTCATAACTCTTCAGCCATCAGCTCATTGTCTGTGATTGAGGAGAAGGGCTCCTCTTGACCCCATTCCAGCTCTCCTGCTCATCCAGTAACAGTGAGGAAGAGCAGACAGTGATGGTCCTCCTGAACTGTAACTTGTCAGACATGAATGTTCATTGGGTGGAATAAGAACTGCTCTGAAACCACTTCCTGCCCCTGGACAATGGCTGTCTTGGACTATTTTGTAGGTGTGGAATTGTTTTCTAGAAGCTATTTCTTTGAACGAAACTTTGGAAGTCTTTCTTTTCCTAGCAAACAATCTTGCTTTCACATCACCACTAAATGAGGTTAAACTTTTCAGGATATTAATCAGGATTGGAAGAAGCAGACAGAAGCCTTTGGAAATGGACTCAGCTTTGGAGAACTATCAAGGTTCGTTTCCCCTCCTGAAACTAGATATTTTCCTCCATATCTGGATTGAAATCCTCCTTGGATCCATATCCTTGAGCTCTAAATTGAGTTTGATCCACTTTCCTAACCAAGGGAATTATATGGCATTGAAATTGACACTAAGCAAATGCATCATCAACTCAGACATCCCCATAAACTAGGATGTCCCGCATATCCCTCCTGTCTTTGTGCAGTGACCTCCCCCTTCCCTTGCCATTGCTGTGTTGCCACCATTGTGTTGACCATGAGCAGGATTTCCATAAATGTTGACGTGTTTTCCAGTTGGCCTGGGGTTCACACAGTTTGGGCTATGGTGATCAGTGTGCAGAGTGTGGTACTGCGCTAGTTCATGTGAACTGGTACCGAACTGAACTCTTAGTCTCATGCATTGCAGGCAGGTGGTCTGCTAGAAGTCCCATTTCTGTGACCATGAATTCCTTTAGAGAGAGTTCCCTAATCTCATCAATCCTCTCTGTCGGATCTCTGCCTGCTGTGGTTGCTGTTCCATTTGTAACATTTGGATCCCAGTGAAGGTTCTCAATAGCTTACGAAGTTAAAATGAGTCTCTTCAATGAAATTAGGCAAGAAAGATCGTAAGGGCTTACAGACTAGAAAAGTCATTCAACTTTCACTAGTTTCAGAGGATACAATATTATACCTAGGAACTGACATAATAAACTTGTACAGTCAAGTGGCAAGCTGAAAAATCAATGTTCAGAAACCACGGTCCTATTTTCAAATAATAAAACAGAAGAGATAGAAAATTTTTAAAGAACCCCATTCAACAACTGTGCCTCAATAAAACAAGTATCTCAGGATTAACCTAACAAAAGAATGGAACTCTCATATAAAGAAATGAACAAATCACTCCAAAAATAATTTTCAAAAGACAGGAGAAAATGGAAATATATCCTCTGTTCATGGATGATAAGAATTAATAAAGTCGGCAAAACTCTCCATGATATTGAAGCTTATGGTATCTTCAAAGATGTCACGCCACTGGCCAAGCAAGTGAAAACAGAGATAGACAAATGGGACTATCTTAAACTAAGAAGCTTCTGCACCTCAAAAGAAACAGTGACCAAAATATAAAGACAGCCTACAGAATGGGAAAGGATATTCACCAAATACACATCCGACAAGGGGTTGATATCAAGGATATACAAGGTACTGGTTAAACTCCCCAAGAAGATATAACCCAATCCCATCAAAAAATTGGGTGAGGAAATGAACAGAAACTTTCGCAAAGAAGAAATTCGACTGGCAAAAAGGCACATGAGAAAATGCTCTACATCACTAATCATCGGAGAGATGCAGATCAAAACCACAATGAGATATCATTTCACACCACAGAGACTGGCCCACATCCACAAGAACAAAAGCAACCAATGCTGGCGCGGATGTGGCGAGAAAGGGACCCTCCTTCACTGCTGGTGGGAATGCCGGCTGGTCCAACCCTTTTGGAAAACAGTATGGACGACTCTCAAAAAATTTGAATTTGATCTGCCATTTGACCCAGCTATAGCACTCCTGGGAATATATCCCAGAGAGGCAAAAAGGTATAGTCGAAGTGACATCTGCAATTGTTTGTTCATTGCAGCACTCTTTACAATAGCCAGAATCTGGAAAAAACCTGAGTGCCCAAGAGCAGATGACTGGTTAAAGAAACTTTGGTACATTTACACAATGTAGTACTATGTAGCTGTTAGAAAAAATGAAGTTATGAAATTTACATACAAGTGGTACTACATGGAAAGTATCATGTTAAGCGAAATGAGTCAGAAAGAGCGGGATAGACACAGAAAGATTGCATTCATCTGGGGAACATAAAGCAACAAAAAGGGAGACTAACATCCAGGAATGGCTCAGATTAGTACCAGGAATTTTGCTCCATGAATGGAAGGCCAGCCACACGTTCTAGGTGAAAAGGAAGTTGAGATAGAGAAAAGAGCACCAAATGAAAGGTGTTGTGAGGACCCTCTCAGGGTGGGAGAAGCATGCTAAAAGTAGTCTATAGACCAAACATGATTGCCACTCAATGCCTCTCTTGCAAAACACAGTACCCAAAAGAAGAGAGAGAGAACAAGGGGGAATACCCTGCCACAGAGGCAGGATGAGACCGGGGAGATGGGGGGTGGGGGGAGATGCTGGGACCCGTGGTGATGGATGACAGGCACTGGTTGAGGGATGGGCACTTGATCATTGTATAACTGAAACCCAAGCACAAAATTTGTAAGCCTATAAATGTACCTCATGGTGTTTCACTAACAAAAAAAAAAAGAATAATGTCAAATGACAACCTATCCCAAAGCATTATGCATATTCAATGTAGTCCTTATTTTTAAAAAAAAATCCTTTGACATTCATGAAAGATATAGATCAAGCAGTGTAGAAATTGATATTGTGTAATAACACCGTCTCCACACAATAGCCAGAACAATCTTAGGGACAAAATAAAATAAGAGACCTCTCTCTCTTTCTCTCTCTCTCTCTCTCTCTCTCTCTCTCTCTCTCTCAATCTCCAACTGTAATATATAAAGTTATAGTAATTAAAACCCTGTAGTATTGGACTAAGGACAGACTGTGACCTTGGACTAGAATCCAGAGTCCAGAGACAGATCCTAGGTATATGAACAATTTGTTTTTGTAAAAGATCAAAAGTATGAAGTTGTCACAGAAAGCCTCTTCAACAACTGTTGTTGGGGAAGCTGGTTGGTCTCATGCTAAAGAATGAACTCAGGCCACTCTCTAATACTATAGATAAAAGTTAAGTTAAAAATGAAGATCTTGACATCATACAAGATTCCCTCAATTATATTGATGAAAACATAGTCTGAACAATTCTTAGCAATTGATCTAGAGATCTCTTCAATGATTCAATACCTTTGACCAAGTAAATGGAACCAGAAAAAATAATTGCATCAGACTAAGAAGTTTCTAGCCAGTGAAGAAGTGACCAGAATGTAAAGATACTGCACAGACTGGGAGAAAACATTTGTCCCCCACTCATGTTACAAATGGTTAAGATGTATCCCTATAGCTCCCCTGAGCTGTAGCGAGCTTGGGAGCGGCCTGGGCGCCCCTGCGGGAGCCCGCAGACCCCCAGGGCGCGCATCCAGCCTCGGCGCCTGGGGCCTGGCGCGCTGCGCCCACAAGGCTCTCCGTGGACTCTGCCTCACCGCTGCTTGCTGAACCCGGTGCATAGGCAGCCGCTGGCAACTCCAGCCGCGCTGCAGCCCCAGTCGTGCGAGCCTAGCCACAGAGCAGGCCTGGAGGCGCGCACTGATTGGCGCCCAACACAGGACCCTCAGGCATCCTACCAGAATTCCACTCTCTTATCACTTCAGTTTAAGAGCCTGGAAAACCTTCCCCGAAAGACAGTTACTGCTTGGGATGTCCCTTTGTTTCCTGAGCCAGGCAGACACATAGCACCAGGGACAGCAGGAATCATCATCCGGTGTTTTCCTCTTGGAGGGTTTAAGGATCCCTCCAAAGTCTGGCGGTAATGAAAATGATCACTACACCCATTAGTGGAGGACTTCAGTCACTGAAGAGCATGCCAACATTCAAATGAAGAATTAATCTCCAGAGGAAGTAGGGTTGGGAGTGTAGCTCACGCCTCATGCCTAGGGAAGCCCTGAGTTTGATACCTGTCACACACAAAAAGTAGATGAATGTACATTTTAAATCTTACCTTTTGCGCCAGGGAGAAGGATGGTTAATAGAAATGTTTTGTGTGGGGGAAACCTGAGTTTGATCCCTGGGACCACACAGCTCCCCCAGTACTCCTGGGTTTGATTCCGATCACCAGGAGCCCCCTGAGTACTGCTGGTGTGACCCAAAATATAAGCAAAATGATGGGTAAGAGATAGATTGATCCTTGATTTCACGTGTATTCAAAAAGCCAGGATGAAAAATCTCTCGACTGGGAAGAATAAATGTACTCTTGAGTAGTGCATTTCAGACTTTAGTTCCCAGTCATATCACTTTGGAGATATTACTAAAATGCAGGTCCTATTCTGTGAATTTGAGGTTCAGATAAATGTTTTGGCTTTCGAGTAAATTTTCAGATGATGTTAGGTTGCTGGCTGCTTGAAGCACAGTGTGCTGAAGGAGGGTGCCTATTGGCCAAAGTGCTAAAAACGCAGGGACGCTTGCCTAGTGCCTCTGTAAGAGTACAAATACGTTAAGCAAAGGAGAAGCATCAAATAAAACACAGTTGTGCACATTTAGATGGAATCAAACATGGACTACCCAGACATTCACTGAATACAAAGAAAGATAATTTTGAAGTTTCCTATGAAGCATCAAAAAAAAAAAAGCGAGTCATTGTATCTTGTATCTTTCACTGGAGAGGAAAAGTGCAGCATTTTCTAGTAAAGGAAACCAAAGGCTCTCAGCGGCTGAACTGTATGATGCCAGTTTGCACAAATCTCTACCTCTCTACCTTCCTTCAAAAGTGGCTAATGATATGGGTCCGGGAAAATAATATGTCTTTTTCCAAAGCATACTCTTAATTTGACAATAAACTCTCTTCCAAAAAATTCAAGCAAAAACAAAACAAAACAAAAAGAGGTAATTTATTGTATTGTTGAGACATCAGTTAGAAAACATATGCTTTAGAATTTGGGACATGTTAGAATTACGGGCTTCCAATGCGTATCTATGCATTTTTAGCTTGAACATTATCAGAAATTTCTAAGGATTTATAAGCATTTACAGAATGACTCTAGGCTTTCAACTGTGGGGCCTTTGTCTAGATCATTTGCTTAGCGGTCCTATAGGCACCCAGGAATCTCATAGATGATTTTCAATTATTGTCATGTACTTGACCCAAGAAGACCTGACTTTGTGAATTGTATCTGTTCTTTTACTAGTGTGTGTGTGTGTGTGTGTGTGTGTGTGTGTAAGAAGCAGTGCTGCTTGCCTTACACTATACAATGTGCAGAAGATAAAGAACACTGCCCATAGCTGAGTGGGATCAAGTGTCTCGAAGCCTTGCAGCCTGGTGAGCATGGTCCATGCTCATGAGCATGGTAGGTTAGTACCTGATTTCCTTTGAGTTGTTGCCGCTGCCCACCAGCTGCTGTTGCCATCTTTGACTTTCTTAATGTTTTGTTTGGGGAGTCAGTGATGTGTTTCTTTATTCCTAGATGCCAACTTCTTCTTTATATTTTAAGAAGACTTCAAGAATACAGCGTCCGTCTACAATACTGTTTAAAACATCCTTGTACTGGTTTATGCTTGAATTGGGGTGCGTATGTTGATTGATATTCATCCTCAACTTTTCAGATCTTTGAAGGGAAATAAGGACTAGTTTGAAAAAGTGTTTGTTGTTTGAACATAAACTTAGCCTACATCACTCTTCTGATCATTATGAATAGAAACGGTAAAGCATAAAAAAAGATGTATATATATGTATACATAAAAATACATCATCTCATTACACATATTTGTATACACATATATATCATCCTCACTGGTAGAACTTTACAAGAAGAAAATAATATAAAATATAATAATAAAATAAAATAAAATAAAAATAATAAAAAAATACAAAAAAAAAATAATAATAAAAAAAATAATCAACCACTTCAAAAAATGGGGTGCAGTAATTTACAGATACTTCTTCAAAGACATACAGATGTCCTAGAGGAATAGAGGTATATAAAAATATACTGTATCACTTACCATCTTATCATCTCATTCCTAATTCAGTCAAACTGGCAGGCTACCAAATGTAACATGCCCACACGGCAGAGTCTGGCAAACTCCCCGTGGTATACCCAATATGCCAAATACCAGTAACAATGATGGGTCTCATTCTCCTAACCCTGAAAAAGCCTTGAATATGGCACTTTTAAAAAAAAAAAATCTCAGGGCTAGGACGACGAAGACGTTACTGGCACCTGCTCGAGGCAATCGACAAACAACAGGGTGGTCGTGACCGTCGTGGTCGTGATCACTTACCATTAGGGCAGTTCAAATCAAACCAGCAATACAACGTCAAATACTAGAAGACCAATACATACCATATTGCAAGAGTAGTTTGCTTCATCACACTCACCAAGACAGAGTCTGTTGTGTGACAGACCCAGGCAAAGAACCTGAAGCTATTGGTGCCGTTCAAAGGTCTCAAGAGCATTTGTAGGGTAATCTTGTGAGCCCACCATTCTTTCACAGTCTATCATGCATCAGCAAGGCAGGACAGGTTACAACATGGCTCTAATCATGCAACAGGCAGCACAGTTCACAGCAAAGGAAGAGAGTCTCCTGAAACCAGAGGTTTTGTGGTTTGTACAAACTGCAAGTTAAGACCTTTCTCAAAGATAATGTTGTTCACCCATACCAGTAAAATCGTAAGTCCAAGGAATACATGTCCTAAAATTTAAAAAACACATGATAGAAAATTACATGATAATAATTCAAAAGGTAAAGGTAAAGGCCCTCCCGTTGATCGTCGATTTGCTCTAGCGGGCCCAGTAACGTCTCCATTGCAGACTTTGTTGTTACTGTGTTTGGCATATCGAATACTCTCGGGAGCTTGCCGGGCTCTCCGAGAGGGGCGGAGGAATCGAACTCGGGTCGGCCATGTTGGCCCCTTGTAAGGCGAACGCCCTACCCGCTGTGCTATAGCTCCAGCCCAATAATTCACACAGCATAATAAAAAAATGCCAAGTGTTGATATGGATGTTGCGAAAAAAGACCATCATTCATTGCTGGAGGGGATGTCAACCTGTGTTTTTCTATTGGAAAAACAATATAGAAAAACAATATAGACACCTCTCAAAAAAAAAAAATAACAAGAATAGAGCTTTTCTTGCTGAGAATCTAACCCAGTAATTCCACTCCTTGGCATGACCCCAGAGGTCCAAAATCTACTCAGAAAAGACATATCTACTCTTATAATCATTGTAGCACTATGCACAATAGCCCAAATCAGGAAAGAACCCAAGTATCGAGAACAGAGGACTGCATAAAGAAACTGGTACAAATACACAGTGAAAAACTATGCAGCTATCAGATAAGACAAAAGCATGTAGTGTTCTACCTGGCTGAATTTGGAGAGTATCCTACAGAGAGGAGAAAATAATAAATACCTAAGGAAACAGGAACTGTGAACTGTTCCTCAGTAAGAAGCAGGGAGGATGGGGGCACTAGGATAGGGAACTACACCGGGATCATGGTGGGAGAAGCAGATACTCTGGTGCAGTGCATGTTGCTGGAATGTTTTATGCTTGAAACCCTACCATTAACAATATTATAAATTATCTCACTCAAATATTTTTGAAAGCCCAAGAAAAAACACAAACCACAGTTGTTTTTGGTTTTTCATTTGTATGTTTTTTGCCAATATCTGTCATAAGCAGTTAATCTTGCAACTTTAAGTACTTACTACAAATACAAGATGCCTAATAGGGAAATTTGCCTAATAGGGAAATGCCTAAGGGAAGTAAGTAGGGATGAATCCTTGGAAATCGTACCTCTCTATTAGTGGTTACTGACAATGTGTGACTTTCATTGAGGGTGAAGTTCAAGGAGGGGGTCACAGAAAGGCCACATTATAGTAAGGTGGTAAAACTTCAATTCTTTTTTTATTGGTATATAATTTGGGGAGGGCTTTTTGTGTCACAACCCATGCTGCTCACTGGTTACTCCTGGATCTGCAGTTGGGACTTACTCATGGCGGTGCTCAGGGGGCCATATGGAATGCCAAGGATCAAACCCAGGTTGTCCACGTCCAAGGCAAATGTCCACCCGCTATACTACTGCTCCGGCTCTTATTCATATATAATTTTCACAAGACAAAGTACGTGAGTTCAAGCACTCTATTACAGTGTGACATTCCACGTCCTCTCTCCTGAAACCAAGAGAACATCCCCATCCTCCCATGGAGTCTTTCTTCTGCATCCTTCAAATTAGGAAGAGTCCCTGTTGTTTTTGTATCACCTTGGAGAACATCTTCCATTTCTAGAAGGTCAACATAGCTTGTACTCTTGTTGATGACTTTTCTACACATAAGCATGTTTTTGTGGTTCTGAAGTCAGTGGGCCCCCTTTGGTGGTTTTGTAAGTCAGGGAGGAGAGAGCTGGTCACCTTCTCCCAATCCACCTCTGCCATGCTGGGAGCAGTTGGGAAAATTAAGACTTTAAAGGAATGTGATAAGCCCATGTGTGGAGCTGACCTCGAGTCCAGTCAGTCCCATGAAGTCCTACCAGCTTGCCCCGTCAAGCCACACCTGAAATCTGCATGGTGTTCTCTGCATAGGAGTTGGTCCCCACCATCTGATCTTTTGGGGAAACCCAAAAGACTTAAGCTGGAGTGAGAACTTGTTCTTTTCAGGAAAGGAAAGTCAGTCCTAGGCCTTACCTATGATTTCCATGTACTTTGTCCTGTCTCACAGAAAAGATTTTCAGGAAGAGACAAAAAATCAAGTGAAACAAATTTTTTGGAGGGTTTTAGGAAGGGGAAGGAGTGAGAGAAAATGTGTGAGAGTGAGAGTACCATGTCCAAGAGAGAAAATGGACTTCCCCCTCCATGGAAAAAGCCCTAGTACACATCTCAAGAGGGAAGATGTGAGTGACACATGTGCTCAGGGACCACCTGTGTTTGGCCTTGTGGCACAAGCAGCACATAGACTTGGGCAGCATATGTGTGGGCCTCCTTTGTTCAAGATGCTTTTATGGGGTGTCGTCAATTGGCCCCACATCGACTTTCTAGCTAGGTAAGAGCCCATCGGTAGGGTTGTGGCTAAGGGATAGAGTTGGGATGGTCTTCTTTGAAACTCCTTTCCTTAAACTTTGTTCCTGCTGGATCTTCTCTGGGAGAATGGCTCCAGCCTTCTTTACCTACAGGTAAAGGTCTTATCAGGTCTAGCTGCCTGTATCCTCAAGGTGGGTCCAGACAGCATTAGGCCTAGGTGGTTTTACTACTTTTTAAGAATTCCATTCCCATGGGGGCCCTTTCCTATCTACCTGCCTGCCTACATCAGTTCCTCCAACTTGCCATTGACAAACGTTGAAATATTTTTCATAGTAATTTTTCTCTGAATGAACAGCTTACAGTTTGATGAAGCTGTTCTCAGAATACTTACATGTACTTATATGCTTATATACTTCATGATATTATGATTAGGAGGAAACTACTTGACAGAAGTTGGATGTTTTAGAAACATTGCTATTACCATTATATTATTCTTCCCTGACATAACAAAAGGACAGTGGTGGAAGGTCATGGGCTTTTTTGGAGGTGGTAGCACATAGTAACATTGCTTATAAGTATAAAAATACTATAAGCTTAAACAAAATTATAATACATAATTGTATTATTTAAACTAAATAAAACTTAAATAGAATAAAATAAAATTACATATCCACCTGCAAAAAATACTTTTTTTAGTGATGCAAGTAGTTTTTCTGTTTGTCTTGTTCTGCTTTGTTTTTGAGCCACAACAGCTGCTGCTTAGGGTTTCCATCTCACTCCACACTCGGGAATTCTTGCTGGCTGGTTGGAGGACCCAAAAGGGGGAAGCTTGGGAATCAAACCTATGTTGGCCACATGCACCCTACCTGCTGTGGTGTCAACTGACCCCCAAAGAAAGAGAGTTTTGAGTGAACAAACTTACTTAGAAAGATGAAAGGAGAGAGAAAGAGGAAGCATGTGTTCAAGAGAGATCACAGTCTTTTCCAGAGAGGAAAGAAGTGTGAGCAAAGAGACACAGAGAGAAGAAAGTAGGATACACATTTAAGGGATAACAGAGGCTTGGAGAACAATTAAGCAAGCAAAGAAAGAGGCATAGAGGCAGCAATAAAGATGTATTCAGGGAGAACACAGACCAGAGAACACAGGCCCTCAAAGTATTTAATTAAAAAAAATAAAGAGAAAAGGTAGACATAACTTTCCAAGACATTGAAGCCAGAGGCATCTGTAAGGGTGAAATACCACTAACAAAGTAAGTGGCAGCAAAGACAAACAAATGGGACTCCAATAAATTAAGAAGCTTCAGTCCCTCAAAGAAAATATCAATCAGAATAGAAAGACAGCCCACAAACTGGGAGAAATTCGTTGCTTAACATGCATCTAAGATAGATCTAATACCCAAGATAGCCAAAGCACAGGTCGAACTGTACAAGGAGAAAAAATCCAACCACATCAAAATTGGTGAGAAGAGATGAACAGAAAATTCCTCAAAGAAGAAATATAGCACTGTAGCACTATCTTCACATTGTACATCGATTTGCTTGAGCAGGTACCAGGACGTCTCCATTGTGAGACTTGTTGTTGCTGTTTTTGGCATATTGCAAATGCCACGGGGAGTTTGCCAGGCTCTGACATGTCAGCAGGAAACTCTCCATAGCTTCTTGGGCTCTCCAGGAGGGAGAGAGGAATCGAACCTGGGTCAGACACTTGCAAGGAAGCACTGTGCTTTTCCCGCTGTGCTATCGCTCCAGCCCAAAGAAGAAATAAAAATGGCAAAAAAGCATATGAAAAATAAAATCACAAAGCATTGGAAAATGCAAATTAAAGCAATGAAATATCACCTCACATGACAGAGAGTCACACTTATCACAAAGAACAACCACCACCTGTGTTAGCAATGGGTACAGGGCAAAAAGAACTCTCACTCACTGCTGGGTTAGGTCGGCTGCTCCAGCCTTTTGGGAAGACAGTTGAACACTCCTCAGAAAACTAGGAATTGAACTCCCATACGATCCACAATTCCACTGTTGAAAATAAACCCATGGGCCCCAAAGCACAAAACAGAAAAGGCATCAGCATTCCTATGTTCATTGTAGCACTATTTAATATAACCCAAATCTGCTAACAACCTAGATACACAAGATGAAGAAATTATGGTTTCATATTCACAATGGAGTATGACACAGTCATTATAAAAGATAGAGTTATGAAATTTGCTGATACATGGATAGATCTGGAGAGTATCATGCTGACTTAAATGAGTCATTGGGAGGACAAAACTTACTGACCCCACTCATTTGCAGATATACAAGTGTCAAGGTACGAGAATAATGCCCAAAGACCATAGGAACAAAAGGCAGGAAAACGGGTCCTCCTAGAGAGCTTGCCAGAGTAGGGAGATGTGGTTTAGGGCCAGAAAGGGACCACTATAACAATGATAGGGAGAAGTGGTTAATTTGGATGAGAACTGGGTGCTGTAAGAAGCTTAAGTGATGCACATGATATACTTTCACTAGCAGTATTATAAACCACGGTGCCATAAATTAAAAGAGAAAAAAAAAAGAAAAGGCAATGGACCTTAGTATGCCAGGACATTCCAAAGGTGCTTTCAGACCAGAAGGGTTGGCTTCCATCAGAGCATTCAGAAACGGATTGGCAGGGGCC
Source organism: Sorex fumeus (assembly GCF_029834395.1). NCBI lineage: Eukaryota > Metazoa > Chordata > Mammalia > Eulipotyphla > Soricidae > Sorex > Sorex fumeus. The sequence continues at coordinate 49,220,378 of NW_026606118.1, forward strand.
AGTCTATTTGTCTTCTGGAATAAGCTCTACTGATACTAGTCTGTCCTCAGCTCAGGGATTTCCTCTCAGGCTCTGATAGGATGGAGAATATGATCAATATCATGCCCACCAGCACCACATTCAGCAAGGGGCTCGAGGGCACCAGCATGGTTGGCCAGTAACTAGACCTCTTCATGCCTTATGGTTTCTCACCTCTTACCTTATTGTTCTAAGAATAGGACTGCAGAATTAGGGGAATAGGTGTTTGGTGCAGTATCTCCCAAAGCCCCAGAGTACAGTTCGACACCTGAGATATCTCCTGATTGCAGCTGGATGCTGTGTTGGAAGACCCTTTGGGCCCACACTCTCTGAGTGCTCCCCTTCTGTCCCTTAGAACTTTTGTTCATTGTGGTCTCCAGCGGTTTCTTGGCAGGAGTAGAGTATCCAAGTTTCAGTGTAGAGTTTCTTGGCCTGTAGAAGGGGTTCTCCATACTCAGTCATCTTGGCTCAGAATCCTATCTTGCGTATCGTTTTCTCCGTATCATACTTTGCAGATTTGTGTAGATAGAAACTATTCAGCACGTTTTTATTAATTTGGAACATACCCATATTTCGGGAGTGTGTTGACCTTGGCATATCAGTAATGAAAATATGAATTATTCTTCAGGATATACCAGAGAAAATTCCTCTGTTTTTCCCAACTTCTTCACCTATATGCTTAAATTAACCCACTCTGGGTTGGAATGAAAGGTCCGGATCTTGGAGATGTCTTTCTTGGAATCTCAGAAGAGCTCTATCATGCTCACACTGAACAGTGGAAGAATTCGAGATACAATTCAGAGAAGTGAGAGGGAGTAAGTCATGTAAACTTGGTCCTTTCCTTTTGTGCACTCCTTGGGCGGGAAGTCCCAAGTGAGGGAGGACACTCATTCTCATCAAAGTTCTGTGCCTTCTGGGCCAGTGGAGAAGCAGTGGCCAGCCAGGCAGCAGGCTGCCAGCAGGAACTTTCTTCTCTTGCGTTTCTCCTCTCACTTCGTCTTCTTCTCACTTGTGGTGGCCTGCGCTTGTACCTTTCAAGTCAAACGTCAGCACTAAGAAAGATGGAGTCCTAAAGGAACAATTCTAGAAACCCTTATATTTCTATGCTCCTATGGACCTAGCAATGAAGACACGAACCATAAAATACCAAAGGAATAAAAACTGATGGCATCAGGAGAGAATGACAAGTTCTAATATAGTGTGAGAAATTTTAATTAAGAAATTTTTCTCAGAAGTGGAGAGAATGTTTTAATAATCCTTCCTATAAATTAAAATGGTTAACCAAAAATCAACCTAAGGAAATCTTTACTACACTGAAACAGAACGGGATGTTAAATATCTATGAAAATTCAGAGACATCTGGGATCATACTAAACAATTAGATAAGGGTTAAAAAGATAGTTTAGAGGGGCAGGCACATACCTTGCACGTGGCCAATCCTTGATTGATCCTCTAAACCATAGATGGTCCCCAAGCACTGCCTGAAATGATCCCTGGTCGCAGAGCCAGTAACAATCCCTGGGCTCAGTCAAGGTGTCACCCCAATAGCAAATAAAATCATTTTATTTGGGTTTGGAACCATTCTTTTATTGGGATCATGTGTGTTCACAGATTTTAAAGTGCATTTATAAATGGCTACAAGGTTTATAGTATCCAAGCCAAGGCAGATCTTCTGTTAATGTGGAGAAATAGAAAGGAGAAATTTTAGAGCAATCCTGGTGTGAATCATTGGAAAGACATCTGGATGGATCCTCAGGGTAATAAACTGAACTTGATAAAAGTTAATGTGAATTTTCATAAACCTTTATAAGCCATCAAAAATCAAAAGTGAAAAATATCTATGGAAACAGATTCTGGTGTTTCAACTTTCCCCCCACTGCACACACATTTTAGGACATGCATCTCTCTGAGGAGGAAAAGCTCAATTCCAGTTAGGGTGCAGGACTCTATCTAAACGTGCATAAGGCTTACAGGTTCCTGCTACTGATTCTCAACGAATAGATTCTCCTAAAGAAACTCAGACTTGCAGATCAAAACCCAGCATCAAGGGGCTGGAGTGATAGCACAGCGGGTAGGGCCTTTGCCTTCCACAGGGCCCACATGGGTTAGATTCCCAGCATCCCATATGGTTCTTTGAGCACCACCAGGAATAATTCTTGAGTGCGCAGCCAGGATTAACCCCTGCGTATCCCCGGGTTTGACCCAAAAAGAATAAAACCAAAAAACCCCACAGCATCAAGAGTTTGGGGGGTTGGGGGTTGGAGCAATAGTACAGCAGGTAGGGTGTTTGCCTTGCATGTGCGGACCCAGGTTGCATTCCCAGCATCGCGTAGGGACCCAGAAAGAGGTTATAGATGGTGCAGAAGTTATGGGGCAAGCTGAGGGATAGTGTTCTTGACCTGGATTAACAAATCACAAAGTTATTCATGATTGTGTTTCAGATTGACAATGACCAAGCAGCAAGCCCTTCACAGTGACTCCTTCCCTCCAACAATGCCTCCAACAATCCCACCCATCCCCACCCCTCCAACGCTTTGGCAGGCACTTTTCTCTTTTTCTTTTTTCATTCGACTGGCCTTTCAAAATATCTTTAGCATTTTAATAATTTTCTCCATGTCTTTTGTTTTCAGAAAAATTATGCTCTTAAATTTCCTTATCTATTTTTTTCTGCTTAAATAGGACTTACTTTTCATTCCCTTTTCTAGACCTTGAAGAGGAAACTTATATTACTGATCTTAGAATGCTATATTTTTAAATAATATGAACATTTAATACTTTGAGTTTCTCTCTCCAATTTTATTTTAAAACATTTCTAAAGAATATATGACTTTTTAAATAAAATTTCTCTTTGACCCATGGAATAAAAATATATTGCTTGATTTTAAGAATTTAGAATTCTATTTTTCTGTGTAGTTATCAATGGACAGTTTCACTCTCTAATAATCAATGTGTGTGTATATATGCACATATATTTATCAATGATACAGAGCTGGAATGATAGCACAGTGGTAGGGCGTTTGCCTTGCACAGAGCCAGACCGGCGAAGCCGGGTTCGATTTCTCCTCCGCTCTTGGAGAACCTGGGAAGCTACCAAGAGTATCTCACCTGCATGGCAAAGCCTGGCAAGCTACCCGTGACTTATTCAATATGCCTAACACACTAACAACAAATCTCAAAATGAAGACGTTACTTGATCCACTCGAGGAAATCGATGAACAACAGGAGAACAGTGCTACATATAAATGAAATTTTTCAATAAAATAAAACAGGAACAGGAAGTGCACTCAAGTTCTAGAACAAATGCATAGCATCCACAGCATCTGTGTTCTGCGTTTGGTCCTCAGCATCACAGGATGTAGCACAGGTGAATCTCAATGTCAGGCCTGGCCACTGAGCTCCCAGACCCACAGGGGGCTTAAGGGGACCCAGGTATCTTAATAAAGGTCCCCTCCTAAGAGTCTCAAGAATAAAAAAAAAAAATTTTTTAAAAGTAAATGTTAAACAGAAAACGTGAATAAGCAAGTCACACACATAAACGACCCGGACAAGGACAGACCTAGCAGGTATCAGGTGTTGCAGAGATGTCCGAGCTGGAAGGGCACCAAGGAAGACTGTCCAGGCTGAGCTGTGGCCACCGTGCTGGGGGCACGTGGGCTTGCTGGGATGTGCCCGAGCACTTAGCCCTTCTCCGGGCACTGCCCTTTCCAGGAGAGATGGACACAGCCGATGGGAGTCCTCCAGGAACGTGGGCATCATTGCATCTTTGTGGTCAGATGTGAACGCGCTGTGGTGGCGCCTTGGGGAACTCTGACTGTTGGTGACCCACAGGTCACAGAGTGAGGCTTGGAGGCGGGGAGGTGGCACACACCTGGCCCCGTCTCCATTCCCAGAAACTTTAGGTTCTGAAGCACCTCAGCGTATAGCCCTGGGGACCCCTGAGACCGGTCAGGCTGGGCCTGCTGCTTCCTAGTTCTGCAGAACCCAGCAGGATGCGGCCTCTCTGCATGCACCAAATATGGCCAGGAGACACCGCCAACTCTTCTGAGCACGACCTGAATCCCCTCTAGGGCTCCTGGAAAAGCCACAGACACAAGACTTGTCAGCGGAGCAGTACCTGCTAGCCTACAGAGAGATCTCAGTCCTGCACCAGCCATCCAGTGCCAGGAGCACCAGGAAGGGGCCTCCTCCTTCCGCACCGCTTCTTCACTGCCCTCTAGTGGCCACAACTGACATTGCGCTAACAGGCCAGGAGAACTAGTTCAAGAACCCAGATGCATTTGGACCCAGGAGGCAAGGAAGACTGTCTGGGGAGGGGGCTGGAGCAATAGCACAGCAGGTAGGCCAGCTGCCTTGCAAGCCCAGCCTCAGTTCCCGCCACCAGCGTTGGTCTCCTAAGGTGTGTCCCAAAAGAGTATCTTGGGAATTGAGAGGCAAACCAAGACTTGGCTTTTGAGGCAATTCCTGGTGCAAAGACTGCAGGGTTATTTGTGTGTGTGTGTGTGTGTGTGTGTGTGTGTCTTTGTGTGCGTGTGGAATGAACAAAGGTGTGATGAGGCCGCATCACCCTCCTCTGACCTCACATTTGCCCCACCTCTGTGGCACCTCTTAATTCCCTTTTGTTCTCTCTCCCCTTTTGGGTGCTGTGGTTTGCAAAAGAGGCTTTGAGTGGCAATCATGTTCAGTCTATAGTGTACTTTCAGCGTGCATCTCCCATCCTGGGAGGATCCTCCCAACACCCTTTACTTGGTGCTCCCTTCTCTATCTGAGCTGCCTTTTCCCCTAGCAAGTGCGCCTGGCCTCCAAGCCATGGAGTGACCCTCCTGATACTTATCTCGGCTATTCTTGGGTGTTAGTCTCCTATTTTGTAACTTTGTGTTCCTCAGATGAATGCAATCTTTCTATGTCTTTCCCTCTCTTTCTAACTCATTTCACTTAGCATGATACTTTCCATGTAGTACCAACAAGTCCTTTAAAAAAAAAAAATCAATCCTTCAGCCTCCCTGCCTGAGGATATCAGTAGTGAGGCAGCACTTCTAAGGAAGGCACAGCCAACCCCAACTTTTTCTGCCTCCCTTGGCTAGTGAAGCAAGGTGGGTGGCCACCCTGAACCAGCTTCCAACTTAGTTTTTTGCTATCAAAAGGTCCCCACCCCCTGCAGTGCCCGGGTTCAGGCCTGGCAGCTGCCAGGCCCGCATGGGCAAGACTGGCCCTGCTTCCACTGCAGAGGGCCCTCCAGGCACCAAACGTTCCCACCCAAGGCATTCCCCTTGATTCCCTTGGGGGAACCCTTTGGACACAAAAAGGTTGAGCAAACCCAGGCAGAGGCTCTGCAGAGGAGAAAGCAGCCCAAAGTGCCCACTTTTGTACCACATCTCACCACCGGGGGCGATATTGGACAGCCCACACTGCCGCAGATGGGAGGGTGCACTGCAGAATCCCCTGGACATAAGCGTCTTCAGGCTTTGCCCTGCAAGGAGACCGAGCAGGACCAGTGAAGGACCCAGGCCCACGCGCACTCCTGGTGCAGGCGGGCTGCTTAGGGGCGCCACCACTGCAAGGCTGGTTTCTGTCCTGGCAGCTGCATGAGCTCCCTCGCCCCCAATTTCCCAATCCGCTGCCCGGTGCTGCCAAGCCTCAGGCGTCTGCAGAGCTCTGAAAGTCCAGATCCAAGGAGCGCCCTGCCGCCGGGACCCCTCCCTGCGCCTCCCGAGCTCCCACCGCGCGAACCCCCCCCCCCCCCGCCTTCCCCTGGGCCCCCGGCCTGGGCACCCGCCTCCTGCCACCCTTGCCAGTCCCAGAAACTTCCCCAGCCACAGGCCCGGGGGTCCCTCCATGCCCGCGTCGAGGAGGTGTCCCTCGGGCTCTCCCGGGAGCAGCGGCCACCACCGGGTCGGAGGGCGCAGGGATGTGCCCCTGGCATGGGCCGGTGGTCCCCCCGGCTGCCCGCCACCGCCTCCCTTCCCCTCCCCTCCCCCAGCCTCGCAGATGTCCAGCAGCGCTCATCGGCCAGCGGGTCCCGGGAAGGGGGCGGGGCGCGCGGCCTCGGGCGCGGTCAGGGGCGGGCGGGGCAGGGCAGCGGGGCCACGCTCGGGTGCGAGGTGTCCAGAGCCGGGGCCAGCGCTTGGCGGCCTGGCGACTCCTGGACAGCTCCTGTCCCTGCTTAGGTCTGGAGGGTGGGGCGCGGTGCCTCAGGGACACTGGGTGTGGCCTCCTGTGGACCGCCTAGGGGTGTGGCCTTGCCTGCGTAATAACTAGGGGTGTGGCATCATTGAGCCGGGTCCTCTGGGGTTGTGGCCGCCCTTGCCTGTGGCCTAGGGGTGTGGCCTCTCCTGTGTAACACCTGGGGTGTGGCCTCACTTCCAGAACAGCCTGATGCTTAGGTTGCTTCTGGGTTGTGGCCTTGGGGTGTGGCCTCCCTTGCCTGTCGCCTGGAGGTGTGGCCTCACCTGTGTAACCCCTGGGGGTGTGGCCTCGGCTGTGTAGTGCCTGGGGTGTATCCTCCCTTGTGTGACCCTTGGGTGTGGCCTCGACTATGTGACACCTGGAGGGTGGATTGGCCTGTGCGATGCCTGGGGTGTTGCCTGGCCTGTGGCACACCTGGGTATGTGGACTCGCCTGTGTATCGCCTGGGGGTGTGGCCTCGACTGTGTATCACCTGGGGTGTGGTCTCACTTCCAGCAGAGCCTGACACTTTGGGTTGCTTCTGGGGTGTCCCGTTGGGGGTCTAGCCTGGCTTGCCTCTCACCTGGGGGTGTCGCCTCACCTGTTTAATGGCTGGGGGTGTGGCCTCGCCTGTGTAACGCCTGGGGTGTGGCCTTGCTTCCAGCAGAGCCTAACCCTGTGACCTGCTTCTGGGGCACTTTCATGCCTTTCCAGGGTGGGGGTTCCGTCCCAACAACCCCCTCACAGGTCTGTGCTGGGGGTGGGGATGGAGCGGCTGTGATGAGGGGCTGCTGTCCTGGGCCTTCCTCCTCCTGGGGCTGGTCCCCCTGTTCTTGCTGGGAGGGCTCCAGACAGGTCAGCCATGCCCGCTTCTCACGTGGTCAGAGCAGCACTTCCCCTCAGGCTCACAGGCCGAGGTCCTGCCCAGCACCCACCCCACCCCACCAACTCCTCTGGCGTCTCCCATGCCACTGGCACCCAAGGCCTCCCCGGGACCCACATTTCCTGCAGTGAAGCCCCCAGAGCGTTAGCCCTTCCCACATGTGGTTCCAGTCAGGCCCAGAGTGTCATTGATGTCATGTGGCCATGCGGTGTGATCTGATCTCAGACAAGTGGAGATGCTGATGGGCAGAGTGAAGGGGGATCCCTGTGGAAATTTCCTTCTAGTCGGCCTTTGGGCAGCCCTGGACAGCGCCTCATCCCACTCAGGCCTTTCCCTTCCTTCCTTCGCCATGTCCCAGGAAAAGAAGATCCTCCTGGACATTGTTCTGCTCCAGGAGGCCGTGGAGAACTTCCGCCTGCAGCCCCACGAGCAGTTTCTCACCTGGTTCAAGGACCTGGAGCTGATCATGAAGGAGGAAAGGAGGGCAGGACAGGCCTGATTGGGGGAGGGCCCAGGTTCCAGTAACTGGGACAGTCTGCGTCGTCTCCATGGACCCACAGCCCAGACTGATTTGCAGCCTGGACCCTTCTGGTCTCCTGAGCCTGGTAGGGACCATGCTAGTGTGGCTTTGGTCGCCAAGCGCTGCCTCTCTGTCCCCAGATTCGTCCTGTACTTTCGGCGGGAGCCCCCGACTCAGCCGTCCAACCCAAGGCACTGCTACTAACGAGCTTCAGAAGAAGCCACTGTCCACACTGGCTGTGACATCTCCTTCACTTCTTTTTGTTTTTAAAGAATATCAGCTATATTTGTTATTAACACTAACTCAGCTTAATATGAAAACATTTGAGCAAAAGAATGTGTTGTGTTGCCATTTCCTAGCGACACAGTATCCCTCCGTGACGTTCCCCACACACTCGAAACCCACAGGAGCAGCTGTCCATGGGTCTGGGGTGAGGGGTGTGGAGAAACTTATCCAGAAACTTCCTTCATCTTGGTGTCTGAAACTTCCCTTCCAAGCAGGAATCTAGGTGGACTCCACTGTCGGGAAAGACTCTGCTCCTTCCTGTGTGTATCCCCTGCACACCGGGGCTTTTCTCATGGTTGGGGAAGCTCTTGCACTTTGTCGGGATATCTGCGGGGTATCGTCTGGTATCTCCTCAAGTGGGGCAGATGCAATCTCCGCAGCATCGTCTTCTGGTGACGGTTTTCGGCAGGAAGTAACTGGCTTCCTTGGTCCCCAGCCCCTTCAGGGGAAGCTGAGCTGCTGTTCCCTGCCTCCATCCTCCCAGTAGCCACGATCTGAAGAGCTTAGCTGTTGTTCCAGAGAACGTGACAAGCCGCGTTCCTAGTGACAGTCCTACCTGGTGATGCCCCAGTGTCTGCTACCCTGGAGATTTCCCGATGCCAAGGCTTTCCTCGTGCTGCTCTTCTCCAGTGCTCTTCTCCCCAGCCTCCACTAAAGTGTCCCACTGTTGGGTCCCTTTAAAGAAAACCGACTCATTTCCCAGTCGCCTGACTTCCTCTCCCAGGCCAACAGCCACCTCCTCTCTTTGTCCTCTCCCCTAGCCCGGGTTGTTCCTGCGGTGTCCTGGGCTTAATCTAGTTGTGCTTATAAATGTACCGTATAATCCCATAAAGCACCTTCGAAGTGAATGCTTCGTTGTCGCACACGCGGACTTTGGTTTTCATGGTCCTCAATGACATAACAGTGAAAATTAGACTTACACGTACCTTAAGTCTGATTTGTGAGTTTCTTTTCCTTTTCTGAAATGAAATCGCTTTACATTAGGACTCCTGTTTTCAATAGCGTTATTGTTCGTAGTATCAGTGTACACTTGGCATTGTTTCTTCCTTCAACATTGAATCAGTTCCCAGAGAAGTCAATGAAGGCAATGGGCCTGGGCTGTTCCTTGTGGGAAGGTTTCACAGACAATGTCTTAACTGCACCTGGCGGGGTTCAGGGGACCATATGGAATGCCAAGGATCGAACCCAGGCCGGCCAAGTCAAAGGCGAATGAATGTCCCACACACTATACTACTTCTCCGGTTCCTATTGATATATCATTTTCACAAGACAAAGTACGTGGATTCAAGCACTCCATTACAGTGTGACATTCCACGCCCTCTCTTCTGAAACCGAGAGAACATCCCTATCCTCCCATGGAGTCTTTCTTCTGCATCCTTCAAATAAGAAAGATTGCTGTTGCTTTTGTATCACCTTGGAGAACATTTCTGCCATTTCTAGAAGGTCAACATAGCCTGTGCTCTTCTTGATGACTTTTCTACACATAAGCATGTTTTTGTGGTTCTGAAGTGAGTGGGCCCCCTTTGGTGGTTTATGAAAGTCGGGGAGGAGAGAGATGGTCACCTTCTCCCAATCCACCTCTGCCACCCTGACACCAGTTGGGAAGCTTAAGACATTAAAGGAATGTGATGAGCCCCTGTGTGGAGCTGACCTCGAGTCCTGCCAGCCCCACGAGGCTCCACCAGCCCAGTCAAGCCACCCCTGACATCTGCATGGTGTACTCTGCATAGGAGTTGGTCCCCACCATCTGATCATGCCCACCAGCACCACATTCAGCAAGGGGCTCGAGGGCACCAAGATGGTCTGCCAGTAACTAGACCTCTTCATGCCTTATGGATTCTCACCTCTTACCTTATTGTTCTAAGTATAGGACTGCAGGACTGCGGGAATAGGTGTTTGGTACAATATCTCCCGAAGCCCCAGAGTACAGTTTGACACCTGAGATATCTCCTGATTACAGCTGGCTGCTGTGTTGGAAGACATTTTGGGCCCACTCTCTCTGAGCGTTCTCCTTCTGTCCCTTGGAACGTTTGTTCATTGCGGTCTCCAGCGGTTTCTTTGCAGGAGTAGAATATCCACGTTTCGGTGTAGAGTTGCTGGGCCTGTAGGAGGGCTTCTCCATACTCAGTCTTCTCGGTTCAGAATCCTCAGAATCCTATCTTGTGTATTGTTTTCTCCACATCGTACTTTGCAGATTTGTGTAGATAGAAAGTACTCAGATCGTGTTTATTAATTTGGAACTTACCCATATTTCAGGAGTCTGTTGATCTTGGCATACCAGTAATGAAAATATGAATTATTCTTCAGGATATACCAGAAAAAAGTCCTCTGTTTTTCTCAAGTGCTTCACCTATATGCTTAAATTAACCCACTCTGGGTTGGAATGAAAGGTCCGGATCTTGGAGATGTCTTTCTTGGAATCTCAGAAGAGCTCTATCATGCTCAACTGAACAGTGGAAGAATTCGAGATACAATTCAGAGAAGTGAGAGGGAGTCAGTCATGTAAACTTGGCCCTTTCCTTTTGTGCACTCCTTGGGCAGGAAGTCCCAAGTGAGGGAGGAGACTCATTCTCATCAAAGTACTGTGCCTTCTGGGCCAGTGGAGAAGCAGTGGCCAGCGGGGCAGCAGGCTGCCAGCAGGAGCTTTCTCCTCTTGCATTTCTCCTCTCACTTCCTCTTCTTCCCATTTGTGCTGGCCTGCGCTTGTACCTTTCAAGTCAAATGTCAGCAGTAAGAAAGATGTAGTCCTAAAGGAACAATTCTAGAAACCCTTACATTTCTATGCTCCTATGGACCTAGCAATGAAGACTCGAACCATAAAATACCAAAGGAATAAAAACTGATGGCATCGGGAGAGAGTGACAAGTTCTAATTTAGTGTGAGAAATTTTAATTAAGAAAGTTTTCTCAGAAGTTGAGAGAATGTTTTAATAATCATTCCTATAAATTAAAACGGTTAACCAAAAGTAAACCTAAGGAAATTTTTACTACACTTAAACAGAAGGGGATGTTAAATATCTATGAAAATTCAGAGAAGTCTTGGATCCTACTAACTAATTAGATAAGGGTTAAAAAGATAGCTTAGAGGGTCAGGCACGTGCCTTGTACATGGACAATCCTTGTTTGATCCTCCAAACCATAGATGGTCCCCAAGCACTGCCTGAAATGAGCCCTGGTCGCAGAGCCAGTAACAATCCCTGGGCTCAGTCAAGGTGTCACCCCAATACCAAATAAAATCATTTTATTTGGGTTTGGGACAATTCTTTTATTGGGATCATGTTTGTTCACAGATTTTAAAGCTCATTTATAATGCGCATTGGTCGTACCTTGGGGAACTGTGGAGTGAAGCCTGGAGGCGGGAAGGTGGCACACACCTGGCCCGGTCTCCATCCCCAGAAACGAAGCACCACAGTGTGTGGCCCTGGGGACCCCTGAGCCCCGCCAGGCTGTGCCTGCTGCTTCCTAGTTCTGCAGAACCCAGCAGGACGCGGCCTCTCTGCATCCACCAAGTATCGCCAGGAGACACCGCCAACTCTTCTGAGCACGACCCAACTCCCCTCTAGGGCTCCTGGAAAAGCCACAGACACAAGACTTGTCAGCAGAGCAGTCCCCGCTAGCCTGCAGAGAGATCTCAGTCCTGCACCAGCCCCCCACAGCCAGGAGCACAGGGAAGGAGCCTCCTTCTTCTGCCCGGCTTCTCCACTGCCCTCTCGTGGCCACAACTGACATTGCGCTAACAGGCCAGGAGAACTATTTCAAGAACACAGATGCATTTTGACCCAGGAGGCAAGGAAGAGTGTCTGGGGAGGGGCCTGGAGCAATAGCATAGCAGGTAGGCCAGCTGCCTTGCAAGCCCAGCCTCAGTTCCCGCCTCCACCTTTGGTCTCCCAAGGTGCAGTCCAAAAGAATATCTTGGGAATTCAGAGGCAAACCAAGAGTTGACTTGTGTGGTGAAAGGATTGCAGGGTTATTTTGTGGTGTGTGTGTGTGTGTGTGTGTGTGTGTGTGTGTGTGTGTGTGTGTGTCTGTATAGTTTACACAAACCTGGCGAGTGTTTGTGTTTGGTGGTTGAGATAAGCACATAGATAGTCTGTGTTTGTGTGTGTGGCTGTGAGGTGTGCACATACCTGTGCACCAGTTAGAGAGGGGCGGAGACAGTCTTTGTGAGGATGTCAGGCTGGCAAGCTATGGGGGTTCATTGCAGTGCCCCCAAGGGGGGGGCTATTCAGGACAGCTCAGGAGCTGGTCTCGGGGGAACTAAGCACAGGTCTGAGCATCCCCTCATGCGCAGCATGGATCTGGGAGCAGGACACAAGGCAGCTCGGAGCTTGGCCCCGCACCTCTCCCTCTGACCCTAAGGGGCTCAGTGCTGGCCTTGGGCCTTCTGTCATGTCTCTCGAGGGAAGGGCCCTCTCAACACCCGCGTGGGTGAGGCAAGGCTCCTGCTTCCTGAACAGCAGTCCCAGACCTAGCTGGGTCCCAGAAGCTCCCTTTTGCCTCCAGCTGCTGGGGCAGGAGCTGGGCAATTTGGTGAAGGCAGGTCGAGTGGCAGGTGGTGTGTGTGTGTGTGTATGTGTGTGTGTGTGTGTGTGTACCTGTCAGCTGTATGTGGAATACACAAAGGTTAGATGAGACTGAGGGGCTGATGGAGGAACTTTGGGGTCTTTGCCTGTGTCCTGAGCCTTAGTTCCCTCTTCTGCACATGAAGCTGAATCCTTGGAGGATGAAAAGCAACCTCTCAGACCTGCCTGTTTGGAGAGACCCTGGTAAACCGACCCTGCTCTGGCCTAGCTCAGGGTTGCAATTGGCTCTGCATTCAAGATCACTCTAGTTGGCTCAGAGAACTAGCGTGTGGGACGTGGGGGCTGGGGAAAGAACCCTGTCAGTAGGGACCTTTATCTCTGGCCCCAGGCTTCGGTTTCTGTTCTTTCCCCACAAAGGACTCCTGAGCAGTGTCTACCAGTCCCTGAATACCGTCCACTCCCCAGCTAAGCAGCTCACAGGTGCACACACTCTAACCTAAGCCGGCCCCTTGCTCATCACTCTCACTTCCTCATCAGTAACAATGACTGACTTTCCTGGTCGGGACAGCTTCCTTTCTCTTCTTTCTTCTGTGCCCAGCGAGGGGATTGGTTTAATTTTTTATAAGGTGACGTTGGTTCATTACTGTCCCTCATAAAGGTTCTGGTTTGTTTTTTTGTCTGTGTGTATGTGTATGTCTGTGTATGTGTATGCGTGTGTATGTGTGTGTGTAGACATTTGGTGCTGGGGATCAAACTCAAGTCCTTGAGTGTGTGAGATATGTTTTTCACCCTTTGACCTGTCTCCCTGGCCTCTCTGCCTGGGGACATTTAGGATGCTCTGAACCTCAGATGCCTCAGAGGAGGTGCCAGGGTCAGGGCCTGGGAGTCCCCGTTCCTGAAGCAAGCTGACCCACCACTGGCTAGTCCCATCTCCAGGCCTCAAGGAGGGAGAGACCCTGCTCCCTGGAATGACTAGTGGCATGCCTGTGGGGACATAGGGGTTTCCCTCCCTGCTTCCTCCTACAGCAGTGAGCCTTTTATGGTCTTGGACTGTTGCTTATTCTTCTGCTTTTCCATGCCTTGCCAGGACTTATGCCAATGATTGTTTCAGCTTGGTTAAAGATAACCCCTGATATCCTCTTCAATATGCCTGTTCGGTGTGGAGCCATTACTAACATGGAGTCCCTAATGTCAGTTGCTGCAGCCTTTCAGTTTTCTATAGCTTTGTTTTAGCAGTGCTCAGGGGCTCCTCACCGCTGGCTCTGTGTTGTGTGGCGGTGTGGGGTGTGGGGGGTTGTGGAGGTGCAGGTGTGTTTAAATGTTCATCCCAGGAATTGCTCTGGGAACTTGCAGTGTCCAGCTTGCAGAGCGATCTCCCTGTTCTGTGGTCATGTAGCTTTGATGGTGTTGTCTTCTGTCCCACAAAAGTCCATAGTCCGGAAGTGCTGTGACGAAGTCTTGCTATTCAGGCTTGAATGATTTGGGCAGATTTATTTCCATTCATTTGGGGTGGGGCACAGTCGCAGGCGCCCAGGCCTTACTGTATTTCATTTAGAGGTTGCCCCTGGTGGCTCAGGAGACCCTATGGGGTGCTGGGGATTGAACCCGGCTTGGCTGCATACAAGGAAAGTGCCCACCCACTGTACTATCTCTTCGGTTGTTTTTCTTCTTCTTCTTTTATTTTTTTTAGCATTTTTTTTTAATTTTAAAGAGTCACCATGAGATAAAGTTACAAACTTACAAGTGTTCGGGATTACATTTCAATCAAACAATGTTCCAGTACCCATCCCTCCACAGTGCCCATTCTCCACCACTGCTACCCCCACCCCTGCCTCCATGGCAGACACCTTCCTTCTTTCTCTCTCTCTCCTTTTGGGTGTTGTGGTTTGCAATATAGTTACTAAGCAGCTATTATATTTGGTCCGTAGTCTATTTTCAGCACGCATCTACCATCCTGAGCTATCCCTCCAACCATCATTTACTTAGTGGTCTTTTCTCCATCCGCCTGCCTTTTGCCCAGCACATGAGATCAGCTTCCAAGTCCTGGAGCAATCCTCCTGGTCCTTATCTCTACTATCCTTGGGGTTTGGTCTCCCATTAAGTTAGTTTATATTCCCCAAATGAGTGCAGTCCTTCTATGTCTGTCTCTCTCTTTCTGACTCATTTCACTTAGCATGATACTGTCCATGTTGATTCACTTCCATGCAAATTTCATGGCTTCATCTTTTCTTTAAATCTTACCATCTCACCGGAACTCTTCAGTGTCACCCATGAGAATGTCATGCGACGACTGCAATGGGAAGGAATGGGAGTGAAGATAGATGGTTGCCAAATACACCACCTACGCTTCACTGATGACATTGTTCTAATAACATTAGCCAAGCGGCACAAATGCTGGCCGACTTTGACCCCCCTGAGTGTGGAAAAGTCGGACTGTAGCTGAATCTCACAAAAACAATGCTTATGAGAAACGGTCTCATTCCTGACGTTCCATTCAGTCTCAATGGAACGAATATCTCCGAATGTAACAGTTATCTGTACCTAGGTGGAGAAGTCAACACGATGAATGATCTGGCACCTGAGTTGCTCAGGAGGAAGAGAGCGGCTTGGAACGCCGTCAAGAGCATGGAAGAAGTAGCTAAGAGGACAAAGAACCTCCAGCTTCGGGCACATCTCTTTATATTCCACTGTTCTTTCTGCATTAACACACACCACAGAGATCTGGGTCCTACGAAAACAGGATGAGAATGCTATTTGGGTCTTCCCAAAGAGGAATTGAAAGAGCTATGCTTGGACTATTATGCTTCACAAAAATGAGAGAATAAATCCGGAGTCCCGACCTCTGTCGATGGTCAAGAATCAGGGATGCTGTATAGTTTTCCAAGGCATCAAAAATCTGATGGGCTGGACACATAATGAGATTTGGAGATGACTGCTGGAATAGATTAATGACTGGCTGAATTCCATGGGACATCAAAAGATTGCATAGCCTCCCAACTATGAGATGGTCAGACTTTTTCATCAAGACCCTGAATGATTGGTTTGAGGTTCTTCGTGTTCCTGGAACGAGCAGACGCCAAAGGGCTACACAGGCACGTGATAGGGACAAATCGAGACGCTACTGGCACCCGCTCGAGAAAATCAATGAATAACGGGATGTCAAGTGATCAAGTGATGATTTTTTCTAACAGCTGCATAGTGTAGATGTTCCATTCTGTAGATGTTCCAAAGTTTCTTTAACCAACCGTCTGTTCTTGGGCTCTCGGTTGTTTCCCCATTCTGGCTCTTGTGAACAGTGCTGCAATGAACATAAAGGCCAGCACCATTTGTTAAAGAGGCTTTCCTTGCTCCACTTCACATTTCTTGCTCTCTAATCAAAGATTAGATCATCATCTTATTTGAGGGTGTGTGTAAGGATATTCAACCCTATTGCACTGGTCTGTGGATCTGCTTTCATTCCAATACCATGTTGGGTGTGGAATAGTAGCTGGTTTGTTTATCTCATATATTGCTTTCTCAACAACAGATCAGTAGTTTCCAAAGGTGGCAATGTGTCCCTAACGGGGAAATGACAGGGGGCAGTTATCTCAAGAACTCCACATAGACCCCTGACCACTGACTACTGGTCCTCGAAGCACCATTTTCTCCAACAAAAGGCATTTCGAGAGGGATCTGGGATTTGCAGCTTCTTCTTGGGGAATGAATTTGCTGATTCTAAGACCAGTTCTCTGTTCTTTTTTTCCTGAAGTTGGAAAAATGCTGGGTCCTGGGAAATGGTTGGTTTCATGTGAGTTGAAACTGCTACACTTTCTCTGTGGCAAAAAGTCCCAACCCAAGTAGGTGAACACCAAGAAGTGGGGATGTCGGGTAGGGACAGGCACCTGCAGCATAGGCCTCTCTGTGGAATCCTGGGGTCTAGGACGGGCCAGAATTTTAGGAATGAACCCTCTGCTCAGAAGTCAGTCTCTTGTGGAGAACCTTCCAGTGGGCTCACCCTCCCCCACCCCCCTATTGTGGGGCTTTTCTCTGGAATGACTTCCTGTAGCATTTGCTGAATCAGGCCTTGCTGTGTTTCAAGGGGGAGCAGCGCCCCCTGGAGACAGCGCTGCGAGTCGGCCCATCAGGTAGAACCCGTGGCACACCTGGTGTCCTGGGCGCTGAGGGTGGAGGCCCCACTCAGGATCATCCTCACAGGTGACCATGGCCCAGGCCAAGTCTCTGGGCACACTGTTTCCTCTCCCAGAGTCTCTCATTGTGTTTGATTCTGTCCTGACTGAATTTCCCACATTGTTTTTGTTTGTTTGTTTGTTTGATTGTTTG
Organism: Sorex fumeus; assembly: GCF_029834395.1. Taxonomy (NCBI): domain Eukaryota; kingdom Metazoa; phylum Chordata; class Mammalia; order Eulipotyphla; family Soricidae; genus Sorex; species Sorex fumeus. The sequence goes on from NW_026606118.1 coordinate 49,237,088, forward strand.
TTTTCTCTTTGGGTCACACCCAGAGATGCACAGGGCTTACTCCTGGCTTTGCTTCAGAATTACTCTGGCACTGCTCAGGGGACCATATGGGATACTGGGAATTGAACCCGAGTCGGACGCGTGCAAGGCAAACACCCTACATGCTATACTATTGCTCCAGCCCCCCACATAGTTTTTGAGACAGCAGTTGCTTCAGAGCAGACTAAGCGCTGCACCCTTTGATTCTTGACCATGTCTAGCAGTTTTCTGCGGAATTGATTAGATCGGAGTATTCTTTTCTATTAATGGTATCTTAAAACTACTGTGGGCTGGAGCAATAGCACAGTGGGTAAGGCATTTTCCTTGCACGCAGCCAACATGGCCGACACAGGTTCAATTCCTCCACCCTTCTCTGAGAGCCTGGCAAGCTACGCAGAGTATCTTGCCCAACAGAAAGCCTGGCAAGCTACCCGTGAGGTATTCGATATGCCAAACAAATTAACAACAAATTAACAACAAGTCTCACAATGTGTTATGAGACGTTACTGGTGCCTACTTGAGCAAATCAATGAACAAGGGGAGGATAGTGCGACTGTCTGCATACAAGACTCGTGTGGAATTGTACAAGAAAACACCTAAAACCCCATAAAAAAATGGGGAAAAGAAATGAACAAAAGTTTCCTCCAAAAAGGAATACAAATGGCCAAAAGGAACAGGAAAAAATGCTCCCCATCGCTAGCCTTCAGGGACATGCAAATGAAAGCAACAATGGGATATCATCTCATACCACAGAGATTGGGACATATTCCAAAGAACAAAAGCAACAGTGCTAGTGTGAATGGGGGAAAAAAGGGACTCTCTTTCACTTTTGGTGGGAATGCCCACTAGTCCAGCCTTTCTGGAAAACAATATGAACAATCCTTCAAAACCTAGAAACTGAGCTTCCACATGACCCCGCAATACCATTTCTTGGAATATATCCCGAAAATGCAAAGAAGCACAGTGGAAATGACATCTGTACCTATATGTTCAATTGCAGCACTGTTCACCATAGTCAAAATCTGGAAACAACCCAAGTGCCCTAGAATAGAGGACTGGTTAAAGAAACTTTGGTACATCTACACAGTAGAATACTATGCAGCTATTAGGAGAGATGATGTCATGAAATTTGCTTGTAAGTGGATAGACATGGAGAGTATCATGCTAAGTGAAATGAGTCAGAAAGAGAGGGACAGACATCGAAGAACTGCACTCATTTGTGGAGTAGAAAACAACATGACATGAGGCTGACTCCTAAGGATAGTAGATACATGGGACAGGTAGATTGCTCCCTAGCTGGAAGCCTGCCACTGGAGCCAAGGAGAGAAGGCAGATGGAATAGAGAAGGAATCACTAAGAAAATGACAGCTTGAGGAACTGGTCGGGATGGGAGATGTGTGCAGCAAGTAGATAAAGGACCACACATGATAACCTCTCAGTTTCTGTACTGCAAACCATAATGCCTAAAAGTAGAGAGAGAGTATGGAGAATATTGTCTGCCATGGAGGCAGGAGGAGGGTGGGAAGGGGGGGTAAGAGGGTTTAGTGGGAATATTGGTGGTGGGGAATGTGCACTGATGGAGGGACAAGTGTTCCATTATTGTGTGACTGTAACCCAAATGTGAAAGTTGTAACTATCTCATGGTGTCGATAAAATTAAAAGGTAAAGGTAAGGTAAAGGCCCTCCCATTGTTCGTCGATTTGCTCGAGCGGGCCCAGTAACGTCTCCATTGGAGACTTTGTTGTTACTGTGTTTGGCATATTGAATACGTCACGGGGAGCTTGTCAGGCTCTGCCGTGCGGGCGAGATACTCTCGGTAGTTTGCCGGGCTCTCCGAGAGGGGCGGAGGAATCGAACTCGGGTCGGCCATGTTGGCTGCGTGCAAGGCAAATGCCCTACCCGCTGTGCTATCGCTCCAGCCCTTTACTTTACTTTACAAAATTAAAAAAGAAATTTAAAAAGGTTAGAGTTGGTTAGGGTTAGGGTTAGTATTTAGCGTTAGTGTTAGGGCTAGGAATAGGGTTTGCTTAGAGTTAGGATTAGAGTTGGGTTGTTGTATTTGTGTTAGGGTTGATTACAGTTAGATTTGGTTTAGTTTAATGCGTCAGGTTTAGGGGAAAGGGTAGACATAGGGGTAGGGCTAAGATCAGCTGGGGTTAGGGTTAGTGTGGCGAGGGTTAGGGTTGGTCCAGGAGTATTAGTAGGGATGTAGTCAGTGTTGGAGTAGGGGTAGGGCTTAGTATAATGTTAGGACTAAGGGAGAAGAGGAGGGCTCTGGTTACAATTAGGTGTAGGGTTAGAGCTACAGCTAGGTTTGAGTTTAAGGTTAGGATAGGTTAGAGTAGGGCTTGGTTAAGGTTATGATTTGGTTAGGTTAGAGTTGGAAATTTGTTTAGGGTTAGGGGTTAGGGTTAGGGCAGGGGTTGCGGTTGTGATTAGAGTTAGGGGTTAGAGTTAGGTTAGGGTTAGGGCTTTAGGGATAAGTGGAGGAATTGGGTTCAGGTAGGGTTCGCCTAGGTTTAGGTTTTGGGTAGGATTTGGATAGGATTATAAACAGGGTAAGGTAGATGAGGGGTTTGTTTTGGGTTAGCGTTAGAGATAGGTAGATAGTTTTATTTCTTTATGAGCTGACAGGTATGACTGTGTATGTGTCTCAACTTCACATTGACTTGGGCACTATTCAATGATTACTTCCAGATCAGGAGTCTTGTCACAGACATCATTACAATGGCAATGAACGTGGCTCCCATTTTGTATTTATTTAGCTAGCGAGAATTGTGGTCTCCCATTGGGCACCAGCTTCTCACCCATGACTCCACAGCAGCTTCCAAACTGGCGGCCTCACGGGGACTGCTCTGTTGGCCCAGGGAGTCTCAGCCTAAGAAGAAGCTCCTGATAAAGCAAGATGCAGGGACGGAGGGTGCTTGAGGTCAGGAGAGCTTGGTGTCCCTGAAGGAGGGAATGGCCAAGTTATATACCAATAGTTGACAGCCAGACCTCGGATCCCCCCCTCTGTGGGGACATCTGGAGACCCTTGTGCCTGTTGCCCATCTGGGAATGCAGTCCCCCAAGTGATTCCCAGCCATAGTCACAAATTGGGCCGAGTTCCTCAGGTATCATGGTCTTATTTTTGGGGGAAGGGCAGTTCCATGTGCTATGGAAATTAGTGGGAAACATTTAGAGCAGAATAAGGAGAGATGAGTAGGACACTGGGGTCCTTGACACTGTGACGGACGCACAATTGCCTGCACTGCAGGCTGAAGAGAGGGAGGAAGTCGTGACCTGACAGGGGGCTGAGTTTTGGGGGCTGTGGGGGACACCAGTATCCCTTGTCTCATGCACAGACTCTGCATCTGTGAGCCTCACAGCCTGTCCCAAACTTCAGTGACATTTACTTTTGCAGAGGAGAAGGAACCAGAGAGGGGAGAGGTTTCCCAGGCCTGTGGGAGGGAGGACGCTTCACTGGAGTTAGGACCCGAAGTACTGGTCAATCCAGACAGGGAGACATGGAAAATTTAGTTCAAGTGAATCCTCAGAGTTTGGACCCAGGTTCTGTTTCCAGATAGTCGGGTAAAGCTCTCAACTCCCTCTTTCTGACAGTGGGTGCCATAACAGGGGAAGGCATTTGGTTGGATGGAAAAAATTCATGAGCTCACAGAATGCTGGAATATGACCTCACTTCCCTAGTGACCATCCCAAACTGCCTTAGAACCCTGGTTCCCTAGTGGGTTCATTCTCGAGAAAGTGACCGTCTAGTTCACTTGTATTGAGAGGCTATCGAAATGACTTTGTGTTGTCTTCCTGTGTTCAGGGACTCTGGGCCGAGGCGAGCCCCGAGAGACAATCATCGCTGTCCCTGCAGAGTGTGGAGGAGGGCTCCTCCCCACCAGCAACCCCTCTCCCAGGTTAGGAGGAGCTCAAGGGTTATCCAGGCCAACAGGGTCAATAGTTACAGTTGTGATGCACCTCAGGGGACTCACTCCTATTCCTGCGTGTGTGTGTGTGTGTGTGTGTGTGTGTGTGTGTGTGTACGTCTGTGTATGTGGATGTGTGTGTGTGTGTGAGTTAAATGTGATTGTGTGAGTATGTGGGCTGTGGGCTATGGGCCAAAGGAGTCTGAGGAGTGTGAAGTTGTATTCTTATGGGAAGGAGCAGCTTCCTCGTGATGGAAGGTTGTGTCATGAACTCTTCTTGACAAAACAGTTTGTGAAGTGTTGAATCCTGGTGAGATACTCAGTTTCAAAGTTGTTCTTGATTGAGTTTCAGTCATACACATTCCAACCCCTGTTCCTTCACCAGTGTTTATTTCCCTCCACCAATATTCTTATGTCCTTAGCTTCCCTGCCACCACCCTCACCTCTATGGCACACAATTTTCTCCTCTCTCTCTCTCTCTCTCTCTCTCTCTCTCTCTCTCTCTCTCTCTCATTTTGTCTCTGTCTCTATCTGTTTCTCTCTCTGTCTCCCTTTCTCTCTCTTAACTACTGTCTTTTTTCAACCATTATACTTTGCAATACGGGTTATCATGTTAGATCCTTTCCCTACTTTCAGCACGCAGTTCTTATTCACAGTCATCATTTCCAAATACTTTGTTATAGTTATCCTTTATCGATCCTAACTGCCCTCCCCTTCTACCCCCAATCTTGTGAACCAGTTATCCTGGTCCTTGTTTCTACTGTACTTGGAAAATAATTTCATATTAAGTTTTTACATATATATACATCCCAAAATGAGTGCGGTCATTGTATGCCAGTCCCTCTGCCTCTAACTCAATTTACTCCGCACCATACACTCCACGTTCATCTATTCCTGAGAAAATTTGATGACTTCTTTTTCCTGATGGCTGTGTAGCATTCTGTTGTATAGATGTACCATACTTTCCTTATTCAGTCATTCAGTCCTCTGTTCTCAACACTCAGGCTGTTTGCAGATTCAGGCCACTGTGAATAGACCTGCAATGCACATAGAAGTCGGTTGACATTTCAGCTGTGCTTTGAAGTCTGGGATATATTCCCAGAAATGGCATTGCTGGGTCATGTGAAAGCTCAATTTCTAGTTTTTTTGGGGAAATGGCCAAATTGTTGTCCAAAAAGGCTGGGCCAGTGGGCCTTCCCTCCAACAATGACTGAGAGCACCTTTCTCCCGCATCTGTGCCCGCACTGGTTGTTCTTAATCCTTTTGCTGTGTGCAGTCTCTGTGGTGAGATATGATATTTCACTGTTGGACCAAACAGATTCTTCAAGGGGTCCCCCATGTCAGGTTCCTCCTGGGGTTGACGGCTTCTCTGTTGCAGAGCTCAGCTCAGGACATCCCTGTGGAGCTGCTGGTGGGAAGCAACTGTTCTACCTCCCAGGACCCGGGCCCGGGGCCGAGAACCTGCAATGACACCCAGGGCCCAGAAGAGGTGAGCAGGCGAGAGGGGCCCCCACACTCAGGGTCTGAGATGGGGAGGTGGGTGCAGAGCCCAGAACCCAGCCCAAGACTCTTTCATGGTGTCCACATGGGGTGTTACATGAGGTTTCCATGGGCCATCTCAGAGTGATCCAATCCCCAGTGCTCTCCAGCACAGAGTGAACTAAAGTCCATCAGCCAGATTCCTCGAAGATGTGGGGACTCCTGTTTCCACCCTGAGGAGCTGGTTTCTCACAGTTCTGGGCTCCAGTCCCTCAGCACCTGGCTCCTTGGGAACTCACTGACCTTCGTGCGCCCCCTGCCCACCCAGCAGGAGAAGCCTGCGTGCCCGCGGTCTCTGGATGAGGCCTGCACCATGCTGACCCTTGCTGCGTCAACTGTGGATATGCTGGTCTCCCAGGTGCCAGCCTACCCCAAGCGAAAGTTCTCCACTGTCACCACCATCCTTCCTACCGGCCTGGAGTTCCCCATTCCACCGGGGATCCTGCAGCAGATGCTGAGCTGGTGAGAGCCACCCCGCCAGCCCCGGGCCACGCCTGCCTCCAGCCTGGGGGGTGCTCAGGAGGAGCCAGGCCGCTCTGAGTGTCTGCTGATTCGGAACAAAATGGTGAAGGGAGAATCACGCGAGGTCCCGGAGGGGGACATGGGGTGGCCCGGGACAGGTGTGGGGCCGCTGCCTGGTCTCCTGACCGTGAGCTTCTTGTTCATTCTTGTTCCCGCCCCTCTGCGGAATCTCAGCCTCAGCACTCAAAGCCTGTGGCTGGGGACCCCCAAAGTACATGGATAGGAAGCCCCTCCCCACTCCAAAGCACTTCTGTTCCTCAATGCCCTGGGCTTCTTCTTGGCATAGCTGTGGGCGATTAGACGTCTCTGGGGGACACACAGGTGACCCAGCATCCTGGGACAGGAGAAGGTTTTTTGTGGTTTGGTCTTTCCATATGCCAGAGCATCACTTAGTTGTGCAGCATTTCTCCACACAACATTGTCAAAGGAGAGCAGAGCAACTCCCTGGGACTCAGTCTTGGTCTGAGCTCAGAATCCTGCCGTGTGTCTAGCCACTCCATGGGCCACTGTCCTGCTTCTTCTAGGTCTGAATGCCTCCTCCCATACTTGGAGCAAATTCTCAACTCTGAAGATGGACTGAAGCAGTGAGTGGTCCAGGGCCCAGACTGGGCCAGCCTGTCCCCATTCAGATTGGACAAACGGGGCTGTGGTGTGTGCCATGTGTGGGCAGAATCCAGAGCTCAGGCATCATTTCCCCACCACGTGAACCTCCCTGAGAGTGTCGCTGAGTCATCTGAGCCTTTAGAGAGGTCCCAGGGCTCAGAAAACAGAGCACATTCGGCTGGGTCTCCCTGAGTGACCTACACTCCCTGCCCCACTGCCATTTGTCTGGCCTCCTGTCAACCTTCCTGCTCAGCATCCTGGGCCTTCAGCAGCAGATGTGCAGAGCAGGTGTTCTAGAATTCACAGCAGCCCAGGAGAAGCCCAGGTGGGAGGGTCATTCTCACGACCTTGGGGGCAGATAGCTGGGGATACACTCACAGGTTCCTTCTTGGATTTTTTCAGTGACATGATGACTCAGCGGGGTTCCAGGTGAGGGGATCTTTGTGGGAGCAGGGGAGGCACATTCCAGGGTCCTGACTCTGCTCCCTGCACTCTCCCCAGAGCCCTGAGTCCCGTATACGGGCCCTGGCCTGAGTGCAATGCTGAGTTGCTGTGCTGTGTCCCCATGACATCCATGGTGGGCTGCATCCAGGCACATCTGTCTGGCGCTGGCTTGCAAGTGCATGTAAAGGAGCTTCTACTCACTGCTCTGAACAGGGCTGAGGGTAAAGGCCCTGCCCTCTGGGATGGCCGGTCTCCTGCATGTTGTGCTCTGGGGGACAGGGCTCCTCTGTTTCTGGCTATTGTTTGGCAGGACCCTGAGTTGTGCTCCTTTTCCTCAGAGGTTGCTCCAGCCCCAGCAGTTGTCCCAGACCCACCTGAGGAGCTGGGCCTGCCTCCGCGGGCTGTCCCAGAACCGGAGCCTGTCGAAGCTTCAGCAGCAGCAGCACGGTCAGAGCTGGAGGAGGCTGGGCCTGGAGATCCTCATGGTGCCAGCTCGTGTGCAGAGGCCAGCAGGGCCAGCACGGCAGCTGAGGGCTCCAGCGACGAGCTTGGAAGCGAGCAGGTCTCCATCAGCACATTTCCTGCCCGCCTGGTGGCTGAGCAGCTGACCTTCATGGATGTGGTGAGAGGCATTGCCCGCCCACCCCTGCCTTCCCAGGCCCCTCTCCCGGCAGCAGCCCTCCCTGCCCACACTCACCGTGTCTATGAGCTCAGCAGAGAGCACTAAGGGTTCCCGGCCCTTGTGGGGTAGAGACTGGTGTCAGGGGTCCAAGTGTCTCTGTGGTCTGAGCAGTCAGGACTCCTCCATGAGGCCCCTCAGCATGGTTCCCTTCACGGGAGACGCAGGAACCAATCCCCTGGCAGTTGCCACAGGGGAATGTACCTCTGATGGGTGCAGAGAGGGGAGTAGGGAGGGCCCTGAGCCTGTAGGGCCCCAGAGCAGTCTGATGGGCCCAGTGCCTGCATCCTGCAGTAAGTCTGGGCTCCTGGTTCCTGAGCCCTCAGTGCCCAGCACTGAGCAATGGCCCACATAGGACTGGCCGTGTCCTGTGTCCTGTCTCCCTGGGGGTGGCTGTGGGTAAGCCTGTTCCTCCTCCCAGGAGCTGTTTCTGGAACTGGTGCCCTACCACTGCCGGGGGGCCGTTTGGTCTAAGAGAAAGATGCAGGGCTACGAGCGTGCTTGCCCCACTGTGAGAGCGACCAAAAGCCAGTTCATCACTGTGGCCACCTGTGTTCTTACCACCTGCCTCAAAGACCTGAGCCTGCCCACGCGGGCACGAATGCTGGAGTACTGGATCCTGGTGGCCCAAGTATGTTGGGGATGGGAGCCTCTGTGGAGTTGGGGGCACTGGGTCCTGGGAGTCATCCCAGTAGGAGCCCAATGTCCTGCCAACTCCTTCTTCAAGCCATGCACAGTTTCCCGGGGTTTCCTTGAGGATCACTGTGTCCCCCGTAGACCCCAGACTCTTAGTGTCCCCAGTGTTCGGGCTCTGTACTGTGGCCTGCAGGTGCTCAGACTCCCGCTGCTCTGTCCCCCGCTTTCGCCTCCCAGGAGTGCCAGCGCCTCCACAACTGGGCGTCCACCAATGCCATCCTCTGTGCTCTGCAGAGCCCCGCCATCCGCAGACTCCGCCAGACCTGGCGCCACGTATCCCGGTGGGTGTCCGCAGGGCTGTGAACTCTGAGCTCTGTCTGCAGTGCCCCTCAGTGAGCTGAGACCCCTGGGGACAGCCACCCAGGGGGTCAGGATCTGGGCAGGGAGTGGGACTCAGGGTTTTCACCTGAGCTCTGGTTCCGTCTCCAGGTTCCTTAAGTGTGAGGGACAGGGAGAGTCAGAAACCGGACACATGAAATTGGAGCTCCCAGTGCTGAACTGTCTGTGAATGCCCCCCCAGGCTACAGGGCCTCCGTGGGTGCCAAGGTCTGGGTCCTCTGCCCTGTGATGCTGGTCCCCGGGGACAGTTAGTGACTGGGCTATGGGGTGAGTTATGCTGCGTGGTGTCAGGCTAGACTCGGGCATGCAGGGCATGTCCATCCCACTATCTCCATCTGAATCATAGACATTCAGTGTGTTCCTGGTCACTGACCCCCGTGTCTAGGCCTCAGCACTGCCCAAACTGAGCTGTGCACTGTGAGATAGAGGGGAGGGCCCTCAGTCACCCCCTACTGGCCCTGAGCTCATGGTGTGGGAGCCCAGGACACTGCACAGGCAGCTGCTCCCACTAGTGTCCCACCAAGGCCCAGGGGATGCAGGGACACTCCCTAGGAACGAAAATGTTCCCTCCCTAGGCGGAGCCAGCGGAAGCTGAGGGACCTGTGCAGACAGGCCCAGCGACATAAACGCTGCAAGCCCCCGCAGGTAGTATGAAGGCTGGAGGCCTGCATGGAGGAGGCAGGGAGGGAAGTGTGGATGCTGGGCTTCCAGGTGGTTTCTGTGACTTTCCAGTCTTCTCTGCAGGGGCGGGGCAGGCATGTGGGTAGGTTCAGGTTCTGTTGGGGGCTGTGGGGGTAGCAGACCCTGGGGGCATCTGCGTGGGAGTGCTGCTCTGGGTGGGGGGTGCAGGATCCGCTGTCACTCTTTTCCTCAGTCTGGGCCTGAGGGAGGAGAGTGGGGGCCAGGAGTGTGGGCAGAGATGCTCAGGGACGGGTGCTCGTCCCCAGGAGGAGCAGGGATGCAGCTTCACATCCTGGCTAAGGAACCTCAGGGGAGGCCAGCAGAGACCCCTGGGGCAGGTGAGGGGCGTGTGCGGGACCCAGGGAACAGGGGTGGCCCCCACCGGGCTCTTCCCTCAGGAAGGAGGCCCGTACCCACCCTGCCTCCTGCTGACCTCATCCCAAACCCCAGGGCAGAGCAGGCGGCTGCAGAGCTGATGCGTGGAGGGCGGTGGGGGCACCCCAGGGAGAGTGCTGGGACCCCGGAACCCATGGAGGCTCTCAGCTGCGTGGGGAAGGGGACCTTGGGGGGTCATGGAGGGGCTCCCGCTCACCTGGAGCCAGGCATGGGAGGCTGAGATCTGGGGGTGTCCTGGGGACCCCAGTTCCAGGGCCCATTTCTAATGGCCCCTTCGGCACAGGGCGTGATCCCCTTCCTGGGGCCTTACCTCCAGGAGCTGGAGAAACTGGACCGAGAGATGGCAGATTTTGTGGTGAGTGGGCTGGGTCTAGGGGATTCAACCAGCCTCTGCATCTCAGCCTTGGGCAGCCCTTCTGAGGGAGACTCCCGGGGCTCCCTGGGTGCGGACTCGCAAGCCCGAAGCAGGAGCAGCACAGGGCACCCAAGTTTGTCTCCAGTTCCGGGAGTCAGAAGAGCCCCTGTTGCAGAACCACCTGAGGTCAGGGGTATCCCTAAGCCCCTCCCTCAGCAGGAGGCATGGGGCAGCGGAACCTCAGGATCCACCTCACAGACAAGGTTCTTGTCCCCGCAGTGACACCCACAGTGTGTCACAGGGCGGTGGGCCTGAGTCCCTGACACCCAGGCTCATTCCTTGAGCTCAGACCTGGCCCAGGGTCCCCTGGAGCCCTTTCTCATGCATTGGCTATTTGCTTCCAGGGAGAGAAGGTCAACAACGAGAAATTTTTCAAGGTGAGCAGGTGGGAATGCAGGGGAATGGAGTAGTGGACCCCACTTTCCCGTCCCCTGGTGCCCTGTCGAGACCTGCTTGTCTCTGTCCCTCCGGCCTGACAATCGTAGTAGGAGAATGAAACAATGGAAGACCCGTATGTTCGTGTGGGGTCAGAGATCCTTCAAGGAGAACCTCCTGGTGGAGGGGTGTAATCTGACCTCAGACAAGTGGACATGCTGATGGGCAGAGTGACAGGGGATCCCTGTGGAAATTTCCTTCTAGTCGGCCTTGGCCAGCCCTGGACGCCGCCTCACCCCACTCAGGCCTTTGCCTTCCTTTCTTCGCTATGTCCCAGGAAAAGAAGATCCTCCGGGAGATTGCCTTGCTCCAGGAGGCCACAGATAACCACAGCCTGCTGCCCCATGAGCAGTTTCTCACCTGGTTCGACGACCTGGAGCTGATCACGGAGGAGGAAAGGTGGGAGGGACAGGCCTGATTGGGGGAGGGTCCGAGCTCCAGTCCTGGGACAGTCTGCGTCGTGTCCATGGACCCACAGCCCAGAATGATTTGCAGCCTGGACCCTTCTGGTCTCCTGAGCCTGGCAGGGACTGTGTTAGTGTGGCTGTGGTCACCAAGTACTGCCTCTCTGTCCCCAGCTACGTCCTGTCCTTCCAGCGGGAGCCCCCAACTCAGCCATCCAACCCACGGCACAGCCAGGAACGTGCGTCAGTCATTGGATTTGACAACCCCTTCACTTCGTTTTGTTCTTAAACAACTTCAATTTTGATATTTCGTATTAACACTTAGTTTAGAATTAAAACAATTGACAGAAAGATTGTGTCCTAATTGCAATTTCCTAGTGTCACAATTTTTCTTCCTGTCCTTCCCCACACACTTGGCACCCACACCAGCAGCAGCTGTTTATGGTCCTGCGGCATGGGGTGTGGAGATTCTTATCCAGTCCTTCTGGATTAGTTTGGGATGGATCAATAGCACCGTGGATAGGGCGTTTGCCTTACATGTGGCAGACCCAGGTTTGATATTGCCATTCCTCTTGGAAAGCCCGGCAAGCTACCGAGAGTATCTCACCCGCACGGCAGAGCCTGGCAAGCTCCCCTGGTGTATTCAATATGCCCAAACCACTAAGAACAAGTCTCCCAATAGAGACGTTCCTGGTGCCCGCTTGAGCAAATTGATAATCAATGGGAGGACAGTGCTACAGTGCTATCCATAAGAAACTCCTTGGTTTTCTGAAACTTCCTTTGGACACAGGAATCTTAGGTGGACCCCACTGTCGGGAAAGGCTCTGCTTCTTCCTGTGTGTATCCCCTGCACACCAGGGCTTGTCTCAGTGTTGGGGAAGCTCTTGCACTTTTTTTGGATATTTGCGGGATACCTTCTAATAGATCCTCAAGCAGGGAAGATGCAATCTCTTGCAATCTCTGCAGCCTCGTCCTCTCGTGGAGGTTTTTAGCAGGAAATAACTGGCTGCCCTGGCCAGGAGTAATGAAAAACACTCACAAAAGACCCAGAAAAAGTAAATAAATAAAAATTGTTTTGTTGCCACACCCAGCAGTAATCAAGGCTTATCCCACTGTTCTCACGAGTCACTCCTGGCAGAGCACGGGGCATGAAAGGTGTCGGGGCAAAACAGTGGTCAGTTGCGTGCATGTGACGTGTTGAAGTGAAACAGTGGTCAGTCATATGCAAGACAAGAACCTTGACTCTGGTCCTGGCTCTCAGATTCCAGAAGCCCAATTTGAAGCAACATTGTGTGGAGTGAATTGTTTCAAGGCAGCTGGCTTCTTGCACTGAAGAGGACTAATTGTTAGGGGTTGTATGGACCCCTAAGCCTGCCCTTCTGGCAAACTGAGGGGAGAGGCCTGTGTGCACTAGGGAGTGTGTCTGTGTGTGTGTGTGTGTGTGAGAGAGAGTGTGTGTGTGTTTAGGAGGTTCTCTAGGGAATGTGTGTGTGAAGGAGGTGCTCGAAGTGGTGTGTGTGTGTGTGTGTGTGTGTGTGTGTGTGTGTGTGTGTGTGTGAAGTAGACTCTATAAGGTGTGTGTGTATGTGTGAAGGAAGTGCTCTAGGTAGTGTATGTGTGTGTGGGTAAGAAGCTGCACTGAGGAGTGTGTGTATATGAAGGGGGTACTCTAGGGAGAGTGTGTGTGAGTGTGTTTAGGGGGTGCTCTAGGAAGTGTGTTTGTGTAGGAGGTTTTCTAAAGAGTGTGTGTGAAGGTGCTCTAAGGACCACATGTGTGCGTGTGTGAAGGAGGTGCTCTAAGGAGTGTGTGAGTGTGTGTGTAGTGTGTGAGTGTGGTGCTCTAGGGAGTGTGTGTGTGAGTATGTGTAGGAAGTGCCCTAGGAAGTGTGTGTGTGTATTTGTAGGAGATTCTCTAAAGAGTGTGTGTGAGTGTACTCTAAGGTGCGTGTGTGCGTGTGTGCAGGAGGTGCTCTAAGGAGTGTTTGTGTGTCTGTGTGTGAAGAAGATGCTCTAGGGAGTGTGTGTGTCTGTGTGTGAAGAAGATGCTCTAGGGAGAGTGTGTGTATGTGAAGGAGGTGTTCTACGGAGTGTGTGTGTGAGAGAGTGTGTATAGGAGGTACTCTCAGGGGTGTGTGTGTGTGTAGGAGGTGCTCTAAGGAGCGTGGGGATGTGTGAGGGAGGTGCTCTAAGGAGTGTGTGTGTCTGTGTGTGAAGGAGGAACTCTAAGGAGTGTGTGTGTGAAGGAGGTGCTCCAGGTAGTGCATGTGTGTGTGTGTGTGAGGAGGTCCTCTGAGGAGTGTGTGTGTATGATGAAGGTGTCTAAGGAGCCTATGTGTGTGCATGTGTGAAGGAGGTGCTCTAGGGAGTTTGTGTGTGTGTAGTAGGTGCTCTAGGGAGTGTGTGTGTTTGTGTGTAGGAGGTGTGCTAGGGAGTGAGTGTGTACGTTTAGGAGGTGCTGTAAAGAATGTGTGTGCAGAACATGCTCTAAGGATCATGTCTGTGTATGCATGTGTGAAGGAGGTGCTCTAGGAGTGTGTGTGAGATGCTCTACGGAGTGTGTGTGTCTGTGTGAAGGTGGTTTAAGGAGTGTGTGTCTGTGTGTGAAGAAATTGCTCTAGGGAATGTGAGTGTATGTGTTGGTGGTGTTATAAGGAGTGTGTGTGAGTGTTAGTAGGAGGTACTCCAAGGAGTGTGTGTACGAGCACTTAGAGCACTAAGTAGGGTGCATATGTGTATGTGTGTGAGGAGGTTCTCTAAGGAGTGTATGTGTGTGAAGGAGATGCCCTAGGGAGTGTGTGTGTGTTTGTGTGAAGGAGGTGCTTTAGGGAGTGTGTGTCTGTGTCTATGTGTGAAGGAGGCACTCTGAGGAGTGTATGTGTATGTGTGTGTGTGTGTGTGTGTGTGTGTGTGTGTGTGTGAAGGACGTTCTCTAGGTATAGTATGTGTATGTAAGAAGGTGCTCTGGGGAGTGTGTGTGTGTGAAGGAGGTGCACTAGGGAATGTGTATGTGTGTAGGAGTTTCTGTAGGGAGTTTTTTTTGTGTGTGTAGCAGTTTCTGTAAGGAGTGTGTGTGTCTTTGTGTGTAGAAGGTGCTCTATGGAGTGTGTGAGTATATGTGTATATAGGAGGTGCTCTAGGGAATTTGTGTGTGTGAGAGAATGTGTGTCATTGGTGCTCTAGTGAGTGTGTGTGAGTGTGTGTGTAGGAGGTGCTCTAAAGAGTGTGTGTGAAGGAGCCTGTGTGTCTGTGTGTGAAGGAGTTTGTCTAGGGAGTGTGTGTTTATGTGTGTGTGTGAAGGAGGTACTCTAGGGAATGTGTGTACATGTGTGAAGGACTTGCTCTAAGGAGTGTGTGTCTGTGTGTGTATAGGAGATTCTCTAGGGAGTGTGTGCCTGTGTGTGTGTGTGTGAAGGAGGTGCTCTTAGGTCTGTGTGTGTGTGAAGGAGATGCTCAAGGGAGTGTGTGTGTGTGTGTGTGTGTGTCTGTGTGTGAAGGAGGTGCTCTTCTGAGTGTGGGGGCAGGGCATCGAGGAGGCTCAGGGAGAGAGCTTGTGTCAGGAAATGGACGATCACTTCCAGGCTCTCCTCTCTTCCCCCTCACTCCTCAGGGATTCACCAGGACTGTGGGAATAATGGCCACAATAGCTCCCAACCTGACCTCACACCTCAGGGGACACTGCTGGTTGAATCTGGGATCCATCTCTGAGGGCTCCTTGAAGATCACGGAGGGAAAGATCATCCCTGAGGGTGCAGCACCCTGGAATTCAGCATCCTGGTTGGCTGCCTCTCTTTCCCATGGGAACCCCATGGTCTTTGTGCATCTGGGTCACCCGCCTGTCACCCAGCTCCTTCTGAGAGACTTAATTCAGTCCACCTCTCTCTCCTTCCTCCCAGAACGTCCAGTTCTTCTGTCAGCCCTCTGAACAGTCGGTGTCTTGGCCACCAGGGTCTGTTGTGATCATCTTTGGTTCCTCTTCCAAATATCCTTATTTCAGACCATCTAAAACGGTCCTATTGGCTCTTTCCAAAAATGACATATATTTAAAAAGTTAGTGGATATATAGGAGATATATAGGAGAAATATTTCCATCCTCTGTGGGGCATAACAGACTATGAGTGTTGATACATTACTCGTTTTTTCTCATAAATAAATGAAAATCAGGTGGGCATGTTGATTTTTATTTTTTCTTTTTTTTGATTTGTAGGCCATACTCTGCAATCCCCAGGGCTTTCTCTGGGCTCTGTGGTCAGAAACCACCATTTCAGTGACTGGGGAACTCTATACGGTGCCAGGTATTGAACTGAGGTTGGTCAAGTGCAAGGCAAGTGCCTTAACCATTGGACTATCTCTGCCTCCCAGTCATGCATTTTAAGAGCTATGGATAGGAACAAATAATTAATTTCTTAATAAATAACAAAAAATACGTATGAGTGAACTGGGGTTGGCCATGTTGGCTGCATACAAGGCAAATGCCCTACCGCTGTGGTATCGCTCCAGCCCCCGGAAAGCTACCGAGAGTATCTCGCCCGCACGGCAGAGCCTGGCAAGCTACCCGTGATGTATTCGATATGCCAAACACAGGAACAACAAAGTCTCCAATGGAGACATTATTGGGCCTGCTCAAGCAAATCGATGAACAACGGGAGGACAGTGAGAGTGACATCTGAGCATGTGTGCAAAATGGCCGATAACCCAAGAAATTTGAAATGTAGTGAGACCTCATACCCTACCCCTTCCTCAGAGATGAAAATCTATGTTTATCATATTCCATGCTGGGAAAGTCTGGGAGGAAAAGGGAATTTTAATGACTAGTTAAAAGGACATAATTAATAGCCTTTATCTGGAGGGCAGCGTAATAGTGAATTAAAAGGCAGAAAATGGAAAAGGCAAAAGGCCTGGCAGTGTCCCCTGGGGCCCTTTCTCATGCATTAGCTGTTTGCTTCCGGGGAGGAGGTCAATATGGAGGAATTCACGAAGATGAGCACCTGGGAATCCAGGGAAACAGAGGAGTGGATCTGACTTCCTGTCCCATGGTGCCCTGTCAGATCCTCCTTGTCTCTGTCCCTCTGGTCTGACACTCGTAGTAGTAGCAGAATGAAACAATGGAAGACACACGTGCGGGTGGGTGGCAGCATCCATCAAGGAGAATTTCCTGGTGGAGGGGTGTTATCTGACCTCAGAAAAGTGGAGATGCTGATGGGCAGAGTGAAGGGGGATCCCTGTGGAAATTTCCTTGTAGTCTGCCTTTGGGCAGCCCTGGACAGTGCCGCATCACACTCAGGCCTTTCCCTTCCTTCCTTCGCCATGTCCCAGGAAAAGAAGATCCTCCAGGAGAGTGCTTTGCTCCTGGAGACCAGGAAGAACTACTGCCTGCAGCCCCATGAGCAGTTTTTCACCTGGTTTGAGGCCATGGAGCTGGTGACATAGGAGGAGAGGTGGGAGGGACAGCCTGATCTGAGGAGGGCCAGGGCTCCAGTTCCTGGGACAGCCTGGAATGTCATGCACTCCTTTGTCAGGATGACTTGGGTTCTAGCCTGGAGGACTTGCACACTGACCATCACAGGGCAGGCCATGCCTGACATTCTGGCAAAACTAAGGTGGGAAACGTACACGCAGAGCCCACTATGGCTGTGTTTCAGCTTCAGGTATGAGGGCATCTCTGCCGCCCAGCTGCGATAAAGTGAGGAGGGTTTGATTCCACCCTTGAGCGCATTCTGTGACTGTGTTATGGGTGTTGGTGTCATTGATGTCACTAAAATTGACCCAGGGGTCCTGCCATCAAGGAGCAAATGAGAGGTCAGATACATTCCTGAAGCCAGCACAGATGAAGGCTACCTGCGCTCCCAGAACCCAAATGAGGGCACGCAGGGGGTCTGTTATCCTTGGGCTGGAGGGAGAAAAAGGGTCCTGAGCTCTCAGGAGTTGGGTCCCTAAGGGTGACCCGGGAACAGTCAGCATTCAGGAGCTACTTGTCTGAGAGAGGGGCTTTGAGCGAAGGCCTGAGGTGAGAAAGGGTTCCAGGGTAGCGGTAGGGAGCCAGGAGGAGATACTTGGGGCGGGGAGGCCGGGCAGTGTGCAGAGATGGCGCCTGCTGCAGAGGGACATGCCCCAGCCTCTGCATGGACGAGCTCCCACGCGTGTGCTTGTGAATCCTGCACACACGGACCGAACCTCGGGTCAGGGTGTGCATCAGACGGGGCCTGTGGCCTCAGCTGTGCTCATGGACAATTCTCTGCCCCAAGCTCCTCAGAGGACCAGGGCTGAGTTTCTTCTGTTTGTAGTTCTGGACTCTGCCTTTGTTTCCCATGTGACTTATAAGCCATGGCTCTAAATACATTATCCCTCATCTCAGGCATCCCTGAGAGAGCTGGACACCCACACAGAGAAACAGAAATGGAATCCTAAAAAATAGGGAAAACAAACAAACAAACCAGCAAGCTTTGGGATGGGGATGCAAAAGGAGGTTAGAGGTTTTCCAGAAAAACCTGCCCCAGCCCCATGACTCTTGGTGATATCCCAGTCACAGCCACTCAGTGAAAACTGACATGTGTCTGCCCTAATGGGGTCCCTGGGATCAGTTTGGAAGCTGCTTCTCTCGTGCCAACATGATGCCTTGGGAGATATACCATTTGATGCTGGAGCGAATGGCAGATGGAACTGCTTCCCAGGGTGGCAGATTCTGAATCGTCATGAATTTCAAATGCCTCATGGCCTTGATGGACCCGAGGCCCCAGCGGGAGGGACTGTGCTGCTGTCTTCTCAGAAGCTGACTCTGCTGACTGGGGATCTTCTTCTCTTTCTCCTGTGACTCAGGCTGTGTCTCAGATGCACGTTTCTTGCCCATCTGTCTTACGTATACCATCCCCGTGCAGCAGATGGGGAGCATAAGTCCCGGGGTCTATCCTCACGGCCACTGGACCGGGCAGAGAACAGGGACCCCTGATAGTCACAGTAAGTGATTTAGGACACAAACCAGTGAGAAAATAGAGATTTAATACATGCTTTCCTTAGAGCTACTTCTGAGATAACAGTTCTAGTGAGCTTGGTGAGGGCCATGTCAGCTTATTTGCATCTTAAATGACCAATACAGCAGGGAAGGCTAATAGTCTAATGATGAAAGTTGTGGGCTGAGACAACTGACCTTTGTGCACACTGACCTTGCACAAAGTCCAAACATATTTAATTCTCGGCACCTCATAGGAGCACCATCAAGGAGTTATCCCTGAGCAAGAGTCTGGGTGTGACCAACACACACACACACACACACACACACACACACACACACATCCCACAGAATTCTCTGGCTACTTCAGTTCCCAGGTGGCAGAAACCAACAGACATCAGACTCTGATGACCAGGCACTCTCAATCTCAAGAAGGAGACCATGAAGGTCGCTGGAATAGATGTTCAGAGAAGGTGGTTTCCTGTTGGGTTCCCCTGTTCAGAGGCTCTGGGCTGAGGAGACCCCCGAGGCTGGAATCTCATCCTGTTGCTATGTCTGGTTGGGTGAGTGTAGGGACCCAAAGGAAAAGGAGGGAGCAGGACCACGACGTCATGGAGTATGTCCTAGATATCACCTCAAAGGACTCACTCCCATGCCTGTGTGTGTGGACCAGAGTGGTGACACAGGCAAGGGTGAAGATAGAGTTAGAGGTTAAGTGCCAGCAGTTGGGTGGGAAAGCCTGGAGTGTCTGACAGGATCAGGCCCCAGGTCACACCAGGCTGCATGAGGAAAAGGAGAGTCCCAGATACCATCCCTGAGTCCATAAGGTTTCAAGCTGGTACCTTCTTGGGTGGAGGCATCCCCAGATGCCTGTTGGTGCCGGTTCCTCCTGGCCCAGCCTCCGGGTTGTCCTTTCAGAGTTTTTCCCAAGACACCAAGGGGAGAGGTTAGGGACTCCAAATCTACCTCTCTACACAGTGGGGGTGTGCATAGTCACAGACCCACTGATTAGGGACAGGGGGGCAAGGGGGCTCACCACTCCCAGGATGCATAGACAGCCAGAATGTCATCAAACTGGTGATGAAGAGGGAGACAGCTTCAGACTCTCCGCATACTCTTGTTTCCAGAGACGCCCCTTCTCTCTGGGGGCAGAAGCCTCAGGGAGATGCATGGAAGGATCCAGGGCCCACAGTTGCTGGGAAAGATTGAGCTCCTCAGCTAAACCCAGTGCTCTAAAGAGCTCAAAGTTACCATCTTCTGTGTCAGATGTGAGCACTGCTGAGTGCGGGGGCTCATGTCCCTCCTCTGTGCAAGTTTCTCAGGTGACAGAATGGCTGGTGTGAGAATTTTGGTCCAATCCTTATGAGGCCATGTGAGGTCACTGCCCTGTCCCTCTCTGCCCACCTAGCATGCAAATCCGAGTCCCTCCTGTCTCAGATTAAGGACTGTATGATTCTGACACTCTTACGCAGGAACCTGGAGGAATTTCTGGTGCCTGACTTCCCACCGAGAAACAATTTTCTTTGTTGTTTCTAACATAAACTTGTGAAAATTTTTCACAAGTGTTCACTTTTTTTTCAATGGAATCACGGTGAGATGCAGTTATAAAGCTTTCATGACTTAGATTCAGTCATATAGTGTTCCAACCTCCATCTCTCTACCCGTGTACATTTTCCATTCCCGATATTCCCCAATATCCCTCTTGCCACTCCCCACCCCCACCCACAACCTGCCTCTGTGGCTGGCACCTTTTTTCTTGCTCTCTCTGTACTTTGGGCATTAGGAATTGCAAAACAGATACTGAGAGGACATCAGGTTTGATCCTTTGCACACACTCAGCACAAATCTCCCATCCAGAGCGATCTCTTCCAGTCATCATTGTCATAATGGCCCCTTCCCTGGCCCAACTGCCTCTCCCCCTGCCCTTGAGGTAGGCTTCCAACCATGGACCCATCTTCCTGGCCATTGTTTTCTACCATCAACTTTCTCCACACCTGCCCTTCTCCAACCCCACACCTGTCCTTCCCCATCCCCTCAGTCCCTGGAGCAGGTGGTGCACAGATGAGAGTGCTCCCGCCAGGTCCCAGGCTCCTCCTGCTCCTAACTGTGTATCCTGGGAAGGTCCCTCTCCTGGGACAGATGATTTCTCTGAACGGAAGGCGAGGAAAGGATGAACCATAGAAGGTTCTTGAAGACACCATGGGATCTGTCATGGTAGATGCTTTGCTGATGCCTGGATTCCCCAACTTTGGATTCACTGTAATGTTGATTTCTCCCCACAAGACTCTCTCTGCCTCGGGCCACAAATCTCTGGGACCTTTGGTAATTCACAAAGGCATCTGCGTGTGGAGATTGGCTTTCTGACTGAGCACAGGCTCTCCATGAAGGTCCCTTGGATCCGATGCCTGGAGCCGTATATTTCCCAGGATCACCATGATCAACCCCAGTACAGTCTAGGGGATATTCCTGGAGCCCTGTTCATTGGCTCCTATTCCTAAATCACACTGAAGGTAGATTTTCAAAAATTTCAAGAAGCACTTTTTTTATTCCATTTTTCTGCTATCATATTTGCCTTGGCTGGGGCTAGTTTAGGGGTTATTGGAGGACAGAGACAAGTCCAGGCCTCAGAGGGATTATTCAAACACACTATAAAGTGAGCACCTACTATGCACATGTCAAGGGACACAAAGGTCATCACTGAACAAACCAGAGAGACGCCCTAAGTTTCATTCCTAGGCCAAGGGTCAGAATCATGAACAGTCCTGTCTAGAACATTCCCTGTGCCACTATCTTGGCTTCCTCTAGGATGGACGTTTTCCTCTCTGGCTTTGAACTTGACAGCAAACCACAGGTCCTGCTGGAGCAGTAAGTGGTGTCTGAATCTCGAAGGGGCCCTCCTGTACCCACCTCCTCCTGTCCCTACCGACAGAGTGGACACATGGGGCTATATTGAGTGGCCAGATGAAATTGGAAGCTCCAAATCATTTCTCTGAATGCAGGGCCCCCCTTCCAGGGTCACTGAGTCACAGAGAGCTGGGGAGGGCTGAGAGAGTCCAGGAACCAGAGCAGGCTGGGAGTGGGCAGCCCCTGTCTGACCCAAACTTCTCTGCCTGCCTTTCCCTCTACCTGCCCGGGTCCCACCCTCTGGAGACCACCCCCTGGCTCTAGAGCCCAGCTGCTGACAGCTGCCCCCAATGGCCCCAGCCCAAGGAGCCAGGTCGGGAGCTCGGCATGAGCAACAAAGCCCCGACTTCTAGGTCTATCCCTCTCATGACCTAGAGCCCAGAGCAGAAGGGTCTTGGAGCACTGGGGGTGGGGCGCCAGCAGCCACAGAGGTGGGAGGTGCATGGAGGGGGGAGGGAGGAAGAACAGTCCAGCGCTGACTGTTTCCAGAGAACTCCGCGGGGTCCTGCCCACACCTGCTGGCTGAGTATCGCAGGTGGGATCCTGGCCGTGACAGCTCTGTCCCTCGTCCAACCTCACACTGGCCTCTGGGTCCAAGCTTCACGCCAGCCAGCACCATGCTATGTCGGGAGCACTGGGCATAGAAGCTGCTTCCTCCTGGAGGCAGGGAGGTGGGAGGCCTGCGGGGAGAGGCTGAGAGGGAGGGGTCCGGGCACTGGGTCTCATGGAGTGTCTGGGGGACTCTCCCATCTGCTCTGCACATGCAAGGCAGGTATGTGGGGAGGGTCCCATGGGCAGTTCCAGCAGGCCCCGGGGAGGCACCGAGAGGGGGCTGTCGGGAAGATGGGGGCGGCCTGGCTGCTGTTCCCTGGGTTTGAGGTGGGAAGATCAATGTGAGGGGAGAGTGTGGTTTCAGGACGGTCTGCTAGGATGATGAGCTCCAGAGACCACCAGAAAAGCCGGGAGGACAGGAGCGGTGCAGGCACTCTGAGGCAGTCCTTCCCGGTCCGACTCTCTCACAGGAAGTGAGCAGGCTGGAACAGAGCTGGCCTCGGGGTGCCTGTGCAGAGGGAGCCCCATGGGAACCCTGACAGTCACCCCTGGGCAAGATGCAGCTGTGGGGGGCGGGGGCGGATGGTTAGCTTGAGGTCCAGAGGGCAGCTCTGCTCCTCCTGGAATCCTGGGGAGTCAGGGGCCTGGGAGGTAGGGTTCCTGGAGTGCCCTGGGGACACTGAGGGTCAGTCACCATCCTTATCTGCCCCACAGGCCAAAGGTTTGGTCCCATCTGAACCCTGATCCTCACAGAGCGAGAGGCTATACTCGGAAACGGAGGATTTGTGGCCTCTGACCTGGGAACTGGGCAGCTGAGCAAGGGGAGGCCGGGCACCTGGAGCCCCAAAATCACCCCTGCATCTCAGCATGGGGTCCTTGCCAACCTGAAAGGAATCCTGGGATGCCCCTGAGTCCTGTGGTTCACACACACCTGAGGGAGGAGCAGCAAAGTCCCCAGGTCCCAAGGAACAGCAGAGCCCCCGATGCAGAAATCCTCAGGCTCGCTCTCATTCAGAGCCCCGGAGGCAGAGGGACACCAGAATCCACCTCAGAGACATATGCAGTGACCCCCCAGTTACAGGGCGAGTGGGCTTGAGTCCCTGACACCCCACGGCCCTATACCTGGAGCTCAGAACCTGGCCCCAGGTCCGCCTGCTCTCTCTGTGACGCCCCCTGTGGCTTTGGGCAGTAGTGCAGGCAGGCAGGGCTGGGCAGTGGAGCTGTGAGGCCCAGGGACCCTTTCTCAAGCACTGGGTTGTTTGCTTCCAGGGAAAGGAGATACAGCAGGAAGAGGCGGCCAAGGGGAGCAGCTGTGGCTCTCTGCCAGGGAGGGAGTGGGAGGTGCCCTCCCTGCCCTGCGCAGAATCTTCATGCTCCCATTCCAAGAGGCTGACCCTGACCAGTGAGAGTGGACAGAGGAGTGGGAGAGCTCCTTGGGACATGGAGCAAGAGGTGCATGAAGAACGTTCTGGTGGAGCAGCTGCTGGACCGTGTCAGAACAGGTGAGGTTGCGTGAGCCTGATGGAAGAAGGGGCCTCTGTTTGCAAAGTCCTAGTCCCTCCCCCAATCTAGTACCCCCAGAGTGTTGACATCTGTCCCGCAGGCCCTTTCTGCAGCCCTTCCCATTGCGACCAGTGAAATGTACTTCTGAGCTGGATCACATTGCCTCCAGAGGCCACAGAGAGTCACACCCCAGGGAAGAGCAGTGTGTAACCTGCTTTTCAGACCTGGAGAGTCTTTCTGCAGGCCAAGGTGAGGAAAGATAGGACTGAACTAGGCCAGGCCATGGGTTCTGTCCTTGAAAGAGTCCAGTGACATGTCATGGTGCCTGGACAGCTCAGACGTCCCAGCCTGCCGACTGCTGGACACCTGGGCCTGTTGCCAGGCTGACTCTGAGAGGGACATCACTAGTGTCACTGCTGGTCCCCAACCACTGCCCCTCTGCCCCATAGCTGTGTCCGGCTCTGCCATAGAACCCAGGGCTCAGGCAGTCAGTTCAACTGTCACCAACAGAAAGACCCCTCATGAGAAACTGTGCCCACACTGGCAGTGTCACCTCCTCTGCTGTTTGTCCTCTAGCCCTCACCCTGGTTCTCCCATGATATCGGGGTTTTCCCTAGTTATACATAC
The DNA here is from genome assembly GCF_029834395.1 of Sorex fumeus. Taxonomy (NCBI): domain Eukaryota; kingdom Metazoa; phylum Chordata; class Mammalia; order Eulipotyphla; family Soricidae; genus Sorex; species Sorex fumeus. The sequence continues at coordinate 49,260,702 of NW_026606118.1, forward strand.
AGATACACATGTAATATCTAAGCCATGAAGCCCCTTTAAAATGTAATATTTACATGGGAATGCACAAATCTTTGTAATGGTCCTCATTGACATAAAACTGAAAACTTACAGCTTTACAAGCTTCATATTTTAGTTTTTACTTGTCATTTTTCAGTTTTGTTTCCATTTTTATAGGTTTACATGGCATTGATTCCTTTTCTATTCTATTTACAGTGGTGCTATTGTTCACAGTTACGGTGAACACAGTGGCATTTCTCTTTTGATACTTGATTCAGGTCCCAAAGAAGTCAGTGACAGAAAATAGCCTGGGCTGCTCCTCCTGGGAGTTTCACTGACAGACACTTTAATGTCTTTACTGTACCTGGAAGATGATGAGTGCCATGACAGGTGACCCTGTGCAGCCCAGAAACCCCTGGGGACAGCGTTGTTTCACCTGTCACCAGCCCTGCATGTCCTCCCTTTCCTCCACCTCTTGCTTCCCTAGGGTTGTTCTCAGGGCACGGCTGGGTGTCCTTGGAACAGCGCAGAGCAGCTCTGTTTGAGAGAAACCTGCAGGGAAGTGCCGCCAGAATCAAGGAGGAGGAATGCAACCGAAACTGACCCTGAGCTTGACCCTATGACCCTGAGCCTTTCATGTGACCTTGAAGTCAGGACACTAAATGTGGCCCCAAGGTTAGGGCCCCTGCTGGACATAGGCCTTAGGGGAACAGGGATCAAGGATTGCCTTGTCCTTCCAGAATCACATGCCCCTTCATAGTTTATTATCTGTTTCCAGGACCTGAAGCAGATTAAAGAGGAGGACAGGTAGGGTAGGGCATACTTGCACCAGGCAAGGACTGGGGTGCCTGTCCCTGGACAGATTCCAGTGTTCACAGCTCCCACAGCCCTAACTTCTAGCCTGGCTACTGCTGGACACTTGGGCAGCTGCCTGGCAGACCATGGGAGGGACACTGCAAGTGTGGCTGGTGGGAGGCCAATCACTGCTCTGTCCCTCAGCTGCGTCCTGTCCTCCCAGCTGGAGCCAGGTTCCAGGCTGCTAGCTCAAATGTCCACAACATCAAATTTGGGTTCTGGTGATCAGTGTGCAGAGTGAGGTACTGCGCTAGTTCATGTGAGCTGGTACCGAAGTGTCCTTGCTAGGTTTGAGTCTGGTTGATCTATCCAGAGGTGACAAAGCGGTGTTGAAGTCTCCCACTAGTATTGTGTTGTTATTGATGTCTTTTTCCAAATCTATGAGTAGTTGTTTTAAGTACTTTGCTGGTCTCTCATTAGGTGCATATACATTTATTATTGTAAGTTCTTCCTGTTGTACAGATCCATTGATCACTAAGAAATGGCCTTCACTGTCTCTTATGACCTTCTTCCCTCTGAAATCGATGTGGTCTGATATTAAGGTGACTACCCCAGCTTTTTTATGGGAGCTGTTTGCCTGTAGAATTGTTTTCCAGCATTTGACTCTGAGTCTGTGTTTGCTTTGACTGTTAAGGTGTGTTTCTTGCAGGCAGCAGAATGTTGGGTTCAATTTTCTAATCCATCCTGCCACGCTGTGTCTTTTAATAGGTGCGTTTAGCCCATTGACATTGAGAGACATTATTGTTATGGGATTTTGTCCCATTGTTCTGATGAAATTAGGTGTATTTGAGGGGCCTGTCCTGTCTTAAAGTAGCCCATTTAGTTGTACTTGTAACCATGGTCTTGAGTCTATGAAGTTCCTGAGCTGTTGTTTGTCTGTGAAACTGTGTGTTGTTCCTTCTATTATGAATGAGAGTCTCGCTGGGTAAAGTATTTTTGGAGAGGCATTTATTTCATTGAGTTTTTACACTATGTCCCACCACTGTTTTCGGGCCCTGAGGGTTTCATTAGAAAAATCAGCTGTGAATTTTAAGGATGCTCCTTTGTAAGAGATTTCATTCTTCGATCTTGCTGCTTTCAGAATTTTGTCTCTGTCTAAAGTTTCGGTCATTTTGATCAGGATGTGTCTTGGGGTATTTTTGTTCGGATTTCTTCTAGCTGGTACCCTTCAGGCCTCCTGAATGTGGTCCAAGTTTTCTTCAGCTCTGGAAATGTTGTAGCAATGATGTCTTTGACAGTTTCTTCTTCATCAGGGTTTTCTTCCTGTCCCTCTGGGACTCCAGTAATTCTTATGTTATCCCTCTTGGCTTCATCACGATCTTCTCTTGCCATCTGTTCCCGAACTGTGAGTCTCTCTTCCATTTTCTGCTCTTTTCTGGCGAGTCTCTGAACTTCATCTTCAAGCTCACTGATTCTGTTCTCAGCAGCTGTTACTCTGCTTCTGAGGCCTTCCACTGAGGTTTTCAATTCGCCTACCAGGGTTTTCAGGTCCGACATTTCCGATTGCATTTTTCTCATTTCTGCCTTCAAATCCTCTTTTCTTTTATTGGCATTGCTTTCCATTGTTTCTTTTAGTTCCCTAAGCATCCTAAGTAGATCCCTTCTGAATTCCTTGTCAGAGAGGTTGTCTAATACTACAATACTGTTGGTGTCTTCTGGGCTCGCCTCTTCAATAAGAAAGTTTGGTGGGCTTTTGCGTTGCTTTACCATTGTGACCAGTGTGCTTTAGTCCTTCACCTTCACTGTTACTATTCTGGTTGAGTGAGGAGAGAGTTCCCGGATCCCTTCAGCTTTGTTGCTGCGGGATCTGATGTTGCCTCAGTTCCCGTCCCGCGCAGGACAAGGGAGAAAACCGGCAATTCTAGGGGATCAAGCTAGCTGCGCATTCCCTGGGGGAGTCTCAAGCCTTGGGGCATGCTGTACCTGGTTGAATGAGGAGAGACTGCCAGGAGTCATTCAGTTTTGTTGCCAAACAATGGGCCTCCGTTCTGTCCAGCACAGATTATACTATTCCCTCTTATAGTGGGAAGGGATTATGGATAAGTTTTTGTCCATGGTAGGCACCCTTCTACGTTTCTGAGTTTGACGTTCTTCTCAGTCAGGCGTTATTCTTTATTTTATAACAGACATTGAGTGAAACTTTTGGAGGAGGTGCTATTTGGAATTGAACTTATACAGCTGTTTTCAAACAGGTCTTTGTTGGAACTTGAGTAGGCGAGTGGGTTGTTGTTGGGTTGCAGTAGAAGAGGTGGGAAATTTTTGGTTGGTATTAGGCAGCAAGTTGTGGGATGGGAGTCCTGAGTGCTTGATGTGAGTGGTATAACTGCGGCCGCATTAGCGGCTGCCTGACAAGGAGAAGGCCACACCCACTTTAAGAGACCACGCCCCTTTCCTGGTGGCCACGCCCCGAGCCTGTCCCAGGCAACACCCACCCAGGATCCTGAAATGGAGGAAGGGTGGTCTACAGTCTCCCCACTAGGCTTCAGGCGGGAATCTGAGGCGAGGCTGGGGGGGCAGGAGCACTTCCCGGCTGGACGCCCCCGACCCACCTGGAGGGGAGGAGCCGACGGACTGGTGGTGGGTCCCCAGGAGATGGACGGGCGCTTTCCCCACTGGGCTTCAGGTGGGAATCTGAGGCGCGGCTGGGGGGACAGGAGCACTTCCCGGCTGGACGCCCCCGACCCACCTGGAGGGGAGGAGCCCACGGACTGGTGGTCGGTCCCCAGGAGATGGACGGGCGCTTTCCCCACTGGGCTTCAGGCGGGAATCTCAGCATACTCTTAATTTTACAATAAACGCTCTTCAAAAAAATTCAAGCAAAAAAAAAAAAACCAAAAAAGAGGTAATTTATTGTATTGTTGAGACATCGGTTAGAAAACATATGCTTTAGAATTTGGGACACGTTTGGAGAATTACGGGCTTCCAATGCATATCTATGCATTTTTAGCTTGTGCATTATCAGAAATTTCTACGGATTTATAAGCATTTACAGCATGACTCTAGGCTTTCAACTGTGGGGCATTTTCCTAGATATTTGCTGAGCGCCCCTATAGGAACCCAGCAATCTCAGAGATGATTTTGTGACCTGACTTTGTGAATTGTATCTGTTCTTTTACTAGTGTGTGTGTGTGTGTGTGTGTGTGTGTGTGTGTGTGTGTGTAAGAAGCAATGCTGCTTGTCTTACACTATACAATGTGCAGAAGATAAAGAACACTGCTCATAGCTGAGTGGGATCAAGTGTCTCGAAGTCTTGCAGCCTGGTGAGCATGGTCCATGCTCATGAGCATGGTAGGTTAGTAACTGATTTCCTTTGAGTTGTTGCAGCTGCCCACCGGCTGCTGTTGCCATCTTTGAATTTCTTAATGTTTTACTTGGGGAGTCAGTGACGTGTTTCTTTATTCCTACATGCCAACTTCTCCTTTCTATTTTAAGAAGACTTCAAGAATACAGCCTCTGTTTACAAAACTGTTTAAAACAAACTTGTATTGGTTTAGTGCTTGAATTGGGGTGCGTATGTTGGTTGATTTTCATCCTCAACTTTTCAGATCTTTGAAGCAACCTCAGGACTAGTTTGAAAAAGTGTTCGTTGTTTGAACATAAACTAAGCCTACATCACTCTTCTGATCATTATGAATAGAAATGGTAAAGCATAAAAAAAGATGTATACATATCTATGTATACATAAAAATACAACATCTCATTACACATATAAGTATACACATCTATATCATCCTCACTGGTAGAACTTTACAAGAAGAAAACTAATCAACCACTTCAAAAATGGGGTGCAATAATTTACAGATAATTGTTCAAAGACATACAGATGTCCAAGAGGAATAGAGGTATATAAAAATATACTGTATCACTTACCATTAGGGAAATGCTAATCAAGCCAGCAATACAACATCTCATACTAGAAGACCAATACATACCCTATTGCAAGAGTAGTTTGCTTAATCACACTCACCAGGACAGTCTTGTGGCTGACCAGACCCAGGCAAAGCACCTGAAGCTATTGGTGTCTATCAAGGCTCTCAAGAGCATTTGTAGGGTAATCTTGCGAACTCACCATTCTTTCACAGTCTATCATGCATCCGCAAGGCAGGACAGGTTACAACACGGCTCTAATCATACAACAGGCAGCACAGCTCACAGCAAAGGAAGGGAGTCTCCTGAAACCAGAGGTTTTGTGGTTTGTACAAACTGCAAGTTAAGATCTTTCTCAAAGGGAAAGTTGTTCACCAATACCAGCAAAATCATAAGTCCAAGGAATACATGTCATAAAATTTACAAAACACATGCTAGAAAATTACATGATAATAAATCACACAGCATAATCACAAAGAACAAAAATGACAAGTGTTGAGGCTGGAGCGATAGTACAGTGGGTAGGGCATTTGCTTTGCACACGGCTGACCCGGGTTCGATTCTCCAGCATCCAATATGAGTGTCCTGAGTACGCCAGGAGTAATTCCTGAGTGTAAAACCGGCAGTAACCCCTGTGCATCGCTGGGTGTGACACCCAAAAGCAAAAAAAAAAAATGACAAGTGTTGATATGGATGTTGTGAAAAAAGACCATCATTCATTGCTGGAGGGGATGTCAACCTGTGTTTTCCTATTGGAAAAACAATATAGACACCTCTCAAAAAAAAAAAAAACAGGAATTGAGCTATTCTTGCTGAGAATCTGACCCAGTAAGTCCACTTCTTGGCATGACCCCAGAGCTCCAAAATCTACACAGGAAAGACATATTGCACTCTTATAGTCATTGCAACACTATGCACAATAGCCCAAATCAGGAAAGAACCCAAGTATCCAAGAACAGAGGACCACATAAAGAAACTGGTACAAATACACAATGAAAAACTATGCAGCTATCAGAGAATACAAAACTATGTAGTGTTCTACCTGGCTGTATTTGGAGAGTATCCTAAAGAGAAGAGAAAATAATAAATGCCTAGGGAAACAGGAACAGTGAACTGTTCCACAGTAAGAAGTAGGGAGGATGGGGGGACTAGGATAGGGATAGACACCGGGATCATGGTGGGAGAAGAAGATACTCTGGCGCAGTGTATGGTGCTGGAATGTTTCATGCTTGAATCCCTACCATGAACAATGTTATAAATGATCTCGCTCAAATATTTTTTAAAAGCCTAAGAAAAAACACAAACCACAGTTGTTTTGGGTGTTTTATTTTTATTTTTTGTTTAATATCTGTCATAAGAAATTAATCTTGCAACTTTAAGTACTTATTACAAATATAAGATGCATACTCTAATAGGGAAAAGCCTAAGGGAATTAGTTAGGGATGAACCCTTGGAAATCATACCCCCTCTATTAGTTGTTACTGACAACGTGTGACTCTCATTGAGGGGGAAGTTCAAGGAGAGGCCACAGAAAGGCCATATTATATTCAGGTCGGAAAAGCTTCAAAGTTTTTATTATTGATATATAATTTGGGCAGGGCTTTTTGTGTCAAAACCCGCAGGGCTCGGGGGTTACTCCTAAGTCTGCACTTGGGACTTACTCTTGGCGGTTCTTAGGGGACCATATGGAAGGCCAAGGATCGAACCCAGGTCAGCCAAGTCAAAGGCAAATGTCCCACACGCTATACTACTGCTCCAATTCTTATTGATATATAATTTTCACAAGACAAAGTACGTGGATTCAAGCACTCCATTACGGTGTGACATTCCACGCCCTCTCTTCTGAAACCAAGAGAACATCCCCATCCTCCCATGGAGTCTTTTTCTGCATCCTTCAAACTAGTAAGATTCCCTGTTGTTTATGAATCACCTTGGGGAATATCTGCCATTTCTAGAAGGTCAACATAGCCTGTGCTCTTGATGGCTTTTCTACACATGTTTTTGTGGTTCTGAAGTCAGTGGGTTCCCTTTGGTGGTTTTGTAAGTCAGGGAGGAGAGAGATGGTCACCTTCTCCCAATCCACATCTGCCACTCCAGGACCAGTTGGGAAGATTAAGTCTTTAATGGAATGTGATGAGCCCCTGTGTGTAGCTTTCCTCGAGTCCTGCCAGCCCCACGAGGCCCCACCAGCCCCATCAAGCAACACTTGAAATCTGCATGGTCTTCTCTGCATAGGAGTTGTTTCCCACCATCTGATCTTTGGGGAAAACCCAAAAGACTTAAGCTGGAGTGAGGAATTGCTCTTTTCAGGAAAGGAAAGTCAGTCCTAAGCCTTACCCATGATTTCCAGGTACTTTGTTCTGTCTCACAGAAAAAAATTTCAGGAAGAGACAAGAAGTCAAGTAATACAGATTTTATTTGGAGGGTTTTAGGAAGGGGAAGGAGTGAGAGAAAATGTGTGTGAGAGAGTAACATGTTCAAGAGAGAACGTGGACTTCCCCATCCATGGAAAGAGCCCTAGTGCACATCTCAAAGGGGAGATGTGAGTGACACATGTGCTCAGGGACCACCTGTGTTTGGCCTTGTGGCACAAGCAGCACATAGACTTGGGCAGCATCTGTGTATGCTTCCTTTGTCCAAGATGCTTTTAAAGGGTGTCTTCAATCTGCCCCACGTGGGACTTTCTATCTAGGTAAGAGCCCAGTGCTAGGGTTGTTGCTAAGGGATAGAGTTGGGATGGTTTTCTTTGAAACTCCTTTCCTTGATCTTTGTTCCTGCTCGATCTTCTCTGGGAGAATGTGTCCAGTCCTCTGAGCTAGCTTCAGGTAAAGGTCTTATCAGGTCTCACTGCCTGTATCCTCAAGGTCAATCCAGACAGCATTAGGCCTAGGTGGTTTTACTACTTCCTAAGAATTCCTTTGCCATGGGGGCTCTTTCCTATCTACCTGCCTGCCTACATCAGTTCCTCCAATTTGCCATTCAGAAAATGTTGAAATTTTTTTCATAGTAAGTTTTCTCTGAATGAACAGCTTACAGTTTGATGAAGCTGTTCACAGAATACATGTATTTATATGCTTATATACTCCTATGAGATTATGATTAGGAGGAGACTACTTGACAGAAGTTGGCTATTTTAGAAACATTGCTATTACCCTTATATTATTTTTCCCTGACATAACAAAAGGACAGTGGTGGAAGGTCATGGGTGTTTTGGAGGTGGTAGCGCATAGTGCCTTTGTTTATAAATACTATAAGCTTAAACACCATTATAACCGTATTACTTAAACTGAATAAAACTTAAAATAAATAGAATAAAATAAAATTACATATCCACCTGCAAAAAAATACTTTTTTTCAGTGAAGCAAGGAGTTTTTCTGTTTGTCTTGTTCTGCTTTGTTTTTGAGCCACAAAGGCTGCTGCTTAGGGTTTCCATCTGACTCCACACTCAGGGATTCTTTTTTTTTCTTTTTTTATTAGTGAAACACCATGAGGTACAGTTATAGACTTACAAATTTTGTACTTGGGTTTCAGTTATACAATGATCAAGTGTCCATCCCTCCACCAGTGCCCGTCATCCATCACCACAGATCCCAGCATCCCCCCCATCCCCCCCCCCCCGTCCCATCCTGCCTCTGTGGCAGGGTATTACCACTTGTTCTCTCTCTCTTCTTTTGCGTACTGTGTTTTGCAAGAGAGGCATTGAGTGGCAATCATGTTTGGTCTATAGACTACTTTTAGCATGCTTCTCCCACCCTGGAAGGGTCCTCAAAACACCCTTTATTTGGTGCTCTCTTCTCTATCTGAGCTTCCTTTTCACCTAGCACGTGTGGCTGGCTTTCCAGTCATGGAGCAAAATTCCTGTACTAATCTCAGTCATTTCTGGGTGTTAGTCTCACTTTTTGTTGCTTTATGTTCCCCAGATGAATGCAATCTTTCTGTGTCTATCCCGCTCTTTCTGACTCATTTTGCTTAACATGATACTTTCCATGTAGTACCACTTGTATGTAAATTTCATAACTTCGTCTTTTCTAACAGCTAGATAGTACTCCATTGTGTAAATGTACCAAAGTTTCTTTAACCAGTCATCTGCTCTTGGGCACTCAGGTTTTTTCCAGATTCTGGCTATTGTAAAGAGTGCTGCAATGAACAAACAATTGCAGATGTCACTTCGACTATACCTTTTTGCCTCTCTGGGATATATTCCCAGGAGTGCTATAGCTGGGTCAAATGGCAGATCAAATTCTAATTTTTTGAGAATGGTCCATACTGTTTTCCAAAAGGGTTGGACCAGCTGGCATTCCCACCAGAGTGAAGGAGAGTCCCTTTCTTGCCACATCCGCGCCAGCATTGTTTGCTTTTGTTCTTGTGGATGTGGGCCAGTCTCTGTGGTGTGAAATGATATCTCATTGTGGTTTTGATCTGCATCTCTCTGATGATTAGTGATGTAGAGCATTTTCTCATGTGCCTTTTTGCCATTCGAATTTCTTCTTTGCGAAAGTTTCTGTTCATTTCCTAGCCCCATTTTTTGATGGGGTTGGGTGATTTCTTCTTGTGGAGTTTAACCAGTACCTTGTATATCCTTGATATCAACCCCTTGTCGGATGTGTATTTGGTGAATATCCTTTCCCATTCTGCAGGCTCTCTTTGTATTTTGGTCACTGTTTCTTTTGAGGTGCAGAAGCTTCTTAGTTTAAGATAGTCCCATTTGTCTCTCTCTGTTTTCACTTGCTCGGGCAGTGGCGTGACATCTTTGAAGATACCATTCACTTCAATATCATGGAGAGTTTTGCTGACTTTGTCTTCAATAAACATTATGGATTCTGGTCTGATGTTGAGGTCACAAATCCATTTTGATCTTACTTTTGTGCATGGTGTTAGGCAGAGATCTGAGCCCACTTTTTTGCATGTAGTCGTCCAGTTTTGCCAGCACAGTTTATTAAAGAGGCTTTCCTTGCTCCATTTCACTGTTCTTGCCCCCTTATCAAAGATTAGATGATTATATGTTTGGGAGGAAATGTCAGTATATTCAACTCTGTTCCATTGGTCTGCAGCTCTGCTTTTGTTCCAGTACCATGCTGTCTTAATTATTACTGCCTTGCAGTAGAGTTTGAAGTTAGGGAGGTTGATTCCTCCCATTTTCTTTTTCCCAAGAATTGCTTTAGCTATTCGTGGGGGCTTATTGTTCCATATAAATTTCAAGAGTATTTGCTCCATTTCTTTGAAGAATGTCATGGGTATCCTTATAGGGATTGCATTGAATTTGTACAGTGCTTTGGGAAGTATTGCCATTTTGATGATGTTGATTCTCCCCATCCATGAACAGGGGATATTTTTCCATTTCCTTGTTTTATTTCCTGAAATAGCACTTTGTAGTTTTCTTTGTACAGGTCCTTTACTTCCTTAAGCTGATTCCGTACGTCATGACCAAGTGGGATTCATCCCAGGGATGCAAGGATGGTTCAACATTCGGAAATCAATCAACATAATCCATCATATCAACAAAAGAAAAGATAAAACCATATGATCATATCAATAGATGTAGAGAAAGCATTTGACAAGATCCAGCACCCATTCATGATGAAAACCCTTGCCAAAATGGGGATAGAGGGGACTTTCCTCAATATAGTTAAAGCCATCTACCACAAACCTACAGCAAACATCATCCTCAATGGGGAAAAATTGAGACCCTTCCCCCTAAGGTCAGGGACGAGACAAGGATGCCCACTCTCTCCACTACTGTTCAATATAGTACTGGAAGTACTTGGAATAGCGATTAGGCAAGAAAAAGATATTAAGGGCATCCAGATAGGAAAAGAAGAAATTAAGCTCTCACTATTCGCAGATGATATGATACTATACTTAGAGAACCCTAAAACCTCTACCAAGAAACTCCTAGAAACAATAGGTTTGTATAGTAAACTGGCAGGTTATAAAATCAGTACTCAAAAATCCATGGCATTCCTATACACAAATAGTGAAAGAGAAGAAAGTGACATCAAGAAAATAATCCCATTCACAATTGTGCCCCAGAAAATCAAGTACCTAGGAATCACTCAGGGATTCTTGCTGGCTGATTTGGGGGCCCACCGGGGGAAAGCTTGGGAATCAAACCTATGTTGGCCACATGCACCCTACTGCTATGCTATCACCTGGCCCCCAAAGAAAGAGAGCTTTGATTGAACAAAACTTACTTACAAAGATGTAAGGAGAGAGAAAGAGGAAGCATGTGTTCAAGAGATATCACAGTCTTCTCCAGAGAGGAAAGAAGTGCGAGCAAAGAGACACAGAGAGAAGAACGTTGGATACACATTTAAGGGAGAACAGAGGCTTGGAGAACAATTAAGCAAGCAAATAAAGAGGCATAGAGGCAGCAATAAAGATATGTATTCAGGGAGATTACAGACCAGAGAACACAGGCCCTCAAAGTTTTTAATTAAAAAAAATCAAGAGAAAACGTAGACATAACTTTTTAAGACATTGAAGCCAGAGGCAACTTTAAGGGTGAAATACCAGTGTTTATTAATTTGGAACTTACCCATATTTCGGGAGTGTGTTGATCTTGGCATATCAGTAATGAAAATATGTATGTATTATTCTTCAGGATATATCAGAAAAAAGTCCTCTGTTTTTCTCAACTGCTTCACCTATATGCTTAAATTAACCCACTCTGGATTGGAATGAAAGGTCCGGATCTTGGAGATGTTTTCCTTGGAATGTCATAAGAGCTCTATCATGCTCACACTGAACAGTGGAAGAATTCGAGATACAATTCAGAGAAGTGAGAGGGAGTCAGTCATGTAAACTTGGTCCTTTCCTTTTGTGCACTCCTTGGGCGGGAAGTCCCAAGTGAGGAAGGAAACTCATTCTCATCAAATTTCTGTGTCTTATGGGTCAGTGGAGAAGCAGTGGCAGCTGGGCAGCAGGCTGCCAGCAGGAGCTTTCTCCTCTTGCATTTCTCCTCTCAATGCCTCTTCTTCCCACTTGTGCCGGCCTGAGCTTGTACCTTTGTAGTAAAATGTCAGCACTAAGGAAGATGGAGTCCTAAAGGAACAATTCTAGAAACCCTTACATTTCTATGCTCCTATGGACCTAGCAATGAAGACACTAACCATAAAACACCAAAAGAATAAAAACTGCTGGCATCGGGAGAGAGTGATGAGTTCTAATTCAGTGTGAGAAATTTTAATAAACCTTTCTCAGACTCGAGAGAATGTTTTAATAATACTTCCTATAAATTAAAACGGTAAACCAAAAATCAACCTAAGGAAATCTTTACTACACTGAAACAGAAGGGGATGTTAAATATCTATGAAAATTCAAAGACATCTGGGATCCTACTAAATAATTAGATAAGGGTTAAAAAGATAGCTTAGAGGGGCAGGCATGTACCTTGCATGTGGCCAATCCTTGTTTGATCCTCAAAATCATAGATGGTCCTCAAGCACTGCCTGAAATAATCCCTGGTCGCAGAGCCAGTAACAATCCCTGGGCTTAGTCAAGGTGTCACCCCAATACCAAATAAAATCATTTTATTTGGGTTTGGGACCATTCTTTTATTGGGATCATGTGTGTTCACAGATTTTAAAGTGCATTTATACATGGCTACAAGGATTATAGTATCCAAGCCAAGGCAGATCTTCTGCTAATGTGGAGAAATAGAAAGGAGAAATTTTAGAGCAATCCTGGTGTGAATCATTGGAAAGGCATCTAGATGGATCCTCAGGGTAATAAACTGAACTTGATAAAAGTTAATGTGAATTTTCATAAACCTTTGTAAGCCATCAAAAATCAACAGTGAAAAATATCTATGGAAACGGATTCTGGTGTTTCAACTTTCCCCCCACTGCACACACATTTTAGGACATGTATCTCTCTGAGGAGGAAAAACTCAATTCCCGTTAGGGTGCAGGACTATATCTAAACGTGCATAACGCTTACAGGTTCCTCCTACTGATTCTCAACGAATAGATTCTCCTAAAGAAACTCTTTGTTGCAGATCAAAATCCACATCACGGGGCTGGAGCGATAGCACAGCGGGGAGGGCATTTACCTTCCACAGGGTCGACAAGGGTTAGATTCCCAGCATCCCATATGGTTCTTTGAGCACCACCAGGAATAATTCTTGAGCGCACAGCCAGGATTAATCCCTGTGTATCCCCGGGTTTGACCCAAAAAGAAAAAGAAAAAACCAAAAAACCCCACAGCATCAAGAATTGTGGGGGTGGGGCCTGGAGCAATAGTACAGCAGGTAGGGCATTTGCCTTGCATTCATGGACCCGGGTTTGATACCCAGCTTCCCATAGGGACCCAGAAAGAAGTTATAGGTGGTGCAGAAGTTATGGGGCAAGCTGAGGGATAGTGTTCTTGACCTGAACTAACAAATCACAAAGTTATTCATGATTGCATTTCTGGTTTACAATGATCAAGCAGTAAGCCCTTCACAGTGACTCCTTCCCTCCAACAATGCCCCCAGTTTCCCACTCATCCCCACCCCTCCAACGCTATGGCAGGCACTTTTCTCTTTTTCTTTTTTCATTCTACTGGCCTTTCAAAATATCTTTAGCATTTTAATAATTTTCTCCATCTCTTTTGTTTTCAGAAAAATTATGCTCTTAAATTTCCTTATCTATTTTTTTCTGCTTAAATACAACTACTTTTCATTACCTTTTCTAGAACTTGAAGAGGAAACTTAGATTACTGATCTTAGAATGCTATATTTTTAAATAATATGAACATTTAATACTTTGAGTTCCTCCAATTTTATTTTGAAACATTTCTAGAGAATATATGACTTTTTAAATAAAATTTCTCTTTGACCCATGGAATAAAAATATTTTGCTTGATTTTAAGAATTTAGAATTCTATTTTTCTGTGTAGTTATCAATGGACAGTTACACTCTCTAATAATCAATGTGTGTTTATATATATATATATATATATATTTATCAATGATACAGGGCTGGAGTGATAGCTTTGTAGGGCGTTTGCCTTGCACACAGCCAGACGGGCCAAGCCGGGTTCGATTCCTCCACCCCTCTTGGAGAGCCCGGCAAGCTACCAAGAATATCTTGCCCGCATGGCAAAGCCTGGCAAGCTACCTGTGACGTATTCAATATGCCTAACACAGTAACAAGTCTCAAAATGAAGACGTTGCTGGACCCCTCAAGGAAATCCATGAACAACCGGAGAACAGTGCTACATATAAATGAAATTCTCCAATAAAATAAAAACAGGAACAGGAAGTGCACTCAAGTTCTAGAACAAATGCATAGCATCCACAGCACCTGTGCTCTGCATTTGGTCCTCAGCATCACAGGATGTAGCACAGGTGAATCCCAACGTCAGGCCTGACCACTGAGCTCACCGACCCACAGGGGGCTTAAGGGGACCCAGGTATCTTAATAAAGGTACCCCTTCTAAGTGTCTCAAGAATGACCCCTATGAAAAAAATGATTTTAAAAAAGTAAATGTGAAACAGAAAAAAACAAATCAACAAATCACACATAAACGATCCGGAAAAGGACAGCCCTAGCAGGTAGAAAGCGCTGCAGAGACGTCCAAGCTGGAAGGGCACGAAGGAAGACTGTCCAGGCTGAGCTGTGGCTGCCGTGCTGGGGGCGGGTGAGTTTGCTGGCATGTGCCCAAGCCCTTAGCCCTTCTCCAGGAACTGTCCTTTCCAGGAGAGACGGAGGCAGCTGATGGGAGTCCGCCAGGAACGTGGGCATCATCGCATCTTTGTGGTCTGATGTGAACGCGCTGTGGTGGCACCTTGGGGAACTCTGTTGGTGACCCACAGGTCACAGAGAAAGGCTTGGGGACGGGGAGGTGGCACACACCTGGCCCAGTCTCCATCCCCAGAAACGCTCAGGTCCGAAGCCAAGCCACAGTGTGTAGCCCTGGGGACCCCTGAGCCCCGCCAGGCCGGGCCTGCTGCTTCCTAGTTCTGCAGACCCCAGCAGCAGGATGCGGACTCTCTGCATCCATCAAGTATCGCCAGGAGACACCACCAAGTCTCCTGAGCACGACCCGACTCCCCTCTAGGGCTCCTGAAAAAGCCACAAACACAAGACGTGTCAGTGGAGCAGTCACTGCTAGCCAGCACAGAGATCTCAGTCCTGCACCAGTCCCCCACAGCCAGGAGCACCAGGAAAGAGCCTCCTTCTTCCTCATGGCTTCTCCACTGCTCTCCAGTGAACACAACTGACATTACACAACAGGTCAGGAGAACTATTTCAAGAACCCAGATGCATTTTGACCCAGTAGGCAAGGAAGAGTGTGTGGGGAGGAGGCTGGAACAAAAGCACAGCAGGTAGGCCAGCAGCCTTGCAAGCCCAGCCTCAGTTCCTGCCACCACCATTGGTCTCCCAAAGTGTAGCCCGAAAGAATATTTTGGGAATTGAGAGGCAAACCAAGACTTGACTTGTGAGGCAATTCCTGGTGAAAAGATTGCAGGGTTATTTGTGTATGTGTTTGGGGGGAGGGGGTGTATGTATCTGTGTCTGTGTGGTTTTAAGGTGTGCGTACCTGTTGTGTGTGTTGCTGTTAGATATGCACAAACCTGGTATGTGTGTCTTGGCTGTGAAGTGTACATGTATCTGTGTGTGTGTGTGTGAGTGTGTGTGTGGCCATGTAGTGTACACATACCTGGTGAGTGTTTGTGTTTGGTGGTTGAGATAAGCACATAGCTGGTCTCTGTTTGTGTGTGTGGCTGTGGGGTGTTCACAAACCTGTGCACCAGTTAGAGAGGGGCGGAGACTGTCTTTGTGAGGATGTCAGGCTGGCAAGCTATGGGGGTTCATTCCAGTGCCCCCAAGGGGGGGGGAGTGTTCAGGACAGCTCAGGAGCTGGTTTCGGGGGAACTAAGCACAGGTCTGACCATCCTCTTGTGCACAGCATGGATCTGGGAGCAGGACACAAGGCAGCTCTGAGCTTGGCCCCGCTCCTCTCCCTCTGACCCCAAGGGGCTCGGTTCTGGCATTGGGCTAACTGTCATGTCTCTCGAGGGAAGGGCCCTCTCAATACCCACGTGGGAGAGGCAAGGCTCTTGCTTCCTGAACAGAAGCCCCAGACCTAGCTGGGTCCCAGAAGCTCCCTTTTGCCTCCAGTGCTGGGGCAGGAGGTGGACAATTTGCTGAAGGCAGGTGGAGTGGCAGGTGGGCTGTGTGTGTGTGTGTGTGTGTGTGTGTGTGTGTGTGTACCTGTCGGCTGTGTGTGGAATACACCAAGGTTAGATGAGGCTGAGGAGGCTGATAGAGGAGCTTTGGGGTCTTTGCCTGTGTCCTGAGCCTTAGTTCCCTCTTCTGCACATGAAGCTGAATCCTTGGAGGATGAAAAGCAACCTCAGCTCTGCCTGTTCTGAGAGGCCCGGGTTTGGCCCATCTCTGGCCTAGCTCAGGGTTGCAATTGGCTCTGCATTCGAGATCACTCTAGTTGGCTCAGAGAACTAGCGTGTGGGACGTGGGGGCTGGGGACAGAACTCTGTCAGTAGGGACCTTTATCTCCGGCCCCAGGCTATGGTTTCTGTTCTCTCCCCACAAAGGACTCCTGAGCAGTTTCTACCAGTCCCTGAATACTGTCCACTCCCCAGCTAAGCAGCTCACAGGTGCACACTCTAACCTAAGCCGGCCCCTTGCTCATTACTCTCACTTCCTGATCAGTAACAATGACTGACTTTCCTGGTCAGGACAGCTTCCTTTCTCTTCTTTCTTCTGTGCCCAGTGAGGGGATTGGTTTCATTTTTTAAAAGATAATGTTGGTTCACTAATGTGCTTCCTAGAGGTTCTGGTTTGTGTGTCTGTCTGTGTGTGTATGTGTATATCTGTGTATGTGTATGCGTGTGTATGTGTGTGTGTAGGCATTTGGTGCTGGGGATCAAACTCAAGGCCTTGAGTGTGTGAGGTATGTATTTCACCCTTTGACCTGTCTCTCTGGCCTATCTGCCTGGGGACATTTAGGATGCTCTGAACCTCAGATGCCTCAGAGGAGGTGCCAGGGTCAGGGCCTGGGAGTCCCCATTCCTGAAGCAAGGTGACCCACTACTGGCTAGTCCCATCTCCAGGCCTCAAGGAGGGAGAGACCCTGCTCCCTGGAATGGCTAGTGGCATGCCTGTGGGGACACAGGGGTTTCCCCTCCCTGCTTCCTCCTACAGCAGTGAGTCAGCACTGGTGCCAGGCACAGTGGGGCACACCTGGGCGAACAGGGGAGCTCATGGTGCTTCACTGCTGTGTGGGTGTCAAAGAAAGAAGCTCAGTTCAAGTCCAGAATGAGGCTAGAATCTCCTCCAGTCAGTGTGGGGACCCCGGCCCAGCTCCCTCATCTATCACCCTGAACAGCGATTCATGTACAATTGCTATCCGCAGCCAGTGATAGATGAAATAGGCCTGGAGGAGGCCACCTAGGATGGCCGTGGGGGCCCCACTCAGGCCTCTGGGTGTGGGTGAGGGAATCTTGATGAATCGTGCCTGAGCACTCGGCCTGACAGTAGGTCCGTGTTCTCGTGTGTGCTCTCACTGAAACGCTGTCAAGGCATGTGATTCCATATGCACGTACGCCCAGCCTGCCTCTCTGGCCTGCAGAGTGAGCTGGTTTGTGGGTTGGGGGCTGAGACTGGAGGGGTCCAGTGCCTGCAGTCCCTCACATTGTGTCAGCAGGGCGGGTGCTCGGCATACTGACAGCCCCACTGGCCGTGGGTGGACAGTGGCGAGACAGCCCCTCTCCAGCCTACCTTGGGCAGAAGGTGGGGTGAGCGTGCAGGAGCGGAGCTGGCCACAGGCAGCTGGACAATGCGTCCCCCCGGCAGTGCCTGCAGTCCCCAGTCCTGTGCAGCTGTCAATTGGCTGGGAGCCTGCTAGGAGAGCTTACCCAAGCCCTGGCCCTCTGCTCTGGGTGATCTCAGCCGGGACGCCTGCACCTTTGGGGAAATCCCCCTCATCCTGCCCTAGTCCTGTCCCAGATTGCACCTGCAGGGTATAGGAGTGGGAGGGTTGGTCAGGGCCTTCTGCAGGGCACTTAGTATTGTCCACTTCCTGACCCAGATCCCTACGCCTGCCAGGTTCTACACAGACCCTTTGCCCTCCTTCCTCCCACTGGAACTGGGATAACAAAATGCTCTGGACAGTGTTTATAGAAACCATTAACATCACACCCAGGCCAGCAATCACAGCCTCCCCTTCCCTCTCATGGGAACACTCAGAGGCAGCCAGTCACTAGAAGACAAGTACTTAGGTCTACGTACTACCTGCCCCATCCTGTCACAGTCTCCTCCATCCCCTACCTCTCCCTCTCCTCCATCCATTCCCTCCATTCCTTCCATCCCCCTTCATCCCCCTCCATCCCACCTGCCTACTGTCTTTTCCCTTCTCTTCCTTTCCTCCTCCCTCCCCTCCTCTCCTCCTTCCTCTGGATTTGGGCTCTTCTTCCTTTGAATTTGATTCTCCCCAGCCTCATCCACATCCTTGCCTCTACATCAGAGCACAGGCACCTCCATTCTTTAACTAAAACCTCTGTCTTCCGGGTTCAGAATTTAGCAGAACATCTAAAGAATTGTTTCTATACTCATATCTTTATTCTTTGACTTGGTGCTCCAAGTCTGCCCTGACAGCCAGGAAACTGCTTCATCAGATGTTCCAGAACCCTGAGCAACCCTCCCTGCTCGCAAAGCATTGTGAACCATCCACTGCCCTCCACCTGTCATACTATGCTTTGCCAAGTATGATTCTAATTTTTAAATTTACTTTAATAATTAAAACAGTATTTGCCTGCATTAATCATTTTAATTAATGTTTTATTGAAATGTTTTTAAAATTATTAAAAATTTTTTATTAAAATGTCATTTTAAAAAACAAACATATAGTCCAAACAGCTATTGCAGTATGTAGAGGGTGTATACCTTGTATGCAGCTAACCTGAGCTCAGTCCCCAGAACCCTGAGCCTGCCAGGAGTGATCTCTGGATACAAAGTGGGAAGTGAGCCCGGAGCACATCTAGGTGCACTCCCCTCCCCACAAAAAAGGAAGAAAAGAAAAGAAAAACATATAAATGATTCTTGAGTAACATAGAGAATAAGAGTGCTAACTCCTATATAACTTTTGAAAATCGTCAAATTTAAGAGATAGTCTGCTATTGGCCAAGAAGATGGTTTTTTAAAATACAAATTATCGACCATCTATCTTCACTCCCATTCCTTCCCATTCCAGTCGTCGCATGATGTTCTCAAGGGTGGCACTGAAGAGTTTCGGTGAAATGGTATCACCCTGCCGCACCCCTCTCTTGACATCAACGATTACTTCTTTGTAGAATGGTGAGATCCTGGTAGTGAATCCGCAATACAGCTCACGGAGGATCCTGATGTATTGGGCTTGAATGCCCTGATTGGCTAGGGCTTCAATGACTGCTTCCGTCTCAACAGAATCAAAAGCCATTTTAAATCAATGAACGTTAAACAGAACGGCATCTTGAACTCCCGAGAAACCTCAATGAGCTTGGTTATCGTGTGGATATGGTCGATGGTGCTGAATCCTTTGCGGAACCCTGCTTGCTCGCATGGTTGTCCTTCATCTAGTGTTCTGCCAATCCTATTTAGGATGACTCGAGTGAACAACTTGTAGATGACAGACAATAGGCAGATCTGGCGATAGTTGCCAATGTCATGGATGTCTCCCTTCTTGAACAGTAGTACGGTCCTGCTGGTTTTCCATTGGGACGGAACCTTGCATTCAGACAGGTAGCGAGTGAAGAGCCAAGCCAGTGTATTGATGAGTACTGATGGCAGGTTCTTCAGGTGTTCAGGTCTGACCTTGTCTGGGCCAGGTGCTGTTTGTTTCTTTACCAACAAAATGGCGTGTCGGATTTCGGAAGGGAGAACGTTGGGAACAACATATCCATCCTGTGGAATTTGGTATGTCGGCAAGTGGACATGGCTATCGAAGAGATTTGAGTAGAAGTCATGGATAATCTTCTACATTGCCATTCTGGAGGATGTGATGGATCCATCAGGACGTCGGAGGGCAGTCATCTTGGTCTTATAGTTGGCGAAGGACAGTCGGGCGTTACGAATACTTTTCCCGGCTTCTGCCGCATCTACCAGTACTTCTGCTCTTCTCTCTTTGAGGTCTTCCTTGTTCACATCTCTGCACTGCTTTGCGAGCTTGGACATTAGCTTGCAGTTGCCTGAGGCATGCGCCAAACCATGCTGGCGAATTAGCTCAAGAGTTTTCGAAGATAGGCGATTTTTTGTGGCTATCTCTCTCTTGGCGTTCCTCGCACATTCATGGAGGTGCTGAACCAGTGGATTGTATTCCTCGTCAATGTTGTCAACAATGGCATCTTCCCATGTTGCCGCAATAGTAGCAAAGAGTTCCCAGTTGGTGGTCATTCTGGGAGTTCTCTTTTTGAACTTTGCAGCCCTTTCTCCCCGCTCTGTGAAGTAGAATTTTGCACGAAGGAGACGGTGGTCTGATCCCGTTCGAAATTTTGGGACAACAGCAACTTCAGTCAGGCAAAACCGTCGATTGAATATGATGTGGTCTATTTCGTTGTGGAATCGTCCACCGGGAGACTCCCATGTCCATCATTTAGATTCTGCCTTCTGGAACTGTGAGTTACCATGAATGGTCTTGGTCAACATGATGAACTCAGACAGTCTCTCACCCTGTTTGTTCCATTCTAGGCCATGGGTCCCGATGTGAAGTTCTTCAGCTGATCTTCTCGGTCCTATCTTGGCATTAAAATCACCCACAATGATCTTGTAGAAGGTGTGGTCTTCTTTATAGAACTCCTCTAGCTCCATGTAGAACTTCTCGATTTCTCTTTCATCATAATGAGATGTTGGTGCGTAGACAACGAAGATAGTGTGGTGTGTAAACCTGTAAATTTGATACATTTAAAAATTTATAATGGATTTTACAATAGTCTTTCAATTATGTATTTACATTAGTCCATATGCAAGCATGATTTTTAAAAAATAAATTTCAGTGACAATAAAATTTTGGTGTTTTTCATAATTGTAATGATTTACTGCTCAGTCTATATTGATGTGAACATTTTTATCTATTTGTCTAATTTTCTGATTGTTTATTTAAGATCAGTAGTTAACAGCTAACTTACCGATGACTGATTTTGTGGCTAAGGGCTAAAGCACTTGGCTTGCGTGTATGAAACTTTGGGTTGGCCTCCTGCAAGGCAAATGCCCTACCCACTGTGCTGCAAAAGTTATATAAAATATACTAATAATAAGACCTAATGATGTTGGTGAACAGTGCAATATAAATGATTATTTAGTAATTTTCTTGATTTGTTAATGAAATGTGTAAGCTCTTGAGTATAATGGGAGTATTTTTCTATCATAAGAGTCTGAGGAAGGTGAACCTGTTATAACTGTCCTGTAGGATTCCATCTCCCTAGGCTGCTTCATTCTACCTCTCTCTCTATCCAATCCAGTCTTCTTCTTGGGAATCTGATCTCCTGATTGGCTAGCCTCTACCTTTCAACTGCCTAATTTATGACATCATTCTCCCACCCAACCAACCACCAACTGGTAGAATCTTGGGGTTGGTACCGCTTGACCTTGAGCCTGGAAGTTGGTGGCGGAAAGAGATGGTCCTAGGAGAGTTAATGGAGTGATGGATGGATGGGAAGGAAACCGGGAAGGGTAGGGAACTGGACAGCTGGTCATCAGCATGGGAGATTTGGTAGATGTTTTCTAAATACTTTAACATGTTTTTCGTAAATGATAAGCAAAACAAAAATACGAAAATAAGATAGGTTCCAAAGAAGAGGTTACATATAAGACCGAGAGAGCTGAAAGGGCTGGCATTCCTTCTGGAGCTTTCAATCATACCATTTACTAAAGATGGTATTTTCACATCACTTAGCTGTGGAGAGGAATAGTGAGAAACAGAATGCCACCAGAAAAGCAAACTGGATGACCACCTTTCATAAATGCCAGGTGAAATGTGTTCAAATGTATCCCAAGTTCAAGTGTATTAACAGGAACATATATTTCACTAAGTCTGCTTGGTACCAGTAACTACTTTGGTGGAAATGGAGGAAAACAAATGCAGTTTCTGACAGACGTGAGTCTAAACTGCTAATCAATTTTCCCAGGAAAGGGTAGTTTAATGGCTGTGAACAGAAAAACTTGAAAAGTGTTTTGCTACCTTTCATGTATGGCTAGAGGAAAATGATCCCAGTCAACTCTCCAAAGGAACAAGCTTCAACTCCCTTGAAGGAAAGTTGTATTCAGTGACGAAAAAATGCTGGGGGAAAAGTCTGAAATGATGGGAAAAGAGACAATAAGTTCAAAAGGAAGGACATGAAATTTGGGTTCCTCTGAAAACAAAGCTTGAAACCACAAGATCTGGTGATCACACGTTTTACTGGGAATGGGATCTGAGGAGGATAGGAGTGATATCAGGGATGTGAACAAGGAACATCCAAGTTAAGGAAGACTTAGCTAGCTGATTACCCCATGGGCAACATGGTTCCAAGACTACCAGAACTTACCAAGGAATTTACTTTAATTTTCTTTCTTTTATATGGTCACTTACAACATGTATTCTTTGACTTCTTCAAACACAAATTGCAAATTGTTTTTAATTATTAAAAATGTTTTATTAACATGTCATTATTAAAAAGAAACATATAGGCCAAAGAGCTAGTGCAGTATGTAGAGGGTGTTTACCTTGTATGCAGCTAACCTGAGCTTAGTCCCCAGATCCCTGTCCCTGCCAGGAGTGATCTCTGGATAGAGTTAGAAGTGAGCCCAGAGCACATCTGGGTGTGCTACCCTCCCACAAAAAAGGAAGAAAAGAAAAGAAAAACATATAACTGTTTCTTGAGTAACATAGAGGTTAAGGGTGCCAACTGCTATATAACATTTGAAAACCCCCAAATTTAAGAGATAGTCTGCTGTTGACCAAGAAGATGGTTTTTTAATAATATTTACTCACATTGTCTGCACGTAATGCTATTTGTGGCCTGTAAGTCTGTAAATTTTGATACATTTTAACAAAATTATAATGGATTTTATAATGGACTTTATAATGAATTTGTATTTTATAGTAATAAGTGATAAATTGTATTTCTGTTTTTGTGGGGTATTTGGGCCATAGTATGTGGTGCTTGGGACTTCTGACTCTGTGCTCAAGTGTCATTCCTGGTGATGCCAGCCATTAAGTTCAGTTGACTGTGTAGATGGTAAGTGCTTTAACCCCTCTACTAATTCCGGGGGGCCAATCAAATAAATTATCTGCATATATTTCATACATGCATGGCATACTTTGTCTTAGATTTTTTGTATTTCTAGGATATATTGATCGTTTTTAATTATTTTACATCAATACCAACCTCCAAAAAAGTTTCAAAATATAATTATTGACAAAAAATCATATAGAGGTCCAAATTTGTATTGTTCATGGGATAACTATATTAAGAAGAAAATAGAACCACAATAAACATACAAGTAAAATGAAGGTGCATTTCTTTGGAGTCTTTCAATTATGTATTTATATTTGTATATATACAAGTATAATCTTTGAAAAATAAATCTCAGATACTATAACATTTTATTGAGTTTTTTATAATTGCAATGTTTTATTGCTAAGATGATATTGTTGTGAACATATATATCTATTTGTCTACTTTTCTGATTGTTTACTTAAGATCTGATATTAAAAGCTAACTTACTAGGGCTCGAGCGATAGCACAGCTGGTAGGATGTTTATCTTGCAAGCGGCCGACCTGGGTTCAATTCCCAGCATACCATATGCTTCCCTGAGCACCGCAAGGGGTAATTCCTGAGTGTACAGCCAGGAGTAATCCCTGTGCATCGCGAGGTGTGACCCAAAAAGAAAAAAAAAAAGCTAACTTACTTATGACTGGGTATGTAGCTCAGGGCTAAAGCACTTGGCTTGCAAGTATGAAATTTTGGGTTCTATTCCTCACACTATAGAAAAAAAACCAAAATCACTAACTATGGTTGAAAATATATCTCAGTGGTAAAATATTTGCCTCACATTTGTGAGGTTATGGGTTTGATCCCTGAATTTCCATATACGCTCACAAAAGCTAATTTACTTAAAGAATATTAAACTGCTTAAACCCAAGTACATATTGCCGTACTATTATACAGATTTAATTCTCAATAAAATAACTTGAAAAGGTCTATTTTTAGCATCTTTGCTAGGAAAAGATGTTACCTGATTTTTAAATGTTTGTAATTTGGGGACACATTTTAATTTGTCATTTTATTTTGTGCTCTTTGTCTACTAGTGAGCTTGAAAATTGCTCTTGTGTTTACGAGGAATTTACACTTCTTTCAATAGAGATTATATGATCATGGTTTATGCTTATTTTTTCTATACAAGTTTAATAGCTAAATATTGATTTATTTCACAGCAGTAATTTATTAAAAACATTCATCATTTGCCTATCATATTAATTGCCATTAGTTGTTTGTTTTGCTTGTTTTTTGATCACTTAATTTACTTTTTATCTTTTCTTTCAGATTGTAAGATTTTCACACAAATGAGCATATGTTTTTCTTTATATTCTACAGTTTTAGATTGAGAACAACTGTTTGTTTTGTAAAATACGATACTTGTGCATTTACAATTTCTTCTCATTATTTTTACATTTTAACACATCTCGATTCATCTACAATTTGTCATAGTAAGTGTTGTCATATTGAAAGAAACCATCATTATTTTCAATCATAGCACTGTAGCACTATCCTCCCGTGGTTCGTCCATTTGCTCGAGTGGGCACCAGTAACTTCTTACAACAGATTGTGAGACTTGTTGTTACTGGCTTTGGCCTATTGAATACGTCATGGGTAGCTTGCCAGGCTTTTGCTATGAGGGCAAGATATTCTGGGTATCTTGCCGGGCAGAGGAATCGGAATCAGGGTTGGCCTCCTGCAAGGCAAATGCCCTACCTGCTGGATGTAAACGTTATATAAAAATACTAGGAATACCGAATGTTGTTTCTTTAACAGTGCAATAAAAATGATTATTTAGTAATTTTCTTGATTTATTAAAGAAATATGTAAGCTCTTGAGTATAATGGGAGTAGTTTTCTAACACAATAGTCTGAGGAATTTGAAACTGTTATAACTGTTTTGTAGGATTCCATCTCCCTAGCCTGCTTCATTCTACCCCTCTCTCTTATCCAATCCGGTCTTCTTCTTGGGAATCGAACCTCCTGATTGGCCAGCCTCTACCTTTCAACTGCCTACTTTATGACATCATTCTCCCACCAAACCAACCACCAACTGGTAGAACCTTGGGGTTCCCATGCGGTTGTTTGTAAAAAATTTGAATCATCCTGGCAAGTGACCAGTGACCAATGACCAATCACCATTGACCAGTCATCTGTACTGGACACTTGTGGTCTTAAGCCGCTGCAGTTTACTGACTTACTCTCATACTGTCTCCTCCTCTCGTCTACCTTTCATCGGTATTTCCTCTTCTCTGACCATGTCAGGTAAGGAATAATACTTTTCAAAGCTTTTCATTAGATTTATCATCCCTAAATTTACCAGTCTAGTAAAAACAACATGTACTAGTGAAAGAAAGTATTCAAGTTGAATTTTATAAGCCTCATTTTAGTTGACTTTGACATTTGCTGTGTGATTTTAGACATTGGCTTTCTTTCTCTCACATACAAACGGTTTTTCCTCATTGGTTACTTTATATTTTAGACATATTTATGAGCTCAAATGCAAACATATATTTGTGTTGATTCTCTGTGTTTCTTTTTACTTTTAATCGTGTATTTTACATAATATCCTTTGAAAAAAGCAAATCAGAGAGTGTATTTTTACAGAAAAAGAAAATGTAGATGCTGTGGAATCCTGCTGAAATATACTCGCATATTTTCTCTGTAATGGTCTCTCCTCTTGTATTTATACCTCAGTATTTTAAATATAGTGCTATTACACAGTAATAATCATTTATCTTTGAGTTTTCTATTTAAACCAGGTAATAAGAAAATTTGGGGCATGGGGAAGGTGTGGAGTGCTGAGCAATAGGGAGGCAAGCCCTCAAAGGTAAGAAAGTTTGGGATCACTTTCATCAAACATTGATCAATCGAAACCAAGACGATATGAGGGAGAATAAAATAGGAAAGAAAGAATGAAAGAATATGGACGGCAATTATCATGGAAGGGGAAACCGTCTGGATTGAATGTTGAAGAAAACCAAGGATTTAAAATCAAAAAAGAAAGAATATATGTTAAATATGCTGAGGTAAATACACTGAGAGCAAGTCAAAGCAATTTACTTCAATAAATGCCAGGACTAGAAAGTATTCTGTTCCTTGAGTAGGGTACCAGTAGGAAAACCAGTATATCAGAAAGGCATCCTTGGTGACTTTTTTCCTTATTATCTCTTTGAACACAGTACTTGGTACTTGACAATTTGGAATATAAACATGCATCAGAAATGATGAATCCCATAAATAGCTAATAGTGGTTATCTAGGTGGGTGGAAGAAATAGAATCTTCAATGTTTTATGACGTTCTGGTTTTTAAGTACATGTACGCGTTGCCTGTTGAAATTTAAAAAATGGTATTTTCTAACTTGATTCAGGAGATTTGATTCATTTTTGTGGTAATTAGGTTCCAGGTTTAAGCTGCTTGTCATCTTTACAAATATTATTTCATGTGATTTTTTCTACCTAACATGAGAGTAGTAGTTTGATAATAGTCAACTTCTGCTTTAGATCCTAAGAGGAAATAGGAAAATCAAGTCTCACATGTAGAATTACACATTTTTGTCATATTTGTTAATTTTGATTGTTCCTACATTAAAAACATTTAATGGGATTTTGGTGCTCATTTATTCAACATTGAGAAGAACGTTTTCCAGGTTAATAAAGTTAATTCTACTCCAGGTTTTGAAAGTAAATTTCAATATTTTCTGATCATTTTTATATGGTCTTTTCTGTTGTTTGTGTGATAAACTGAACTCATATGCTATGTTTAAAACGTGTTGTTTGGTGGTTAAAATTCAGAGGTATTGATGAGAATAATTTTTGTAATTACAAAGTTTCTCTATTTTACTCATTTAAAACATTTCTTACCTATAAATACAATCACGTTTATTCCTATTTTCTTTTCGTTATGTAGTTACTGCTAAATCCTTTCTCTTTAATGGACTGGTAAGTTGTACACTCAAAAATCACCTTCTATTCCGTTTTTTGGCTAGCAGTTTTTTCTAAAATAGAATACACTCTTCATATTGTATATGTGGAACAATTTATTAATTACCTTATTGGACTGTTTTATTTGGTTTTGTTTGAGACCACATCCACAGTTATTAAGGGTTTACTCTTGGGTCTGCTCTCCATAACTTACTGTACTATGCTGCTTGCTACAGAGTCCGGATTTCATTGATATCTATATACATCTTTTTCAGCTCTGTGATACATATTTTTCACGATGTTTTCTTTATACTTCCTCCTATGTAAACCACATGACTTGGAAAAATTATATTTATGTATGCATAATTATTCTTAGAGTTATTAGTAACTACATTGTAGATAAACAATTTAAGACACAGAATTTAAATAAAGTTTTCCTTCCAAAAACATTTCTTGGGAAAAACTCAAGTAGTCATTTTTGAAGTGGATCAAAAATCAGGGTAATCTTCTATGCATCAACAAGATTAAGTCATAAGTGAACCGTAACAGATATTCATTGCACCAGTCAAAGGGAAACCTGATGATTACAATGGTAAGAGTTGTAAAGACTCCAAATGCCTATATTAATGTAAGGTATCTTTCTAACCATTTCTGCATTGTAGTGACAATGCAGAGTCCTGGAAAAAAGTCCACATGCTTAGGTTCCCTAACTTGGAAATTCATAAGGGGAAGAGAGATAGTACTGGAGGGGATAAGGCACTTGCCTTGTACACAGCCAATCTGCTTGGATCTCTGTTACTGCATACACTCTTCTGAATGTTACAAGGGGTCACTCCAGAGTGCAGAGCCAGAAAGAACCCAAGATCACTGTCAGTTATTAGTCGAAACTATACTCCTTAAAATGTCCCTTCCGCCCTCCTCCCTCTGGAAAGAAAGATGGCGTCCACATGGGAGCCTTGTGGACAGCAGGTATGAGCCGGTGATGTGGGGGCGACTAAAACCTCATGGGAAGGGGGGCGTTTCGGTCCATCCTTCACGCCCTACCGAGGTCACCAGTTGCCCCCCGCGAGCGGCTCTCCAGCACGGCCACGGCCCCAGAAGCACAAGGACTTAATGCAGAACCCGGCAGCTTGGAGCAGAAAAGTGAATGGACTATGCGTTAATCCAGGCCATCAGGTCTGTCCAGAGGGGAAAGGGTGTTGCCCCAGTCGCCCTCTCCTCTCTGGAAAGAAAGATGGCGGCCACATGGGAGCCTTGTGGACAGCAGGCATGAGCCGGGGGAGTGGGGGCGACTAAAACCTCATGGGAAGGGGGACGTTCCGGTCCGTCCTTCACGTCCTACTGAGGTCACCAGTTGCCCCCCGCGAGCAGCTCTCCAGCATGGCCACAGCCCCATAAGCACAAGGACTTAATGCAGAACCCGGCAGCTTGGAGCAGAAAAGTGAACGGACTATGCGTTGATCCAGGCCATCAGGTCTGTCCGGATGGGGAAAGGGTGTTGCCCCAGTCGCCTTCTCCTCTCTGGAAAGAAAGATGGCGGCCGCATGGGAGCCTTGTGGACAGCAGGTATGAACCGGGGGTGTGGGGGCGACTAAAACCTCATGGGAAGGGGGGCGTTTCGGTCCGCCCTTCACGCCCTACCGAGGTCACCGGTTGCCCCCCTATGAGCGGCTCTCCAGCATGGCCACAGCCCCAGAAGCACAAGGACTTAATGCAGAACCCAGCAGCTTGGAGCAGAAAAGTGAAAGGACTATGCGTTAATCCAGGCCATCATGTCTGCCCAGAGGGGAAAGGGTGTTGGTCCCTTCCGCCCTCCTCCCTCTGGAAAGAAAGATGGCGGCCACATGGGAGCCTTGTGGACAGCAGGTATGAGCCGGGGATGTGGGGGCGACTAAAACCTCATGGGAAGGGGGCCGTTCCGGTCCGTCCTTCACGCCCTACCGAGGTCACCAGTTGCCCCCCGCGAGCGGCTCTCCAGCACGGCCACGGCCCCAGAAGCACAAGGACTTAATGCAGAACCCGGCAGCTTGGAGCAGAAAAGTGAATGGACTATGCGTTAATCCAGGCCATCAGGTCTGTCCAGAGGGGAAAGGGTGTTGCCCCAGTCGCCTTCTCCTCTCTGGAAAGAAAGATGGCGGCCGCATGGGAGCCTTGTGGACAGCAGGTATGAGCCGGGGTAGTGGGGGCGACTAAAACCTCATGGGAAGGGGGGCGTTTCGGTCCGCCCTTCACGCCCTACCGAGGCCACCAGTTGCCCCCCATGAGCGGCTCTCCAGCACGGCCACGTCTCCAGTGCACAGAAACCAATTTCTTAACTATCTGACTTTCAGTAGAAATACTTCCAGGTTAAATAAGTAAAATAGCAGAAATCCAAAACCAACATTTAATTCTTGAACCCAGCTGTAGAAAGCAAATCACTTCACAATGCTTTTTCAGCATGTCTGATTTGGGGGGGGGGTAAACTCTAAATAATAGTGGTGAATCTTTTATTGAAACAATGAATCTAATCAAAGCAGATAGAGTGTTAACTAGAATTCATCTGCCCCACAGGGACTGGGAGGGGTGGGGGGTGGGGTTTTATTGGGGTTCTTCATGGTAAAAAATAAGTTTTGGTAAAGGGAAATGTGTTTGATATTTGCATGACTGAGACCTAAACCTGAAATCTTTGTAACCTTTCCCACGGTGATTCAATAAAGAAATAAAAAAAAAATATCAGAAAAAAAAATGCCCAATAAAAATTATTGGAAAACATGAAGTCTCTTTGTCATTTCTGGCCCTCAGGTTTCTTCTTGTCCAGAGAATGTTACCCACTCTTAGACTTCCTAGTTTAGAAAAGCTTGCCTTATAGGAAATAACATATTAGTCCATAGGAGAGCAAGCTTCAGGCATTGCTAGGGTAAGGAGAAACTATCTGTAAGCAAGAAATCCAAGAACAGACACGATCACCTGGTTCTTCTACAGTTCTGTGTTCACTTTGGGAGCACGATACCAAATACACAAAGTGCCAAAAGGTTCCAAGCTTTGAATCACCCTAAATTGTTGGAACTTTGGAAACTCAGTTGACTGTTGGTACTAGAAGCATCTCGATGGCTTAAATTTTAAGTTCATATTGTTCCTCTCAGCGTTGAAGGAGATTATAAGTCTCACAGATTTTTTTCATCACCCTCTTGTTCCTTACAGTAAATTTTCAAAATCCATCTGTATTGGGAACTGCCCATACTCTGCAGCTTTCCCTTCCCGTGGTGAACGATGCAGCTTCCCTAACAGGAAGTATCTGCAACTACTCCAGAATATCTGCTCCTGCTGGTAGTTCTGCTTGGCTCCTGCCCTCAGCCTCTGGCACCTCTTTCCAACCACTGACGGTTAGTGCCTATGTTTACCAACATTTCAGCACAACAATGCTACCTGGAGTGTTTGACCAGTCTCTTATATCCACCTCAGCTGCTTCCTACCTGAGTGTTTTGGAATGGGATATTGCAGGAAGGGCTGAAGAGAAGTCTTCTATGGGATACTTTTTCTGTATCTTTCCTAGACCAAGACAGCGCTGTCTCTTCCATGTCTAAGGCAGCTCACTGTGAGAGTACACTGGACACGTACAACACTGTGTCTGTGTACCCATCACTTTCTGCCAGTCTTGTTGAGAGAACACCATCTCAGGTTCCACATCAGAGTCAAAGTCTGTCACTTCCCTACCAGAGACGAAGCCAGGTGTATTACAATCATCAAGGCACTCTGGGAACTCTCCTTTCTGGCCTGCAGTCCTATGACTCCATGTCATAAATAGAGCAAAATGGCTCTGCCCCCCCCAAGCTTACAGCAACTCATCTAGAGAAATGGTTATTGTTCTGAAGGAGGTCCAGCCCCCAAATAACCAACCACCAACTTCCTCCTCTGGAATCCACTTCTCTGTGTCTTCTCAACCCCTCACAGAATCGAGATATCAAGGTGAGTTAAACTGAGAGAAGGGAAAGAAAACTCAAAAATTGGGCTCAAAAAGAGGAAAACTGTCCATAGACAGGTGGTATTTAAATACATTGAGATTTTTAAGTTTATGAAATGAAGTTAACTAAGTTCATGTTTACACCCCTCACTCATTTTACAGCATGTTATTTTCGCACTCAACATAAGAGCTCCTAATGGACATTGGAACATGTGATAGTATAATGGACAACTAGGTTTCATATTATGAAGTTCAGGAGCACACAAAAGAATGCCACATTTTTTCCCTAGTTATTTCAATTATTTTTTAATTTTTATTAGTTAAACATCATGAGGCACAGTTGTAGACTTACAAATTATTGTGCTTGGATTTCATTTATACAATGATGGAGTACCTATCCCTCCAACAGTGCCCATTCTCCACCACCACGGATCCCAGTATTCCGCCGACCACCCATACCCCCATCCCACCCAGCCTCTGTGGCAAGGAATGCCACAATTTTCACTGTTCTATGTCAGAAGTCCTCCAGAATTACGACACTAAAAGCAAAATACATGTTTTAAACTAGTATTTTGTTATTTTCTTAAGAAGTTTCAGAACTCCTATTGTAATGGTACCACTTTAACTTTCCCTTCCATTAATGAACAGCAAGGTTCTGAATATACTTGTGTTTCAGAGATTCTATCTCAAATCATCAAATCTAGAATCTGCACTTCAGCACAAATATCATGGTGAAGGAGTGCTTCATTCATACTCTTATTCTATGATATTAACGTCCTTTTATTTTTCTATGAAAGTGACTAAATTGAGAGTAAAACACATTACCATCCTAATCTCTGTATGGAAATTATTAGTTTAAAAATCTTTACTTATTTTTTTAAAAAATCTTTTGTTTGGAGGACATTGAATCTGCGTCATAGCATGAAGTGCTCAGGAATTACTCCTGGGTCTGTGCTAGGGATCACTGCTGAATGTGCTTAGCAGATCATACGTGATATGAAAGATCAAATGGAGGTCAGCTCTTCGCAGGGCCAGTGTCTTACCAAATGGACTATCCCTCTGTCCAAGTCTCTTATTTTTTAAGTTAGTTTACACAGAAACTCATTCAAATACAAAGAAAACCAAAAAACAACAGCACCACATGACAAACAGTAAGAACTACAACAGTTACCTAAAATCTTCAAGCACAGGGCCTTGCCATGATCCGTAGAAGAGCCAGTAACAATTCCTTGTCTATTGATGGTAGGTGCACAGTTGTTGCAGCAGTAGTTTTGTGCAGGGAATATCTCATTTTGCAGGGACTGATTTCTTCCTCAGTTCCTTTTAAGTGATGAATTTCCTGGAGATGGAGACTTCCCTGGCATCGAACTTCAGGTCAGACATTTGGTCTGACAAAAATTTCCGAATTGCCCACATGTTGCAGTAGAAGGATTCAAAGACGAGAGGAATCCACCACCTGACCTTGGGAAAGTTCCCATAATATCTCCAACCCAAAGTAACCTGTCGCTGACCCAACTCCAACTCAGGAACAAAAAGTTATAAATTTTGATCAGATGAAACCTGGGCTTTCAAAAGCTCTGGAGACCTACCAGATCCCAGTAGACCTAGATCAATGAAAAGATCTTCAGGTAATGAACACCACTGAGACCATCACTCTGAAGCAGGTGCAAGAAAATTCAAGTGGCACTAAGGGGACCTCCAATGCAAAACAGAACAACAAAAAGGAGGCTTCTGAAACTCTTGAGGGAGAAACAAAGGCGAAAATCCAGCCAAAAGTCCAAGAATGCTTGCTATGAGGAGCAGAGATTGTTCGTAATGCTGCAGTCAGTGATAGGTGTCCTGTGACCACAGCCAAAACTAACAGCAAACCTCACAAAGCTGCCTCCAGCAGCATCAGCAAGACAAAGAGCCATGGGCAGGAGAAGATAAAAAACACCAGAGAAAACTCTAAGAAAGCTAAGATGTGTAAGCAGACAGGGAACAAGATCAAGGCAGAAGAAAAGCCCACCACTGGCAAGATGACACGCAAGAAAAGTCAACCTGTGCTTTGCCAAGAGGCTGTTAAAAAGTCCCGCCACTACCTAGGCATACAGATGCTGGATTCTGTCAAAGTTTTTCATGCTCTGGGGAAGAAGAGTGATCCAAAACCTGGAATCTCTTCCTTCCAGGTCCTGGGTAGCTCAAAGAGGCCTAAAGATGTCAATCCACCCTCAGCTGTCAAGCCATGGCTAGGTGCTACACGGGATGGAAAAGTCCTTGAGAAAACTCAGGTCAAAACAAAGTACAGAAACCAAGTAACAGTGCTGAAAAACGCTCATCTCCATCCCAGTCTGAGCTGCCACCTCCTGGGAAGGTCAAATTGGTACCTTTGACTTTTCTTACCATGGAGAGGCCGCAAGCTCGACCTGTTTCTCCAGACGACAATCTGTGGCCTCACATCGTCCTGCTGCAGCTTACCCTGCCAAGCCTGGCTCTACCAATGCAGCTCAGGCAACTGCTGCCAATTCTTCCCGGTCAACCACTGCACTTTTGTCTGGTTCTGCCAAACCTGCTCAGTCCATTTCAACCAACCCATCTCAACCAGGTTTGCAGAACCCTAGTAGCCAGTGTATTCTTCGCCCTGCAGCTTCTACACCTGCTCCCTACAAGACAGCAGCTGGCACTTCTCAACATCGGGAGCCTTCTCCTGTATCTGTGAAGAAGCGGCTCTCGCCACCCATACATCAGAGTCAGTTTCTCCTCCAAGACTTCCGTTTACAACTGATTCCATGGAGAAAGCCCAATGTTCCCGAGCCAGTCATGTCAAAGCCCATCACCAAAGAGCAGAGACCAAAGCGTGAGGCTATGAAAATGAAGGCTCAGCAGGAGCTTGAGAACGATGCCAAACACACCTCTTTGGGGAAAGTGCAGTTCTTTATTGAGAGAGAAAAAGAGATGGACATCTCTCTCTAAAATGGCTATGTAATGTGAGTAGCTGGAATGGTAGGTTCCACTTGAGGTACCAGTTGGTTGCCTTAGACAAACACTGAAATTCCATACACAGTTTATTAATTCTAATACCTTTTTAACCAATTGAAGAGATGCATCGTAGTTAATTGGTTGCTAATAAAGTTACTTAAGATTGAGATGCTGTCAAATGTGGTTGTTTTTGGGAGGGGCTGGGGTTTGAAGGATGGTATGTGAAAGAATGGGAAGGTATAGAGAGGACAAAGGGGGAATAGACAAGATTCTGAGAAAGAGAAACTTGGTCCACGGTTCTAAAGCCCATCAGAGGAGAAATTGCATGGGCCTGATGAAGAGTGGGGAGCTCAAATTATATTACCTTGAGGGGCTGCTCTGTGGTCTTCCATGGTCCCGGGTGCCTGTAGCCTTCTCTAAACATCGCAGTTAACTGCAGCTCACACAAGAACCAACGTTATCAGTGTCGTTGGGGCTGCGTTGCGGGATGTACTGGACTAAGACATGCGCACTAGGTCACCACTCCCAAAGCATTCTGTACCGCTTGACCTTGAGCCTGGAAGGTGGTGGCAGAAAGAGATGGTCCTAGGAGAGTTAATGGGGTGAGGAATGGATGGCAGGGAAACCGGGAAGGGGAGAGAACTGGACAGCTGGTGATCATCATAGGAGAGTTGGTGGATGTTTTTAATTACGTTAACATGTTTTTCGTAATTGATAAACAAAACAAAAATAAGAAAATACGATAGGTTCTAAAGAACAGGTTACATATAAGACCGAGAGAGCTGAAAGGGCTGGCATTCCTTCTGGAGCTTTCAATCATACCATTTACTAAAGATGGTATTTTCACATCACTTAGCTGCGGAGAGGAATAGTGAGAAACAGAATGCCACCAGAAAAGCAAACTGGATGACCACGGTTCATAAAACTCAGGTGGAAAGTGTTCACATGGATCCCAAGTGCCAGTGGGTTAACAGGAACATATATTTCACTAAGTCTGCTTGGTACCAGTAACTACTTTGTTGGAAATGAAGGAACACGGATGCAGTTTCTGACAGACCTGAGACTAAACTGCCAACAAATTTTCCCAGGAAAGGGTAGTTGACTGGCTGGGAACAGAACAACTTGAAAAGTGTTTTGCTACCTTTCATGTATGGCTAGAGGAAAATGATCCCAGTAAACTCTCAAAACTAACAAGCTTCAACTCCCTTGAAGGAAAGTTGTATTCACTGAGGAAAAAATGCTGCGAGAAAAGTCTGAAATGATGGGAGAAGAGACAATAAGTGCAAAAGGAAGGACTTGAAATTTGGCGAAAACAACGCTTGAAACAACAAGATCTGGTGAGCACATGATTTACTGGGAATGGGTTCTGAGGAGGAAAAGAGCGATATCAGGGATGTTAACAAGGAACATCCAAGTGAAGGAAGACTTTTAGCTAGCTGATTACCCCATGGGCAACATGGTTGCAAGACTACCAGAACTTCCCAAGGAATTGACTTTAAGTTTCTTTCTTTTATATGGTCACTTACAACATGTATTCTTTGCCTTCTTCAACGACAATTTGGAGTGTTCGTTTCTTTCTCAATATTCTGTTCACTTGTGTAAGCATCTTTAACAACTGCTGGATAACACAAGTATTTGATCAGACTTATTTTGTACTATCATGTTTAGTTGAGATTACTGACAACTAGGTCTAAAGTGAAGTGTGTTTTGATTGGTAGAAGTAGAGTAGCGAGGACTAGGGATGGAATTAGAGATTATAGGGTACCACATTCAGTTCCTAATAAAACAAGTCAAGGACAGTGTCCCAAATAGACTATTGAAAAAGACATCCATCTCTGTTTAACATGTAAATTCAGCATATTATATATTAAATTAAAAATGAATTAATATTCCTGTATTTGGTCTTTTAAAGACATTCAAGGTTGGTTCAGGAAACAAACACTGCCTATGAAATCATAACAACTTAATCATAAAAACCTGATTACTACTTCAGTTTCCAAGAATGTCAGTGCTAAGAATGACTTCCCTTGATCTCCCTAGTGCATATGATAGGCATATGAATACATTTGTGTGAATAAATAATTGGTATCAAATTTCGAGTCTCACCATACATGGTTGTGGGTATTGTGAAATAGTTTTATATATTTTCGTAATTTTGCAATAAGATCTCTGGGTGTGAATCCTTGAATCATAAGTACCTATTCGTATGCTCCAGGACCACCTCCTCCCACCTTAATTACTATATATATGACCTCCTAAGGAGTCATTTGCTTTGTTCACTTTGTTTTACTCCTTCTCTCTCTCTCTTTTCAAATGTGAGTTATCTGTTTCAAATCAAGGGGCATGTATTTGGTGTGGCAGTTTTAATCTTTATGAGTGATTTAAAATTTCTTCATTTATTTTTTAATGGAATCACCATGAGATGGGCCATTGCAAAGCTATTTTGTGCAATTTAATTTTTAATCCTTTCAGTGAAGCCAAGGAAAATCTCTTACTCGTGAAATTCAGAATTTCCATATTTCATATGAATCAAAACTGATTGTTTTTGTGTGTTTTTTAAATTTTTTTTATTATTTTTTATTGATAGAAAAGGGATCACCAAATAATAGGTGTTGGGAGGATCCTCCCAGGATGGGAGATGCATGCTGAAAGTAGACTCTAGACAGAACATGATTGCCAATCAATGCCTCTTTTGGTATGTTTTTTAGATCATTCTTCCCCTCCTCTGTTTGCTTAGGACCAGGAATTTGCCTCTCCCCTCCCTGTTCTTTCAGGAAGCCTGAGAGACATCTTCAGGCAGGAAGAGCATGAAATTTACATAGAAGTGGTACTGCATGGACAGTATCATGTTAAGGGAAATGAGTCAGAAAGAGAGGGACAGACAGAGCAAGATTGCATTCACCCGGAGAACATAAAATAACAAAAGAGGAGAGGAACTCCCAAGAGTGGCCGAGATTAGTGTCAGGAATTTTTCTTCATAGCTTGGAGACCAACCACACATGCTAGCAGAAAAGGCAGCTCAGATAGAGAATGGAGCACCAAATAAAGGGTGTTGGGAGGATCCTCCCAGGATGGGAGAGAGTGCTGAACATCAACTAGAGACCAAGCATGATTGTCACTCAATGCCTCTTTTGCAAACCACAACACCTAAAAGGAGAGAGAGAACAAAGGGGAATGCCCTCCCACAGAGTCAGCATGGGATGAGGGGATGGGGGGTGGGAGGCATACTGGGATCCCTGGTGGTGGGAAATGGGCACTGGTGGAGGGATGGGTATTTGATCATTGTATAAATGAAACCCACGCACAAAAATTCATATGTCTACAACCGTACCTCATGGTGTCTCACTAATAAAAATTTAAAACTTAAAAATAAAAAAATTGGCACATAAAGTAAAAATACAACAAGAGAAAGATCTCACAATAGCAAAGAGGGCTATAGTACTCAAAACGTTGAGAAACAGGCACATTGGCAAGTATTTTTAAATAGGCATCCAGGAGAGAATATAGCATTGTTCGTGAACAAATCTACTCTATGGATTCATCTCATCCTTGAAATGGAAAAGGACAATGTGTTACAGTTTCCAATTTGCAAATAAGATCTATACCATCTATTTTTTGCTATGTTTCTATGCTTTACCGAGTATTATCCTGATATTTAAATTTACTTTTAGGATTAAAATAGTATTTGCCTGCATCAAACTTTTTAATTAAATGTTTTATTAGAAATGATTTTTAATGATTAAGAATGCTTTATTCACATGTCATTTTCTAAAAGAAACATATAGGCCAAAGAGCTAGTGCAGCATGTAGAGGGTGTTTACCTTGTATGCAGCTAACCTGAGTTCAATTCCCAGAACCCTGAGCTTGCTCGGGGTGATCTCTGGATACAGGGTCTGAAGTGAGCCCGGAGCACACCTGGGTGCACTCCCCTCCACACATACAAGGAATAAAAAGAAAAGAAAAACATATAACTGATTCTTGAGTAACATAGACGTTAAGGGTGCTAACTCCTCTATAACTTTTGAAAACCCCCAAATTTAATAGATAGTCTGCTCTTGACCAAGAAGATGGTTTTCTAATAGTATTTAATTCCATTGTCTGCAATTAGTACTATGTGTGGCCTGTCAATCTGTAAATTTTGATACCTTTAAAAACTTTTATGGATTTTATAATAGACTTTATAATACATTTGTATTTTAAGGTAGTAAGTGATAATTTATATTTCTATTTGTGTGGGGTGTTTGGGCCGTAGTATGTGGTGCTCGGGACTTCAGACTCTGTGCTCAAGGGTCATTCCTGGTGGTGCCAGCCATTAATTTGGGTTGACAGTGTGCATGGTAAGTGCTTGAACCCCTATAGAAAGTCTGGGGTCCAACCAAATCAATCATCTGCATATATTTTATACATGCATGGCATACTTTTCCTTAGATTTTTTTATATTTCTAGGATATATTGATCATCTTTAATTATTTCACATCCCTACCAATGTCCAAAAATTTTCAAAATACAATTATTGAAAAATATCATATAGAAGTCCAAATTTGTATTGTTCATGGGACAACTATATTACGAAGAAAGTAGAACCACAATAAACATGCAAGTAAAATGCAGGTACATTTCTTTGGAGTCTTTCAATTATGCATTTATATTAGTCTCTACAAGTATGATTTTTAAATAATCAATTTCAATTACTATAAAATGTTTATTGAGACTTTATAATTGTAATGTTTTACTGCTAAGATGACATGTTGTGAACATTTATATCTATTTGTGTACTTTTCTAATTGTTTATATAAGATCAATTCTTCACAGCTAACTTACTTGTGACCGGATATGTAGCTCAGGACAAAAGAACTTGGCCTGCGTGTATGAAACTTTGGTTTCTGTTCTTCGCACTATAGAAACAAAAGCAAAACCATTAACTGTGGTTGGAAATAGGCCTCGGTGGTAAAATATTTGCCTCACATTTCTGAGGTTCTGGGTTTGATCCCTGAATTTCCATCTACACACACAAAAGCTAACTTACAACAAAGTCTCACACTGGAGACCTAACTGGGCCCGCTCAAGAAAAGTGAAGAACAATGGGAGGAGAGTGACAGTGACACTGACTTAATGAACATTAAACTGCTTTAAGCTATATATTGCCTAACTATTAAAAGGATTTAATTCTCAATAAAATAGCTTGGAAAGGTCTTTTTTCTAGCACCTCTGCTAGGGAAAGATAGCACCTGATTTTTCAATATTTGTAATTTGGGGGGACATTTTAATTTCTCATTTTAATTTGTGCTCTTTGTCTACTAGTGAGCTTGAAAATTGCTCTTGTATGGTACTCCATGGAAAATATTATGCTATGGGAAATGAGTCAGAAAGAGAGGGACAGACATAGAAAGACCGCATGCATCTGGGTAACATAAAGTAACAAAACAAGAGACTAACACCCAAGAACAGCTGTGTTAAATACCAGGTTGTTCACTCCATGGCTTAGAGCCCAGCTGCACTGTCTAGGGGTAAAGGCAGCGCAGATAGAGAAGGGAGCACCCAATAAAGGGTGCTGGGAAGATCTGCCCAGGATGGGAGATGCCTGCTGAAAGTAGTCTATGGACCGAACAGGATTGCCACCCAATGTCTCTTCTGCAGAACACAGCACCCAAAAGGAGAGATAGAACAAAAGGGAGTGCCCTACCAAAGAGGCAGGGTGGGATGGGGGATGGGGCTGGTGGTGGGATGGGCACTCCATCACTGTATAACTGAAACCCAAGCGCAACAACCTGTAAGTCTACAACTGTACCTCATGGTGTTTCACTACAAAAACAAAACAGAACAAAACAAAAATTTGAAAAAAAATTGCTCTTGTGTTTACTAGTCATTTACACTTCTTTCAATAGAGATTATGTGATCATGGTTTATGCTTATCTTTTCTATTCAAGTGTAATAGCTCAATACTGATTTATTTCACAGCACTAATTTTTTAAAACCATTCATCCTTGGCCTATCATATTAAATTGCCAGTATTTGTTGGTTTTGCTTGTTTTTTGATGACTTAATTTGGTTTTTGTCCTTTTCTTACAGATTGTAAAATTTTGAACACAAATGAGCATATGTTTTTCTTTATCTTCTACAGTTTTAAACTGAGAACAACTGTTTGTTTTGTACAAATAAGATACCTGTGCATTTACTATTTCTTCTCATTTTATTTACGTTTTAACACATCCCGATTCATCTACAACTTATCCTAGTAAGTGTTGTCATATTGAAAGAAACCACCAATTTTTTCAATCATAGCACTGTAGCACTGTCCTCCCGCGGTTCATCCATTTGCTCGAGCGGGAACCAGTAACATCTTACAACAAATTGTGAGACTTGTTGTCACTGGCTTTGGCCTATCGAATACGTCATGGGTATCTTGCCAGGCTCTTGCTATGTGGACGAGATACTCTGGGTAGCTTGCCGGGCAGAGGAATCGGAATCAGGGTTGGCCTCCTGCAAGGCAAATGCCCTACCCGCTGTGCTGTAAACGTTATCTAAAATATACTAGTAATACCAAATGTTGTTTCTTTAACAGTGCAATATAAAGGATTATTTCGTAATTTTCTTGATGTGTTAATGAAATAGCTAAGCTCTTGAGTATCATGGGAGTATTTTTCTAACACAAGAGTCTGACGAAGGTGAAACTGTTATAACCGTCTTGTAGGATTCCATCTCCCTAGCCTGCTTCATTCTACCGCGCTCTCTATCCAATCCGGTCTTCTTCTTGGGATTCTGACCTCCTGATTGGCTAGCCTCTACCTTTCAACTGCCTACTTTATGACATCATTCTCCCACCAAACCAACCACCAACTGGTAGAATCTTGGGGGTCCCATGTAGTTGCTTGTAAACAAATTTGAATCATCATGGCAAGTGACGAGTGACCAATGACCAATCACCAGTGAGCAGTCGTCTGTACTGAACACTTGCGGTCTTAAGCCGCTTCAGTGTTCAGACGTACTCTCGTACCGTCTCCTCTTCTCGTCTACCTTTCATCGGTATTTCCTCTTCTCTGACCATGTCAGGTAAGGAATAATACTTTTCAAAGCTTTTCATTAGATGTATCATCCCTAAACTTAGCAGTCAAGGAAAAACAGCACGTAGTAATGAAAGAAAGTATTCAAGTAGAACTTTATAAGCCTCATTTTAGCTTGACTTTGACGTTTGCTGTGTGATTTTAGACATTGGCTTACTTTCTCTCACATACAAAGTGTTTTTCCTCATTGATTACATTATATTTTAGACATACTTAGGAGCTCAAGTACACACACACACACACACACATATAAATATATATGAGTGTTGATTCTCTGTGTTTCCTTTTTCCTTTTAATAGTGAATTTTACATGATATTCATTGAAAACAAGTAAATCAGAGACAGTATTTTTACAGAAACAGAAAATAGAGATGCTGCGGAAAACTGTTAATATATTCTAGCGTGTGTTCTCTCTAATGGTCTCTCCACTTGTATGTATACTTCAGTATTTTAAATATAGTGATGTTACAAAGTAATAATCATTGATCTTTGAGATTTCTATTTAAACCAGGTAATAAGAAAATATGGGGCATGAGGAAGGTGTGCAGTGCTGAGCGGTAGGGAGGGCTTTCCAAGCCCTCAAAGGTAAGAAAGTTTGGGATCACTTTCATCAAACATTGACCAATTGAAACCAAGACGATATGAGGGAGAAATAAATAGGAAAGAAAGAACGAACGAAAGAAAGAAAGATAGAAAGATAGAGAGAAGAAAGAAAGAAAGAAAGAAAGAAAGAAAGAAAGAAAGAATAGGGACGTCGATTATCAAGGAAGGGGAAAACGTTTGGACAGAATGTTGAAGAGAACCAAAGGTTTAAAATCAAAAAAGAAAGAATATATATTAAATATGCTCATCTAAATACACTGAGAGCAAGTCAAAGCAATTTACTTCAATAAATGCCAGGACTAGAAAGTATACTATGCCTTGAATAGGGTTCCAGTAGGAAAAGCAGTTTATCAGAAAGCCATCCTTGCTGGCTTTTTTCCTGATTATCTCTTAGAACACGGTACTTGGTTCTTAACAGTTTGGAGTATATACACGCTTCAGAAATGATGCTTCCCATAAATAGCTAATAGTGCTTATCTAGGGCGGTGGAAGACACAGAATCCTCAATGTTTTTATTACGTTCTGGTTTTTAAGTACATGTACGCGCTGCCTGTTAAAATAAAAAAAAATGGTATATTCTAACTTGAATCAGGAGATTTGATTCATTTGTGTGGTAAGTAGGTTCCAGGTTAAAGCTGCTTGTCATCTTTACAAATATTATTTCATGTGATTCTTTTCTTCCTAACATGAGAGTATTTTGATAATAGTCAACTTCTGTTTTTAGATCCTAAGAGGAAATAGAAAAACCAAGTCTCACATGTCTAATTACACGTTTTTGTCATATTTGTGAATTATGAGTTTTCCTACATTAAAGATATTTTGTTGGATTTTGGTGCTCATTTATTAAACATTGAGAAGAACGTTTTCCTGGTTGATAAAGCTAATTCTAATCTAGGGGTTGAAAGTAAATTTGCAATATTTTGTGATCACTTTTTAAATGGTCTTTTCTGTTTCTTGTGTGATCAAGTGAAATCCTCTGCTATGTTTAACACGTGTTGTTTGCTGGTTAATATTCAAAGGTACTCATGAGAATAATTTTTTTGTACTTTCGAAGTTTCCTTCTGTATTTTCCTCATTTAAAACATTTCTTCTCTATGAAATACAATCACGTTTATTCCTATTTTCTTTTTGTTATGTAATCACTGATAAATCCTTTCTCTTTAATGGACTGGGAAAGTGTGCACTCAAAAATCACCTTCTATTCCATTTTTTGGCTAGCGGTTTT
The DNA here is from genome assembly GCF_029834395.1 of Sorex fumeus. Taxonomy (NCBI): domain Eukaryota; kingdom Metazoa; phylum Chordata; class Mammalia; order Eulipotyphla; family Soricidae; genus Sorex; species Sorex fumeus. The sequence goes on from NW_026606118.1 coordinate 49,303,350, forward strand.
TTTCTAAAATAGAATACTCTCTTCATATTACATATGTGGAACGATTTATTAATAACCTTATTGTACTGTTTTATTTGGTTTTATTTGGGACCACATCCACTGTTATTCAAGGCCTACTCTTGGATCTGCTCTCCATAACTTACTGTACTATGCTGCTTGCTAAAGAGCCCAGATTTCATTAATATCTATATACTTCATTTTCCGTTCTGCGATGCATATTTTTCATGATGTTTTCTTTACCCTTCCTCCTATGTAAATCACATGAAATAGAAAAATTATATTCATGTATGCATTACTATTCTTAGAATTATTAGTAACTACATTGTAGATAAACAACTTAAGACACAGAGTTTCAATAAAGTTTTCCTTCCAAAAACATTTCTTGGGAAAGACTCAAGCAGTCATTTTTGAAGTGGATCAAAAAGAAGGGTAACCTTCAATGCATCCACAAGATTAAGTCGTATGTGAACCGTAAGTAACAGGTACTCATCGCACAAGTCAAATGGAAACCTGATGATTACAATGGTAATAGTTGCAAAGACCACAAATGCCTATCTTAACGTAAGGTATCTTCCTTCCGGTTTCTGGCCTTGTATTGATCATGCAGGGTCCTGGCCAAAAGTCCACATGCTTTAGGTTGTGTAACCTGGAAATTCATAAGGGACAGAGAGAGACAGTACTGGAGGGGATAAGGCACTTGCCTTGTACACAGCCAATCCAGTTGAATCTCTGTCACGGCATACACTCTCGCAAATGTTCTAAGGGGTCACTCCAGAGTGCAGAGTCAAGAAGAACCCAAGATCACTGTCAGTTGTTGGTCCACACTCTACACCACCCCACGCCCCGCCCAATAAAAATTATTGGAATATAGGAAATCTCTTTGCCATCTCTGGGCCTCAGGTTTCTTCTTGTCCAGAGAATGTTTCCCATTCTCTTAGACTTCCTAGTTTGGAAAAGCTTCCATTCTAGGAAATAGCATAGGAGTCAATAGGAGAGCAAGCTAAGGAGAAACTATCTGTAAGCAAGAAATCCAGGTACAGACACGATCACCTGGTTCTTCTACAGTTCTGTGTTTACTTTGAGAGCACGATACCAAATACACAAAGTGCCCCAAAGGTTCCAGGCTTTGAATCACCCCAAGTGGTTGGAAGTTTGGAAACTCAGTTGACTGTTGGTACTAGAAGCATCTCGATGGCTTAAATTTTAAGTTCAGATTGTTCCTCTCAGCGTTGAAGGAGATTATTAGTCTCACAGATTTTTTTCATCACCCTCTTGTTCCTTACAGAAAATTTTCAAAATCCATCTGTATTGGGAACTGCACATACTCTGCAGCTTTCCCTTCCCGTGGTGAACAATGCAGCTTCCCGAACAGGAAGTGTCTGCAACTACTCCAGAGTATCTGCTCCAGCTGGTAGTTCTGCTTGGCTCCTGCCCTCAGCCTCTGGCACCTCGTTCCAACCACTGATGGGTAGTGCCTATCTTTACCAACATTTCAGCACAGCAATGCTGTCTGGAGTGTTTCACCAGAGTCATATATCCACCTCAGCTGCTTCCTACCCGAGTGTTTTGGAATGGGATATTGCGGGAAGTGCTGAAGAGAAGTCTTCCATGGGAGACTTTTCTGTGACTGTCCTTGAGCAAGACCCCGCTGTCTCTTCCATGTCTATGGCAGCTCGCTCTGAGAAAATCCTAGATACCAACAACACGGCGTCTGTGTACCCATCACTTTCTGCCAGTCTTGTTGAGAGAACACCATCTCTGGTTCCACATCAGAGTCAAAGCCTGTCACTTCCCTACCAGGAAGGAAGCCAGGTGTATTACTATCATCAAGGCACTCTGGGAACTCTCCTTTCCGGCCCGCAGTTCTATGACTCCATGACATACAGAGGGCAAAAGGGCTCTGCCCCCCAAACTTACAGCAACTCATCGCGAGAAATGGTTATGGTTCTCAAGGGGGTCCAGCCCCCAAATAACCAACCACCAGCCTCCTCCTCTGGAATCGACTTCTCTCTGTCTGCTCAACCCATCACAGAATCGAGTTTTCAAGGTGAGTAAAACTAAGAGAAGCGAAACAAAATTCAAAAATTGGGGTCAAAATAGAGGAAAACTCTCCATAGACAGGTGGTATTTAAGTGAAATACACCGAGATTATATCATTCATACTCCTATTCCATGACATGAACGTCCTATTATTTTTTCAAGAAATCAAATACATTGAGACTAGACTCCTTTACAATGCTAAGCTCTGTATGGAACTTAATGGTTTAAAAATATCTATTTTTATTTTATTTTTTTAAAAAAAGCTTTAGTTTGGAGCAGGTTGAATCTGGGTCATAGCCTGTACCGCTCAGGGATTACTCCTGGGTCTGTGCTAGGGATCACTCCTGAAGGTGCTTAGGAGATCATACGTGATACTAAAGATCAAACTGAGGTCAGCTGTGCGCAGGGCCAGTGCCTTACCAAATGGACGATCCTTCTGTTCCAAGTCTCTTATTTTTAAGTGCAGTTTACACTGAAACTCTTTCAAATACAAATAGAACCACAAACAGCAGCACCACATGACAAACAGTAAGAACTGCAACATTTACCTCCCCTTGTAGCACAGGGCCTTGTCCATTATCCTTAGACTAGCCAGTAACAATGCCTTGCTTATGGCTGGTAGGTGCACTGTTGTTGCACCACTACTTGTGTGGAGGGAATATCTCATTTCCCAGGGACTGATTTCTTCCTTGGTTCCTTTTTAGTGATGAATTACCTGGGGATGGAGACTTCCCTGCCATCGCAAGCTTCAGGTCCTACATTGGGTCTGACACAAATTTCAGAAATGCCCCCATCATGCAGTAGCAGGATTCCAAGACATGAGAGGAATCCACCACCTGAGCTTCGGGAAGTTCCCATGATATCTGCAGCCCAAAGTAACCAGGCGCTGACCTCAACGCCAACTCAGGAACAAAAAGTTGAGAATTTTGACCAGATGAAAACGGGGCTCTCAAAATCTCTGAAGACCTACCAGATCCCAGTCGACCTAGAACAATGCAAAGATCTGCAGGTAATGAACACCACTGACACCATCACTCTGAAGCAGGTGCATGAAAATTCAAGTGGCGCTAAGGGGACCTCCCATCCAACACGGAAGAACAAAAAGGAGGCTTCTGAACCTCTTGAGGGAGAACCCAAGGCCAAAATCCAGCCAAAAGTCCAAGAATGCTTGCTAGGGGGAGCGGGGATTGTTCGTAATGCTGCAGTCAGTGATAGGTGTCCCGTGACCATGGCCAAAACCAACAGCAAACCACAGAAAGCTGCATCCAGCAGGATCAGCAAGACAAAGAGCCATGGGCAGGAGAAGATAGAAAACACCCGAGTAAACTCTAAGAAAGCTAAGGAGTGTAAACATCCAGGGGACAAGGTCAAGGCAGAAGAAAAGCCCGCCATTGGCAAGATGAAACGCAAGAAAAGTCAACGTGAGCTTTGTCAAGAGGCCTTTAAAAAGCCCCGCAGCTGCCTAGGCATGCACATGCTGGAGTCTGTGCAAGTGTTTCATGCTCTGGGGAAGAAGAGTGATCCAAAACCTGGAATCTCTTCCTCCCAGGTCCTGGCTAGCTCAAAGAACCCCAAAGATGTCAAGCCATTCTCAGCCGTCAGGCCATGGCTAGGTGCTACCCGGGATGGAAAAGGCCTTGAGAAAACTCAGGTCAAAGCACAGAAACCAAGTAGCCCTGCTGAAAAGCGCTTATCTCCACCCCAGTCTGAGCTGCCACCTCCTGGGAAGGTCAAATTGGTACCTTTGCCGTTTCTGACCATGGAGAGGCCTCAAGCTCGACCTGTTCCTCGGAGACCACAGTCTGTGGCCTCACATCGTCCTGCTGCAACTCACCCTGCCAAGCCCGGCTCTACCAATGCAGCTCAGCCAACTGCTGCCAATTCTTCCCGGCCAACCACTGCATTTTTGCCTGGTCCTGCCAAACCTGCTCAGTCCATTTCAACCAACCCATCTCGACCAGGTTTGCTGAACCCTACTAGCCGGCCCTTTCCTCAGGATGCAGCTTCTAAACCTGCTCCCTACAAGACAACAGCTAGCACTTCTCTCCGGAGGGAGGCTCCTCCTGTCTCTGTGAACAAGCGCCAGTCTCCACCCAAACGTCAGAGTCAGTTTCTCCTTCAAGACTTCCGTTTCCAACCGATTCCATGGAGAAAGCCCAATGTTCCCGAGCCAGTCGTGTCAAAGCCCATCACCAAAGAGCAGAGACCAGAGCGTGAGGCTATGAAAAGGAAGGCTCAGCAGGAGCGTGAGAATGCTGCCAAACACACCTCTTTGGGGAAAGTGCAGTTCTTTATTGAGAGAGAAAAAGAGATGGACATCTCTCTCTACTATGGCTACGTAATGTGAGTAGCTGGAATGGTAGGTTCCACTTGAGGTACCAGATGGTTGCCTTAGACAAACACAGAAATACCATACACAGTTGGTTTATTCTAATAAATTTTTAACAAATTGAAGAGATGCATCGTAGTTAATTGGTTGTTAATAACAGTTATGAAGTTTGAGATGCTGTCAAATGTGGTTGTTTTGGGGAGGGGCTGGGGGTTGAAGGATGGCATGGGAAAGAATGGGAAGTTATAGAAAGGACAAAGGGGAAATAGACAAGACTCTGAGAAAGAGAAACTTGGTCCAGGGTTCTAAAGCCCATCAGAGGAGAAATTGCATGGGCCAGATGAAGAGTGGGGTGGGGTCAGAGGAAGAGTATAGCTGACAGGGCATTTGCTCTGCAAGCAAGAAGGACCCAGTTCAATTCTTGCAATCCTTTAGGGTTCCCAGAGACCCACCAGATGTGAAACTTGAGCGCAGAGCCAGGAGTAAGACCAGAGCACAGTCAAGTATGCCCCATCCCTGGTGTCCTCCAAAAAAAAAAAAATGGGAGAAATGACACGGTCTGGGGGTTTGGATTAAAAGAATAAATTTGGAATAGGCTAAAGAAGGCAAATGAGTCTAAGGTGACCAGAAGAAAAGTTAAATTTCTTTCATGGAGGCTGTGTCTATGCCTCATGGCCACCTTTGGAAAATAACCAAATTTGAGACACATCTCTAAAAGGTTTGGGTGTTCTATCCATAAATGATGGCTGGGGGATGCGACCACATAGACTGGGGAATGAACTTTCCAGAGGATTGGTCAGCGCCCTCAGAGATATTCAAGGATGACTCTTAACAGGGACCAAGCCAAGAGAACAGTTGCAGCATGAAGCCTGAAGATGAGCTCCTGGGTAATGCAGAGATAAGTCACCATGTCCTCGGGCCCTCTGTTCAGCACCCCTAGCTGCACCATTTCCCTTATTCCCAACAATATTCAGAGTCGCTATCACGGTGACCCTTTGGTAGCTAGTTTCAACAATGAGGTCCATTGCCTCTGTAAGTCTTTGGATTTGTAAACTCCCCACGGTGGTCATGCCTGCTTTCAGGCAACGACATCTGGACATTTCTGTCGGGGGGAGCTCAAATTATATTACCTTGAGGGGCTGCTCTGTGGTCTTCCATGGTCCCGGGTGCCTGTAGCCTTCTCGAAACATCGCTGTTAACTGCAGCTCACCCAAGAACCAACGTTATCAGTGTCGTTGGGGCTGCGTTGCGGGATGTACCGGACTAAGACATGCGCACTAGGTCACCACTCCCAAAGCGGTCGGTACCGCTTGACCTTGAGCCTGGAAGGTGGTGGCGGAAAGAGATGGTCCTAGGAGAGTTAATGGGGTGATGGATGGATGGCAGGGAAACCGGGAAGGGTAGGGACCTGGACAGCTGGTGATCAGCATGGGAGAGTTGGTGGATGTTTTTTAATTACGTTAACATGTTTTTGTAAATGATAAGCAAAACAAAAATACGAAAATAAGATAGGTTCCAAAGAACAGGTTACATATAAGACCGAGAGAGCTGAAAGGGCTGGCATTCCTTCTGGAGCTTTCAATCATACCATTTACTAAAGATGGTATTTTCACATCACTTAGCTGCGGAGAGGAATAGTGAGAAACAGAATGCCACCAGAAAAGCAAACTGGATGACCATGGTTCATAAAAGCCAGGTGGAAGGTGTTCACATGGATCCCAAGTGCAAGTGGGTTAATAGGAACATATATTTCACTAAGTCTGCTTGGTACCAGTAACTACTTTGGTGGAAATGGAGCAACACGGATGCAGTTTCTGACAGACCTGAGACTAAACTGCTAACAAATTTTCCCAGGAAAGGGTAGTTGACTGGCTAGGAACAGAACAACTTGAAAGGTGTTTTGCTACCTTTCGTGTATGGCTAGAGGAAAATGATCCCAGTCAACTCTCCAAACGAACAAGCTTCAACTCCCTTGAAGGAAAGTTGTATTCACTGAGGAAAAAATGCTGGGAGAACAGTCTGAAATGATGGGAAAAGAGACAATAAGTGCAAAAGGAAGGACTTGAAATTTGGCGAAAACAAAGCTTGAAACAACAAGATCTGGCGAGCACATGATTTACTGGGAATGGGTTCTGAGGAGGAAAAGAGCGATATCAGGGATGTGAACAAGGAACATCCAAGTGAAGGAAGACTTTTAGCTAGCTGATTACCCCATGGGCAACATGGTTGCAAGACTACCAGAACTTCCCAAGGAATTGACTTTAAGTTTCTTTCTTTTATATGGTCACTTACAACATGTATTCTTTGCCTTCTTCAACGACAATTTGGAGTGTTCGTTTCTTTCTCAATATTCTGTTCACTTGTGTAAGCATCTTTAACAACTGCTGGATAACACAAGTATTTGATCAGACTTATTTTGTACTATCATGTTTAGTTGAGATTATTGACAACTAGGTCTAAAGTGAAGTGTGTTTTGATTGGTAGAAGTAGAGTAGCGAGGACTAGGGATGGAATTAGAGATTATAGGGTACCACATTCAGTTCCTAATAAAACAAGTCAAGGACAGTGTCCCAAATAGACTATTGAAAAAGACATCCATCTCTGTTTAACATGTAAATTCAGCATATTATATATTAAATTAAAAATGAATTAATATTCCTGTATTTGGTCTTTTAAAGACATTCAAGGTTGGTTCAGGAAACAAACACTGCCTATGAAATCATAACAACTTAATCATAAAAACCTGATTACTACTTCAGTTTCCAAGAATGTCAGTGCTAAGAATGACTTCCCTTGATCTCCCTAGTGCATATGATAGGCATATGAATACATTTGTGTGAATAAATAATTGGTATCAAATTTCGAGTCTCACCATACATGGTTGTGGGTATTGTGAAATAGTTTTATATATTTTCGTAATTTTGCAATAAGATCTCTGGGTGTGAATCCTTGAATCATAAGTACCTATTCGTATGCTCCAGGACCACCTCCTCCCACCTTAATTACTATATATATGACCTCCTAAGGAGTCATTTGCTTTGTTCACTTTGTTTTACTCCTTCTCTCTCTCTCTTTTCAAATGTGAGTTATCTGTTTCAAATCAAGGGGCATGTATTTGGTGTGGCAGTTTTAATCTTTATGAGTGATTTAAAATTTCTTCATTTATTTTTTAATGGAATCACCATGAGATGGGCCATTGCAAAGCTATTTTGTGCAATTTAATTTTTAATCCTTTCAGTGAAGCCAAGGAAAATCTCTTACTCGTGAAATTCAGAATTTCCATATTTCATATGAATCAAAACTGATTGTTTTTGTGTGTTTTTTAAATTTTTTTTATTATTTTTTATTGATAGAAAAGGGATCACCAAATAATAGGTGTTGGGAGGATCCTCCCAGGATGGGAGATGCATGCTGAAAGTAGACTCTAGACAGAACATGATTGCCAATCAATGCCTCTTTTGGTATGTTTTTTAGATCATTCTTCCCCTCCTCTGTTTGCTTAGGACCAGGAATTTGCCTCTCCCCTCCCTGTTCTTTCAGGAAGCCTGAGAGACATCTTCAGGCAGGAAGAGCATGAAATTTACATAGAAGTGGTACTGCATGGACAGTATCATGTTAAGGGAAATGAGTCAGAAAGAGAGGGACAGACAGAGCAAGATTGCATTCACCTGGAGAACATAAAATAACAAAAGAGGAGAGGAACTCCCAAGAGTGGCCGAGATTAGTGTCAGGAATTTTTCTTCATAGCTTGGAAACCAACCACACATGCTAGCAGAAAAGGCAGCTCAGATAGAGAATGGAGCACCAAATAAAGGGTGTTGGGAGGATCCTCCCAGGATGGGAGAGAGTGCTGAACATCAACTAGAGACCAAGCATGATTGTCACTCAATGCCTCTTTTGCAAACCACAACACCTAAAAGGAGAGAGAGAACAAAGGGGAATGCCCTCCCACAGAGTCAGCATGGGATGAGGGGATGGGGGGTGGGAGGCATACTGGGATCCCTGGTGGTGGGAAATGGGCACTGGTGGAGGGATGGGTATTTGATCATTGTATAAATGAAACCCACGCACAAAAATTCATATGTCTACAACCGTACCTCATGGTGTCTCACTAATAAAAATTTAAAACTTAAAAATAAAAAAATTGGCACATAAAGTAAAAATACAACAAGAGAAAGATCTCACAGTAGCAAAGAGGGCTATAGTACTCAAAACGTTGAGAAACAGGCACATTGGCAAGTATTTTTAAATACGCATCCAGGAGAGAATATAGCATTGTTCGTGAACAAATCTACTCTATGGATTCATCTCATCCTTGAAATGGAAAAGGACAATGTGTTACAGTTTCCAATTTGCAAATAAGATCTATACCATCTATTTTTTGCTATGTTTCTATGCTTTACCGAGTATTATCCTGATATTTAAATTTACTTTTAGGATTAAAATAGTATTTGCCTGCATCAAACTTTTTAATTAAATGTTTTATTAGAAATGATTTTTAATGATTAAGAATGCTTTATTCACATGTCATTTTCTAAAAGAAACATATAGGCCAAAGAGCTAGTGCAGCACGTAGAGGGTGTTTCCCTTGTATGCAGCTAACCTGAGTTCAATTCCCAGAACCCTGAGCTTGCTCGAGGTGATCTCTGGACACAGGGTCTGAAGTGAGCCCGGAGCACATCTGGGTGCGCTCCCCTCCACACATACAAGGAAGAAAAGAAAAGAAAAACATATAACTGATTCTTGAATAACATAGACGTTAAGGGTGCTAACTCCTCTATAACTTTTGAAAACCCCCAAATTTAATAGATAGTCTGCTCTTGACCAAGAAGATGGTTTTCTAATAGTATTTAATTCCATTGTCTGCAATTAGTACTATGTGTGGCCTGTCAATCTGTAAATTTTGATACCTTTAAAAACTTTTATGGATTTTATAATAGACTTTATAATACATTTGTATTTTAAGGTAGTAAGTGATAATTTATATTTCTATTTGTGTGGGGTGTTTGGGCCGTAGTATGTGGTGCTCGGGACTTCAGACTCTGTGCTCAAGGGTCATTCCTGGTGGTGCCAGCCATTAATTTGGGTTGACAGTGTGCATGGTAAGTGCTTGAACCCCTATAGAAAGTCTGGGGTCCAACCAAATCAATCATCTGCATATATTTTATACATGCATGGCATACTTTTCCTTAGATTTTTTTTATATTTCTAGGATATATTGATCATCTTTAATTATTTCACATCCCTACCAATGTCCAAAAATTTTCAAAATACAATTATTGAAAAATATCATATAGAAGTCCAAATTTGTATTGTTCATGGGATAACTATATTACGAAGAAAGTAGAACCACAATAAACATGCAAGTAAAATGCAGGTACATTTCTTTGGAGTCTTTCAATTATGCATTTATATTAGTCTCTATACAAGTATGATTTTTAAATAATCAATTTCAATTACTATAAAATGTTTATTGAGACTTTATAATTGCAATGTTTTACTGCTAAGATGACATTGATGTGAACATTTATATCTATTTGTCTACTTTTCTAATTGTTTACATAAGATCAATTCTTCACAGCTAACTTACTTGTGACCGGATATGTAGCTCAGGACAAAAGAACTTGGCCTGCTTGTATGAAACTTTGGTTTCTGTTCTTCGCACTATAGAAACAAAAGCAAAACCATTAACTGTGGTTGGAAATAGGCCTCGGTGGTCAAATATTTGCCTCACATTTCTGAGGTTCTGGGTTTGATCCCTGAATTTCCATCTACACACACAAAAGCTAACTTACAACAAAGTCTCACACTGGAGACCTAACTGGGCCCGCTCAAGAAAAGCGAAGAACAATGGGAGGAGAGTGACAGTGACACTGACTTAATGAACATTAAACTGCTTTAAGCTATATATTGCCTAACTATTAAAAGGATTTAATTCTCAATAAAATAGCTTGGAAAGGTCTTTTTTCTAGCACCTCTGCTAGGGAAAGATAGCACCTGATTTTTCAATATTTGTAATTTGGGGGGACATTTTAATTTCTCATTTTAATTTGTGCTCTTTGTCTACTAGTGAGCTTGAAAATTGCTCTTGTATGGTACTCCATGGAAAATATTATGCTATGGGAAATGAGTCAGAAAGAGAGGGACAGACATAGAAAGACCGCATGCATCTGGGTAACATAAAGTAAGAAAACAAGAGACTAACACCCAAGAACAGCTGTGTTAAATACCAGGTTGTTCACTCCATGGCTTAGAGCCCAGCTGCACTGTCTAGGGGTAAAGGCAGCGCAGATAGAGAAGGGAGCACCCAATAAAGGGTGCTGGGAAGATCTGCCCAGGATGGGAGATGCCTGCTGAAAGTAGTCTATGGACCGAACAGGATTGCCACCCAATGTCTCTTCTGCAGAACACAGCACCCAAAAGGAGAGATAGAACAAAAGGGAGTGCCCTACCAAAGAGGCAGGGTGGGATGGGGGATGGGGCTGGTGGTGGGATGGGCACTCCATCACTGTATAACTGAAACCCAAGCGCAACAACCTGTAAGTCTACAACTGTACCTCATGGTGTTTCACTACTAAAACAAAACAGAACAAAACAAAAATTTGAAAAAAAATTGCTCTTGTGTTTACTAGTCATTTACACTTCTTTCAATAGAGATTATGTGATCATGGTTTATGCTTATCTTTTCTATTCAAGTGTAATAGCTCAATACTGATTTATTTCACAGCACTAATTTTTTAAAACCATTCATCCTTGGCCTATCATATTAATTGCCAGTATTTGTTGGTTTTGCTTGTTTTTTGATGACTTAATTTGGTTTTTGTCCTTTTCTTACAGATTGTAAAATTTTGAACACAAATGAGCATATGTTTTTCTTTATCTTCTACAGTTTTAAACTGAGAACAACTGTTTGTTTTGTACAAATAAGATACCTGTGCATTTACTATTTCTTCTCATTTTATTTACGTTTTAACACATCCCGATTCATCTACAACTTATCCTAGTAAGTGTTGTCATATTGAAAGAAACCACCAATTTTTTCAATCATAGCACTGTAGCACTGTCCTCCCGCGGTTCATCCATTTGCTCGAGCGGGAACCAGTAACATCTTACAACAAATTGTGAGACTTGTTGTCACTGGCTTTGGCCTATCGAATACGTCATGGGTATCTTGCCAGGCTCTTGCTATGTGGACGAGATACTCTGGGTAGCTTGCCGGGCAGAGGAATCGGAATCAGGGTTGGCCTCCTGCAAGGCAAATGCCCTACCCGCTGTGCTGTAAACGTTATCTAAAATATACTAGTAATACCAAATGTTGTTTCTTTAACAGTGCAATATAAAGGATTATTTTGTAATTTTCTTGATGTGTTAATGAAATAGCTAAGCTCTTGAGTATCATGGGAGTATTTTTCTAACACAAGAGTCTGACGAAGGTGAAACTGTTATAACCGTCTTGTAGGATTCCATCTCCCTAGCCTGCTTCATTCTACCGCGCTCTCTATCCAATCCGGTCTTCTTCTTGGGATTCTGACCTCCTGATTGGCTAGCCTCTACCTTTCAACTGCCTACTTTATGACATCATTCTCCCACCAAACCAACCACCAACTGGTAGAATCTTGGGGGTCCCATGTAGTTGCTTGTAAACAAATTTGAATCATCATGGCAAGTGACGAGTGACCAATGACCAATCACCAGTGAGCAGTCGTCTGTACTGAACACTTGCGGTCTTAAGCCGCTTCAGTGTTCAGACGTACTCTCGTACCGTCTCCTCTTCTCGTCTACCTTTCATCGGTATTTCCTCTTCTCTGACCATGTCAGGTAAGGAATAATACTTTTCAAAGCTTTTCATTAGATGTATCATCCCTAAACTTAGCAGTCAAGGAAAAACAGCACGTAGTAATGAAAGAAAGTATTCAAGTAGAACTTTATAAGCCTCATTTTAGCTTGACTTTGACGTTTGCTGTGTGATTTTAGACATTGGCTTACTTTCTCTCACATACAAAGTGTTTTTCCTCATTGATTACATTATATTTTAGACATACTTAGGAGCTCAAGTACACACACACACACACACACACACATATAAATATATATGAGTGTTGATTCTCTGTGTTTCCTTTTTCCTTTTAATAGTGAATTTTACATGATATTCATTGAAAACAAGTAAATCAGAGACAATATTTTTACAGAAACAGAAAATAGAGATGCTGCGGAAAACTGTTAATATATTCTAGCGTGTGTTCTCTCTAATGGTCTCTCCACTTGTATGTATACTTCAGTATTTTAAATATAGTGATATTACAAAGTAATAATCATTGATCTTTGAGATTTCTATTTAAACCAGGTAATAAGAAAATATGGGGCATGAGGAAGGTGTGCAGTGCTGAGCGGTAGGGAGGGCTTTCCAAGCCCTCAAAGGTAAGAAAGTTTGGGATCACTTTCATCAAACATTGACCAATTGAAACCAAGACGATATGAGGGAGAAATAAATAGGAAAGAAAGAACGAACGAAAGAAAGAAAGAAAGATAGAGAGAAGAAAGAAAGAAAGAAAGAATAGGGACGTCGATTATCAAGGAAGGGGAAAACGTTTGGACAGAATGTTGGAGAGAACCAAAGGTTTAAAATCAAAAAAGAAAGAATATATATTAAATATGCTCATCTAAATACACTGAGAGCAAGTCAAAGCAATTTACTTCAATAAATGCCAGGACTAGAAAGTATACTATGCCTTGAATAGGGTTCCAGTAGGAAAAGCAGTTTATCAGAAAGCCATCCTTGCTGGCTTTTTTCCTGATTATCTCTTAGAACACGGTACTTGGTTCTTAACAGTTTGGAGTATATACACGCTTCAGAAATGATGCTTCCCATAAATAGCTAATAGTGCTTATCTAGGGCGGTGGAAGACACAGAATCCTCAATGTTTTTATTACGTTCTGGTTTTTAAGTACATGTACGCGCTGCCTGTTAAAATAAAAAAAATGGTATATTCTAACTTGAATCAGGAGATTTGATTCATTTGTGTGGTAAGTAGGTTCCAGGTTAAAGCTGCTTGTCATCTTTACAAATATTATTTCATGTGATTCTTTTCTTCCTAACATGAGAGTATTTTGATAATAGTCAACTTCTGTTTTTAGATCCTAAGAGGAAATAGAAAAACCAAGTCTCACATGTCTAATTACACGTTTTTGTCATATTTGTGAATTATGAGTTTTCCTACATTAAAGATATTTTGTTGGATTTTGGTGCTCATTTATTAAACATTGAGAAGAACGTTTTCCTGGTTGATAAAGCTAATTCTAATCTAGGGGTTGAAAGTAAATTTGCAATATTTTGTGATCACTTTTTAAATGGTCTTTTCTGTTTCTTGTGTGATCAAGTGAAATCCTCTGCTATGTTTAACACGTGTTGTTTGCTGGTTAATATTCAAAGGTACTCATGAGAATATTTTTTTGTACTTTCGAAGTTTCTTTCTGTATTTTCCTCATTTAAAACATTTCTTGTCTATGAAATACAATCACGTTTATTCCTATTTTCTTTTTGTTATGTAATCACTGGTAAATCCTTTCTCTTTAATGGACTGGGAAAGTGTGCACTCAAAAATCACCTTCTATTCCATTTCTTTGGCTAGCGGTTTTTTTCTAAAATAGAATACTCTCTTCATATTACATATGTGGAACGATTTATTAATAACCTTATTGTACTGTTTTATTTGGTTTTATTTGGGACCACATCCACTGTTATTCAAGGCCTACTCTTGGATCTGCTCTCCATAACTTACTGTACTATGCTGCTTGCTAAAGAGCCCAGATTTCATTAATATCTATATACTTCATTTTCCGTTCTGCGATGCATATTTTTCATGATGTTTTCTTTACCCTTCCTCCTATGTAAATCACATGAAATAGAAAAATTATATTCATGTATGCATTACTATTCTTAGAATTATTAGTAACTACATTGTAGATAAACAACTTAAGACACAGAGTTTCAATAAAGTTTTCCTTCCAAAAACATTTCTTGGGAAAGACTCAAGCAGTCATTTTTGAAGTGGATCAAAAAGGAGGGTAACCTTCAATGCATCCACAAGATTAAGTCGTATGTGAACCGTAAGTAACAGGTACTCATCGCACAAGTCAAATGGAAACCTGATGATTACAATGGTAATAGTTGCAAAGACCACAAATGCCTATCTTAACGTAAGGTATCTTCCTTCCGGTTTCTGGCCTTGTATTGATCATGCAGGGTCCTGGCCAAAAGTCCACATGCTTTAGGTTGTGTAACCTGGAAATTCATAAGGGACAGAGAGAGACAGTACTGGAGGGGATAAGGCACTTGCCTTGTACACAGCCAATCCAGTTGAATCTCTGTCACGGCATACACTCTCGCAAATGTTCTAAGGGGTCACTCCAGAGTGCAGAGTCAAGAAGAACCCAAGATCACTGTCAGTTGTTGGTCCACACTCTACACCACCCCACGCCCCGCCCAATAAAAATTATTGGAATATAGGAAATCTCTTTGCCATCTCTGGGCCTCAGGTTTCTTCTTGTCCAGAGAATGTTTCCCATTCTCTTAGACTTCCTAGTTTGGAAAAGCTTCCATTCTAGGAAATAGCATAGGAGTCAATAGGAGAGCAAGCTAAGGAGAAACTATCTGTAAGCAAGAAATCCAGGTACAGACACGATCACCTGGTTCTTCTACAGTTCTGTGTTTACTTTGAGAGCACGATACCAAATACACAAAGTGCCCCAAAGGTTCCAGGCTTTGAATCACCCCAAGTGGTTGGAAGTTTGGAAACTCAGTTGGCTGTTGGTACTAGAAGCATCTCGATGGCTTAAATTTTAAGTTCAGATTGTTCCTCTCAGCGTTGAAGGAGATTATTAGTCTCACAGATTTTTTTCATCACCCTCTTGTTCCTTACAGAAAATTTTCAAAATCCATCTGTATTGGGAACTGCACATACTCTGCAGCTTTCCCTTCCCGTGGTGAACAATGCAGCTTCCCGAACAGGAAGTGTCTGCAACTACTCCAGAGTATCTGCTCCAGCTGGTAGTTCTGCTTGGCTCCTGCCCTCAGCCTCTGGCACCTCGTTCCAACCACTGATGGGTAGTGCCTATCTTTACCAACATTTCAGCACAGCAATGCTGTCTGGAGTGTTTCACCAGAGTCATATATCCACCTCAGCTGCTTCCTACCCGAGTGTTTTGGAATGGGATATTGCAGGAAGTGCTGAAGAGAAGTCTTCCATGGGAGACTTTTCTGTGACTGTCCTTGAGCAAGACCCCGCTGTCTCTTCCATGTCTATGGCAGCTCGCTATGAGAAAATCCTAGATACCAACAACACGGTGTCTGTGTACCCATCACTTTCTGCCAGTCTTGTTGAGAGAACACCATCTCTGGTTCCACATCAGAGTCAAAGCCTGTCACTTCCCTACCAGGAAGGAAGCCAGGTGTATTACTATCATCAAGGCACTCTGGGAACTCTCCTTTCCGGCCCGCAGTTCTATGACTCCATGACATACAGAGGGCAAAAGGGCTCTGCCCCCCAAACTTACAGCAACTCATCGCGAGAAATGGTTATGGTTCTGAAAGGGGTCCAGCCGCCAAATAACCAACCACCAGCCTCCTCCTCTGGAATCGACTTCTCTCTGTCTGCTCAACACATCACAGAATCGAGTTTTCAAGGTGAGTAAAACTAAGAGAAGGGAAACAAAATTCAAAAATTGGGGTCAAAATAGAGGAAAACTCTCCATAGACAGGTGGTATTTAAGTGAAATACACCGAGATTATATCATTCATACTCCTATTCCATGACATGAACGTCCTATTATTTTTTCAAGAAATCAAATACATTGAGACTAGACTCCTTTACAATGCTAAGCTCTGTATAGAACTTAATGGTTTAAAAATATCTATTTTTATTTTATTTTTTTAAAAAAAGCTTTAGTTTGGAGCAGGTTGAATCTGGGTCATAGCCTGTACCGCTCAGGGATTACTCCTGGGTCTGTGCTAGGGATCACTCCTGAAGGTGCTTAGGAGATCATACGTGATACTAAAGATCAAACTGAGGTCAGCTGTGCGCAGGGCCAGTGCCTTACCAAATGGACGATCCTTCTGTTCCAAGTCTCTTATTTTTAAGTGCAGTTTACACTGAAACTCTTTCAAATACAAATAGAACCACAAACAGCAGCACCACATGACAAACAGTAAGAACTGCAACATTTACCTCCCCTTGTAGCACAGGGCCTTGTCCATTATCCTTAGACTAGCCAGTAACAATGCCTTGCCTATGGCTGGTAGGTGCACTGTTGTTGCACCACTACTTGTGTGGAGGGAATATCTCATTTCCCAGGGACTGATTTCTTCCTTGGTTCCTTTTTAGTGATGAATTACCTGGGGATGGAGACTTCCCTGCCATCGCAAGCTTCAGGTCCTACATTGGGTCTGACACAAATTTCAGAAATGCCCCCATCATGCAGTAGCAGGATTCCAAGACATGAGAGGAATCCACCACCTGAGCTTCGGGAAGTTCCCATGATATCTGCAGCCCAAAGTAACCAGGCGCTGACCTCAACGCCAACTCAGGAACAAAAAGTTAAGAATTTTGACCAGATGAAAACGGGGCTCTCAAAATCTCTGAAGACCTACCAGATCCCAGTCGACCTAGAACAATGCAAAGATCTGCAGGTAATGAACACCACTGACACCATCACTCTGAAGCAGGTGCATGAAAATTCAAGTGGCGCTAAGGGGACCTCCCGTCCAACACGGAAGAACAAAAAGGAGGCTTCTGAACCTCTTGAGGGAGAACCCAAGGCCAAAATCCAGCCAAAAGTCCAAGAATGCTTGCTAGGGGGAGCGGGGATTGTTCGTAATGCTGCAGTCAGTGATAGGTGTCCCGTGACCATGGCCAAAACTAACAGCAAACCACAGAAAGCTGCATCCAGCAGGATCAGCAAGACAAAGAGCCATGGGCAGGAGAAGATAGAAAACACCCGAGTAAACTCTAAGAAAGCTAAGGAGTGTAAGCAGCCAGGGAACAAGGTCAAGGCAGAAGAAAAGCCCACCATTGGCAAGATGAAACGCAAGAAAAGTCAACGTGAGCTTTGTCAAGAGGCCTTTAAAAAGCCCCGCAGCTGCCTAGGCATGCACATGCTGGAGTCTGTGCAAGTGTTTCATGCTCTGGGGAAGAAGAGTGATCCAAAACCTGGAATCTCTTCCTCCCAGGTCCTGGCTAGCTCAAAGAACCCCAAAGATGTCAAGCCATCCTCAGCCGTCAGGCCATGGCTAGGTGCTACCCGGGATGGAAAAGGCCTTGAGAAAACTCAGGTCAAAGCACAGAAACCAAGTAGCCCTGCTGAAAAACGCTTATCTCCACCCCAGTCTGAGCTGCCACCTCCTGGGAAGGTCAAATTGGTACCTTTGCCGTTTCTGACCATGGAGAGGCCTCAAGCTCGACCTGTTCCTCGGAGACCACAGTCTGTGGCCTCACATCGTCCTGCTGCAACTCACCCTGCCAAGCCCGGCTCTACCAATGCAGCTCAGCCAACTGCTGCCAATTCTTCCCGGCCAACCACTGCATTTTTGCCTGGTCCTGCCAAACCTGCTCAGTCCATTTCAACCAACCCATCTCGACCAGGTTTGCTGAACCCTACTAGCCGGCCCTTTCCTCAGGATGCAGCTTCTAAACCTGCTCCCTACAAGACAACAGCTAGCACTTCTCTCCGGAGGGAGGCTCCTCCTGTCTCTGTGAACAAGCGCCAGTCTCCACCCAAACGTCAGAGTCAGTTTCTCCTTCAAGACTTCCGTTTCCAACCGATTCCATGGAGAAAGCCCAATGTTCCCGAGCCAGTCGTGTCAAAGCCCATCACCAAAGAGCAGAGACCAGAGCGTGAGGCTATGAAAAGGAAGGCTCAGCAGGAGCGTGAGAATGCTGCCAAACACACCTCTTTGGGGAAAGTGCAGTTCTTTATTGAGAGAGAAAAAGAGATGGACATCTCTCTCTACTATGGCTACGTAATGTGAGTAGCTGGAATGGTAGGTTCCACTTGAGGTACCAGATGGTTGCCTTAGACAAACACAGAAATACCATACACAGTTGGTTTATTCTAATAAATTTTTAACAAATTGAAGAGATGCATCGTAGTTAATTGGTTGTTAATAAAAGTTATGAAGTTTGAGATGCTGTCAAATGTGGTTGTTTTGGGGAGGGGCTGGGGGTTGAAGGATGGCATGGGAAAGAATGGGAAGTTATAGAAAGGACAAAGGGGGAATAGACAAGACTCTGAGAAAGAGAAACTTGGTCCAGGGTTCTAAAGCCCATCAGAGGAGAAATTGCATGGGCCTGATGAAGAGTGGGGTGGGGTCAGAGGAAGAGTATAGCTGACAGGGCATTTGCTCTGCAAGCAAGAAGGACCCAGTTCAATTCTTGCAATCCTTTAGGGTTCCCAGAGACCCAACAGATGTGAAACTTGAGCGCAGAGCCAGGAGTAAGACCAGAGCACAGTCAAGTATGCCCCATCCCTGGTGTCCTCCAAAAAAAAAAAAAAATGAGAGAAATGACACGGTCTGGGGGTTTGGATTAAAAGAATAAATTTGGAATAGGCTAAGGAAGGCAAATGAGTCTAAGGTGACCAGAAGAAAAGTTAAATTTCTTTCATGGAGGCTGTGTCTATGCCTCATGGCCACCTTTGGAAAATAATCAAATTTGAGACACATCTCTAAAAGGTTTGGGTGTTCTATCCATTAATGATGGCTGGGGGATGCGACCACATAGACTGGGGAATGAACCTTCCAGAGGATTGGTCAGCGCCCTCAGAGATATTCAAGGATAACTCTTAACAGGGACCAAGCCAAGAGAACAGTTGCAGCATGAAGCCTGAAGATGAGCTCCTGGGAGATGCAGAGATAAGTCACCATGTCCTCGGGCCCTCTGTTCAGCACCCCTAGCTGCACCATTTCCCTTATTCCCAACAATATTCAGAGTCGCTATCACGGTGACCCTTTGCTAGCTAGTTTCAACAATGAGGTCCATTGCCTCTGTAAGTCTTTGGATTTGTAAACTCCCCACGGTGGTCAAGCCTGCTTTCAGGCAACGACATCTGGACATTTCTGTCGGGGGGAGCTCAAATTATATTACCTTGAGGGGCTGCTCTGTGGTCTTCCATGGTCCCGGGTGCCTGTAGCCTTCTCTAAACATCGCTGTTAACTGCAGCTCACCCAAGAACCAACGTTATCAGTGTCGTTGGGGCTGCGTTGCGGGTTGTACCGGACTAAGACATGCGCACTAGGTCACCACTCCCAAAGCAGTCGGTACCGCTTGACCTTGAGCCTGGAAGGTGGTGGCGGAAAGAGATGGTCCTAGGAGAGTTAATGGGGTGATGGATGGATGGCAGGGAAACCGGGAAGGGTAGGGACCTGGACAGCTGGTGATCAGCATGGGAGAGTTGGTGGATGTTTTTTAATTACGGTAACATGTTTTTCGTAAATGATAAGCAAAACAAAAATACGAAAATAAGATAGGTTCCAAAGAAGAGGTTACATATAAGACCGAGAGAGCTGAAAGGGCTGGCATTCCTTCTGGAGCTTTCAATCATACCATTTACTAAAGATGGTATTTTCACATCACTTAGCTGCGGAGAGGAATAGTGAGAAACAGAATGCCACCAGAAAAGCAAACTGGATGACCACGGTTCATAAAAGCCAGGTGGAAGGTGTTCTCATGGATCCCAAGTGCAAGTGGGTTAACGGAACATATATTTCACTAAGTCTGCTTGGTACCAGTAACTACTTTGGTGGAAATGGAGCAACACGGATGCAGTTTCTGACAGACCTGAGACTAAACTGCTAACAAATTTTCCCAGGAAAGGGTAGTTGACTGGCTAGGAACAGAACAACTTGAAAAGTGTTTTGCTACCTTTCATGTATGGCTAGAGGAAAATGATCCCAGTCAACTCTCCAAACGAACAAGCTTCAACTCCCTTGAAGGAAAGTTGTATTCACTGAGGAAAAAATGCTGGGAGAACAGTCTGAAATGATGGGAAAAGAGACAATAAGTGCAAAAGGAAGGACTTGAAATTTGGCGAAAACAAAGCTTGAAACAACAAGATCTGGTGAGCACATGATTTACTGGGAATGGGTTCTGAGGAGGAAAGAGCGATATCAGGGATGTGAACAAGGAACATCCAAGTGAAGGAAGACTTTTAGCTAGCTGATTACCCCATGGGCAACATGGTTGCAAGACTACCAGAACTTCCCAAGGAATTGACTTTAAGTTTCTTTCTTTTATATGGTCACTTACAACACGTATTCTTTGCCTTCTTCAACGACAATTTGGAGTGTTCGTTTCTTTCTCAATATTCTGTTCACTTGTGTAAGCATCTTTAACAACTGCTGGATAACACAAGTATTTGATCAGACTTATTTTGTACTATCATGTTTAGTTGAGATTACTGACAACTAGGTCTAAAGTGAAGTGTGTTTTGATTGGTAGAAGTAGAGTAGCGAGGACTAGGGATGGAATTAGAGTTTATAGGGTACCACATTCAGTTCCTAATAAAACAAGTCAAGGACAGTGTCCCTAATAGACTATTGAAAAATACATCCATCTCTGTTTAACATGTAAATTCAGCATATTATATATTAAATTAAAAATGAATTAATATTCCTGTATTTGGTCTTTTAAAGACATTCAAGGTTGGTTCAGGAAACAAACACTGCCTATGAAATCATAACAACTTAATCATAAAAACCTGATTACAATGCAATCTCCGCAGCATCGTCTTCTGGTGACGGTTTTCAGCAGGAAGTAACTGGCTTCCTTGGTCCCCAGCCCCTTCAGGGGAAGCTGAGCTGCTGTTCCCTGCCTCCATCCTCCCCGTAGCCACGATGTGAAGAGCTTAGCTGTTGTTCCAGAGAACGTGACAAGCCGCGTTCCTAGTGACAGCTGCACCGCCAGGTCCTACCTGGTGATGCCCCAGTGTCTGCTACCCTGGAGATTTCCCGATGCCAAGGCTTTCCTCGTGCTGCTCTTCTCCAGTGCTCTTCTCCCCAGCCTCCACTAAAGTGTCCCACTGTTGGGTCCCTTTAAAGAAAACCGCCTCATTTCCCAGTCTCCTGACTTCCTCTCCCAGGCCAACAGCCACCTCCTCTCTTTGTCCTCTCCCCTAGCCCGGGTTGTTCCTGCGGTGTCCTGGGCTTTACTCTAGTTGTGCTTATAAATGTGCCGTATAATCCCATAAAGCACCTTCGAAGTGAATGCTTCGTTGTCGCACACGCGGACTTTGGTTTTCATGGTCCTCAATGACATAACAGTGAAAATTAGACTTACACGTACCTTAAGTCTGATTTGTGAGTTTCTTTTCCTTTTCTGAAATGAAATCACTTTACATTAGGACTCCTGTTTTCAATAGCGTTATTGTTCGTACTATCAGTGTACACTTGGCATTGCTTCTTCCTTCAACATTGAATCAGTTCCCAGAAAAATCAATGAAGGCAATGGACCTGTGCTGTTCCTTGTGGGAAGGTTTCACAGACAATGTCTTAATTGCACCTGGCGGGGTTCAGGGGACCATATGGAATGCCAAGGATCGACCCCAGGCCGGCCAAGTCAAAGGAGATGAAGGTCCCACTCACTATACTACTTCTCCGGTTCCTATTGATATATCATTTTCACAAGACAAAGTACGTGGATTCAAGCACTCCATTACAGTGTGACATTCCAAGCCCTGTCTTCTGAAACTGAGAGAACATCCCTATCCTCCCATGGAGTCTTTCTTCTGCATCCTTCAAATAAGAAAGATTGCTGTTGTTTTTGTATCGCCTTGGAGAATATTTCTGCCATTTCTAGAAGGTCAACATAGCCTGTGCTCTTCTTGATGACTTTTCTACACATAAGCATGTTTTTGTGGTTCTGAAGTGAGTGGGTTCCCTTTGATGGTTTATGAAAGTCGGGGAGGAGAGAGATGGTCACCTTCTCCCAATCCACCTCTCCCACCCTGACACCAGTTGGGAAGCTTAAGACTTTAAAGGAATGTGATGAGCCCCTGTGTGGAGCTGACCTCGAGTCCTGCCAGCCCCACGAGGCTCCACCAGCCCCGTCAAGCCACCCCTGACATCTGCATGGTGTTCTCTGCATAGGAGTTGGTCCCCACCATCAGATCATCCCCACCTGCACCACATTCAGCAAGGGGCTCGAGGGCACCAAGATGGTCTGCCAGTAACTAGACCTCTTCATGCCTTATGGTTTCTCACCTCTTACCTTATTGTTCTAAGTATAGGACTGCAGGACTGCGGGAATAGGTGTTTGGTGCAATATCTCCCGAAGCCCCAGAGTACAGTTTGACACCTGAGATATCTCCTGATTACAGCTGGCTGCTGTGTTGGAAGACATTTTGGGCCCACTCTCTCTGAGCGTTCTCCTTCTCTCCCTTGGAACTTTTGTTCATTGTGGTCTCCAGCGGTTTCTTTGCAGGAGTAAAATATCCACGTTTCGGTGTAGAGTTGCTGGGCTGTAGGAGGGCTTCTCCATACTCAGTCTTCTTGGCTCAGAATCCTCAGAATCCTATCTTGCGTATTGTTTTCTCCACATCGTACTTTGCAGATTTGTGTAGATAGAAAGTACTCAGCTCGTGTTTATTAATTTGGAACTTACCCATATTTCAGGAGTCTGTTGATCTTGGCATATCAGTAATGAAAATATGAATTATTCTTCAGGATATACCAGAAAAAAGTCCTCTGTTTTTCTCAAGTGCTTCACCTATATGCTTAAATTAACCCACTCTGGGTTGGAATGAAAGGTCCGGATCTTGGAGATGTCTTTCTTGGAATCTCAGAAGAGCTCTATCATGCTCAACTGAACAGTGGAAGAATTCGAGATACAATTCAGAGAAGTGAGAGGGAGTCAGTCATGTAAACTTGGCCCTTTCCTTTTGTGCACTCCTTGGGCGGGAAGTCCCAAGTGAGCGAGGAGACTCATTCTCATCAAAGTTCTGTGCCTTCTGGGCCAGTGGAGAAGCAGTGGCCAGTGGGACAGCAGGCTGCCAGCAGGAGCTTTCTTTTCTTGCATTTCTCCTCTCACTTCCTCTTCTTCCCACTTGTGCTGGCCTGCGCTTGTACCTTTCAAGTCAAATGTCAGCAGTAAGAAAGATGGAGTCCTAAAGGAACAATTCTAGAAACCCTTACATTTCTATGCTCCTATGGACCTAGCAATGAAGACACGAACCATAAAATACCAAAGGAATAAAAACTGATGGCATCGGGAGAGAGTGACAAGTTCTAATTTAGTGTGAGAAATTTTAATTAAGAAATTTTTCTCAGAAGTTGAGAGAATGTTTTAATAATCATTCCTATAAATTAAAACGGTTAACCAAAAATAAACCTAAGGAAATTTTTACTACACTGAAACAGAAGGGGATGTTAAATATCTATGAAAATTTAGAGAAGTCTGGGATCCTATTAACTAATTAGATAAGGGTTCAAAAGATAGCTTAGAGGGTCAGGCACGTGCCTTGCATGTGGACAATCCTTGTTTGATCCTCCAAACCATAGATGGTCCCCAAGCACTGCCTGAAATGAGCCCTGGTCGCAGAGCCAGTAACAATCCCTTGGCTCAGTCAAGGTGTCACCCCAATACCAAATAAAATCATTTTATTTGGGTTTGGGACCATTCTTTTATTGGGATCATGTGTGTTCACAGATTTTAAAGTTCAATTATAAGGCGCAGTGGTCGTACCTTGGGGAACTCTGGAGCGAGGCCTGGAGGCAGGAAGGTGGCACACACCTGGCCCGGTCTCCATCCCCAGAAATGAAGCACCACAGTGTGTACCCCTGGGGACCCCTGAGCCCCGCCAGGCTGTGCCTGCTGCTTCCTAGTTCTGCAGAACCCAGCAGGACGCGGCCTCTCTGCATCCACCAAGTATCGCCAGGAGACACCGCCAACTCTTCTGAGCACGACCCAACTCCCCTCTAGGGCTCCTGGAAAAGCCACAGACACAAGACTTGTCAGCGGAGCAGTCCCCACTAGCTTGCAGAGAGATCTCAGTCCTGAGCCAGCCCCCCCACAGCCAGAAGCACAGGGAAGGAGCCTCCTTCTTCTGCCCGGCTTCTCCACTGCCCTCTCGTGGCCACAACTGACATTACACAACAAGTCAGGAGAACTATTTCAAGAACACAGATGCATTTTGACCCAGGAGGCAAGGAAGTGTCTGGGGAGGGGGCTGGAGCAATAGCACAGCAGGTAGGCCAGCTGCCTTGCAAGCCCAGCCTCAGTTCCGGTCTCCACCTTTGGTCTCCCAAGGTGCAGTCCAAAAGAATATTTTGGGAATTCAGAGGCAAACCAAGAGTTGACTTGTGTGGTGAAAGGATTGCAGGGTTATTTGTGGTGTGTGTGTGTGTGTGTGTGTGTGTGTGTGTGTGTGTGTGTGCGTGCATGTGTGTTTGTGTGTGTCTGTGTGGTTTTAAGGTATGCATATATGTGGTGTGTGTTGTTGTTAGGTATGCACATACCTGGTATGTGTGTGTTGGTTGTGAAGTATACATATATCTGTGTGTGTGTGTGTGTGTGTGTGTGGCTGCATAGTTTACACAAACCTGGCGAGTGTTTGTGTTTGGTGGTTGAGATAAGCACATAGATAGTCTGTGTTTGTGTGTGTGGCTGTGAAGTGTGCACATACCTGTGCACCAGGTTGAGACGGGCGGAGACAGTCTCTGTGAGGATGTGAGGCAAGCAAGCTATGGGGGTTCATTGCAGTGCCCGTAAGGTGGGGGCTATTCAGGACAGCTCAGGAGCTGGTCTCGGGGGAACTAAGCACAGGTCTGAGCATCCCCTCGTGCACAGCATGGATCTGGGAGCAGGACACAAGGCAGCTCTGAGCTTGGCCCCGCTCCTCTCCCTCTGATCCTAAGGGGCTCGGTTCTGGCCTTGGGCTGCCTGTCATGTCTCTCGAGGGAAGGGCCCTCTCAACACCCACGTGGGAGAGGCAAGGCTCCTGCTTCCTGAACAGAAGCCCCAGACCTAGCTGGGTCCCAGAAGCTCCCTTTTGCCTCCAGCTGCTGGGGCAGGAGCTGGGCAATTTGGTGAAGGCAGGTGGAGTGGCAGGTGGGCTGTGTGTGTGTGTGAGTGTGTGTGTGTGTGTGTGTGTACCTGTCAGCTGTGTGTGGAGTACACAAAGGTTAGATGAGGTGAGGAGGGTGATAGAGGAGCTTTGGGGTCTTTGCCTCTGTCCTGAGCCTTAGTTCCCTCTTCTGCACATGAAGCTGAATCCTTGGAGGATGAAAAGCAACCTCAGCTCTGCCTGTTCTGAGTGGCCCGGGTTTGGCCCGTCTCTGGCCTAGCTCAGGGTTTGCAATTGGCTCTGCATTCGAGGTCACTCTAGTTGGCTCAGAGAACTATATGGCGTGTGGGACGTGGGGCCTGGAGACAGAACTGTGTCAGCAGGGACCTATATCTCTGGCCCCAGGCTATGGTTTCTGTTCTCTCCCCACAAAGGACTCCTGAGCAGTGTCTACCAGTCCCTGAATACTGTCCATATGTCTGGTAAATCATATGGACATGGCCCTTTGTGTAATCACCTCATGTCTGGTACCAGATACACATAAACCTTGTAATGCATGATAGGTGAAAACAAACCTTCCTAACCATATATGGGCACGACCTTTTGTGTAGCTGCCTCACTAATGGATATATACCCTGATTGCCCCCAATAAAGTCCTGTCCCTTTTTCTCTCTGTTTCTGAGCTGCATTCTGTCTCTTGTGTCTCGTGTTCATTCGATCGGTCCTTCCCAGCACCTATGGATCCTAGGGCCACCTCCGCAGGCCGGAGAGTGGTCTGGCGGCGCCCCCCGCAACTGGCGCCCACGTGGGACGGTGTCTGGGAGACGACCTCCGAACTCCCCTTCAGGAAGCGGTGGCCACCGGGACGCACGGAAAGGTAAGTGCGCGCCTAATCAAAAATACCCATCTCGTTCGAGGTCGAGTGGGTATTAGCCCCTGCCTCGTTATAGAGGTTGACGGGGTGGTATAAGGGGAAAATTGAGTGCTCAGTCTCATATGAGGTATATGAGACGGTCACTGGGTTGGATAAGGCTCCCCCGCGCTCCTTTGTTGTGTCCTTTGTGGAATGTGTGTGTGAGTGAATGAGCGGTCAGGGGCGTCTTCGCCTCTGATTCGAATTTGTGGTTCCACGGCTGGGCACCCTTAAGGTCCCCGAAAAGGCTACGGAACCCGGTTGAGCTGCCTGCGGTTCCACAGGAAACATATGGTCTATGGTGGTGCTGACTTAGACGTCGGCCGCAAGTCACCTTTGGCTGATCCACTACGGCTAAGTTTCCCATTGGCCAGGCAAGCACCTGAGAGGGCCCCTTTGTTGGGCCTCCCCCGTGTCTCTCGTCTGTTTCTCCCAGGTATTCACGCGGGGCTTCAGCCTTCCAGTGACCCATCTCCTGTCTCGTCTCTATTCATGTTTTTTTTTCTGCCTTCTAGTCCTCCTGTCTGTGTTACAATTGAGTGTTCAGTCTCATATGAGGTATATGAGACGGTCACTGGGTTGGATAAGGCCCCCCCTGCGCCCCTTTGTCGTGTCCTTTGTGGAATGTGTGTGTGAGTGAATGAGCAGTCAGGGGCGTCCTCGCCTCTGATTCGAATTTGTGGTTCCACGGCTGGGCACCCTTAAGGTCCCCGAAAAGGCTACGGAATCCGGTTGGGCTGTCTGTTGTTCCACGGGAAACATATGGTCTATGGTGGTGCTGACTTAGACGTTGGCCGTAAGTCACCTTTGGCTGATCCACTACGGCTAAGTTTCCCATTGGCCAGACAAGCACCTGAGTGGGCCCCTTTGTCGGGCCTCCCCCGTGTCTTGCGTCTGTTTCTCCCAGGTATTCACGCAGGGGACAGCCTTCCTGTGACCCATCTCCTGTCTTGTCTCTCTTTATGTCCTGTCTGCCTTCTATTTCTTTCATCTGTCTTACTCCTTCTCTCCTTCCTATATTTCTCGTTTTCTATATTCACATGTATCTGTATCTCTGAACTAAGCAAGAAGGAATTGTTTATTCGTGGTTTAAAGACCTCCCTTAAGCACCGAGGAATCTAGGTAAAAGAAAAAGGACCTTGTCAATTTCTTTCTTCTTCTTGAGAATGTGTATATAAGAAACAGTGACTGTCTTAAATCGTCCAGGCCTTTTCCTACTGGCAATAAAACTTAGAGACCTTCTTAAAGGGCTACTACCCTTCTGCCCCACAGTCCCCGGCTCTCAGCCTCCCTCTATCCCCTCCCCCTCTATCAGTCCAATCTTGTTTCTGGTGGCCTGGTTAATGGAACCTCTCTCCCTCTCTCTCTCTGTCACTTTCTCCGCTCCTTACCCCCGTCTCCCTTTTCAGGCGTTTCCTCCCTGCAGGCATGGGTGGAGCACTTAAAGGTCGCTAGGGTGCTCTTCGCTAGAAGACTCCCGTGACAGGATGAGGGGATCACAGCTGCGATTCCCAGAATAAAATCGCGTCCTCCGCAGAAGAAAAACTGTGCAACGTTAGGTATTCGTCAGTTAAGCACATCCATGTCCCCAGATTTGAAAATGCCGCCTTTCTCTTTCCCTCTCCCTCCACCCTCCTTTCTTAGGACCTTGGGAAATTCGCTTAGCAAAAGGGAACTCTTTGTTGTGGGTCTTAAGGACTCTCTCT
Organism: Sorex fumeus; assembly: GCF_029834395.1. NCBI lineage: Eukaryota > Metazoa > Chordata > Mammalia > Eulipotyphla > Soricidae > Sorex > Sorex fumeus. The sequence continues at coordinate 49,331,389 of NW_026606118.1, forward strand.
GGGTTCCAGTCACTAGCACTACAGAGTAGCTTTGTCATGTTAAATGAGATTGTAAAAAAAAAAAAAAAACTTGGGAGTGCCTGAATGATTTCTATCTGACCCTCAGCCCAGGAGAGCTTCCCGGAGCCTTGTGGATTGTAGGGCATTTTTGAATCAGATGTAGAGGATGCTGTGAAAGATTCAGAGGCCTTCTTATGAGAGAAAAGCCTCTCGGGCCTCCTCTCCCATGAAGAAGCCCATATCCCAGTGCCCCTTGGTTACTATCTCCATGCCTGTTCCTGAGGCTAATGTTCCTCATTTATACCCAGTTCTTAAGGACAATCCCACAGATCCACCCTTTTCTCCCCACCATGACTTCTCTTCTGTCCTATCCCCAGAGATGAGGCAGACCTCCAGCAGGAGGCTGCCCGATATCTAGAGCCCAAATGGCCCCCACACCTCCCTACCTTTTCTTCCTGACCTCCCCCTTACAACCCTAAAATGTATTTGCAAGAGAAAATTGACCTCTCTTTGGCTGCAGAATTCGAGTTATGCACCGCTAATTAGTAACTTGATCTGGAAAACCTGGTGCCAGGAGAAGACTTGGAAGAACTGAAACCTCGAAGGTGAAAATCACGTACACGCCCTTTGGGCAAATTCGGAAATCTCTGTGTGACTGGTGAGTGTGGTGCGCACCCCTGTAAGTGGAGGACCGGTCAGAGCGAGTGTAGGAGTGTGATCTGTGCGTGTGTTCCCAGTGTGTGTATTGTCTTAATATCTTTCTCCTAGTTCTGTTTATTAAGATTGTTTAACATGGGTCAGAATCGATCGACCCCCAAGGCTTTAATTCCTAATCACTTCTCTGAGATCCACAGGAAAGCTCAGGATCTGGGCTTGAGGGTCAAGAAAGGTAAGTTTGGCATTTATTGTTCATCAGAATGACCTTCCTTTGGTGTGGATTGGCCCCCACAAGGTTCTTTCTCAACAAATCATGTGGCTCCAGTAAAAGAGGTAATCTGTAGAAAATCTGCTGTGAAGGTATACTCCCCTGGAAATCTCTAGGGGGCACGGGGAAGGAATGTGATAACCTCTACGTGAATGGTCTCTGCAAAGAGGCACCCCTCCTTTGTCTGTTTTGCATCACCCTCCACTAGGAGGAAGCCCACTAGTGAGAAAGACTCTGGGAAACTAAGGCAGGCCAATTTCCAGGCATAAGATCCTTTTCCCCACCCAGGTCTAACTAGAAGATAGAGGTCAATTGAAATGCTAATGAAGACAGTTAAAAAAAAAAGGGTAAATGGCCAAAGTAAAGGCCAATTTACAGGGGGTTAGAATCCCCTTGGAGAGGCCAAAGAGACAGACCTGTAAAAAAGTTTTGCCAAGGAACCAACCTTTTTTTATATAGATTATTGCTTGCAATTAGAAAAACATCCTAGGAGCCTCCAACTAGGTAGTTTAGATAAAGAGTATCTTGTTGACCTCTGTAACACCTTGTGGCCTGAGTATAGTGGGGAAAGATAGCCAGTAAATGGCAGTTTGCATTACCAGATTATTTTAGAGTCAGATCTTTGCAGGTAAACTAAAGAAATAGGAGTATCAAAGCAGAGGAGGCAGGAAAATGCAACATCTTATGATTAACTGTTTGACATCAGAAACAAAGAAGTGTGTCACTAAGTAGTCAGTCCCCATGTCTGATAAGAATCTCCCTGCCTCAGAATTAGCCTTGGCTAAAAAATGGTAACATCTTTGTCATAGTTTATTTTGCCGGCTTATAGCAACAAAAGCGCTTTCCTGACCCATTTTTAACAAGCAGGAGACTGGCTGGTCAGGCAGGGAAATGGGGAGCAGTGTTTCTCCGCCCTGGGGACTGTCCCTTCCTTTCTCAGACCATCAGTTTCTCCCTGTCATTTTTTGAAGGGTCAGATTGATCGATCAATTGCAGATGTGTGCACATGTATGTTTTGTGTTTTAGTCAGTTCATTGTCTGTCTGTCTGTCTGTCTCTCTGTCTGTCTATGTGGAACACTCAAGTGTTGGAACCAGGCTGAAATCAGAAGTAGAAATTTTAGCGAAGTTAGTGACATGCAACCCACTGATTTAAGAAATGCAGTTGTTTTTGGAACCTGTCAGACAAGGGTGAATCCTTATCAGAAGGTTGAGCCTATAGAGAAAGCAAAATTCTCAATCTAAATTTCTTTGTAGAATAACATTAATGATTATGTGATTAACAGTTGAAATCCTTTTGAACTTAAGAATCTTGTACTATCTAGAAGAGCCATGGAACTAGAGCCTGAAACTAAAGGGAAATAAGAGTTCAGAGAAAGCAAGACTTTATCTTATAATCCTCAGCTAACTTTAATGAAAAATTAGGCCGCTTTTACAAACTACAGAGGTACAGAAGCCATTAAAATGAAGTTTCCTTATTTTCCTAAACAGTGGCAATTTATAGGATAACAATTGGATTTGTCCATTCTCCCTTGACACAAGGAGCTAAGGTTTATCAGGCTACACCCATCACAGTGCTCCTGAGTCACTTCCATTCCTTTGTTTTCCTGTAACCACTTCTCTATGCTCTCCTCCCCAACCAGTTAATCAGCTTTCCCCCTAGTCAGAATCTGTTAATTTGTAAGATCAGATCCTTCTAGGACACTGAACTTGTATTGTAAATTGTGAGTCGATCTGCTAAGTGAGAATCTGTCCTAGAAGAATGTCCTGACTAGTTTGGATGAGGCTAAACATTTTTCCCTTTCAAATGGTCTTAAGTAAATAATTTCAGTATACTGCGAGGCAGCTTCTCTTATCTCATGGAGCAGATCTCAGGTGCTAGCCAGGCCTGATCTTTGGGGTGTAGATGCCAGACTCCAAGAAGGCTGATCTTTGAGATGCAGATTGGTCTTTGATGTGCTAATCCAAGTGCTTGTAGCTTGTAAAAGGTGAAGCCAAAATTACTGGCCTGCAGATGTAAAGAAGCAATGTATGTTTTGCTGCCTCAGTGTTCTTTCTCCTTTTGATGACATCACTGTATTGTCCCTTTAGAGGTACCATGTTCTATATGAGGAGATTTCAGGGCTCTCTACTAGGAGGTCTGAGAGAACAGGGGAAAACATGCTTGAGAGAACCTGAGTTTCTTTTATGGGATATAACGAGACTGTAAGAATGGGCTGGGAGAGACAGAAGAGATACGAGAGTGAATGGAGAGAGGATTGGAATAAACTGCAACTAAGGTCAAGCAGCCTGGCCATAAGGTTTCCTTCCTTTTCCTGCCCATCGCCATCCACCTCCCTGGAGTGGGGGAAACTACCTAACGCGGGCGGTGGGAGAGATAGATTGCTGCCATCCTTTTTGTGTTCACACAGGAATTCAAATATTTTCTTATGCTAATATCAAAGTTTGGTAAAAAATCCAAAGGGCTTTTTCTGTGTCTGAAAGCATGTTTGTATTCTTGTGGAATTGTTAAAAATATCTGGTGTAGAAAGCTCATGATTTTAAATAATTAAGGTACAAGAACTATTGAAATTAATCCAAAGAAGTTTTTATCATGTTTTATAAAAATTGATCATAGGTCTTATGTTGTTATGTTAAGGTACATGTTTGTATCTGCCTTGGATTAGAATGTTTGATCTAGAAGGAGTTAAAATAACTATGACACATGAAAACAGGTTCAAAAAGTAATGGTTTAGTTTAAACATGAGTTTCTAGAGTTATAAAATTGGTTGCAAAATTTGTCTTACCAGTGCTCTATCTGATCTCTGAGACTCTTCATAACAAAAATTTCTAGAAGTTCTAAGAGTTATAAAGTGGAATAATCTCAGATGTCAGCCTTCTGTAATGGTCTTTGAGAATGGAGAATTTCATGGAAAACGTGGGAAATTTTACTAACTACATTGTTAATCAACCTGTCCAGTGTTTGAAAGTACATGCTATTATTTTGATAACTTTATTTCATGCAAAGCCTTGTCACCAGGTATCAACCTGGCCCTGCTCTTCAGAAAGCTTTGTACTCGAGTGTGAAATACTTAATGTTTCATAATAATCTGAGTGCTTTAATCTTTTGTAGTTGTATTTTCCTGGAAATCAGAATTTTAAGATGTCTTCTGGTTAATTTCTAATGTAAAGTGATCTTTTGCCCAGTGAATATACCTTGTAAGAGCTTTAATTGAGCATTTTTTAAGGCTATTTGAATACCTATGGAAGCATTGCAGAGTACAGTTTTGGTTAAGTGAGATTAAGATAACATTTCCCCCTTTCCTTCCCCTCCTCCCCCTGCCATTTCTACCCCTCTCCTGTCTGGCTCTGTAGACACCCTCGGGGTCCTAGTGGTCGCTGGCTTTGCCTTCAGCCAGTCCCTCCATTTTTTGGTGCCACTGGCCACAATGCTTCCTATGGTGTCTCTCCCTCATTTGGTGGTCCCCCGTATTTTGTACCACCCAGCTTCCACCCTTTATGATTACGGGTCCCCCTGCGATGTTGCCTCACCCCAACAACTCCACCACGAGCCTGTCACCGCCCTCACAGTCGCCGCCCTGTTCACCCTCGGCCTTGCGGGCTCTGGTATGAGCATCAAAGCCCCGACCTCACAGCACTCCGGTCTACCTACACTTCACGCCGCCGTGGATGCCGATTTAGAGCGCCTTGAACAATCCATCTCTCACCTCGAGGATTCGCTGATGTCTCTTTCGGAGGTTGCTCTTCAAACCACCGAGGACTGGACTTGTTCTTTATGAGAGAGGGGTGATTGTGTGCTGCATTGGGGGAAGAGTGCTGTTTCTATGTCAATCATAGTGGGGTCATCAGGGATTCAATGCAGGACTTCAGGAGGGCCTGGACTGGACTTGCTCTTTATTAAAGAGGGGGAATTGTGTGCTGCCCTAGGGGAGGAGTGTTGCTTTTATGTTAACCACAGTGGAGTGATTAAAAACTCCATGGAGAACTAAGGGAAGGTTTGGAGCTGAGACAACAGGAACGTGAGTCTCCTAACTCTGGGTGGACCCTGCACTCTCTACTCCTTTACTCGTTGCCACTCTCGGGTCCCCTGACTGCCCTTTTATTGATTGCTACTGTGGGCCCCTGCATTTTTAATCGAATTACCGCTTTTGTTAGACAACAGATAGCTTCTCTATCTGCCAACACCATACAAGTGCATTACCACCGCCTGGCAATGGAAGATGCTTCCCTGGACTGTGCGGCCGCAAAATCTGCTGCTGCAGAGGACAGCTCGCGGGTCGTAGTTGATTGGACCCACCTTGAGTTGTTCTTGGCCAGCTCCCCCGCCCCTCTCTGATCTGACATTCTGGGTATGAAAGAGTCGGACTTTACCCTATTCCATTTTTTTCAGCCGCTAGGTGTCTGGCAAAGCACTGCAAAGGAGGCCTCATGGCTGCTTCCGACTCCCTGTGGAGTACACTGGGCCTGCATGGAGGTTTCCTCTGCCTAGCACTGGCCCTTTTCCGCGGCTCCCCTCCACTAGTAGGGTGATCAGGGGAAAACGGGCTTTTTCCACTCTCCTCCCCTCCGCAAAACAGAGGTATTCTGGATATTTTGGAGGGACCCAGTCAATGCTCCCCCTAGCTGGCGTCTTTTATAATAAAGGAAGGGGGAGATGTGGGAAGCTGGCACTTTAACTGACCAAGGCCTAAGTGCCTGTATGGTCATCCTGACCTACGACCCCACTGCAGGCACAGCCTGTGCTATGTATGGTCATCTTGACCTACATGACCCCGCAACAGGCAAAACCAGTGCTATGTATGGTTACCTTGATGTATGGTTATCCTGAGAGAACATCTGTCATGGCTGTCAGTAATAACAAGAAGTAACTATCTTGTGTCTGGTACGTGATGCATGTAAATTTTATAAATCATATGGACATGGCTCTTTGTGTATCTACCTCATGTCTGGTAAATCATATGGACATGGCCCTTTGTGTAATCACCTCGTGTCTGGTACGAGATACACATAAACCTTGTAATGCATGATAGGTGAAAACAAACCTTCCTAACCATATATGGGCATGACCTTTTGTGTAGCTGCCTCACTAATGGATATATACCCTGATTGCCCCCAATAAAGTCCTGTCCCTTTTTCTCTCTGTTTCTGAGCTGCATTCTGTCTCTTGTGTCTCGTGTTCATTCGGTCGGTCCTTCCCAGCACCTACGGATCCTAGGGGCAACTCCGCAGGCCGGAGAGTGGTCTGGCGGGGCCCTCCGCACTGGCCGACTTTGACCCTCCTGAGTGTGGAAAGGTCAGACTGTAGCTGAATCTCACAAAAACAATGTTTATGAGAAACGGTCTCATTCCTGACGTTCCATTCAGTCTCAATGGAACGAATATCTCCGAATGTAACAGTTATGTGTACCTAGGTCGAGAAGTCACATGATGAATGACCTGGCACCTGAGTTGCTCAGGAGGAAGAGAGTGGCTTGGAACGCCGTCAAGAGCGTGGTAGAAGTAGCTAATAGGACAAAGAACCTCCTGCTTCGGGCACATCTCTTTATATTCCACTGTTCTTCCTGCATTAACACACGCCACAGAGATCTGGGTCCTACAAAAACAGGATGAGAATGCTATTTGGGTCTCCCAAATAGGAATTGAAAGAGCTATGCTTGGACTATTATGCTTCACAAAAATGAGAGAATAAATCCGGAGTCCCGACCTCCGTCGATGGTCAAGAATCAGGGATGCTGTGTAGTTTTCCAAGGCATCAAAAATCTGATGGGCTGGACACATAATGAGATTTGGAGATGACCGCTGGATTAGATTCATTACTGGCTGGATTCCATGGGACATCAAAAGATTGCATAGCCTCCCAACTATGAGATGGTCAGACTTCTTCATCAAGACCCTGAATGATTGGTTTGAGGTTCTTCGTGTTCCTGGAACGAGCCGACGCCAATGGGCTACACTGACACGTGACAGGGACAAATGGAGACGTTACTGGCACCCGCTCGAGAAAATCGATGAATAATAGGATGTCAAGTGACCAAGTGATGATTTTTTCTAACAGCTGCATAGTGTAGATGTTCCATTCTGTAGATGTTCCAAAGTTTCTTTAACCAACTGTCTGCTGTTGGGCACTTGGTTGTTTCCCGATTCTGGCTCTTGTGAACAGTGCTGCAATGAACACAAAGGCCAGCACCATTTGTTAAAGAGGCTTTCCTTGCTCCACTTCACATTTCTTGCTCTCTAATCAAAGATTAGATCATCATCTTATTTGAGGGTGTGTGTAAGGATATTCAACCCTATTGCACTGGTCTGTGGATCTGCTTTCATTCCAATACCATGTTGGGTGTGGAATAGTAGCTGGATTTTTTTATCTCATATATTGCTTTCTCAACAACAGATCAGTAGTTTCCAAAGGTGGCAATGTGTCCCTAATGGGGAAATGACAGGGGGCAGTTATCTCAAGAACTCTACATAGACCCCTGACCACTGACTAATGGTCCTGGAAGCACCATTTTCTCCAACAAAAGGCATTTCGAGAGGGATCTGGGACTTGCAGCTTCTTCTTGGGGAATGAATTTGCTGATTCTAAGACCAGTTCTCTGTTCTATTTTTCCTGAAGTTGGAAAAATGCTGGGTCCTGGGAAATGGTTGGTTTCATGTGAGTTGAAACTGCTACACTTTCTCTGTGGCAAAAAGTCCCAACACAAGTAGGTGAACACCAAGAAATGGGGATGTCGGGTAGGGACAGGCACCTGCAGCATAGGCCTCTCTGTGGAATCCTGGGGTCCAGGACGGGCCAGAATTTTAGGAATGAACCCTCTGCTCAGAAGTCAGTCTCTTGTGGAGAACCTTCCAGTGGGCTCACCCTCCCACACCCCCCTATGGTGGGGCTTTTCTCTGGAATGACTTCCTGTAGCATTTGCTGAATCAGGCCTTGCTGTGTTTCAAGGGGGAGCAGCGCCCCCTGGAGACAGCGCTGCGAGTCGGCCCATCAGGTAGAATCCGTGGCACAACTGGTGTCCTGGGCGCTGAGGGTGGAGGCCCCACTCAGGATCATCCTCACAGGTGACCATGGCCCAGGCCAAGTCTCTGGGCACACTGTTTCCTCTCCCAGAGTCTCTCATTGTGTTTGATTCTGACCTGACTGAATTTCCCACATTGTTTTTGTTTGTTTGTTTGTTTGATTGTTTGTTTTCTCTTTGGGTCACACCCAGAGATGCACAGGGCTTACTCCTGGCTTTGCTTCAGAATTACTCTGGCACTGCTCAGGGGACCATATGGGATACTGGGAATTGAACCTGAGTCGGCCACATGCAAGGCAAACACCCTACATGCTATACTATTACTCCAGCCCCCCACATAGTTTTTGAGACAGCAGTTGCTTCAGAGCAGACTAAGCGCTGCACCCTTTGATTCTTGACCATGTCTAGCAGTTTTCTGTGGAACTGATTGGATCGAAGTATTGTTTTCTATTAATGGTATCTTAAAACTACTGTGGGCTGGAGCAATAGCACAGTGGGTAGGGCATTTGCCTTGCACGCAGCCAACATGGCCGACACAGGTTCAATTCCTCCACCCTTCTCTGAGAGCCTGGCAAGCTACGCAGAGTATCTTGCCCAACAGAAAGCCTGACAAGCTACCCGTGAGGTATTCGATATGCCAAACAAATTAACAACAAGTCTCACAATGTGTTATGAGACGTTACTGGTGCCTACTTGAGCAAATCGATGAACAAGGGGAGGATAGTGCGACTGTCTGCATACAAGACTCGAGTGGAATTGTACAAGAAAACACCTCCAACCCCATCAAAAAATGGGGCAAAGAAATGAACAAAAGTTTCCTCCAAAAAGGAATACAAATGGCCAAAAGGAACAGGAAAAAATGCTCCCCATCGCTAGCCTTCAGGGACATGCAAATGAAAGCAACAATGGGATATCATCTCATACCACAGAGATTGGGACATATTCCAAAGAACAAAAGCAACAGTGCTAGTGTGAATGGGGGAAAAAAGGGACTCTCTTTCACTTTTGGTGGGAATGCCCACTACTCCAGCCTTTCTGGAAAACAATATGAACAATCCTTCAAAACCTAGAAACTGAGCTTCCACATGACCCCGCAATACCACTTCTTGGAATATATCTCGAAAATGCAAAAAAGCACAGTGGAAATGACATCTGTACCTATATGTTCAATTGCAGCACTGTTCACCATAGTCAAAATCTGGAAACAACCCAAGTGCCCTAGAACAGAGGACTGGTTAAAGAAACTTTGGTACATCTACACAGTAGAATACTATGCAGCTATTAGGAGAGATGATGTCATGAAATTTGCTTATAAATGGATAGACATGGAGAGTATGGGCTTGAGCGATAGCACAGCGGGTAGGGCGTGCGCCTTACAAGCGGCCAACATGGCCGACCCGAGTTCGATTCCTCCGCCCCTCTCGGAGAGCCCGGCAAGCTCCCCGTGACGTATTCGATATGCCAGACACAGTAACAACAAAGTCTCCAATGGAGACGTTACTGGGCCCGCTCGAGCAAATCGACGATCAACGGGAGGGCCTTTACCTTTTATGGAGAGTATCATGCTAAGTGAAATGAGTCAGAAAGAGAGGGACAGACATCGAAGAACTGCACTCATTTGTGGAGTAGAAAACAACATAACATGAGGCTGACTCCTAAGGATAGTAGATACATGGGACAGGTAGATTGCTCCCTAGCTGGAAGCCTGCCACTTGAGCCAAGGAGAAAAGGCAGATGGAATAGAGAAGGAATCACTAAGAAAATGACAGCTTGAGGAACTGGTCGGGATGGGAGATGTGTGCAGCAAGTAGATAAAGGACCACACATGATAACCTCTCAGTTTCTGTACTGCAAACCATAATGCCTAAAAGTAGAGAGAGAGTATGGAGAATATTGTCTGCCATGGAGGCAGGAGGAGGGTGGGAAGGGGGGGTAAGAGGGTTTATTGGGAATATTGGTGGTGGGGAATGTGCACTGATGGAGGGACAAGTGTTCCATTATTGTGTGACTGTAACCCAAACGTGAAAGTTGTAACTATCTCATGGTGTCGATAAAATTAAAAGGTAAAGGTAAAGGCCCTCCCGTTGTTCGTCGATTTGCTCGAGCGGGCCCAGTAACGTCTCCATTGGAGACTTTGTTGTTACTGTGTTTGGCATATTGAATACGTCACGGGGAGCTTGCCAGGCTCTGCCGTGCGGGCGAGATACTCTTGGTAGTTTGCCGGGCTCTCCGAGAGGGGCGGAGGAATCGAACTCGGGTCGGCCATGTTGGCTGCGTGCAAGGCAAATGCCCTACCCGCTGTGCTATCGCTCCAGCCCTTTACTTTACTTTACAAAATTAAAAAAGAAATTTAAAAAGGTTAGAGTTGGTTAGGGTTAGGGTTAGTATTTAGCGTTAGTGTTAGGGCTAGGAATAGGGTTTGCTTAGAGTTAGGATTAGAGTTGGGTTGTTGTAGTTGTGTTAGGGTTGATTACAGTTAGATTTGGTTTAGTTTAATGCGTCAGGTTTAGGGGAAAGGGTAGACATAGGGGTAGGGCTAAGATCAGCTGGGGTTAGGGTTAGTGTGGCGAGGGTTAGGGTTGGTCCAGGAGTATTAGTAGGGATGTAGTCAGTGTTGGAGTAGGGGTAGGGCTTAGTATAAGGTTAGGACTAAGGGAGAAGAGGAGGGCTCTGGTTACAATTAGGTGTAGGGTTAGAGCTAGAGCTAGGTTTGAGTTTAAGGTTAGGATAGGTTAGAGTAGGGCTTGGTTAAGGTTATGGTTTGGTTAGGTTAGAGTTGGAAATTTGTTTAGGGTTAGGGGTTAGGGTTAGGGCAGGGGTTGCGGTTGTGATTAGAGTTAGGGGTTAGAGTTAGGTTAGGGTTAGGGCTTTAGGGATAAGTGGAGGAATTGGGTTCAGGTAGGGTTCGCCTAGGTTTAGGTTTTGGGTAGGATTTGGATAGGATTATAAACAGGGTAAGGTAGATGAGGGGTTTGTTTTGGGTTAGCGTTAGAAATAGGTAGATAGTCTTATTTCTTTATGAGCTGACAGGTATGACTGTGTATGTGTCTCAACTTCACATTGACTTGGGCACTATTCAATGATTACTTCCAGATCAGGACTCTTGTCACAGACATCATTACAATGGCAATGAACGCGGGTCCCATTTTGTATTTATTTAGCTAGCGAGAATTGTGGTCTCCCATTGGGCACCAACTACTCACCCATGACTCCACAGCAGCTTCCAAACTGGCGGCCTCACGGGGACTGCTCTGTTGGCCCAGGGAGTCTCAGCCTAAGAAGAAGCTCCTGATCAAGCAAGATGCAGGGACGGAGGGTGCTTGAGGTCAGGAGAGCTTGGTGTCCCTGAAGGAGGGAATGGCCAAGTTATATACCAATAGTTGACAGCCAGACCTCGGATCCCACCCTCTGTGGGGACATCTGGAGACCCTTGTGCCTGTTGCCCATCTGGGAATGCAGTCCCCCAAGTAATTCCCAGCCATAGTCACAAATTGGGCCTAGTTCCTCAGGTATCATGGTCTTATTTTTGGGGGAAGGGCAGTTCCATGTGCTATGGAAATTAGTGGGAAACATTTAGAGCAGAATAAGGAGAGATGAGTAGGACACTGGGGTCCTTGACACTGTGACGGATGCACAATTGCCTGCACTGCAGGCTGAAGAGAGGGAGGAAGTCGTGACCTGACAGGGGACTGAGTTTTGGGGGCTGTGGGGGACACCAGTATCCCTTGTCTCATGCACAGACTCTGCATCTCTGAGCCTCACAGCCTGTCCCAAACTTCAGTGACATTTACTTTTGCAGAGGAGAAGGAACCAGAGAGGGGAGACGTTTCCCAGGCCTGTGGGAGGGAGGACGCTTCACTGGAGTTAGGACCCGAAGTACTGGTCAATCCAGACAGGGAGACATGGAAAATTTAGTTCAAGTGAATCCTCAGAGTTTGGACCCAGGTTCTGTTTCCAGATAGTCGGGTAAAGCTCTCAACTCCCTCTTTCTGACAGTGGGTGCCATAACAGGGGAAGGCATTTGGTTGGATGGAAAAAATTCATGAGCTCACAGAATGCTGGAATATGACCTCACTTCCCTAGTGACCATCCCCAACTGCCTTAGAACCCTGGTTCCCTAGTGGGTTCATTCTCGAGAAAGTGACCGTCTAGTTCACTTGTATTAAGAGGCTATCGAAATGACTTTGTGTTGTCTTCCTGTGTTCAGGGACTCTGGGCCGAGGCGAGCCCCGAGAGACAATCATCGCTGTCCCTGCAGAGTGTGGAGGAGGGCTCCTCCCCACCAGCAACCCCTCTCCCAGGTTAGGAGGAGCTCAAGGGTTATCCAGGCCAACAGGGTCAATAGTTACAGTTGTGATGCACCTCAGGGGACTCACTCCTATTCCTGCGTGTGTGTGTGTGTGTGTGTGTGTGTGTGTGTGTGTACGTCTGTGTATGTGGATATGTGTGTGTGTGAGTTAAATGTGATTGTGTGAGTATGTGGGCTGTGGGCTATGGGCCAAAGGAGTCTGAGGAGTGTGAAGTTGTATTCTTATGGGAAGGAGCAGCTTCCTCGTGATGGAAGGTTGTGTCATGAACTCTTCTTGACAAAACAGTTTGTGAAGTGTTGAATCCTGGTGAGATACTCAGTTTCAAAGTTGTTCTTGATTGAGTTTCAGTCATACACATTCCAACCCCTGTTCCTTCACTAGTGTTTATTTCCCTCCACCAATATTCTTATGTCCTTAGCTTCCCTGCCACCACCCTCACCTCTATGGCACACAATTTTCTCCTCTCTCTCTCTCTCTCTCTCTCTCTCTCTCTCTCTCTCTCTCTCTCCCCCCCATTTTGTCTCTGTCTCTATCTGTTTCTCTCTCTGTCTCCCTTTCTCTCTCTTAACTACTGTCTTTTTTCAACCATTATACTTTGCAATACGGGTTATCATGTTAGATCCTTTCCCTACTTTCAGCACGCAGTTCTTATTCACAGTCATCATTTCCAAATACTTTGTTGTAGTGATCCTTTATCGATCCTAACTGCCCTCCCCTTCTACCCCCAATCTTGTGAACCAGTTATCCTGGTCCTTGTTTCTACTGTACTTGGAAAATAATTTCATATTATGTTTTTACATATATATACATCCCAAAATGAGTGCGGTCATTGTATGCCAGTCCCTCTGCCTCTAACTCAATTTACTCCGCACCATACACTCCACGTTCATCTATTCCTGAGAAAATTTGATAACTTCTTTTTCCTGATGGCTGTGTAGCATTCTATTGTATAGATGTACCATACTTTCCTTATTCAGTCATTCAGTCCTCTGTTCTCAACACTCAGGCTGTTTGCAGATTCAGGCCACTGTGTATAGAGCTGCAATGCACATAGAAGTCGGTTGACATTTCAGCTGTGCTTTGAAGTCTGGGATATATTCCCAGAAATGGCATTGCTGGGTCATGTGAAAGCTCAATTTCTAGTTTTTTGGGGGGAATGGCCAAATTGTTGTCCAAAAAGGCTGGGCCAGTGGGCCTTCCCTCCAACAATGACTGAGAGCACCTTTCTCCCGCATCTGTGCCCGCACTGGTTGTTCTTAATCCTTTTGCTGTGTGCAGTCTCTGTGGTGAGAGATGATATTTCACTGTTGGACCAAACAGATTCTTCAAGGGGTCCCCCATGTCAGGATCCTCCTGGGGTTGACGGCTTCTCTGTTGCAGAGCTCAGCTCAGGACATCCCTGTGGAGCTGCTGGTGGGAAGCAACTGTTCTACCTCCCAGGACCCGGGCCCGGGGCCGAGAACCTGCAATGACACCCAGGGCCCAGAAGAGGTGAGCAGGCGAGAGGGGCCCCCACACTCAGGGTCTGAGATGGGGAGGTGGGTGCAGAGCCCAGAACCCAGCCCAAGACTCTTTCATGGTGTCCACATGGGGTGTTCCATGAGGTTTCCATGGGCCATCTCAGAGTGATCCAATCCCCAGTGCTCTCCAGCACAGAGTGAACTAAAGTCCATCAGCCAGATTCCTCGAAGATATGGGGACTCCTGTTTCCACCCTGAGGAGCTGGTTTCTCACAGTTCTGGGCTCCAGTCCCTCAGCACCTGGCTCCTTGGGAACTCGCTGACCTTCGTGCGCCCCCTGCCCACCCAGCAGGAGAAGCCTGCGTGCCCGCGGTGTCTGGATGAGGCCTGCACCATGCTGACCCTTGCTGCGTCAACTGTGGATATGCTGGTCTCCCAGGTGCCAGCCTACCCCGAGCGAAAGTTCTCCACTGTCACCACCATCCTTCCTACCGGCCTGGAGTTCCCCATTCCACCGGGGATCCTGCAGCAGATGCTGAGCTGGTGAGAGCCGCCCCGCCAGCCCCGGGCCACACCTGCCTCCAGCCTGGGGGGTGCTCAGGAGGAGCCAGGCCGCTCTGAGTGTCTGCTGGTTCCGAACAAAATGGTGAAGGGAGAATCACGCGAGGTCCCGGAGGGGGACATGGGGTGGCCCGGGACAGGTGTGGGGCCGCTGCCTGGTCTCCTGACCGTGAGCTTCTTGTTCATTCTTGTTCCCGCCCCTCTGCGGAATCTCAGCCTCAGCACTCAAAGCCTGTGGCTTGGGAACCTCAAAGTACATGGATAGGAAGCCCCTCCCCACTCCAAAGCACTTCTGTTCCTCAATGCCCTGGGCTTCTTCTTGGCATAGCTGTGGGCGATTAGACGTCTCTGGGGGACACACAGGTGACCCAGCATCCTGGGACAGGAGAAAGTTTTTTGTGGTTTGGTCTTTCCATATGCCAGAGCATCACTTAGTTGTGCAGCATTTCTCCACACAACATTGTCAAAGGAGAGCAGAGCAACTCCCTGGGACTCAGTCTTGGTCTGAGCTCAGAATCCTGCCGTGTGTCTAGCCACTCCATGGGCCACTGTCCTGCTTCTTCTAGGTCTGAATGTCTCCTCCCATACTTGGAGCAAATTCTCAACTCTGAAGATGGACTGAAGCAGTGAGTGGTCCAGGGCCCAGACTGGGCCAGCCTGTCCCCATTCAGATTGGACAAACGGGGCTGTGGTGTGTGCCATGTGTGGGCAGAATCCAGAGCTCAGGCATCATTTCCCCACCACGGGAACCTCCCTGAGAGTGTCGCTGAGTCATCTGAGCCTTTAGAGAGGTCCCAGGGCTCAGAAAACAGAGCACATTCGGCTGGGTCTCCCTGAGTGACCCACACTCCCTGCCCCACTGCCATTTGTCTGGCCTCCTGTCAACCTTCCTGCTCAGCATCCTGGTCCTTCAGCAGCAGATGTGCAGAGCAGGTGTTCTAGAATTCACAGCAGCCCAGGAGAAGCCCAGGTGGGAGGGTCATTCTCACGACCTTGGGGGCAGATAGCTGGGGACACACTCACAGGTTCCTTCTTGGATTTTTTCAGTGACATGATGACTCAGCGGGGTTCCAGGTGAGGGGATCTTTGTGGGAGCAGGGGAGGCACATTCCAGGGTCCTGACTCTGCTCCCTGCACTCTCCCCAGAGCCCTGAGTCCCATATACGGGCCCTGGCCTGAGTGCAATGCTGAGTTGCTGTGCTGTGTCCCCGTGACATCCATGGTGGGCTGCATCCAGGCACATCTGTCTGGCGCTGGCTTGCAAGTGCATGTAAAGGAGCTTCTACTCACCGCTCTGAACAGGGCTGAGGGTAAAGGCCCTGCCCTCTGGGATGGCCGGTCTCCTGCATGTTGTGCTCTGGGGGACAGGGCTCCTCTGTTTCTGGCTATTGTTTGGCAGGACCCTGAGTTGTGCTCCTTTTCCTCAGAGGTTGCTCCAGCCCCAGCAGTTGTCCCAGACCCACCTGAGGAGCTGGGCCTGCCTCCGCGGGCTGTCCCAGAACCGGAGCCTGTCGAAGCTTCAGCAGCAGCAGCACGGTCAGAGCTGGAGGAGGCTGGGCCTGGAGATCCTCATGGTGCCAGCTCGTGTGCAGAGGCCAGCAGGGCCAGCACGGCAGCTGAGGGCTCCAGCGACGAGCTTGGAAGCGAGCAGGTCTCCATCAGCACATTTCCTGCCCGCCTGGTGGCTGAGCAGCTGACCTTCATGGATGTGGTGAGAGGCATTGCCCGCCCACCCCTGCCTTCCCAGGCCCCTCTCCCGGCAGCAGCCCTCCCTGCCCACACTCACCGTGTCTATGAGCTCAGCAGAGAGCACTAAGGGTTCCCGGCCCTTGTGGGGTAGAGACTGGTGTCAGGGGTCCAAGTGTCTCTGTGGTCTGAGCAGTCAGGACTCCTCCATGAGGCCCCTCAGCATGGTTCCCTTCACGGGAGACGCAGGAACCAATCCCCTGGTAGTTGCCACAGGGGAATGTACCTCTGATGGGTGCAGAGAGGGGAGTAGGGAGGGCCCTGAGCCTGTAGGGCCCCAGAGCAGTCTGATGGGCCCAGTGCCCGCATCCTGCAGTAAGTCTGGGCTCCTGGTTCCTGAGCCCTCAGTGCCCGGCACTGAGCAATGGCCCACATAGGACTGGCCGTGTCCTGTGTCCTGTCTCCCTGGGGGTGGCTGTGGGTAAGCCTGTTCCTCCTCCCAGGAGCTGTTTCTGGAACTGGTGCCCTACCACTGCCGGGGGGCCGTTTGGTCTAAGAGAAAGATGCAGGGCTACGAGCGTGCTTGCCCCACTGTGAGAGCGACCAAAAGCCAGTTCATCACTGTGGCCACCTGTGTTCTTACCACCTGCCTCAAAGACCTGAGTCTGCCCACGCGGGCACGAATGCTGGAGTACTGGATCCTGGTGGCCGAAGTATGTTGGGGATGGGAGCCTCTGTGGAGTTGGGGGCACTGGGTCCTGGGAGTCATCCCAGTAGGAGCCCAATGTCCTGCCAACTCCTTCTTCAAGCCATGCACAGTTTCCCGGGGTTTCCTTGAGGATCACTGTGTCCCCCGTAGACCCCAGACTCTTAGTGTCCCCAGTGTTCGGACTCTGTACTGTGGCCTGCAGGTGCTCAGACTCCCGCTGCTCTGTCCCCCGCTTTCGCCTCCCAGGAGTGCCAGCGCCTCCACAACTGGGCGTCCACCAATGCCATCCTCTGTGCTCTGCAGAACCCCGCCATCCGCAGACTCCGCCAGACCTGGCGCCACGTATCCCGGTGGGTGTCCGCAGGGCTGTGAACTCTGAGCTCTGTCTGCAGTGCCCCTCAGTGAGCTGAGACCCCTGGGGACAGCCACCCAGGGGGTCAGGAGCTGGGCAGGGAGTGGGACTCAGGGTTTTCACCTGAGCTCTGGTTCCGTCTCCAGGTTCCTTAAGTGTGAGGGACAGGGAGAGTCAGAAACCGGACACATGAAATTGGAGCTCCCAGTGCTGAACTGTCTGTGAATGCCCCCCCCAGGCTACAGGGCCTCCGTGGGTGCCAAGGTCTGGGTCCTCTGCCACGTGATGCTGGTCCCCGGGGACAGTTAGTGACTGGGCTATGGGGTGAGTTATGCTGCGTGGTGTCAGGCTAGACTCGGGCATGCAGGGCATGTCCATCCCACTATCTCCATCTGAATCATAGACATTCAGTGTGTTCCTGGTCACTGACCCCCGTGTCCAGGCCTCAGCACTGCCCAAACTGAGCTGTGCACCTCTATCTGTGAGATAGAGGGGAGGGCCCTCAGTCACCCCCTACTGGCCCTGAGCTCATGGTGTGGGAGCCCAGGACACTGCACAGGCAGCTGCTCCCACTAGTGTCCCACCAAGGCCCAGGGGATGCAGGGACACTCCCTAGGAACGAAAATGTTCCCTCCCTAGGCGGAGCCAGCGGAAGCTGAGGGACCTGTGCAGACAGGCCCAGCGACATAAACGCTGCAAGCCCCCGCAGGTAGTATGAAGGCTGGAGGCCTGCATGGAGGAGGCAGAGAGGGAAGTGTGGATGCTGGGCTTCCAGGTGGTTTCTGTGACTTTCCAGTCTTCTCTGCAGGGGCGGGGCAGGCATGTGGGTAGGTTCAGGTTCTGTTGGGGGCTGTGGGGGTAGCAGACCCTGGGGGCATCTGCGTGGGAGTGCTGCTCTGGGTGGGGGGTGCAGGATCCGCTGTCACTCTTTTCCTCAGTCTGGGCCTGAGGGAGGAGAGTGGGGGCCAGGAGTGTGGGCAGAGATGCTCAGGGACGGGTGCTCATCCCCAGGAGGAGCAGGGATGCAGCTTCACATCCTGGCTAAGGAACCTCAGGGGAGGCCAGCAGAGACCCCTGGGGCAGGTGAGGGGCGTGTGCGGGACCCAGGGAACAGGGGTGGCCCCCACCGGGCTCTTCCCTCAGGAAGGAGGCCCGTACCCACCCTGCCTCCTGCTGACCTCATCCCAAACCCCAGGGCAGAGCAGGCGGCTGCAGAGCTGATGCGTGGAGGGCGGTGGGGGCACCCCAGGGAGAGTGCTGGGACCCCGGAACCCATGGAGGCTCTCAGCTGCGTGGGGAAGGGGACCTTGGGGGGTCATGGAGGGGCTCCCGCTCACTTGGAGCCAGGCATGGGAGGCTGAGATCTGGGGGTGTCCTGGGGACCCCAGTTGCAGGGCCCATTTCTAATGGCCCCTTCGGCACAGGGCGTGATCCCCTTCCTGGGGCCTTACCTCCAGGAGCTGGAGAAACTGGACCGAGAGATGGCGGATTTTGTGGTGAGTGGGCTGGGTCTAGGGGATTCAACCAGCCTCTGCATCTCAGCCTTGGGCAGCCCTTCTGAGGGAGACTCCCGGGGCTCCCTGGGTGCGGACTCGCAAGCCCGAAGCAGGAGCAGCACAGGGCACCCAAGTTTGTCTCCAGTTCCGGGAGTCAGAAGAGCCCCTGTTGCAGAACCACCTGAGGTCAGGGGTATCCCTAAGCCCCTCCCTCAGCAGGAGGCATGGGGCAGCGGAACCTCAGGATCCACCTCACAGACAAGGTTCTTGTCCCCGCAGTGACACCCACAGTGTGTCACAGGGCGGTGGGCCTGAGTTCCTGACACCCAGGCTCATTCCTTGAGCTCAGACCTGGCCCAGGGTCCCCTGGAGACCTTTCTCATGCATTGGCTATTTGCTTCCAGGGAGAGAAGGTCAACAACGAGAAATTTTTCAAGGTGAGCAGGTGGGAATGCAGGGGAATGGAGTAGTGGACCCCACTTTCCCGTCCCCTGGTGCCCTGTCGAGACCTGCTTGTCTCTGTCCCTCCGGCCTGACAATCGTAGTAGGAGAATGAAACAATGGAAGACCCATATGTTCGTGTGGGGTCAGAGATCCTCAAGGAGAACCTCCTGGTGGAGGGGTGTAATCTGACCTCAGACAAGTGGACATGCTGATGGGCAGAGTGACAGGGGATCCCTGTGGAAATTTCCTTCTAGTCGGCCTTGGCCAGCCCTGGACGCCGCCTCACCCCACTCAGGCCTTTGCCTTCCTTTCTTCGCTATGTCCCAGGAAAAGAAGATCCTCCGGGAGATTGCCTTGCTCCAGGAGGCCACAGATAACCACAGCCTGCTGCCCCATGAGCAGTTTCTCACCTGGTTCGACGACCTGGAGCTGATCACGGAGGAGGAAAGGTGGGAGGGACAGGCCTGATTGGGGGAGGGTCCGAGCTCCAGTCCTGGGACAGTCTGCGTCGTGTCCATGGACCCACAGCCCAGAATGATTTGCAGCCTGGACCCTTCTGGTCTCCTGAGCCTGGCAGGGACTGTGTTAGTGTGGCTGTGGTCACCAAGTACTGCCTCTCTGTCCCCAGCTACGTCCTGTCCTTCCAGCGGGAGCCCCCAACTCAGCCATCCAACCCACGGCACAGCCAGGAACGTGTGTCAGTCATTGGATTTGACAACCCCTTCACTTCGTTTTGTTCTTAAACAACTTCAATTTTGATATTTCGTATTAACACTTAGTTTAGAATTAAAACAATTGACAGAAAGATTGTGTCCTAATTGCAATTTCCTAGTGTCACAATTTTTCTCCCTGGCCTTCCCCACACACTTGGCAACCACACCAGCAGCAGCTGTTTATGGTCCTGCGGCATGGGGTGTGGAGATTCTTATCCAGTCCTTCTGGATTAGTTTGGGATGGATCAATAGCACCGTGGATAGGGCATTTGCCTTACATGTGGCAGACCCAGGTTTGATATTGCCGTCCCTCTTGGAAAGCCCAGCAAGCTACCGAGAGTATCTCACCCGCACGGCAGAGCCTGGCAAGCTCCCCTGGCATATTCAGTATGCCCAAACCACTAAGAACAAGTCTCCCAATAGAGACGTTCCTGTTGCCCGCTCGAGCAAATCAATGAACAATGGGAGGACAGTGCTACAGTGCTACCCATAAGAAACTCCTTGGTTTTCTGAAACTTCCTTTGGACACAGGAATCTTAGGTGGACCCCACTGTCGGGAAAGGCTCTGCTTCTTCCTGTTGTGTATCCCCTGCACACCAGGGCTTGTCTCAGTGTTGGGAAAGCTCTTGCACTTTTTTGGGATATTTGCGGGATATCTTCTAATAGATCCTCAAGCAGGGAAGATGCAATCTCTTGCAATCTCTGCAGCCTCGTCCTCTCGTGGAGGTTTTTAGCAGGAAATAACTGGCTGCCCTGGCCAGGAGTAATGAAAAACACACACAAAAGACCCAGAAAAAGTAAATAAATAAAAATTGTTTTGTTGCCACACCCAGCAGTAATCAAGGCTTATCCCACTGTTCTCACGAGTCACTCCTGGCAGAGCACGGGGCATGAAAGGTGTCGGGGCAAAACAGTGGTCAGTTGCGTGCATGTGACGTGTTGGAGTGAAACAGTGGTCAGTCATATGCAAGACAAGAACCTTCACTCTGGTCCTGGCTCTCAGATCCCAGAAGCCCAATTTTAAGCAACATTGTGTGGAGTGAATTGTTTCAAGGCAGCTGGCTTCTTGCTCTGAAGATAACTAATTGTTAGGGGTTGTATGGACCCCTAAGCCTGCCCTTCTGGCAAACTGAGGGGAGAGGCCTGTGTGCACTAGGGAGTGTGTCTGTGTGTGTGTGTGTGTGAGAGAGTGTGTGTGTGTTTAGGAGATTCTCTAGGGAATGTGTGTGTGAAGGAGGTGCTCGAAGTGGTGTGTGTGTGTGGGTGTGTGTGAGTGTGTGAAGTAGGCTCTATAAGGTGTGTGTATATGTGTGAAGGAAGTGCTCTAGGTAGTGTATGTGTGTGTGTGTGTGTGTGTAAGAAGCTGCACTGAGGAGTGTGTGTATATGAAGGGGGTACTCTAGGGAGAGTGTGTGTGAGTGTGTTTAGGGGGTGCTCTAGGAAGTGTGTTTGTGTAGGAGGTTTTCTAAAGAGTGTGTGTGAAGGTGCTCTAAGGACCGCATGTGTGCGTGTGTGAAGGAGGTGCTCTAAGGAGTGTGTGAGTGTGTGTGTAGTGTGTGAGTGTGGTGCTCTAGGGAGTGTGTGTGAGTATGTGTAGGAAGTGCTCTAGGAAGTGTGTGTGTATTTGTAGGAGATTCTCTAAAGAGTGTGTGTGAGTGTACTCTAAGGTGCGTGTGTGCGTGTGTGAAGGAGGTGCTCTAAGGAGTGTTTGTGTGTCTGTGTGTGAAGAAGATGCTCTAGGGAGTGTGTGTGTCTGTGTGTGAAGAAGATGCTCAAGGGAGAGTGTGTGTATGTGAAGGAGGTGTTCTACGGAGTGTGTGTGTGAGAGAGTGTGTATAGGAGGTACTCTCAGGGGTGTGTGTGTAGGAGGTGCTCTAAGGAGCATGGGGATGTGTGAGGGAGGTGCTCTAAGGAGTGTGTGTGTCTGTGTGTGAAGGAGGAACTCTAAGGAGTGTGTGTGTGAAGGAGGTGCTCCAGGTAGTGCATGTGTGTGTGTGTGTGTGTGTGAGGAGGTCCTCTGAGGAGTGTGTGTGTATGATGAAGGTGTCTAAGGAGCCTGTGTGTGTGTGCATGTGTGAAGGAGGTGCTCTAGCGAGTTTGTGTGTGTGTAGTAGGTGCTCTAGGGAGTGTGTGTGTTTGTGTGTAGGAGGTGTGCTAGGGAGTGAGTGTGTATGTTTAGGAGGTACTGTAAAGAATGTGTGTGCAGAACATGCTCTAAGGATCATGTCTGTGTATGCATGTGTGAAGGAGGTGCTCTAGGAGTGTGTGTGAGATGCTCTACAGAGTGTGTGTGTCTGTGTGAAGGTGGTTTAAGGAGTGTGTGTCTGTGTGTGAAGAAATTGCTCTAGGGAATGTGAGTGTATGTGTTGGTGGTGTTATAAGGAGTGTGTGTGTGAGTGTTAGTAGGAGGTACTCCAAGGAGTGTGTGTACGAGCACTTAGAGCACTAAGTAGGGTGCATATGTGTGTGTGTGAGGAGGTTCTCTAAGGAGTGTATGTGTGTGAAGGAGATGCCCTAGGGAGTGTGTGTGTTTGTGTGAAGGAGGTGCTTTAGGGAGTGTGTGTCTGTGTCTATGTGTGAAGGAGGCACTCTGAGGAGTGTGTCTGGTGTGTGTGTGTGTGTGAAGGAGGTGCTCTAGGTATAGTATGTGTGTGTATGTAAGGAGGTGCTCTGGGGAGTGTGTGTGTGTGAAGGAGGTGCACTAGGGAATGTGTATGTGTGTAGGAGTTTCTGTAGGGAGTTTTTTTGTGTGTGTAGCAGTTTCTGTAAGGAGTGTGTGTGTCTTTGTGTGTAGAAGGTGCTCTATGGAGTGTGTGAGTATATGTGTATGTAGGAGGTGCTCTAGGGAATTTGTGTGTGTGAGAGAATGTGTGTCATTGGTGCTCTAGTGAGTGTGTGTGAGTGTGTGTGTAGGAGGTGCTCTAAAGAGTGTGTGTGAAGGAGCCTGTGTCTGTGTGTGAAGGAGTTTGTCTAGGGAGTGTGTGTTTGTGTGTGTGTGTGTGTGAAGGAGGTACTCTAGGGAGTGTGTGTACATGTGTGAAGGACTTGCTCTAAGGAGTGTGTGTCTGTGTGTGTGTAGGAGATTCTCTAGGGAGTGTGTGCGTGTGTGTGTGTGTGTGTGTGTGTGAAGGAGGTGCTCTTAGGTCTATGTGTGTGTGAAGGAGATGCTCAAGGGAGTGTGTGTGTGTGTGTGTGTGTGTGTGTAAAGGAGGTGCTCTTCTGAGTGTGGGGGCAGGGCATCGAGGAGGCTCAGGGAGAGAGCTTGTGTCAGGAAATGGACTATCACTTCCAGGCTCTCCTCTCTTCCCCCTCACTCCTCAGGGATTCACCAGGACTGTGGGAATAATGGCCACAACAGCTCCCAACCTGACCTCAGACCTCAGGGGACACTGGTGGTTGAACCTGGGATCCATCTCTGAGGGCTCCTTGAAGATCACAGAGGGAAAGATCATCCCTGAGGGTGCAGCACCCTGGAATTCAGCATCCTGGTTGGCTGCCTCTCTTTACCATGGGAACCCCATGGTCTTTGTGCATCTGGGTCACCCGCCTGTCACCCAGCTCCTTCTGAGAGACTTAATTCAGTCCACCTCTCTCTCCTTCCTCCCAGAACCTCCAGTTCTTCTGTCAGCCCTCTGAACAGCCGGTGTCTTGGCCACCAGGGTCTGTTGTGATCATATTTGGTTCCTCTTCCAAATATCCTTATTTCAGACCATCTAAAACGGTCGTATTGGCTTTTTCCAAAAATGACATATATTTAAAAAGTTAGTGGATATATAGGAGATATATAGGAGAAATATTTCCATCCTCTGTGGGGCATAACAGACTATGAGTGTTGATACATTACTCGTTTTTTCTCATAAATAAATGAAAATCAGGTGGGCATGTTGATTTTTCTTTTTTCTTTTTTTTTGGTTTGTAGGCCATACCCTGCAATCCTCAGGGCTTTCTCTGGGCTCTGTGGTCAGAAACCACCATTGCAGTGACTGGGGAACTCTATACGGTGCCAGGTATTGAACTGAGGTTGGTCAAGTGCAAGGCAAGTGCCTTAACCATTGGACTATCTCTGCCTCCCAGTCATGCATTTTAAGAGCTATGGATAGGAACGAATAATTAATTTCTTAAAAAATAACAAAAAATACGTATGAGTGAACTGGGGTTGGCCATGTTGGCTGCATACAAGGCAAATGCCCTACCGCTGTGGTATCGCTCCAGCCCCCGGAAAGCTACCGAGAGTATCTCCCCGCACGGCAGAGCCTGGCAAGCTACCCGTGATGTATTCGATATGCCAAACACAGGAACAACAAAGTCTCCAATGGAGACATTACTGGGCCTGCTCAAGCAAATCGATGAACAATGGGAGGACAGTGAGAGTGACATCTGAGCATGTGTGCAAAATGGCCGATAACCCAAGAAATTTGAAATGTAGTGAGACCTCATACCCTACCCCTTCCTCAGAGATGAAAATCTATGTTTATCATATTCCATGCTGGGAAAGTCTGGGAGGAAAAGGGAATTTTAATGACTAGTTAAAAGGACATAATTAATAGCCTTTATCTGGAGGGCAGCGTAATGGTGAATTAAAAGGCAGAAAATGGAAAAGGCAAAAGGCCTGGCAGTGTC
This sequence comes from Sorex fumeus, assembly GCF_029834395.1. Lineage (NCBI taxonomy): Eukaryota > Metazoa > Chordata > Mammalia > Eulipotyphla > Soricidae > Sorex > Sorex fumeus. Next base: position 49,355,679 of record NW_026606118.1, read on the forward strand.
CCCTGGGGCCCTTTCTCATGCATTAGCTGTTTGCTTCCCGGGAGGAGGTGAGAATCCCCGGAGGAATTCATGAAGATGAGCACCTGGGAATCCAGGGAAACGGAGGAGTGGACCTGACTTCCTGTCCCATGGTGCCCTGTCAGATCCTCCTTGTCTCTGTCCCTCTGGTCTGACACTCGTAGTAGTAGCAGAATGAAACAATGGAAGACACACGTGTGGGTGGGTGGCAGCATCCATCAAGGAGAATTTCCTGGTGGAGGGGTGTTATCTGACCTCAGAAAAGTGGAGATGCTGACGGGGAGAGTGAAGGGGGATCCCTGTGGAAATTTCCTTGTAGTCTGCCTTTGGGCAGCCCTGGACAGTGCCGCATCACACTCAGGCCTTTCCCTTCCTTCCTTCGCCATGTCCCAGGAAAAGAAGATCCTCCAGGAGAGTGCTTTGCTCCTGGAGGCCAGGAAGAACTACTACCTGCAGCCCCATGAGCAGTTCTTCACCTGGTTTGAGGCCATGGAGCTGGTGACATAGGAGGAGAGATGGGAGGGACAGCCTGATCTGAGGAGGGCCAGGGCTCCAGTTCCTGGGACAGCCTGGAATGCCATGCACTCCTTTGTCAGGATGACTTGGGTTCTAGCCTGGAGGACTTGCACACTGACCATCACAGGGCAGGCCATGCCTGACATTCTGGCAAAACTAAGGTGGGAAACGTACACGCAGAGCCCACTATGACTGTGTTTCAGCTTCAGGAATGAGGGCATCTCTGCCGCCCAGCTGCGATAAAGTGAGGAGGGTTCGATTCCACCTTGAGCGCATTCTGTGACTGTGTTATGGGTGTTGGTGTCATTGATGTCACTAAAATTGACCCAGGGGTCTTGCCATCAAGGAGCAAATGAGAGTTCAGATACATTCCTGAAGCCAGCACAGATGAAGGCCACCTGTGCTCCCAGAACCCAAATGAGGGCACGCAGGGGGTCTGTTATCCTTGGGCTGGAGGGAGAAAAAGGGTCCTGAGCTCTCAGGAGTTGGGTCCCTAAGGGTGACCCGGGAGCAGGCAGCATTCAGGAGCCGCTTGTCTGAGAGAGGGGCTTTGAGCGCAGGCCTGAGGTGAGAAAAGGCTCCAGGGTAGTGGTAGGGAGCCAGGAGGAGAGATGTGGGGCGGGGAGGCCAGGCCGTGTGCAGAGATGGCGTCTGCTGCAGAGGGACATGCCCCAGCCTCTGCATGGACAAGCTCCCACGCGTGTGCTTGTGAATCCTGCACACACGGACCAAACCTCGGGTCAGGGTGTGCATCAGACGGGGCCTGTGGCCTCAGCTGTGCTCATGGACAATTCTCTGCCCCAAGCTCCTCAGAGGACCAGGGCTGAGTTTCTTCTGTTTGGAGTTCTGGACTCTGCCTTTGTTTCCCATGTGACTTATAAGCCATGGCACTAAATACATTATCCCTCATCTCAGGCATCCCTGAGAGAGCTAGACACCCACACAGAGAAACAGAAATGGAATCCTAAAAAATAGGGAAAACAAACAAACAAACCAGCAAGCTTTGGGATGGGGATGCAAAAGGAGATTAGAGGTTTTCCAGAAAAACCTGCCCCAGCCCCATGACTCTTGGTCATATCCTAGTCACAGTCACTCAGTGAAAACTGACATGTGTCTGCCCTAATGGGGTCCCTGGGATCAGTTTGGAAGCTGCTTCTCTCGTGCCAACATGATGCCTTGGGAGATATACCATTTGATGCTGGAGTGAATGGCAGATGGAACTACTTCCCAGGATGGCAGATTCTGAATCGTCATGAATTTCAAATGCCTCATGGCCTTGATGGACCCGAGGCCCCAGCGGGAGGGACTGTGCTGCTGTCTTCTCAGAAGCCAACTCTGCTGACTGGGGACCTTCTTCTCTTTCTCCTGTGACTCAGGCTGTGTCTCAGATGCACGTTACTTGCCCATCTGTCTTACGTAAACCATCCCCGTGCAGCAGATGGGGAGCATAAGTCCCGGGGTCTATCCTCACGGCCACTGGACAGGGCAGAGAATGGGGACACCTGATAGTCACAGTAAGTGATTTAGGACACAAACCAGTGAGTAAATAGAGATTTAATACATGCTTTCCTTAGAGCTACTTCTGAGATAACAGTTCTAGTGAGCTTGGTTTGGGCCATGTCAGCTTATTTGCATCTTAAATGACCAATACAGCAGGGAAGGCTAAGAGTCCAATGATGATAGGTGTGGGCTGAAAGATAGCACCCTGACCTTGCACAAAGTCCAAACATATTTAATTCTCGGCACCTCATAGGAGCACCATCAAGGAGTTATCCCTGAGCAAGAGTCTGGGTGTGACCAACACATACACACACACACACACACACATCCCACAGAATCCTCTGGCTACTTCAGTTCCCAGGTGGCAGAAACCAACAGACATCAGACTCTGATGACCAGGCACTCTCAATCTCAAGAAGGAGACCATGAAGGTCGCTGGAAGAGATGTTCAGAGAAGGTGGTTTCCTGTTGGGTTCCCCTGTTCAGAGGCTCTGGGCTGAGGAGACCCCCGAGGCTGGAATCTCATCCTGTTGCTATGTCTGGTTGGGTGAGTGTAGGGACCCAAAGGAAAAGGAGGGAGCAGGACCACCACGTCATGGATTATGTCCTTGATACCACCTCAGAGGACTCACTCCCCTGCCTGTGTGTGTGGAGAGGAGAGGTGACACAGGAAGGTTGAAGATAGAGAGTTAGAGGTTAAGTGCCAGCAGTTGGGTGGGAAAGCCTGGAGTGTCAGACAGGACCAGGCCCCAGGTCACACCAGGCTGCATGAGGAAAAGGAGAGTCCCAGCTCCCATCCCTGAGTCCATAAGGTTTCAGGCTGCTGCCTCCTTGGGTGGAGGCATCCCCAGATGCCTGTTGGTGCCAGTTCCTCTTGACCCAGCCTCCGGGTTGTCCTTTCAGAGTTTTTCCCAAGACACCAAGGGGAGAGGTTAGGGACTCCAAATCTACCTCTCTACACAGTGGGGGTGTGCATAGTCACAGACCCACTGATTAGGGACAGGGGGGCAACGGGGCTCACCACTCCCAGGATGCATAGACATCCAGAATGTCATCAAACTGGTGATGAAGAGGGAGACAGCTTCAGACTCTCTGCATACTCTTGTTCCCAGAGACGCCCCTTCTCTCTGGGGGCAGAAGCCTCAGGGAGATGCATGGAAGGATCCAGGGCCCACAGTTGCTGGGAAAGATTGAGCTCCTCAGCTAAACCCAGTGCTCTAAAGAGCTCAAAGTTACCATCTTCTGTGTCAGACGTGAGCACAGCTGAGTGCGGGGGCTCATGTCCCTCCTCTGTGCAAGTTCCTCAGGTGATAGAATGGCTGGTGTGAGAATTTTGGTCCAATCCTTATGAGGCCATGTGAGGTCACTGCCCTGTCCCTCTCTGCCCACCTAGCATGCAAACCCGAGTCCCTCCTGTCTCAGGTTAAGGACTGTATGATTCTGACACTCTTACGCAGGAAACTGGGGGAATTTCTTTTTTTTTTCTTTTTTATTAGTGAAACGACATGAGGTACAGTTGTAGATTTACAAATTTTTGTGCTTGGATCTCGGTCATACCACGATCAAATACCCATCCCTCCACCAGTGCCCATTTTCCACCACCAGGATAATATCCCTCCCCCCCCCATCCTCCCATCCCCCCATCCCCCCCTGCCACTGTGGCAGGGCATTCCCCCCTGAAACTGGGGGAATTTCTGGTGCCTGACTTCCCACCGAGAAACAATTTTCTTTGTTGTTTCTAACATAAACATGTGAAAATTTTTCACAAGTGTTCACTTTTTTTCAATGGAATCACGGTGAGATGCAGTTATAAAGCTTTCATGACTTAGTTTTAGTCATATAGTGTTCCAACCTCCATCTCTCTACCCGTGTACATTTTCCATTCCTGATATTCCCCAATATCCCTCTTGCCACTCCCCACCCCCACCCCCAGCCTGCCTCTGTGGCCGGCACCTTTTTTCTTGCTCTCTCTGTACTTTGGGCATTAGGAAATGCAAAACAGATACTGAGAGGACATCAGGTTTGATCCTTTGCACACACTCAGCACAAATCTCCCATCCAGAGCGATCTCTTCCAGCCATCATTGTCATAATGGCCCCTTCCCTGGCCCAACTGCCTCTTCCCCTGCCCTTGAGGTAGGCTTCCAACCATGGACCCATCTTCCTGGCTGTTGTTTTCTACCATCAACTTTCTCCACACCTGGTCTTCCCCATCCCCTCAGTCCCTGGAGCAGGTGGTGCACAGATGAGAGTGCTCCCGCCAGTTCCTGGGCTCCTCCTGCTCCTAGCTGTGTGTCCTGGGAAGGTCTCTCTCCTGGGTCAGATGACTTCTCTGAATGGAAGGCGGGGAAAGGATGAACCATAGAAGGTTCTTGAAGACACCATGGGATCTGTCATGGTAGATGCTTTGCTGATGCCTGGATTCCCCAACTTTGGATTCACTGTAATGTTGATTTCTCCCCACAAGGCTCTCTCTGCCTCGGGCCACAAATCTCTGGGACCTTTGGTAATTCACAAAGGCATCTGGGTGTGGAGAGTGGCTTTCTGAATGAGCACAGGCTCTCCATAAAGGTGCTTTGGATCCAATGCCTGGAGCTGTATATTTCCCGGGATCACCATGATCAACCCCAGTACAGTCTAGGGAATAATCCTGGAGCCCTGTTCATTGCCTCCTATTCCTAATTCACACTGAAGGTAGATTTTCAAAAATTTCAAGAAGCACTTTTTTTATTCCATTTTTCTGCTATCATATTTGCCTTGGCTGGGGCTAGTTTAGGGGTTATTGGAGGACAGAGACAACTCCAGGTCTCAGAGGGCTTATTCAAACACACTATAAAGTGAGCACCTACTATGCACATGTCAAGGGACACAAAGGTCATCACTGAACAAACCAGAGAGACGCCCTAAGTTTCATTCCTAGGCCAAGGGTCAGAATCCTGAACAGTCCTGTCTAGAATATTCCCTGCACCACTATCTTGGCTTCCTCTAGGATGGACATTTTCCTCTCTGGCTTTGAACTTGACAGCAAACCACAGGTCCTGCTGGAGCAGTAAGTGGTGTCTGAATCTCGAAGGGGCCCTCCTGTACCCACCTCCTCCTGTCCCTACCGACAGAGTGGACACACGGGGCTATATTGAGTGGCCAGATGAAATTGGAAGCTCCAAATCATTTCTCTGAATGCAGGGCCCCCCTTCCAGGGTCACTGAGTAACAGAGAGCTGGGGAGGGCTGAGAGAGTCCAGGAACCAGAGCAGGCTGGGAGTGGGCAGCCCCTGTCTCACCCAAACTTCCCTGCCTGCCTTTCCCTCTACCTGCCCGGGTCCCACCCTCTGGAGACCACCCCCTGGCTCTAGAGCCCAGCTGCTGACAGCTGCCCCCAATGGCCCCAGCCCAAGGAGCCAGGTCAGGAGCTGGGCATGAGCAACAAAGCCCCGACTTCTAGGTCTATCCCTCTCATGACCTAGAGCCCAGAGCAGAAGGGTCTTGGAGCACTGGGTGTGGGGCGCCAGCAGCCACAGAGGTGGGAGGTGCATGGAGGGGGGAGGGAGGAAGAACAGTCCAGCGCTGACTGTTTCCAGAGAACTCCGCGGGGTCCTGCCCACACCTGCTGGCTGAGTATCGCAGGTGGGATCCTGGCCGTGACAGCTCTGTCCCTCGTCCAACCTCACACTGGCCTCTGGGTCCAAGCTTCACGCCAGCCAGCACCATGCTATGTCGGGAGCACTGGGCATAGAAGCTGCTTCCTCCTGGAGGCAGGGAGGTGGGAGGCCTGCGAGGAGAGGCTGAGAGGGAGGGGTCCGGGCACTGGGTCTCATGGAGTGTCTGGGGGACTCTCCCATCTGCTCTGCACATGCAAGGCAGGTATGTGGGGAGGGTCCCACGGGCAGTTCCAGCAGGCCCCGGGGAGGCACTGAGAGGGGGCTGTCGGGAAGATGGGGGCGGCCTGGCTGCTGTTCCCTGGGTTTGAGGTGGGAAGATCAATGTGAGGGGAGAGTGTGGTTTCAGGATGGTCTGCTAGGATGATGAGCTCCAGAGACCACCAGAAAAGCCGGGAGGACAGGAGCGGTGCAGGCACTCTGAGGCAGTCCTTCCCGGTCCGACACTCTCACAGGAAGTGAGCAGGCTGGAACAGAGCTGGCCTCGGGGTGCCTGTGCAGAAGGAGCCCCATGGGAACCCTGACAGTCGCCCCTGGGCAAGATGCAGCTGTGGGGGGCGGGGGCGGATGGTTAGCTTGAGGTCCAGAGGGCAGCTCTGCTCCTCCTGGAATCCTGGGGAGTCAGGGGCCTGGGAGGTAGGGTTCCTGGAGTGCCCTGGGGACACTGAGAGTCAGTCACTATCCTTATCTGCCCCACAGGCCAAAGGTTTGGTCCCATCTGAACCCTGATCCTCACAGAGCGAGAGGCTATACTCGGAAACGGAGGATTTGTGGCCTCTGACCTGGGAACTGGGCAGCTGAGCAAGGGGAGGCCGGGCACCTGGAGCCCCAAAATCACCCCTGCATCTCAGCATGGGGTCCTTGCCAACCTGAAAGGAATCCTGGGATGCCCCTGAGTCCTGTGGTTCACACACACCTGAGGGAGGAGCAGCAAAGTCCCCAGGTCCCAAGGAACAGCAGAGCCCCCGATGCAGAAATCCTCAGGCTCGCTCTCATTCAGAGCCCCGGAGGCAGAGGGACACCAGAATCCACCTCAGAGACATATGCAGTGACCCCCCAGTTACAGGGCGAGTGGGCTTGAGTCCCTGACACCCCACGGCCCTATACCTGGAGCTCAGAACCTGGCCCCAGGTCCCCCTGCTCTCTCTGTGACGCCCCCTGTGGCTTTGGGCAGTAGTGCAGGCAGGCAGGGCTGGGCAGTGGAGCTGTGAGGCCCAGGGACCCTTTCTCAAGCACTGGGTTGTTTGCTTCCAGGGAAAGGAGATACAGCAGGAAGAGGCGGCCAAGGGGAGCAGCTGTGGCTCTCTGCCAGGGAGGGAGTGGGAGGTGCCCTCCCTGCCCTGCGCAGAATCTTCATGCTCCCATTCCAAGAGGCTGACCCTGACCAGTGAGAGTGGACAGAGGAGTAGGAGAGCTCCTTGGGACATGGAGCAAGAGGTGCATGAAGAACGTTCTGGTGGAGCAGCTGCTGGACCGTGTCAGAACAGGTGAGGTCGCGTGAGCCTGGTGGAAGAAGGGGCCTCTGTTTGCAAAGTCCTAGTCCCTCCCCCAATCTAGTACCCCCAGAGTGTTGACATCTGTCCCGCAGGCCCTTTCTGCAGCCCTTCCCATTGCGACCAGTGAAATGTACTTCTGAGCTGGATCACATTGCCTCCAGAGGCCACAGAGAGTCACACCCCAGGGAAGAGCAGTGTGTAACCTGCTTTTCAGACCTGGAGAGTCTTTCCGCAGGCCAAGGTGAGGAAAGATAGGACTGAACTAGGCCAGGCCATGGGTTCTGTCCTTGAAAGAGTCCAGTGACATGTCATGGTGCCTGGACAGCTCAGACGTCCCAGCCTGCCGACTGCTGGACACCTGGGCCTGTTGCCAGGCTGACTCTGAGAGGGACATCACTAGTGTCACTGCTGGTCCCCAACCACTGCCCCTCTGCCCCATACCTGTGTCCTGCTCTGCCATAGAACCCAGGGCTCAGGCAGTCAGTTCAACTGTCACCAACAGAAAGACCCCTCATGAGAAACTGTGCCCACACTGGCAGTGTCACCTCCTCTGCTGTTTGTCCTCTAGCCCTCACCCTGGTTCTCCCATGATATCGGGGTTTTTCCTAGTTATACATACAGATACACATGTAATATCTAAGCCATGAAGCCCCTTTAAAATGTAATATTTACATGGGAATGCACAAATCTTTGTAATGGTCCTCATTGACATAAAACTGAAAACTTACAGCTTTACAAGCTTCATATTTTAGTTTTTACTTGTCATTTTTCAGTTTTGTTTCCATTTTTATAGGTTTACATGGCATTGATTCCTTTTCTATTCTATTTACAGTGGTGCTATTGTTCACAGTTACGGTGAACACAGTGACATTTCTCTTTTGATACTTGATTCAGGTCCCAAAGAAGTCAGTGACAGAAAATAGCCTGGGCTGCTCCTCCTGGGAGTTTCACTGACAGACACTTTAATGTCTTTACTGTACCTGGAAGATGATGAGTGCCATGACAGGTGACCCTGTGCAGCCCAGAAACCCCTGGGGACAGCGTTGTTTCACCTGTCACCAGCCCTGCAGTGTCCTCCCTTTCCTCCACCTCTTGCTTCCCTAGGGTTGTTCTCAGGGCACGGCTGGGTGTCCTTGGAACAGCACAGGGCAGCTCTGTTTGAGAGAAACCTGCAGGGAAGTGCCGCCAGAAACAAGGAGGAGGGACGCAACCGAAACTGACCCTGAGCCTGTCCCTATGAGTCTGAGCCTTTCATGTGACCTTGAAGTCAGGACACTAAATGTGGCCCCAAAGTTCGGGCCCCTGTTGGACAGAGGCCTTAGGGGAACAGGGATCAAGGATTGCCTTGTCCTTCCAGAATCACATGCCCCTTCATAGTTTATTATCTGTTTCCAGGACCTGAAGCAGATTAAAGAGGAGGACAGGTAGGGTAGGGCATACTTGCACCAGGCAAGGACTGGGGTGCCTGTCCCTGGACAGATTCCAGTGTTCACAGCTCCCACAGCCCTAACTTCTAGCCTGGCTGCTGCTGGACACTTGGGCAGCTGCCTGGCAGACCATGGGAGGGACACTGCAAGTGTGGCTGGTGGGAGGCCAATCACTGCTCTGTCCCTCAGCTGCGTCGTGTCCTCCCAGCTGGAGCCAGGTTCCAGGCTGCTAGCTCAAATGTCCACAACATCAAGTTTGGGTTCTGGTGATCAGTGTGCAGAGTGAGGTACTGCGCTAGTTCATGTGAGCTGGTACCGAACTGAACTCTTAGTCTCATGCATTGCAGGCAGGTGGTCTGCTGGAAGTCCCATTTCTGTGACCATGAATTCCTTTAGAGAGAGTTCCCTAATCTCATCAATCCTCTCTGTCGGATCTCTGCCTGCTGTGGTTGCTGTTCCATTTGTAACATTTGGATCCCAGTGAAGGTTCTCAATAGCCTACGAAGTTAAAATGAGTCTCTTGAATGAAATTAGGCAAGAAAGATAGTAAGGGCTTACAGACTAGAAAAGTTATTCAACTTTCAGTTGTTTCAGAGGACACAATATTATACCTAGGAACCTGAAACAATAATCTTGTACAGTAAAGTGGCAAGCTGAAAAATTCATGTGCAGAAACTATGGTCCTATTTTCAAATAATAAAACAGAAGAGAGAGAAAATTTTTAAACAACCCCATTCAACAACTGTTCCTCAAAAAAACAAGTATCGCAGAATTAACCTAACAAAAGAATGGATCTCTCATATAAAGAAATGAACAAATCACTACAAAAATAATTTTCAAAAGACAGGAGAAAATGGAAATATATCCTCTGTTCATGGATGATAAGAATTAATAATGTCAAATGACAACCTATCCCAAAGCATCATGCATATTCAATGCAGTCCTTATTTTTTAAAAAAAATCCTTTGACATTCATGAAAGATATAGATCAAGCAGTGTAGAAATTGATATTGTGTAATAACACCCTCTCCACACAATAGCCAGAACAATCTTAGGGACAAAATAAAATAAGAGACTTCTCTCTCTCTCTCTCTCTCTCTCTCTCTCTCTCTCTCTCTCTCTCTCTCTCTCCCCCCCAATGTCCAACTGTAATATAAAGTTATAGTATTAAAACCCTGTAGTACTTGGATTAAGGACAGACTCTGACCTTGGACTAGAATCCAGAGTCCAGAGACAGATCCTAGGTATATGAACAATTTGTTTTTGTAAAAGATCAAAAGTATGAAGTTGTCACAGAAAACCTCTTCAATAACTGTTGTTGGGGAAGCTGGTTGGTCTCATGCTAAAGACGAACTCAGGCCACTCTAACACTGGATAAAAGTTAAATTAAAATTGAAGATCTTGATATCATACAAGAGTCCATCAATTATATTGATGAAAACATAGTCTGAACTCTTCTTAACATTTGATCTAGAGATCTCGTCAATGATTCAATACCTTTGACCAAGTAAATGGAACCAAAAAGAAATAAATGCATCAGACTAAGAAGTTTCTACACAGTGAAGAAGTGACCAGAATATAAAGATACTGCACAGACTGGGAGAAAACATTTGTCCCCCACTCATGTTACAAATGGTTACGATGTATCACGCCTGGGGCCTGGCGCGCTGTGCCCAAAAGGCTCTAGGTGGACTCCGCGTCACCGCCGCTTGCGGAACCCGGTGCGGCGCGGGCCCGGCCGCCTCCCCAGCGCCCGACCTGGCTTCTCCCTGGCGATGGAGCATAGGCGGCCGCGGGCAACTCCAGGCGCGCTGCAGCCCCAGCCTTGCGAGCCGAGGCACAGCACAGGCCTGGAGGCGCGCACTGATTGGCGCCCAACACAGGACCCTCAGGCATCCTACCAGAATTCCACTCTCTTATCACTTCAGCTTAAGAGCCTGGAAAACCTTCCCCGAAAGACAGTTACTGCTTGGGATGTCCCCCTTGTTTCCTGAGCCAGGCAGACACATAGCACCAGGGACAGCAGGAATCATCATCCGGCGTTTTCCTCTTGGAGGGTTTAAGGATCCCTCCAAAGCCTGGCGGTAATGAAAATGATCACTACGCCCATTAGTGGAGGACTTCAGTCACTGAAGAGCATGCCAACATTCAAATGAAGAATTAATCTCCAGAGGAAGTAGGGTTGGGAGTGTAGCTCACACCTCATTCCTAGGGAAGCCCTGGGTTTGATACCTGTCACACACAAAAAGTAGATGAATGTACATTTTAAATCTTACCTTTTGTGCCAGGGAGAAGGATGGTTAATAGAAGTGTTTTGTGTGGGGGAAACCTGAGTTTGATCCCTGGGACCACTCAGTTCCCCCAGTACTCGTGGGTTTGATTCCGATCACCGGGAGCCCCCTGAGTACTGCTGGTGTGACCCAAAATACAAGCAAAATGATGGGTAAGAGATAGATTGATCCTTGAGTTCATGTGTATTCAAAAAGCCAGGATGAAAAATCTCTCGACTGGGAAGAATAAATGTACTCTTGGGTAGTGCATTTCAGACTTTAGTTCCCAGTCATATCACTTTGGAGATGTTACTAAAATGCAGGTCCTATTCTGTGAATTTGAGGTTCAGATAAATGTTTTGGCTTTCGAGTAAATTTTCAGATGATGTTAGGTTGCTGGCTGCTTTAAGCACAGTGTGCTGAAGGAGGGTGCCTATTGGCCAAAGTGCTAAAAACGCAGGGACGCTTGCCTAGTGCCTCTGTTAAGAGTACAAATAAGTTAAGCAAAGGAGAAGCATCAAATAAAACACAGTTGTGCACATTTAGATGGAATCAAACATGGACTACCCAGACATTCACTGAATACAAAGAAAGATAATTTTGAAGTTTCCTATGAAGCATCAGAAAAAAAAGCGAATCACTGTATCTTGTATGTTTCACTGGAGAGGAAAAGTGCAGATTTTCTATTAAGAGGAAACCAAAGGCTCTCAGTTGCTTAATTGTATGGTGCCAGTTTGCACAAATCTCTATCTCTCTACCGTCCTTTAAAAGTGTCTAATGATATGGGTCCTGGAAAATAATATGTCTTTTTCCAAAGCATACTCTTAATTTTTTTTTTATTAGTGAAGCACCATGAGGTACAGTTGTAGATTTACAAATCTTTGTGCTTGAGTTTCGGTCATACAATGATCAAATACCCATCCCTCCACCAGTGCCCATTTCCCCCCACCCTCCCTCCCACCCTGCCTCTGTGGCAGGGCATTCCCCTTTGATCTCTCTCTCCTTTTGGGTGTTGTGGTCTGCAAAAGAGGCATTGAGTGGCAATCATGTTCAGTCCATAGTCTACTTTCAACATGCATTTCCCCTCCTGGGAGGATCCTCCAAACACCTTTTATTTGGTTCCCTTCTCTATCTGAACTGCCCTTTCCCCTAGAATATCCGGCTGGCCTCTAAGCTATTGAGTAATCCTCCTGGTGTTGATCTCAGCTATTCTTAGGTATTGATCTCATATTTTGTTGCTTTATATCCCCCAGATGAATGCAATTTTTCTATGTCTATCCCTCTCTTTCTGACTCATTTCGCTTAGCATGATACTTTCCATATTGTACCACTTGTATTTAAATTTCATGACTTCATCTTTTCTAAGAGCTACATAGTACTCCATTGTGTAGATGTACCAAAGTTTCTTTAACCAGTCATCTGTTCTTGGGCACTCAGGTTTCTTCCAGTTTCTGGCTATTGTAAAGAGTGCTGCAATGAACAAACAAGTGCAGATGTCACTTCAACTACACATTTTTGCCTCTCTGGGGTATATTCCCAGGAGTGGTATCGCTGGGTCAAATGGGAGCTCAATTTCTAATTTTTTGAGAAACGTCCATACTGTTTTCCAAAAGGGCTGAACTAGTTGGCATTCCCACCAACAGTGAAGGAGTGTCCCTTTCTCGCCACATCCGCGCCAGCATCGGTTGCTTTTGTTCTTTTGAATGTGAGCCAGTCTCTGAGGTGTGAGATGGTATCTCATTGTGGTTTTGATCTGCATCTCCCTGATGATTAATGATGTAGAGCATTTTCTCATGTGCTTTTTTGCCATTCGGATTTCTTCTTTGAGAAAGTTTCTGTTCATTTCTTTGCCCCATTTTTTGATGGGGTTGAATGTTTTCTTCCTGTGGAGTTCCACCAGTATTTTGTATATCCTTGTTATCAACCCCTTGTCAGATGTGTATTCGGTGAATATCCTTTCCCATTCTGTAGACTGTCTTTGTATTTTGGTCACTGTTTCTTTGGAGGTGCTTTTAAGAAGTACCTTAGTTTAAGATAGTCCCATTTATCTATCTCTGTTTTCACTTGCTCGGCCAGTGGCGTGGCATCTTTGAAAGTACCATTAGCCTCAATGTCATGTAGGGTTTTGCCAACTTTGTCTTCAATGTACCTTATGGTGTCTGGTCTGATGTTGAGGTCTTTAATCCATTTTGATCTTATTTTTGTACATGGTGTTAGGCAGAGTTCTGAGCCCACTTTTTTGCATGTAGCCGTCCAGTGATGCCAGCACAATTTGGTAAAGAGGCTTTCCTTACTCCACTTCACATTACTTGCACCTTTATCAAAGATTAGATGATCATATGATTGAGGGGAGATGTCAGTGTATTCAACCCTGTTCCATTGGTCTGCAGTTCTGCTTTTGTTCCAGTACCACGCTGTTTTAATTATTACTGCTTTGTAGTAGAGTTTGAAGTTAGGGAGGTTGATTCCTCCCATTTTCTTTTTCCCAAGAATTGCTTTAGCTATTCGTGGGGGCTTACTGTTCCATATAAATTTCAGGAGTGTTTGCTCCATTTCTTTGAAGAATGTCATGGGTATCCTTATAGGGATTGCATTGAATTTATACGATGCTTTCGGTAGTATTGCCATTTTGACAATGTTAAGTCTCCCGACCCATGAGCAGGGGATATCTTTCCATTTCCTCATGTCCTCTTTTATTTCCTGAAGTAGCGTTTTGTAGTTTTCTTTGTACAGGTCCTTTACTTCCTTAGTTAAGCTGATTCCTAGGTACTTGATTTACTGGTGCACAGTTGTGAACGGGATTGTTTTTTTCATGTTGCTTTCTTCTCTCTCACTGTTTGCGTATAGGAAAGCCAGGGACTTTTGGGTATTGATTTTATAGCCTGCAACTTTACTATACGAGTCTATTGTTTCTAGGAGTTTTTTGGTGGAGGTTATTGGGTTCTCTAAGTGTAGTCACATATCATCTGTGAATAGTGAGAGCTTGATTTCTTCCTTTCCTACCTGAATGCCCTTAATATCTTTTTCTTGCCTAATCGCTATTGCAAGTATTTCCAGTACTATATTGAACAGCAGTGGAGAGAGTGGGCATTCTTGTCTCGTCGCTGATCTTAGAGGGAAGGCTCTCAGTTTTTCCCCATTGAAGATGATGCTTGCTGTAGGCTTGTGGTAGATGGCTTTAACTATGTTGAGGAAAGTCCCCTCTATACCCATTTTGGCTAGGGTTTTCATCATAAAGGGGTGCTGGACCTTGTCAAATGCTTTCTCTGCATCTATTGATATGATCATATGCTTTTTAACTTTTCTTTTGTTGATATGGTGGATTATGTTGATTGATTTCCGAATGTTAAACCATCCTTGCATCCCTGGGATGAATCCTACTTGGTCATGGTGTATGATCTTTTTGATGAGTAGTTGGATTCTATTTGCTAGTCGTTTGTTGAGGATCTTTGCATCTGTGTTCATCAGGGATATCGGCCTGTAATTCTCTTTCTTTGTGGTATCTCTGTCTGCTTTTGGTATCAGTGTGATATTCGCTTCGTAGAAACTATTCGGAAGTGTTTTTGATATTTCAATTTCGTGGAAAAGCTTAAAGAGGATTGGAAGTAAGTCTTCTTTAAAGATTTGGAAGAATTCACTAGTGAATCCATCCGGACCAGGGAGTTTGTGCTTGGGGAGACTTTTTATTACCATTTCAATTTCCTTGATGGTGATAGGTCTGTTCAGGTATTCCAGGTCTTCTTGGTTCAGCCTTGGGAGTCTGTAGGAGTCTAGGAATTTATCCATTTCCTCGAGGTTTTGATGTTCCGTGGCATAAAGCTTCTCAAAGTACTCCCTGAGGATCCTTTGAATTTCTGTAGTTTCTGTTGTAATGACCCCCTTTTCATTTCTGATTCGGTTTATTAGGGTTTTCTCTCTCCCCTTCTTTGTGAGTTTTGCTAGAGGCTTATCGATCTTGTTAATTTTCTCAAAGAACCAGCTCTTGGTTTCATTGATCTTTCAGATTGTTTTTTGGGTTTCCATCTCGTTAATCTCTGCGCTGAGTTTTATTATTTCCTTCCTCCTGTTCGGGTTGTGCTCCTTTTGTTGGTCCTTCTCCAAGCTCTTAAGCTGTGAGGTTAGTTTATTTATGTGGGCTCGCTCCTCCTTTCTGAGGAATGCTTGTAGAGCTATAAACTTTCCTCTTAAGACAGCTTTTGCTGTGTCCCATAAGTTTTGGTAACTTGTGTCCTCATTTTCATTCGTTTCTAGGAATCTTTTGATTTCCTCTTTGATTTCCTTTCTAAGCCACTCGTTGTTCAATAGTGCACTGTTTAATTTTCAGGTGTTTGATTTAGTTTTCTGTTTTTGTGTGTGATTTACTTCTAATTTAAGCGCATTGTGGTCTGAAAAGATTGTTGATACAATCTTTATCTTCTTAATTTTATGGAGGTATGTTTTGTTGCTCAGCATGTGGTCTATCTTGGAGAATGTTCCATGTATGCTTGAGAAGAATGTGTATTCAGCCTTTTGAGGATGAAGTGTCCTGTATATATCTACTAAGTCCCTTTCTTCCATTGTTTCCCTCAGATTAAGTATGTCCTTGCTAAGTTTGAGTCTGGTTGATCTATCCAGAGGTGACAAAGCGGTGTTGAAGTCTCCCACTAGTATTGTGTTGTTATTGATATCTTTTTCCAAATCTATGAGTAGTTGTTTTAAGTACTTTGCTGGTCTCTCATTAGGTGCATATACATTTATTATTGTAAGTTCTTCCTGTTGTACAGATCCTTTGATCACTAAGAAATGGCCTTCACTGTCTCTTATGACCTTCTTCACTCTGAAATCGATGTGGTCTGATATTAAGGTGACTACCCCAGCTTTTTTATGGGAGCTGTTTGCCTGTAGGATTGTTTTCCAGCCTTTGACTCTGAGTCTGTGTTTGCTTTGACTGTTAAGGTGTGTTTCTTGCAGGCAGCAGAATGTTGGGTTCAATTTTCTAATCCATCCTGCCACGCTGTGTCTTTTAATTGGTGCGTTTAGCCCATTGACATTGAGAGAGATTATTGTTATGGGATTTTGTCCCATTGTTCTGTTGAAATTAGGTGTATTTGAGGGGCCTGTCCTGTCTTAAAGTAGCCCATTTAGTTGTACTTGTAACCATGGTCTTGAGTCTATGAAGTTCCTGAGCTGTTGTTTGTCTGTGAAACTGTGTGTTGTTCCTTCTATTATGAATGAGAGTCTCGCTGGGTAAAGTATTTTTGGAGAGGCATTTATTTCATTGAGTTTTTACACTATGTCCCACCACTGTTTTCGGGCCCTGAGGGTTTCATCAGAAAAATCAGCTGTGAATTTTAAGGATGCTCTTTTGTAAGAGATTTCTTTCTTCGATCTTCCTACTTTCAGAATTTTGTCTCTGTCTAAAGTTTTGGTCATTTTGATCAGGATGTGTCTTGGGGTATTTTTGTTCGGATTTCTTCTAGCTGGTACCCTTCAGGCCTCCTGAATGTGGTCACAAGTTTTCTTCAGCTCTGGAAATGTTGTAGCAATGATGTCTTTGACAGTTTCTTCTTCATCAGGGTTTTCTTCCTGTCCCTCTGGGACTCCAATAATTCTTATGTTACCCCTCTTGGCTTCATCACGATCTTCTCTTGACATCTGTTCCCGAACTGTGAGTCTCTTTTCCATTTTCTGCTCTTTTCTGGCGAGTCTCTGAACTTCATCTTCAAGCTCACTGATTCTGTTCTCAGCAGCTGTTACTCTGCTTCTGAGGCCTTCCACTGAGGTTTTCAATTCGCCTACCAGGGTTTTCAGGTCCGACATTTCCCATTGCATTTTTCTCATTTCTACCTTCAAATCCTCTTTTCTTTTATTGGCATTGCTTTCCATTGTTTCTTTTAGTTCCCTAAGCATCCTAAGTAGCTCCCTTCTGAATTCCTTGTCAGAGAGGTTGTCTAATACTACAATACTGTTGGTGTCTTCTGGGCTCGCCTCTTCAATAAGAAAGTTTGGTGGGCTTTTGCGTTGCTTTACCATTGTGACCAGTGTGCTTTAGTCCTTCACCTTCACTGTTACTATTCTGGTTGAGTGAGGAGAGAGTTCCCGGATCCCTTCAGCTTTGTTGCTGTGGGATCTGATGTTGCCTCAGTTCCCGTCCCACGCAGGACAAGGGAGAAAACCGGCAATTCTAGGGGATCAAGCTAGCTGCGCATTCCCTGGGGGAGTCTCAAGCCTTGGGGCATGCTGTACCTGGTTGAATGAGGAGAGACTGCCAGGAGTCGTTCAGTTTTGTTGCCAAACAATGGGCCTCCATTCCGTCCAGCAGAGATTATACTATTCCCTCTTATAGTGGGAAGGGATTATGGATAAGTTTTTGTCCATGGTAGGCACCCTTCTACGTTTCTGAGTTTGACGTTCTTCTCAGTCAGGCGTTATTCTTTATTTTATAACAGACATTGAGTGAAACTTTTGGAGGAGGTGCTATTTGGAATTGAACTTACACAGCTGTTTTCAAACAGGTCTTTGTTGGAACTTGAATAGGCGAGTGGGTTGTTGTTGGATTGCAGTAGAAGAGGTGGGAAATTTTTGGTTGGTATTAGGCAGCAAGTTTTGGGATGGGAGTCCTGAGTGCTTGATGTGAGTGGTATAACTGCGGCCGCATTAGCGGCCGCCGGACAAGGAGAAGGCCACACCCACTTTTAAGAGGCCACGCCCCTTTCCTGGTGGCCATGCCCCGAGCCTGTCCCAGGCAACACCCACCCAGGATCCTGAAATGGAGGAAGGGTGGTCTACAGTCTCCCCACTAGGCTTCAGGCGGGAATCTGAGGCGAGGCTGGGGGGGCAGGAGCACTTCCCGGCTAGACGCCCCCGACCCACCTGGAGGGGAGGAGCCGACGGACTGGTGGTCGGTCCCCCGGAGATGGACGGGCGCT
Source organism: Sorex fumeus (assembly GCF_029834395.1). Lineage (NCBI taxonomy): Eukaryota > Metazoa > Chordata > Mammalia > Eulipotyphla > Soricidae > Sorex > Sorex fumeus. The sequence goes on from NW_026606118.1 coordinate 49,373,468, forward strand.
TTCCCCACTGGGCTTCAGGCGGGAATCTGAGGCACAGCTGGGGGGCAGGAGCACTTCCCGGCTGGACGCCCCCGACCCACCTGAAGGGGAGGAGCCGACGGACTGGTGGTTGGTCCCCCGGAGATGGACGGGCGCTTTCCCCACTGGGCTTCAGGTGGGAATCTGAGGCGCGGCTGGGGGGGCAGGAGCACTTCCCGGCTGGACGCCCCCGACCCACCTGGAGGGGAGGAGCCCACGGACTGGTGGTCGGTCCCCAGGAGATGGACGGGCGCTTTCCCCACTGGGCTTCAGGCGGGAATCTCAGCATACTCTTAATTTTACAATAAACGCTCTTCAAAAAAATTCAAGCAAAAAAAATAAACCAAAAAAGAGGTAATTTATTGTATTGTTGAGACATCGGTTAGAAAACATATGCTTTAGAATTGGGGACACGTTTGGAGAATTACGGGCTTCCAATGCGTATCTATGCATTTTTAGCTTGTGCATTATCAGAAATTTCTACGGATTTATAAGCATTTACAGAATGACTCTAGGCTTTCAACTGTGGGGCATTTTTCTAGATATTTGCTGAGCGCTCCTATAGGAACCCAGCAATCTCAGAGATGATTTTGTGACCTGACCTTGTGAATTGTATCTGTTCTTTTACTAGTGTGTGTGTGTGTGTGTGTGTGTGTGTGTGTGTAAGAAGCAATGCTGCTTGTCTTACACTATACAATGTGCAGAAGATAAAGAACACTGCTCATAGCTGAGTGGGATCAAGTGTTTCGAAGTCTTGCAGCCTGGTGAGCATGGTCCATGCTCATGAGCATGGTAGGTTAGTAACTGATTTCCTTTGAGTTGTTGCAGCTGCCCACCGGCTGCTGTTGCCATCTTTGAATTTCTTAATGTTTTACTTGAGGAGTCAGTGACGTGTTTCTTTATTCCTACATGCCAACTTCTCCTTTCGATTTTAAGAAGACTTCAAGAATACAGCCTCTGTTTACAAAACTGTTTAAAACAAACTTGTGTTGGTTTAGTGCTTGAATTGGGGTGCGTATGTTAGTTGATTTTCATCCTCAACTTTTCAGATCTTTGAAGCAAACTAAGGACTAGTTTGAAAAAGTGTTCGTTGTTTGAACATAAACTAAGCCTACATCACTCTTCTGATCATTATGAATAGAAATGGTAAAGCATAAAAAAAGATGTATACATATCTATGTATACATAAAAATACAACATCTCATTACACATATAAGTATACACATCTATATCATCCTCACTGGTAGAACTTTACAAGAAGAAAACTAATCAACCACTTCAAAAATGGGGTGCAATAATTTACAGATAATTGTTCAATGACATACAGATGTCCAAGAGGAATAGAGGTATATAAAAAATATACTGTATCACTTACCATTAGGGAAATGCTAATCAAGCCAGCAATACAACATCTCATACTAGAAGACCAATACATACCCTATTGCAAGAGTAGTTTGCTTAATCACACTCACCAGGACAGTCTTGTGGCTGACCAGACCCAGGCAAAGCACCTGAAGCTATTGGTGCCTATCAAGGCTCTCAAGAGCATTTGTAGGGTAATCTTGCGAACTCACCATTCTTTCACAGTCTATCATGCATCCGCAAGGCAGGACAGGTTACAACACTGCTCTAATCATACAACAGGCAGCACAGCTCACAGCAAAGGAAGGGAGTCTCCTGAAACCAGAGGTTTTGTGGTTTGTACAAACTGCAAGTTAAGATCTTTCTCAAAGGGAAAGTTGTTCACCAATACCAGCAAAATCATAAGTCCAAGGAATACATGTCATAAAATTTACAAAACACATGCTAGAAAATTACATGATAATAAATCACACAGCATAATCACAAAGAACAAAAATGACAAGTGTTGAGGCTGGAGCGATAGTACAGTGGGTAGGGCATTTGCTTTGCACACGGATGACCCGGGTTCGATTCTCCAGCATCCAATATGAGTGTCCTGAGTACGCCAGGAGTAATTCCTGAGTGTAAAACCGGCAGTAACCCCTGTGCATCGCTGGGTGTGACACCCAAAAGCAAAAAAAAAATGACAAGTGTTGATATGGATGTTGTGAAAAAAAGACCATCATTCATTGCTGGAGGGGATGTCAACCTGTGTTTTCCTATTGGAAAAACAATATAGACACCTCAAAAAAAAAAAAAACAGGAATTGAGCTATTCTTGCTGAGAATCTGACCCAGTAAGTCCACTTCTTGGCATGACCCCAGAGCTCCAAAATCTACACAGGAAAGACATATTGCACTCTTATAGTCATTGTAGCACTATGCACAATAGCCCAAATCAGGAAAGAACCCAAGTATCCAAGAACAGAGGACCACATAAAGAAACTGGTACAAATACACAATGAAAAACTATGCAGCTATCAGAGAATACAAAACTATGTAGTGTTCTACCTGGCTGTATTTGGAGAGTATCCTAAAGAGAAGAGAAAATAATAAATGCCTAGGGAAACAGGAACAGTGAACTGTTCCACAGTAAGAAGTAGGGAGGATGGGGGGACTAGGATAGGGATAGACACCGGGATCATGGTGGGAGAAGAAGATACTCTGGCGCAGTGTATGGTGCTGGAATGTTTCATGCTTGAATCCCTACCATGAACAATGTTATAAATGATCTCGCTCAAATATTTTTTAAAAGCCCAAGAAAAAACACAAACCACAGTTGTTTTGGGTGTTTTATTTTTATTTTTTGTTTAATATCTGTCATAAGAAATTAATCTTGCAACTTTAAGTACTTATTACAAATATAAGATGCATACTCTAATAGGGAAAAGCCTAAGGGAATTAGTTAGGGATGAACCCTTGGAAATCATACCCCCTCTATTAGTTGTTACTGACAACGTGTGACTCTCATTGAGCGTGAAGTTCAAGGAGAGGCCACAGAAAGGCCATATTATATTCAGGTGGGAAAAGCTTCAAAGTTTTTATTATTGATATATAATTTGGGCAGGGCTTTTTGTGTCAAAACCCGCAGGGCTCAGGGGTTACTCCCAAGTCTGCACTTGGGACTTACTCTTGGCGGTTCTTAGGGGACCATATGGAAGGCCAAGGATCGAACCCAGGTAGGCCAAGTCAAAGGCAAATGTCCCACACGCTATACTACTGCTCCAATTCTTATTGATATATAATTTTCACAAGACAAAGTACGTGGATTCAAGCACTCCATTACGGTGTGACATTCCACGCCCTCTCTTCTGAAACCAAGAGAACATTCCCATCCTCCCATGGAGTCTTTTTCTGCATCCTTCAAACTAGTAAGATTCCCTGTTGTTTATGAATCACCTTGGAGAATATCTGCCATTTCTAGAAGGTCAACATAGCCTGTGCTCTTGTTGATGGCTTTTCTACACATGTTTTTGTGGTTCTGAAGTCAGTGGGTTCCCTTTGGTGGTTTTGTAAGTCAGGGAGGAGAGAGATGGTCACCTTCTCCCAATCCACATCTGCCACTCCAGGACCAGTTGGGAAGATTAAGTCTTTAAAGGAATGTGATGAGCCCCTGTGTGTAGCTGACCTCGAGTCCTGCCAGCCCCACGAGGCCCCACCAGCCCCATCAAGCAACACTTGAAATCTGCATGGTCTTCTCTGCATAGGAGTTGTTTCCCACATCTGATCTTTGGGGAAAACCCAAAAGACTTAAGCTGGAGTGAGGAATTGCTCTTTTCAGGAAAGGAAAGTCAGTCCTAAGCCTTACCCATGATTTCCAGGTACTTTGTTCTGTCTCACAGAAAAAATTTTCAGGAAGAGACAAGAAGTCAAGTAATACAGATTTTATTTGGAGGGTTTTAGGAAGGGGAAGGAGTGAGAGAAAATGTGTGTGAGAGAGTAACATGTTCAAGAGAGAACGTGGACTTCCCCATCCATGGAAAGAGCCCTAGTGCACATCTCAAAGGGGAGATGTGAGTGACACATGTGCTCAGGGACCACCTGTGTTTGGCCTTGTGGCACAAGCAGCACATAGACTTGGGCAGCATCTGTGTATGCTTCCTTTGTCCAAGATGCTTTTATAGGGTGTCTTCAATCTGCCCCACGTGGGACTTTCTATCTAGGTAAGAGCCCAGTGCTAGGGTTGTTGCTAAGGGATAGAGTTGGGATGGTTTTCTTTGAAACTCCTTTCCTTAATCTTTGTTCCTGCTCGATCTTCTCTGGGAGAATGTGTCCAGTCCTCTGAGCTAGCTTCAGGTAAAGGTCTTATCAGGTCTTGCTGCCTGTATCCTCAAGGTCAATCCAGACAGCATTAGGCCTAGGTGGTTTTACTACTTCCTAAGAATTCCTTTGCCATGGTGACTCTTTCCTATCTACCTGCCTGCCTACATCAGTTCCTCTAATTTTCCACTCAGAAAATGTTGAAATTTTTTTCATAGTAATTTTTGTCTGAATGCACAGCTTACAGTTTGATGAAGCTGTTCACAGAATACTTACATGTATTTATATGCTCATATACTCCTATGAGATTATGATTAGGCGGAGACTACTTGACAGAAGTTGGCTATTTTAGAAACATTGCTATTACCCTTATATTATATTTCCCTGACATAACAAAAGGACAGTGGTGGAAGGTCTTGGGTGTTTTGGAGGTGGTAGCGCATAGTGCCTTTGTTTATAAACACTATACACTTAAACACCATTATAACCGTATTACTTAAACTGAATAAAACTTAAAATAAATAGAATAAAATAAAATTACATATCCACCTGCAAAAAATACTTTTTTCAGTGAAGCAAGTAGTTTTTCTCTTTGTCTTGTTCTGCTTTGTTTTTGAGCCACAACAGCTGGTGCTTAGGGTTTCCATCTGACTCCACACTCGGGGATACTTGCTGACTGATTTGGGGCCCATCAGGGGGAAGCTTGGGAATCAAACCTATGTTGGCCACATGCACCCTACCTGCTCTGCTATCACCTGACCCCCAAAGAAAGAGAGTTTTGATTGAACAAAACTTACTTAGAACGATGTAAGGAGAGAGAAAGAGGAAGTACGTGTTCAGGAGAGATCACAGTCTTCTCCAGAGAGGGAAGAAGTGCGAGCAAAGAGACACAGAGAGAAGAAAGTAGGATACACATTTACGGCAGAACGGAGACTTGGAGAACAATTAAGCAAGCAAAGAAAGAGGCATAGAGTCAGCAATAAAGATTTGTATTCAGGGAGAACACAGACCAGAGAACACAGGCCCTCAAAGTTTTTAATTAAAAAAAATAAAGAGAAAATCTAGACATAATTTTTCCAGACATTGAAGCCAGAGGCATCTTTCAGGGTGAAATACCAGTGTTTATTAATTTGGATCTTACCCATATTTTGGGAGTGTGTTGATCTTGGCATATCAGTAATGAAAATATGTATTATTCTTCAGGATATATCAGACAAAAGTCCTCTATTTTACTCAACTGGTTCACCTATATGCTTAAATTAACCCACTCTGGGTTGGAATGAAAGGTCCGGATCTTGGAGATGTTTTCCTTGGAATGTCATAAGAGCTCTATCATGCTCACACTGAACAGTGGAAGAATTCGAGATACAATTCAGAGAAGTGAGGGGGAGTCAGTCATGTAAACCTGGCCCTTTCCTTTTGTGCACTCCTTGGGCAGGAAGTCCCAAGTGAGGGAGGAGACTCATTCTCATGAAAGTTCTCTGCCTTATGGGCCAGTGGAGAAGGAGTGGCCAGCCGGGCAGCAGGCTGCCAGCAGGAGCTTTCTCCTCTTGCGTTTCTCCTCTCACTTCCTCTTCTTACGACTTGTGGCGGCCTGAGCTTGTACCTTTGTAGTAAAATGTCAGCACTAATGAAGATGGAGTCCTAAAGGAACAATTCTAGACACCCATATATTTCTATGCTCCTATGGATCTAGCAATGAAGACACGAACCATAAAACACCAAAAGAATAAAAACTGATGGCATCGGGAGAGAGTGATGAATTCTAATTCAGTGTGAGAAATTTTAATAAACCTTTCTCAGAAGTTGAGAGAATGTTTTAATAATACGTCCTATAAATTAAAATGGTAAACCAAAAATCAACCTAAGGAAATCTTTACTACACTGAAACAGAAGGGGATGTTAAATATCTATGAAAATTCAAAGACATCTGGGATCCTACGAAATAATTAGATAAGGGTTAAAAAGATAGCTTAGAGGGGCAGGCACGTACCTTGCATGTGGCCAATCCTTGTTTGATCCTCAAAATCATAGATGTTCCTCAAGCACTGCCTGAAATAATCCCTGGTCGCAGAGCCAGTAACAATCCCTGGGCTCAGTCAAGGTGTCACCCCAATACCAAATAAAATCATTTTATTTGGGTTTGGGACCATTCTTTTATTGGGATCATGTGTGTTCACAGATTTTAAAATGCATTTATAAATGGCTACAAGGATTATATTATCCAAGCCAAGGCAGATCTTCTGTTAATGTGGCGAAATAGAAAGGAGAAATTTTAGAGCAATCCTGATGTGAATCATTGGAAAGACATCTGGATGGATCCTCAGGGTAATAAACTGAACTTGATAAAAGTTAATGTGAATTTTCATAAACCTTTGTAAGCCATCAAAAATCAAAAGTGAACAATATCTATGGAGACGGATTCTGGTGTTTCAACTTTCCCCCCACTGCACACACATTTTAGGACATGCATCTCTCTGAGGAGGAAAAGCTCAATTCCAGTTAGGGTGCAGGACTATCTCTAAATGTGCATAACGCTTACAGGTTCCTGCTACTGATTCTCAACGAGTAGATTCTCCTAAAGAAACTCTGAGTTGCAGATCAAAACCCAGCATCAAGGGGCTGGAGCGATAGCACATTGGGGAGGGCGTTTGCCTTCCACAGGGCCCACATGGGTTAGATTCCCAGCATCCCATATGGTTCATTGAGCACCACCAGGAATAATTCTTGAGTGCACAGCCAGGATTAACCCCTGTGTATCCCCAGGTTTGACCCAAAAAGAAAAAGAAAAAAAAAACAAAAAACCCTACAGCATCAAGAATTTTGTGTGTGTGTATTGGGGGGGGGGGGGGGGCTGGAGCAATAGTACAGCGGGAAGTGCATTTGCCTTGCATTCGTGGACCCGGGTTTGATTCCCAGCTTCCCATAGGGACCCAGAAAGAGGTTATAGGTGGTGCAGAAGTTAAGGGGAAATCAGAGGGATAGTGTTCTTGACCTGAACTAACAAATCACAAAGTTATTCATGATTGGGTTTCCGATTTACTATGATCAAGCAGTAAGCCCTTCACAGTGACTCCTTCCCTCCAACAATGCCCCCAGTTTCCCACCCATCCCCACCCCTCCAACGCTATGGCAGGCACTTTTCTCTTGTTCTTTTTTCATTCGACTGGACTTTCAAAATATCTTTAAGATTTTTATAATTTTCTCCATCTCTTTTGTTTTCAGAAAAATTATGCTCTTAAATTTCCTTATCTATTTTTTTCTGCTTAAATAGGACTACTTTTCATTCCCTTTTCTAGACCTTGAAGAGGAAACTTAGATTACTGATCTTAGAATGCTATATTTTTAAATAATATGAACATTTAATACTTTGAGTTTCTCTCTCCAATTTTATTTTGAAACATTTCTAAAGAATATATGACTTTTTAAATAAAATTTCTCTTTGACCCATGGAATAAAAATATTTTGCTTGATTTTAAGAATACAGAATTCTATTTTTCTGTGTAGTTATCAATGCACAGTTTCACTCTCTAATAATCAATGTGTGTGTATATACATATATTTATCAATGATACAGGGCTGGAGTGATAGACTTGTAGGGCGTTTGCCTTGCACACAGTCAGACGGGCCAAGCCGGGTTTGATTCTTCCGCCCCTCTTGGAGAGCCTGGCAAGCTAGCAAGAATATCTCGCCTGCATGGCAAAGCCTGGCAAGCTACCCGTGACGTATTCAATATGCCTAACACAGTAACAAGTCTCAAAATGAAGACGTTGCTGGACCCCTCGAGGAAATTCATGAACAACCGGAGAACAGTGCTACATATAAATGAAATTCTCCAATATAATAAAAACAGGAACAGGAAGTGCACTCAAGTTCTCGAACAAATGCATAGCATCCACAGCACCTGTGCTCTGTGTTTGGTCCTCAGCATCACAGGATGTAGCACAGGTGAATCCCAACGTCAGGCCTGACCACTGAGCTCGCCGACCCGCAGGGGTCTTAAGGGAACCCAGGTAACTTAATAAAGGTACCCCTTCTAAGTGTCTCAAGAATGACCCTTATGAAAAAAAAATGATTTTAAAAAAGTAAATGTAACTCGGCCATCTTTACAGCACACTGCCGTACAGAGCCACATGGAGGGCTGGCTCCACAGCTCCCGGAGGAGAAACCAAGTTCCAAAAAGAGCCGAGATCACCGAGAAGTCCCAGATGGGGTAGGTGCCACATCCCTCCTCCCCCGGTGACCAGAAGCCTCCACAAGCATAGCTCGAGTATGCGGGAACTAGGACTTTTCCTCCAAACTGACATCTCTGTATATACAAAGTGATCAATGGTTAGTAAATCACCCAACGTTTCTCCCTGAAAATCAGAGTTAAGTTTGGAGCACGGCCACAGCCCCAGAAGCACAAGGACTTAATGCAAAACCCAGCAGCTTGGAGCAGAAAAGTGAACGGACTATGCGTTAATCCAGGCCATCATGTCTGCCCGGAGGGGAAAGGGTGTTGCCCCATTCGCCCTTTCCTCTCTGGAAAGAAGATGGCGGCCACATGGGTGCCTTGTGGAGAGCAGGAGTGAGCCGGGGGTGTGGGAGCGACTAAAACCTCATGGGAAGGGGGGCGTTCCAGTCCGTCCTTCACGCCCTACCGAGGCCACCAGTTGCCCCCCACGAGCGGCTCTCCAGCACGGCCACGACTCCAGAGGACAGAAACCAATCTCTTAATTATCTGACTCTCAGTAGAAATACTTCCAGGGTTAATTAGCAAAATAGCAGAAATCCAAAACCAACATTTAGTTCTTGAACCCAGCTGTAGAAAGCGAATCACCCCACAATGCTTTCTCAGCATGTCTGATGTGGGGGGAGGGGTAAACTCTAAATAATAGGGGTGTATCTTTTATCGAAACAATGAATCTAATCAAAGCAGATAGAGTGTCAACTAGAATTCATCTGCCTCGCAGGCATTGGGAGGGGTGGGGGTGGGGTTTTATTGGGGTTCTTCGTGGTAAAAAATAAGTATTGGTAAAGGGAAAGGTGTTTGATATTTGCATGACTGAGACCTAAACCTGAAAGCTTTGTAACTTTTCCCACAGTGATTCAATAAATAAATAAATTAATTAAAAAAAAAGTAAATGTGAAACAGAAAAAACAAATCAACAAATCACACATAAATGATCCGGAAAAGGACAGACCTAGCAGGTAGAAAACGCTGCAGAAACGACCAAGCTGGAAGGGCACGAAGGAAGACTGTCCAGGCTGAGCTGTGGCCACCGTGCTAGGGGCGGGTGGGTTGGCTGGGAAGTGCCCAAGCCCTTAGCCCTTCTCCAGGAACTGCCCTTTCCAGGAGAGACGGAGGCAGCTGATGGGAGTCTGCCAGGAACATGGACATCATCGCATGTTTGTGGTCTCATGTGAACGCACTGTGGTGGCACCTTGGGGAACTCTGTTGGTGACCCACAGGTCACAGAACAAGGTTTGGGAATGGGGAGGTGGCACACACCTGGCCCAGTCTCCATCCCCAGAAACGCTCAGGTCCGAAGCCAAGCCACAGTGTGTAGCCCTGGGGACCCCTGAACCCCGCCAGGCCGGGCCTGCTGCTTCCTAGTTCTGCAGACCCCAGCAGCAGAATGCGGCCTCTCTGCATCCATCAAGTATCACCAGGAGACACCACCAAGTCTCGTGAGCACGACCCGACTCCCCGAATCCCCTCTAGGGCTCCTGAAAAAGCCACAGACACAAGACGTGTCAGTGGAGCAGTCACTGCTAGCCACCACAGAGATCTCAGTCCTACACCAGCCCCCCACAGCCAGGAGCACCAGGAAGGAGCCTCATTCCTCACGGCTTCTCTACTGCTCTTCTGTGACCACAACTGATATTACACAACAGGTCAGGAGAACTATTTCAAGAACCCAGATGCCTTTTGACCAGGAGGCAAGGAAGACTGTCTGGGGAGGGGGCTGGAGCAATAGCACAGCAGGTAGGCCAGCTGCCTTGCAAGCCCAGCCTCAGTTCCTGCCACCACCATTGGTCTCCCAAGGTGTAGCCCGAAAGAATATTTTGGGAATTGAGAGGCAAACCAAGACTTGACTTGTGAGGCAATTCCTGGTGAAAAGATTGCAAGGTTATTTGTGTATGTGTTTGGGGGGAGAGGGTGTATGTGTCTGTGTTTGTGTGGTTTTAAGGTGTGTGTACCTGTGGTGTGTGTTGCTGTTAGATATGCACAAACCTGCCATGTATGTCTTGGCTCTGAAGTGTACATGTATCTGTGTGTGTGTGTGTGTGTGTGTGTGTGTGTGTGTGTGGCCATGCATTGTACACATACCTGGTGAGTGTTTGTGTTTGGTGGTTGAGATAAGCACAGAGCTGGTCTCTGTTTGTGTGTGTGGCTGTGGGATGTTCACAAACCTGTGTACCAGTTAGAGAGGGGCGGAGACAGTCTTTGTGAGGATGTCAGGCTGGCAGGCTATGGGGGTTCATTGTAGTGCCCCCAATGGGGGGCTATTCAGGACAGCTCAGGAGCTGGTCTCGGGGGAACTAAGCACAGGTCTGAGCATCCCCTCGTGCACAGCATGGATCTGGGAGCAGGACACAAGGCAGCTCTGAGCTTGGCCCCGCTCCTCTCCCTCTGTCCCTAAGGGGCTCGGTTCTGGCCTTGGGCTGCCTGTCATGTCTCTCGAGGGAAGGGCCATCTCAACACCCGCGTGGGAGAGGCAAGGCTCTTGCTTCCTGAACAGAAGCCCCAGACCTAGCTGGGTCCCAGAAGCTCCCTTTTGCCTCCAGTGCTGGGGCAGGAGGTGGACAATTTCCTGAAGGCAGGTGGAGTGGCAGGTGGGCTGTGTGTGTGTGTGTGTGTGTGTGTGTGTGTGTGTGTACCTGTCAGCTGTGTGTGGAATACACAAAGGTTAGATGAGGCTGAGGAGGCTGATAGAGGAGCTTTGGGGTCTTTGCCTTTGCCTGTGTCCTGAGCCTTAGTTCCCTCTTCAGCACATGAAGCTGAATCCTTGGAGGATGAAAAGCAACCTCAGGTCTGCCTGTTTTGACAGGCCCGGGTTTGGCCCATCTCTGGCCTAGCTCAGGGTTTGCAATTGGCTCTGCATTCGAGATCACTCTAGTTGGCTCAGAGAACTAGCGTGTGGGACGTGGGGGCTGGGGACAAAACCCTGTCAATAGGGACCTTTATCTCCGGTCCCAGGCTACGGTTTCTGTTCTCTCCCCTGAGCAGTGTCTACCAGTCCCTGAATACCGTCCACTCCCCAGCTAAGCAGCTCACAGGTGCACACACTCTAACCTAAGTCGGCCCCTTGCTCATCACTCTCACTTCCTCACCAGTAACAATGACTGACTTTCCTGGTCGGGACAGCTTCCTTTCTCTTCTTTCTTCTGTGCCCAGTGACGGGACTGGTTTCATTATTTAAATGGTAATGTTGGTTCACTAATGTGCCTCCTAGAGGTTCTGGTTTGTGTGTCTGTCTGTGTGTGTATGTGTATGTCTGTGTATGTGTATGCGTGTGTATGTGTGTGTGTAGGCATTTGGTGCTGGGGATCAAATTCAAGGCCTTGAGTGTGTGAGGTAATTGTTTCACCCTTTGACCTGTCTCTCTGGCCTATCTGCCTAGGGACATTTAGGATGCTCTGAACCTCAGACGCCTCAGAGGAGGTGCCAGGGTCAGGGCCTGGGAGTCCCCGTTCCTGAAGCAAGGTGACCCACCACTGGCTAGTCCCATCTCCAGGCCTCAAGGAGGGAGAGACCCTGCTCCCTGGAATGGCTAGTGGCATACCTGTGGGGACACAGGGGTTTCCCTCCCTGCTTCCTCCTACAGCAGTGAGTCAGCACTGGTGCCAGGCACAGTGGGGCACACCTGGGCGAACAGGGGAGCTGATGGTGCTTCACTGCTGTGTGGGTGTCAGAGAAAGAAGCTCAGTTCAAGTCCAGAACGAGGCTGGAATCTCCTCCAGGCAGTGTGGGGACCCCCGCCCAGCTCCCTCATCTATCACCCTGAACTGCATTTCATGTACAGTTGCTATCCGCAGCCAGTGATAGATGAAATAGGCCTTCAGGAAGCCACCTAGGATGGCGGTGGGGGCCCCACTCAAGCTTCTGGGTCTGGGTGAGGGAATCTTGGTGAATCGTGCCTGAGCACTAGGCTTGACAGCAGGTCCGTGTTCTCGTGTCTGGTCTCATAGAAACGCTGTCAAGGCATGTGATTCCGTACGCACGTAAGCCCAGCCTGCCTGTCTGGCCAGCAGAGTAAGCTGGTTTGTGGGTTGGGGACTGAGACTGGAGGGGTCAAGCTGCCTGCAGTCCATCACATTGTGGCAGCAGGGCGGGTGCTCGGCACACTGACAGCACCACTGGCTGTGGGTGGACAGTGGCGAGACAGCCCCTCTCCAGTCTACCTTGGGCAGAAGGTGGGGGGAGGGTGCAGGAGAGAGCTGGCCCCAAGCAGTGGGCAGTTCGTTCCCAGGCAGTGCCTGCAGTTCCCAGTCCTGTGCAGCTGTCAATTGGCTGGGAGTCTGCTAGGGGAGCTTACCCAAGCCCTGGCCCTCTGCTCAGGGTGACCTCAGCCGGGACACCTGCGTCTTTGGGGAAATCCCCCTCATCCTGCCTAGTCCTATCCCAGATTACACCTGCAGGGTATAGGAGTGGGAGGGTTGGTCAGGGCCTTCTGCAGGGCACTTAGTATTGTCCACTTCCTGACCCAGCTCCCTACGCCTGCCAGGTTCTACACAGACCCTTGCCCTCCTTCCTCCCACCGGAACTGGGATAACAAAATGCTCTGGACAGTGTTTATAGAAACCATTAACATCACACCTAGGCCGGCAATCACAGCCTCCCCTTCCCTCTCATGGGAACACTCAGACGCAGCCAGTCACTAGAAGACATGTCCTTAGGTCTACGTACTACCTGCCCCATCCTGTCACAGTCTCCTCCATCCCCTACCTCTCCCTCTCCTCCATCCATTCCCTCCATTCCTTCCATCCCCCTTCATCTCCCTCCATCCCACCTGCCTACTGTCTTTTCCCTTCTCTTCCTTTCCTCCTCCCTCCCCTCCTCTCCTCCTTCCTCTGGATTTGGACTCTTCTTCTTTTGAATTTGATTCTCCCAAGCCTCATCCACATCCTTGCCACTACATCACAGCATAGGGACCTCCATCCTTTAACTAAAACCTCTGTCTACCGGGTTCAGAATTTAGCAGAACATCTAAAGAATTGTTTCTATACTCATGTCTTTATTCTTTGGCTTGGTGCTCCATGTCTGCCCTGACAGCCAGGAAACTGCCTCATCAGATGTTCCAGAACACTGAGCAACCCTCCCTGCTCACAAAGCATTGTGGACCATCCACTGCCCTCCACCTGTCTCATGAAGCTCTCTTTGTTGGTGGTTTTTGTTAGGCTCCATGATCTGGGGAATGAGACAGAGTAAAAATTGTGAGCAAGGATTTCCTTTATTCATGCCAAGCATATATGACTGGCCGACCGGCGTCCCCTTCAGAGAGGGCAACCCTGTCCCACTGTAAGCATCCCCTTTTATGCCCTCTTTCGGGTTCGCATCTGCCTGCCTTGAACTGGCTCCCTCCCAGGACCCTAGGGTCCTGCTTTGTTTCTGATTGGCTTATTCCTTCCTTGCAAACCTGAGGCACATTTTGGGCCTGCAGCCAGGTTGTCAAGAGGGTGGGGAGCCAGGGAGGCACAGTCTGGTGCCTCTGTCGCCACGTGGCATGGAGGCATTCAATCCTGAAAACTGCATATCTGGGCATTGCTTGTGGAAGTTCCTGGTTGCCAGCATTCCACTTGGAGTAGATGGGGAGATTGCCCCTGGTCCCTCTGGGTGTCTCAGGGAAATTGGCTCCATATGGATGTCGGAGAGATCTCTGGTTCTGTGGTATATTCTGGGACTCACTGCTGTGTCTCTGGCTTTTGATCTCTTTCGAGACTTATATATGGGTCCCTGAAAAAAAGGCTGTAGACTGTACAATAGAGTGTACAGGCACTGGAGTTGGTTCCTTGGGGTGATGGTCATTGCTTTCTTGTGTATTGGGAAGGGGGGGTGGTAGCCCACCCCAACTCTGTAAAAGCCTGGAGATTTCAGTCAAAGAACCCGCAAACCCAAATTTTCAGCAGATTCTATCTTGGCGATATCCCTCCTGAGACGTGGAGTCCGGCTGGGGGTATGGCAGTGATTTTAGATTGTGGAAGCAAGCAGCTGCTGGGGGCTCTGCTTGGGTGGGCACCGGCCAACCTGTCCCCCTCAGATTTACCCCAGTCTGTACAACTATGGGCAGGTCTGAGATTAACTGTGGCTTTTGGTCTCTTTGAGATTTATCTATGGATCTGAAATAAGGTCATCAAATGAGCTTGTAGAGCTGAGCCGGAGGTGGTTTGTGGGCATGGCTCCCACACACCTAACTTTTGACCATATAGTTTCTTGATAAACTTGGTCCCAAGGTGTTGGGTTCTGGCCAAAGTCACAGTGGCAATTTTGGGGTATCACAAGCCTGAAGGCACCATCAGGCTGCTAATGCACTCGCCCCGCAGGTAGAGGTTGACCTATTGGTGGCATCATCTCCTCGTGGCCAAGATTCTCTGTCACGATCCTGGTCAAGTGGCCTGCTATGATCACGTGGATTCACACTTCCTGGTGCACAAGGAAGGCATGCACTGTCAATCTTTCCTGCTTCCTGCAGATCACTAGGTCTGACTCCGTTTTCTTCTAAGTCAACAGTATTCCCTGGCTCTGGACAACATGCAGTGCCAGGGAAATGAGGAATTAGCAAACCTTTGTTTCCACACTCGGCGGCGCCCAGGGCTGACTCCTGACTCAGTACTCAGGGATCCATCCTGGTGGTGCTTGGGGGACCATAGGGGATGCTGGGGTTTGAACCTGGGTCGGCCACGTGCAAGGCAAATGCCCTACCATCTGTACTGTCTCTAGGGCCTATTCTTTGTTTTCCCTTTTTTTCCCATTCAGACAATTTCTATGGAGAAGCTGCTCTTTTGCACTTTGCTGTGCTCTTGAGGCCTGTGGGGTATAGCCTTGCTTTCCAACTGCCTGGGGGTGTGGCCTGGCCTTGCTTCCAGCAGAGACTCCTGCTTAGACTTTCCTCTGGGGTGTCTACTGGGTTGTGGCCTCACCAGGGTAACACCTGGGGGTGTGGCCTTGCCTGTGGAAAACCTGGGATGTGGCCTGGCCTGTGTAATGCCTGGGGTGTAGCCTCACTTTTGTGACCCTTAGGGAGGGGCCTAGGGACATGTCCCTGACCATGTCCATGGGGTTTTGGTAACCATGACAGGCACTATATGACTGTTTTCTAGGTTTTCCTGTCCACCTCCAGAACCCTGACAAGCT
The DNA here is from genome assembly GCF_029834395.1 of Sorex fumeus. Lineage (NCBI taxonomy): Eukaryota > Metazoa > Chordata > Mammalia > Eulipotyphla > Soricidae > Sorex > Sorex fumeus. Next base: position 49,388,987 of record NW_026606118.1, read on the forward strand.
CGCCTGGCTTGGTGCTCACCGTGTTCCCAAAGAGAACTCCAAGACTGCTCCTAATCCTGCCACAACACGGTTCACTTCCAGTTGAGATGTTGGAGCCTGAGACGGAGGTGCTGTGCAGAGGTGAGTCATGACTGATCATACACAGGGGCCTGGGGAGGGGAGTATCTGCTGTTTGCACTTAGTAGGAAGTGTGCATATACATTGGTATTCAGAAATGTGTCATGTCATAGGCACATTTATTCACAATTTGTGAAAAAGGTTTCCTACCATTCAACTGTGTTGAATCTTTTCCGTTTTTACAATGGCTAACTGTAGGATTTATAAATTAAGTCACAGTTTTTATATGAGGGAACACATATCCCATACTAGATTCAGTAGGCAATTTGTTTTTCAAGGACCCCTTAGTTGTGGTGCAGGATGGCTTGAGGGGGTCGGAGGGGGGGGGAGTATGTGCTGTTTGTAGTTAGTAGGAATTGTGCATGTTCCTTGGTGTTCGGCACTGGGTCTTTTCGGTTCCTGCTCTAGAAAGGTACGCACAACTTTAATCATTTCTTATCGATTTCATTGGATGTCCTCACTGGTCAGGTGCTACACTCACTTCACTTGCTTGAAATTATAAGCAACCGAAACCATGCCCATGTTTTTAGAATTCATTTTTTTATTCCCACTTCATGCCACACACCTCACTTGAATTACCATGACCTGACCTTGCCCTTGGACATTTTCATTACTTTGCACACCTGTTGCTTTATGTATCCTTTTGTTCTTTTTCCTGCCAGGTTTCTCCATGGAGTGCAGCGCAATATTAATTTCATTTACTATTACTTCAGTAAATAGTAATATTTGATCAAGGCCTAGAGCAAGATTATAGCAGCTAAGACACTTTCCTTTCACAAGTCCATATTATGATTGATTCTTGGCTCTCCATATGGTCCCGTAGGCCATTCAATAGTGGTTACTGAGCCCTGAGACAGGAGTAATCCCTGAGTACTGTCTGGTGTGTCACGAAGAAATGCAACAAAACAGTCCCTGTTACCAATATTTTTCATTAATTGACTGACTTTGAAATTGTATGATGGTCAGGAAAAGGTAGAGTTAGGATTAAGGTAGGGTTAGGGTTAGGGTTGGATTGGGTTATGGTAAAGGATTAGAGTCAGGGTGAAGATCAGGGTCAGGGTAAGGCAGTAGGGTCAGAGAATGGGGTAGGAGTCAGTGTTAGAGTCGAGATCAGGGAGAAGATTAGAGTTGGTACTCACAAAGAAAGGAAGAGAGAAAACCCTAAGAAAACGAATCAGAAATGAAAAGGGGGACATTACAGCAGAAGCGACAGAAATTCAAAGGATCCTCGTAGAGTACGTTGAGAAGCTTTATGCCATGAAACTGAAAAACCTTGAGGAAATGGGTAAATTGCTGTATTCCTAAGCTGAGCCAAGAAGACCTGGAAGACCTGAACAGACCTATCAGCATCAAGGAAATGGAAACGGTAAGAAAAAGTCTCCCCAAGCACAAAAGTCCTGGCCCAGATGGATTCACTAGGGAATTCTTCGAAATATTGAAAGAAGACTTACTCCCAATCCTCTTTAAGCTTTTCCATGAAATTTAAGTATGAAAAACACTTCGGAACAGTTTCTATGAAGCAAATATCACCCTGATACAAAAGTAGATAGAAATGCCACAAAGAACGCAAATTACAGGCCGATATCCATGATGAACATGGAAGCTAAGATTCTCAACAAACTCTTACCAAATAGAATCCAACAACTCATCAAAAAGGTACTATACCATAACCAAGTAGGATTCATCCCAGGGATGCAAGAATGAGTTAAATTCGGAAATCGATCTACATCATCCATCCTATCACCAAAAGAAAATATAAAAACCATATGGTCATATCAATAAAAGCAGAGAAAGCATATGAAAAGATCCAGCACCCATTTATGATGAAAACTGTCAGAAAAATAGGCATTGAAGGAACTTCCCTCAGTATAGTTCAAGCCATCTACCACAAGCCCATGGCAAGTGTCTTTCTCAATAGGGAAAAACTAAAAGCCTTCCCTGTAAGATCAGGAACAAGAAAGTGAGGCCCACTTTTGCCACTCCTATTCAATATGGTACTGGAAGTCCTGGCCATTGCACTTAAGCAAGAGAAAGTTATCAAAGGCATACAGATAGGAAAGGAAGAGGTTAAACTATCACTATTTGCAGACCATATGATACTATACTTGGAAAACCCAAGGCCTCTACAGAAAAGCTCCTAGAAACAAAAGGTCAGTTTAGTAAAGTGGAAGGCTACAAAATCAACACCCAAAATTCCATGGCTTTCTTATTCACAAATAACAAAAGAGAAGTAAGAGACATTCACAAAAACAACCCAGTTCACAATAGTCCCTCAGAAAAGCTAGTACCTCAGATTCCTCATAAACAAAGAGGTGAAGGATGTATACAAAGAAAATTACAAAACACTACCTCAAGAAATAAAAGAGGACACTAGGAAATGGAGACACATCCCCTGCTCATGGATAGGGGGGATTAACATGATCAGAATGGCAATAGTGCCCAAAAACTATACAAATTTAATGTGGTCCTTATCAGGATACCCATGACATTTTTCAAAGAAATAGACAAAACACTCCTGAAATTCATATGGAACAATAAACCCCCACAAATAACTGAAGAAATCCTTGGGAAAAAGAAGATGGGTGGCATCACCCTCCCCAACTTCAAACTGTACTACAAAGCAATAGTAATGAAGACAGCGTGGTACTGGGCTAGAAACAGACCTGCAGACCAATGGAACAGAGTGGAATATTCTGTCACAGACCCCCTAATATATGACCACTTAATATTTGATGAAGGAGCAAGAAATGTGACGTGGAACAAGGAAAGCCTCTTCAATAAGTGTTCCTGGGAAAACTGGATCACTACCTGCAAAAAAATGAACTCTGACCTCTGTCTAATGCCAGGCAAGAAAGTCAGATCAAAGTGGATTAAAGACTTCAATATCAGGCATGAATCCATAAGGTGAGTAGAGATAACTGTAGGGAGAACTCTCCACGACATTGAAGCCAAAAGCATCTTTAAGGATAAAACAGCACTGACCATGCAAATGGAAGCAAACATAGACAAATGGGACTGCATCAAACTAATAAGCTTCTGCGCTTCAAAAGAAACCATGACCAAATTACAGAAAGAGGCCACAGAATGGGAAAGAATATTTACCCAATACCAAGCTGATAAGGGATTAATATCCAGGATATAGAAGACACTAGTAGATTTGTACAAGAAAAAAAAAAACCTCCAACCCCATCAAAATATGGGGAGAAGAAATGAACAGAAGTTTCCTCCAAATGGAATACAAATGGCCAAAAGGCACATGAAAAAATGCTCCACATTGCTAGCCACCAGGGAGATGCAAATGAAAACAATAATGAGATCTATCATCTCACACCACAGACACTGGCACACATTCAAAACAACAAAATCAACCAGTGCTGCGTGGATGTGGGCGAAAGGGATACTCTTACACTGTTGGTGCCAATGCCCACTAGTCTAGCCTTTCTGGAAAACAATATGGACAATCCTTCAAAACCTAGAAATTGAGCTTCCACATGACCCTGCATTACCACTTCTTGGAATATATCCCGAGGATGCAAAAAAGCACAGTCGAAATGACGTCTGTACCGAGAAGTTCATTGCAGCACTGTTCTCCATTGCCAAAATCTGGAAACAACCCAAGTACCCTGGAACAAATGACTGGTTAATGAAACTTTGGTACATCTACACAATGAAATACTATGCAGCTGTCAGGAGAGATGAAGTCATGAGATTTGCTTATATATGGATAGATATGGGGAGTATGATGCTAAGTGAAATAAGTGAAAAGAGAGGGACAGGCATAGTAGGACTGCACTCTTTTGTGGACTATAAAACAACATAAAATGAGGCTGTTGCCCTAGGATAGTAGATACATGGGACAGATAGATTGCTCCATAGCTGGAAGCCTGCCTCATGACCAAAGGGGAGAAGGCAGCTGGAATAGAGAAGGGATCACGAAGCAAATGATGGCTTTAGGAAACTGTCGTGATGGGAGGTGTGTGCTGAAAGTAGGTAAAGAACCAAACATGACAACCTCTCAGTGTGTGTATTCGCAAACCATAACGCCAAAAAGTAGAGAGAGAATATGGGGAATATTGTCTGCTATGGAGGCAGGGGGAGGTTGGGAAAGAGGGGGTAAGATGGTATAACAACGAAATATTGGTGATGAGGAATATGCACTGATGGAGAGACAGGTGATTATTGTGTGATCGTAAACCGAACAAACAAACAAACAAAATTCATCCTATCTCACGGTGATTCAGTAAAATTAAAAATAAATAAACAAATAAATAAACTTTTTAAAAAGTTAGAGTTGGTTAGGGTTCGGGTTAGTTTTAAGGTTAGTGTTAGTGTTTAGGGTTAGGGTTAGGGTTAGGGTTAACACTAGGGTTAGGGTTTGTTTAGGGTTAGGATAAGAGTTGGGTTGTGGTTTGGTTGTGTTAGGTTGATTAGGGTTAGATTTGGTATAGTTTAAGGTGTTAGGGTGAGGGGAAGGGATAGGCATAGGGGTACGGCTAGGTTTGGCGGGCTTAGGGTTAGTTTGGGGTGGGTTAGGGTGGGTCCAGGTGTATTAGTAGGGATGTAGTCAGTGTCGGAGTTGGGGTAGTGCTTAGTGAGAAGCACTTAGGGATAGCGGTTAGGGAGAAAAGGAGGGCTCTGGTTCAAATTAGGTGTAGGGTTAGGGCTAGGTCTAGGTTTCAGTTTAAGATTAGAGTTGCGTTAGAGTAGGGCTTCGTTAGGGTTATGCCTTGGTTTGGTTAAGGTTGGAGATGCATATAGGATTGAGGGTTAAAGTTAGGATAGGTGTTGTGTTGTGGTTTTGATTAGAGTTTGGGGTTAGTGCTGAGGTGGTGGTTGGTGTTAGGTTAGGGTTACGGCATTAGGGATAATGGAGGAATTGCATTCAGGTAGAGTTAGTCTAGGTTTAGGTTTTGGTAGGGTTTGGATAGGATTCTAAATAGGGTAAGGTAAGGGAGGGGATGTGATTTGGGTTAGACTTAGAGATAGGCAGTTAGTATACTTTCTTTATGAGCTGACAGGTATGACTTTGTATGTATCGCAGCTACACATTGAGTTGGCACTAGCCAACATTTATTTCAGGATCATGATTCTTGTCACAGACATCATTACAATGGCATTGAACATGGCTCCCATTTTGTATTTATTTAGCAAGCGAGAGTTTGGGTCTCCCATTGGGCACCCAACCCTCAATCATGACTCCACAGCAGCTTCCCAGCAGGTGGCCTCACAAGGACTGCTCTGTGGTCCAGGGAGTCTCAGCCTAAGAAGAAGCTCCTGATCAAGCAAGATGAAGGCACGGAGGGTGCTTGAGGGCAGGAGAGCTTGGTGTCCCTGAAGGAGGGAATGGCCAAGTCATATCCCAATAGTGGGCAGCCAGACCTTGGATCCCACCCTGTGAGTGGGCATCTGGAGACCCGTGTGCCTGCAGCTCATCTGGGAATGCAGTCCCCCAAGTGATACCCAGCCATAGTCACAAATTGGTCCTAGTTCCTCGGGTCTCATGGTCTTATGTTTGGGGAAGGGCAGTTCCCATGTGCTATGGAAATTAGTGGGAAACATCTAGAGCAGAATGAGGAGAGATGAGGGAACACTGGGGTCCTGGACACTCTAACGTACAGTTGTCTCCACTGCAGGCTGAAGAGAGGGAGTAAGTTTTGATGTGACAGAGGGCTAAGTTTTGGGTGCCATGGGGGACACTAGTAGCCCTTGTCTCATGCACACACTCTGCCTCCCTGACACTGACAGCCTGTCCCAAATCTCCGTGACATTTACTTTTGTAAACGAGAGGGAAGCAGAGAGGGGAGAGGTTTCCCAGGCCTGTGGAAGGGAGGACACTTCTCTGGTGTTAGGACCTGGGGATCGGGTCAGCCCTGACAGGGAGACACGAAAAATCTAGTTCAATTGAATCCTCAGAGTTCTGTTTCGAGATAGTCGGGGAAAGCTCTCAACTCCCTGGTTCAGACAGTGGGTACATTAACAGGGGTTCAGACATTGGGTGCCTTAACAGGGGAGGGCATTTGATTGGATGGAAGGAATTCATGAGCTCATGGAACCCTGGCAAATGACCTCACTTCCCCAGTGACCATCCCCAACTGCCTTAGAACCCTGGTTCCCTAGTGGGTTCATTTTCGAGAAAGTGAGCTGGCCGTCTAGTTCACTCGAATTGAGAAGCAATCGACATGTTGTCACGATTTCTTCCTGTGTTCAGGGGCTCTGGGCTGAGGCGAGACCAGAGTGAGGGTCATCGCTTTACCTGCAGAGTGTGGAGGAGTGCTCCTCCCCACCCACAACCCCTCTCCCAGGTAAGGAGGACCTCAAGGGTAATCCTGGCGAACAGGGTCAATAGTTCACAGTTGTGTTGCACCTCAGTGGACTCACACCCTGTTCCTGCGTGTTTGTGTGTGTGTGTGTGTGTGTGTACGTCTGTGTATGTGGATGTGTGTGTGTGTCAATTAAATATTATTGTTTAAGTATGTGGGCTGTGGGCTATGGGCCAAGGGAGTCTGAGGAGAGTGAAGTTGTTTTCTTATGGGAAGGAACAGCTTCCTCGTGATGGAAGGCTGTTTGTGTCATGAACTCTTCTTGACAAAACAGTTTTTAAGTATTGAATCCCGGTGAGATACTCAGTTTCAAAGTTGTTCTTGACTGAGTTTCAGTCATACACATTCTAACACCAGTTCTTTCACCAGTGTATATTTCCCACCACCAATGTTCTTAGCTTCCTAGCCACCACCCTCACCTTTATGGCACACAATATTCTTCTGACTTTCTCTCTCTCTCTGTGTCTCTCTGTCTCTGTGTCTCTTTCTCCCCTCTATCTCTGTCTCTGTATATCTGTTTCTCTCTGTCTTCCTTTCTCTCTCCTATCTCCTGTCTCTTTTCAACCGTTATAGTTTCCAATACAGGTTATCATGCTAATTCCTTTCCCTACTTTCAGCACACAGTTCTTATTCACAGTTATAATTTCCAAATACTTTGTCATAGTGGTCCTTTATCGATCATAACTGCCCTCCTTTTCTACCCCCAATCTCGTGGACCCGTCATACTGGTGCTTGTTTCTACTGTACTTGGAAACTTATTTCATATTATGTTTTTCTATATATATATATGGAAGCTTAGAATATTTGGTATATATGTATATATATATATATATATATACGAATATGAGTGCAGTCATTGTCTGCCACTCCCTCTGCCGCTAACTCAATTCACTCAGCGCCATACTCTTCATGTTCATCTATTTCTGAGCAGATTTTATGACCTTTTTCTCCTGATGCTGTGTAGTATTCTGTTGTATAGATGGACCATAATGTTCTTCTTCAGTCCTCTGTTCTCGACACTCACCCTGTTTCCAGATTCAGGCTATTGTGAACAGTGCTGCCATGCACATAGAAGTGCCATTGATATTTCAGCTGTGTGTGTTAGGGTTATTTCCTCAAACTGACATTGCTGGGTCACATGGAAACTTAATTTCTAGTTTTGGGGGGAATGGCCATATTGTTGCCCGAAAAGGCTGGGCCAGTCGGCCTTACCCAAACAATGACTGAAAGCCCCTTTCTCCCACATCTGTGCCAGGACTGGTTGTTCTTGTTCCTTTTGCGGTGTGCAGTCTCTGTTGTGAGAGATGATATTTCACTGTTGGACCAAACTGATTGTTCAAGGGGTTCCCCGTGTCAGGTCCCTCCCTGGGGTGACAGTCACTGTGTTGCAGAGCTCAGCTCGGGACATCCCTGTGGATCCGCTGGTGGAAAGCAGCTGTTCTACCTCCCAGGACCTGGGCTCGGGGCCGAGCACCTGCAATGACACCCAGTGCCCGAAACAGGTGAGCAGGCAACAGGGGCTCCCACACACAGGGACTGAGATAGGGAGGTGGGTGCAGAGCCCAGACCCCAGCCCAAGACACCCGCGATTCTTCCATGGTGTCCACTTGGGGTGTCCCACAAGGTGTCCACGGCCCATCTCAGAGTGATCCAAAACCCAATGCTCTCCAGCACAGGGTCATCTAAAGTCTATCAGCCCGAGTCCTCGCAGATGTGGAGGCTACTGTTTCTGCCCCGAGGAGCTGGTTTCCCGCAGTTCTGGGCTCCAGCCCCTCAGCACCTGGCCCCTTGGGAACTCACTGACCTTCTTGCCCCCTCCTCCGCCCCGGCAGCTGGAGAAACCTGTGTGCCCACGGTCTCTGGATAAGACCTCCACCATGTTGATCCTCGGTATGGAAACTATGGACATGCTGATCTCCCTGGTGCCAGCCTCTCCCGAGAGGAAGTTTTCATCTGTCACCACCGTTCTTCCTTCCGGTCTGGAGTTCCCTATTTCTCCGCGGATCCTGAACCAGATGCTGTGCTGGTGAGAGACGCCCCACCAGCCCTGGGCAGTGTCTGCCTCCATACTGGGGTGCTCAAAAGGAGCCGGGCCGCTCTGAGTGTCTGCTGGTTCTGAACACAGTGGTTGAGGGAGAATCACGCAAGGTCCTGGAGGGAGACGTGGGATTACATTGGACAGGTGCTAGTCTGCTGCCTGGTTTCCTGACCATGAGCTTCTTGTTCATTCTTGTTCCCGCCCCTCTGCAGAATAGCAGCTCGGCACTCAAAGCCTGTGGATAGGACCCCCAAAGTACATGGATAAGAACCCCCCTCCCCACTCCAAAGTATATCAGTTTTCCAAGCCCTTGTCTTCCTGTCGGTGTTGCTGTGGGCGATTAGACGTTCCTAGGTGACACATAGATGTCCCAGCACCCGGGGACAGCAGAAGAATTTGGTGTTTTGGTCATTACATATGTCAAAGCAGCACCTAGTTTTGCAGCAATTCTCCACACAACATTGTCACAGGAGAGCAGAGCGACTCCCTGGGACTCAGTCCTGTTCTGAGCTCAGGATCCTGCCGTGTGTCTAGACACTCCATGGGCCACTGTTCTGCTTCCTCTAGGTCTGGATGCCTCCTCCCATACTTGGAGCAAATTCTCAAGTCTGAAGATGGACTGAAGCAGTGAGTGGTCCAGGGCCCAGACGGCCTGCCTGTCCCCATTCAGATTGGACACACGGGGCTGTGTTGGGTGCCATGTGTGGGCAGAAGCCAGAGCTCAGGCATCATTTTCCCACAACGGGAACCTCCCTGACAGGGTTTCTGAGTCAAACGGGGCTTTAGACATTTCTCAGGGCTCAGGAAAAAGAGCAGATTGGGCTGGGTCTCCCTGAGTGACCCACACTCCCTGCCCCAAAACACCCTATCTGGCCTCCTCTCAACCCTCCTGCAGAGCATCCTGGGCCTGCAGCAGATGATGTGCCCAGCAGGTGCTCTAGAATTCACAACAGCCCAGGACAAGCCCAAATGGGAAGGGTCATTCTCATGACCTTGTGGTCAGAGGGCTGGGGACCCACTCACAGGTTCCTTGTTGGATCTTCTCAGCGCTATAATGGCTCAGCAGGCTCTTGGTGAGGGGACCTTTTCTGGGAGCATGGGAGGCGCATTTCAGGGTCCTTAGTCTGCTCCCCACACTCTCCCCAGAGCCCTGAATCCCGTGTATGGGCCCTGGCCTGAATGCTCTGCTGAGTTGCTGTGCTGTGTCCCCATGCCATGCATGTTGGGCTGCATCCAGGCGCATCTGTCTGGCTCCGGCTTCCAAGTGCACGTGAAGAAGGAGCTTCTCCTGACTGCTCTGACCTGGGCCCAGGGTAAATGCCCTGCCCTCTGGGGTGGCCGGGATCCTGCATGTCGTGCTCTGGGGGACAGGGCTCCTCTCTTACTGACTGTTGCTTGGCGGGACCCTGAGTAGTGCTCCTTCTTCTCAGAGGTTGCTCCAGCCCCAGCAGTTGTCCCAGACCCATCTGAGGAGCTGGGCCTGCCTCCGCGGGCTGCCCTAGAACCGGAGCCTGTCAAAGCAACAGTGGCAGCCGCAGCAGCATGGGCAGAGCTGGAGGAGGCCGGGTCTGCAGACATGCATGGTGATAGCTCGTGTGCAGAGGCCAGCAGGGCCAGCGAGGCAGCTGAGGGCTCCTGCGAAGAGCGTGGGAGCGAGCAGATCTCCATCAGCACGTTTCCTCCCCGACTGGTGGCCGAGCAGCTGACCCTCATGGATGTGGTGAGAGGCAGCACCCGCCCACCCCTGCCTTCCCGGCACCTCTTTGGGCAGCGGCCCTCATAGCCCTCACTCACCCCTGTGCTGGCTCCCTGACTTGCACTATTCCGGATGGCTGAGATGGTGCATGTCAGGGGGACATGAGACGGGGTGTTTGTCCGTGAGCTCAGACAAGAGCAGTGGGGGATCCCTGCCCTTGTGCCGCAGTGACTGGTGTCAGGGGTCCGAATGTCGCTGCGGTCTGAGCATCCAGGTCTCCTCCATGAGGCCCCTCAGCGAGGTTCCACTCAAGGGGGACGCAGGAACCAGCCCCCTGACAGCTGACACAGGAAAATGTGCCTCTGAGGGGCGCAGAGAGGGAACAGGGAGGGCCCTGAGCCTGTAGCACCCCAGAGCTGTCAGAGGGGCCTTGTGCCCACATCCCGCAGTCTGTCTGGTTTCCGGTAACCTGAGCCCTCAATGCCCAGCACAGCTCACAGGCCGATGTGACACTGGCTGTGTCCTGTGTCCTGTCTCCTTGGGGGTGCCATGGGTGAGCCTGTTCCTCTCCCCAGGAGCTGTTCCTGGAGCTGCTGCCCTTCGAATGCCAGGGGATCTTCTGGTCCAACAGGAAGAGGCCGAACGACAAGCGTGACTGTGCCACTGTGCGTCCTATTGAGAGACAATTCATCACCGTGGCCACCTGTGTCCTCACCACCTGCCTTGGGGACCTGAGCCTGCCTGCACGGGCACGAATGCTAGAGTACTGGATCCTGGTGGCCCAGGTATGTTGGGGGCAAGAGCCCCTGTGGAGTTGGAGGCACTGGATTCCGGGGACCGTCCAAGTGTGGGCCTATCGTCCTGCCTTCTCCTTCCTCTAGTCGTGCCCACTGTCTCCCAGGGTTTCCTTGGGGATCACCCTGTCCCCCGTAGATCCCAGACTCTCATTGTCCCCAGTGTTTGAGCTCTGCACTGTGGCCTGTGGGTGCTCAGACTGCAGCTGCCCTGTCTCCCACTCTCGCCTCCCAGGAGTGCCAGCGTCTTCACAACTGGGCATCCACCAACGCCATCCTCTATGCCCTGAAGAGCCCCGTCATCCGCAGACTCCGCCGGACGTGGCGGCATGTATCCTGGTGGGTGCCCCCAAGGCTGTGGGCTCTGCGCTCTGTCTGCAGTGCCCCTCAGTGCACTGGGACCCCTGGGGAAGCAGCCGGGGGCCCAGGCGTTGGGCAGTGAGTGGGACTCAGGAATTTCACCTGAACTCTGGTTCTGATTCCAGTTTCCTTAAGTGTCGGGAATGGAGAGAGCCAGAAATAGGATATGTGGAGTTGGGACCCCCAGTGCCGATCTGTCTGTGAACCCCCCCAGGCTACTGGGCCTGTGTGGATGCCAAGTTCTGGGTGCTCTGCACCAGTGATGCTGGCACCCCGGAAAGAGAGTGACTCTGGATATGGGCTGGGTCTTGGTGCATGGTCTCAGACTGGACTCAGGCATGCAGGGCGTGTCCATCCCACTAGCTCCATCTGAATCGCAGACGTTTAGTTTGTTCCTCGTCCCGGATCCCCATGTTCAGGTCTCAGCCCAAGCCAAGCTGTGCACAGTGGGATTGGGGGCCCTCAGTCGCCCCCTACTGGTCCTGAGCTCATGCTGTGGGAGCCTAGGACACTGCACAAGCAGCTGTTGCCCACTAGTGTCCCACCCAGGGTCCAGGGGATGCAGGGAAACTCCCTAAGGACAAAAATGTAACTTTCCTAGGCGGAGCAAGTGGAAGCTGAGGGCCCTGAGAAGACAGGCCCAGCGACATAGCCGCTGCAAGCCCCCAGAGGTAGTGTGCAGCCTGGAGTCCAGGAGGGAGGAAGCAGGGAGGAGGGGCAGGTGCTGGGCTCCCAGGTGGTTTCTGTGACTTTCCAGTCTTCTCTGCATGGGCAGGGTAGGCATGTGGGAGGGATTAGAACCTGTTGGGATCTCTGGGGGCAGGAGGCCCTGGGGGCATCGGCGTGGGGTTGCTGCTCTGTGTGGGGGCTGCAGGTTCTGCTGATGCTGCTCTCCTCAGTCTGGGCCTGAGGGAGGAGAGTGGGGGCCAGATGTGTGGGCACAGAGGCTCAGTGACTGGTGCTCGTTCCCAGGAGGAGCAGGGATGCTGCTTGACATCCTGGATAAAGAACCTTGGGAGAGGACAGGAGAGACCCCTGGGGCAGGTGAGGGGCGTGTGTGGGACTCAGGGGCAGGGGTGGCCCCCACCAGGGTCTCCCCTCAGAAAGGAGGCCCGTCTTTGCCCTGCCTCCTGATGACCCTGTCTCTATGCTCGGGGCAGAGCAGGCGGCTGCAGAGCTTGTGCGTGGAGGGCAGAGGGGGCGCCCCAGGGAGAGTGCAGGGAACTGGAGCTCAGGGAGGCTCAGCTTTAGGGGAAGTGGACCTTGGCGGTGATCTCGGGGGGGGGGGCCTCCCACTTACCTCGAGCCAGGCGTGGGAGGCTGAGGCCTAGGGGTTTCCTGGGGAACCCATGGGCAGAGCCCCTTTCTAACAGCCCCTTCGGCACAGGGCGCGATCACCTTCATGGGGCACTACCTCCAGGAGCTGGAGAAACTTGACAGAGACATGTCAGTTTCTGAGGTGAGTGGGGTGGGTCTGGGGGAGCCTGCATTTAACCACCCTTTGCATCTCAGTCCTGGGCAGCCCTCCTGAGGGAGACTCCCGGGATTCCCTGAGCACAGGGTTGAATGCCCGAGGCAGGAGCAGCACAGGGCAACAAGGTTTCATCTCCAGTTGCAGGGGATCAACAGAACCCCTGGAGTAGATCCACCTGAGGTCAGAGGCATCCCCAAGACCCTCCTTATGCAAGAGGCGTGGGGCAGAGAGAAGTCAGGATCCACCTCAGGGACAAGGTCCTTGTTCCCACAGTGACATCCACAGTCTGTCAGAGGCCAGTAGGCCTGAGTCCCTGACCCCCAGGCCCATTCTTTGAGCTCAGAGCCTTGCAGAGAGTCCCCTGGGACCATTTCTCATGCATTGGCTGTTTGCTTCCAGGGGGAGGAGGTCAACAGGGAGAAATTCACAAAGGTGCACAGGGTGACCCTGAGGGCAATGGAGGAATGGACTGGACTTCCCCATCCCCTAGTCCTCTGTTGAGTCCTTCTTGACTCTGTCCCTCTGGCCTGACACTTAGAGTAGGAGAATGAACCAATGGAAGACCCATATGTGCGTGTGGGGCCAGAGATCCACCAAGGACAACTTCCTGGTGGAGGGGTGTTATCTGACCTCAGAAAGTGGAGATGCTCATCAGATAGATTGAACTGGGGGTCCCTCTGGAATTTTTCTTCTAGTCTGCCTGTATGGCGGCACACCCCACTCAGGCCTTTCTCTTCCTTCGCTATGTCCCAGGAAAAGAAGATCCTCCAGCAGATTGCCCTGCTCCAGGAGGCCGCGGAGTACCCCCACCTGCAGCCCCACGAGCAATTTCTGACCTTGTTCGACGACCTGGAGCTGATCACGGAGGATGAAAGGTGGGAGGGACAGGCCCATTCGAGGGAGGGTCTGGGCTCCAGTCCTGGGTCAGTCTGCGTCGTGTCCATGGACCAACAGCCCAGACTGTTTTGCAGTCTGGAACCTTCTGGTCTCCTGAGCCTGGCAGCGACCGTGTTAGTGTGACTCACCAAGCACTGCCTCTCTGTCCCCAGCAGAGAGTGACTCTGGGTGTGGGGATGGGTCTTGGTGCATGGTCTCAGACTGGATTCGGGCATGCAGGGCGTGTCCATCCCACTAGCTCCATCTGAATCGCAGCCGTTTAGTTTGTTCCTGGTCACGGATCCCCATGTCCAAGTCTCAGCACTCACTGCCCAAATCAAGCTGTGCACAGTGGGATTGGGGGGCCCTCAGTCGCCCCCTACTGGCCCTGAGCTCATGCTGCGGGAGCCTAGGACACTGCACAGGCAGCTGCTGCCCACTAGTGTCCCACCCAGGGACCTGGGGATGCAGGGAAATTCCCTAGGGACAAAAATGTGTCCTTCCTAGGCGGAGCCAGTTGAAGCCAAGGGCCCTGAGAAGACAGGCCCAGCGACATAGCCGCTCCAAGCCCCCAGAGGTAGTGTGCAGCCTGGAGTCCAGGAGGGAGGAAGCAGGGAGGAGGGGCGGGTGCTGGGCTCCCAGGTGGTTTCTGTGACTTTCCAGTCTTCTCTGCATGGGTAGGGTAGGCGTGTGGGAGGGATTAGGACCTGTTGGGTTCTCTTGGGGCAGGAGGCCCTGGGGGCATCGGAGTGGGGCTGCTGCTCTGGGTGGGGGCTGCAGGTTCTGCCGATGCTGCTCTCCTCAGTCTGGGCCTGAGGGAGGAGAGTGGGGGCCAGATGTGTGGGCACAGAGGCTCAGTGTCTAGTGCACGTTCCCAGGAGGAGCAGGGATGCTGCTTCACATCCTGGATAAAGAACCTTGGGAGAGGACAGAGTGACCCCTGGGGCAGGGGAGGGGTGTGTGCGGGACTCAGGGACAGGGGTGGCCCCCACCAGGGTCTCCCCTCAGAAAGGAGGCCCGTCTTTGCCCTGCATCCTGATGACCCTGTCTCTATGCTCAGGGCAGAGCAGGCGGCTGCAGAGCTTATACGTGGAGGGCAGAGGGGGCGCCCCAGGGAGAGTGCAGGGACCTGGAGCTAAGGGAGCCTCAGCTGTGAGGGCTGGTGGACCTTGGGGGTGATCTCAGGGGTGGCTCCCACTTACCTGGAGCCAGCGTGGAAGGCTGAGGCCTGGGGGTGTCCTGGGGACCCCATGCACAGGGCCCCTTTCTAACAGCCCCTTTGGCACAGGGCGTGATCCCCTTCATGGGGCCCTACCTCCAGGAGCTAGTGAAATTGGACAGAGATATGGCGGATTCTGAGGTGAGTGGCGTGGGTCTGGGGGAGCCTGCATTCAACCACCCTCTGAATCTCAGTCCTGGGCAGCCCTCCTGAGGGAGACTCCCGGGACTTCCTGAGCACAGGATTGAATGCCCGAGGCAGGAGCAGCACAGGGCAACAAGGTCTCATCTCAAGTTCCAACAGAACCCCTGGAGTAGATCCACCTGAGGTCAGAGGCATCCCCAAGACCCTCCGTACACAAGATGCATGGGGCAGAGGGACCTCAGGATCCAACTCAGGGACAAGGTCCTTGTCACCACAGTGACATCCACAGTCTGTCAGAGGCCAGTAGGCCTGAGTCCCTGACCCCCAGGCCCATTCTTTGAGCTCAGAGCCTTGCAGAGAGTCCCCTGGGACCATTTCTCATGCATTGGCTGTTTGCTTGCAGGGGGAGGAGGTCAACAAGGAAAAATTCACAAAGGTGCACAGGGTGAACCTGAGGGCAATGGAGGAATGGACCGGACTTCCCCATCCCCTTGTCCTCTGTTGAGTCCTTCTTGACTCTGTCCCTCTGGCCTGACACTTACAGTAGGAGAATGAATCAATGGAAGACCCATATGTGCGTGTGGGGCCAGAGATCCACCAAGGACAACTTCCTGGTGGAGGGGTGTTATCTGACCTCAGAACGTGGAGATGATCATCAGATAGAGTGAACTGGGGATCCCTCTGGAATTTTTCTTCTAGTCTGCCTGTATGGCGCCACACCCCACTCAGGCCTTTCCCTTCCTTCGCTATGTCCCAGGAAAAGAAGATCCTCCAGGAGATTGCCCTGCTCCAGGAGGCCGCAGAGAACTACCACCTGCAGCCCCATGAGCAATTTCTGACCTGGTTCGACGACCTGGAGCTGATCACAGAGGAGGAAAGGTGGGAGGAACAGGCCCAGTCGAGGGAGGGTCTGGGCTCCAGTCCTGGGTCAGTCTGCATAGTGTCCATGGACCCACAGCCCAGACTGATTTGCAGCCTGGACCCTTCTGGTCTCCTGAGCCTGGCAGGGACCGTGTTAGTGTGGCTCACCAAACACTGCCTCTTTGTCCCCAGCTGCGTCCTGTCCTTCCTGCGGGAGCCCTCGACTAAGCCAGCCAACCCACGACACCGCCAGGAACAAGCTTCAGGCGAAGTCAGTGTGTATAGTGGATTTGACATCCCCTTCACTCCTTTCCGTTCTTAAACAGCCTCAACTCTCATATTTCATATTAACACTTAGTTTAGAATTAAAACAATTGACAGAAAGAATGTGTCCTTTTGCAATTTCCTAGTGTCTCAACTTTTCTCCCTGGTCTTCCCCACAAACCAGCAGCAGCTGTTTATGGGCCTGCAGCCTGGGGTGTGGAGATTCTTATCCAGTTCTTCTGGATTAGTTTGGGGTGGAGTAATAGCACAGTGGATAGGGTGTTTGCATTGCAGGCGGCCAACCGAGGTTCAATATTTGTGTCCTCTTGGAAAGCCCGGCAAGCTACCGAGAGTATCACGCCGGCATGGCAGAGCCTGGCAGCTCCCCTGGCGTATTCAATATGCCCAAACCACTAAGAACAAGTCTCCCAACGGAGATGTTCCTGGTGGACGCTTGAGGAAATTGATAATCAATGGGAGGACAGTGCTACAGTGCTATCCATAAGAAACTCCTTGGTTTTCTGAAACTTCCTTTGGACAAAGGAATCTTAGGTGGCCCCCACTGTTGGGAAAGGCTCTGCTTCTTCCTGTGTGTATCCCCTGCACACCAGGGCTTGTCTCAGTGTTGGGGAAGCTCTTGCACTTTTATGGGATATCTGCGGGATACCTTCTGGTAGATCCTCCAGCAGGGCAGATGCAATCTCTGCAGCTTCGTCCTCTCGTGGAGGTTTTTTGCAGGAAAAAACTGGATTCTCTGGCCAGGAGTGATGAAAAACACACACACAAGAAAAACATAAAAAGTAAAAAATAACAATTGTTTTGTTGCCACACCCAGCAGTATTGATGGCTTATCTCACTGTTCTCTCGAGTCACTCCTGGCAGAGCATGGGGCATGAAAGGTGTCGGGGCAAAACAGTGGTCAGTCACGTGCATGTGATGTGTTGGAATGAAACAGTGGTCAGTCATATGCAAGACAAGAGCCTTGACTTTGTTCATTGGCTCTAAGATCCCAGAAGCCCAGTTTGAAGCAACATTGTGTGGAGTGAATTGTTTCAAGGCAGCTGGCTTCATGCTCTGAAGAGAACTAATTGTTAGGGGTTGTATGGACCCCTAAGCCTGCCCTTCTGGCAAACTGAGGGGAGAGGCCTGTGTGCTATAGGGAGTGTTGTGTGTGTGTGAGTGTGTGTTTGTTTAGGAGGTGCTCCAGGGAATGTTTGTGATGGAGATGCTCCAAGGACTGTGTGTCCGTGTGTGAAAGATTTGCTCTAAGGCACGCGCTCGTGTGTGTGTGTGTGTGTGTGTGTGTGTGTGAAGTAGGCGCTATATGGAGTTTGTGTATGTGTGAAGGAAGTGCTCTAGGTAGTGTATGTGTGTGTGTGTGTGTAAGAAGCTGCACTGAGGAGTGTGTTTATATGAAGGAGTTTCTCTAGGGAGTGTGTTTGTGTGTAGGTGGTTCTCTAAAGTGTGTGTGTGAAGGTGCTCTAAGGAGCGTGTGTGCGCATGTGTAAAGGAGGTGCTCTAAGGAGTCTGTGAGTTTTTGTGCAGTGTGTCAGTGTGGTGCTCTAGGGAGTGTGTGTGTGAGTGTGTGTAGGAGGTGCTCTAGGAAGTTTGTGTGTTTGCAGGAGATTTCTAAAGATTGTGTGTGAAAGTACTCGAAGGTGCATATGTGCGTGTGTGAAGAAGATGTTCTAAGGAGTGTGTGTGTGAGGTGTTCTCTGAAATGTGTGTGAGTCTGTGTCAAGGAGGTTCTCTAGTGTGTGTGTGTCTGTGTGTGAATAAGTTGCTCTAGGGAGATGCATGTATGTGTAGGTGGTGTTCTAAGGAGTGTGTGTGTGAGTGTGTGTTTAGGAGTTACTCTAAGGAGTGTATGTTTGTAGGAGGTGCTCTAAGGAGCGTGTGTATGTGTGTGTGAAGGAGGTGCTCTGAGGAGTGTGTGTCTGTGTGTGAAGGAGATGCTCTAGGGAGTGTGTGTTTGTGTGTGGGTGTGAAGGAGATACTCTAGGGAGTGTGTGTGAAGGAGGTGTTCTGAGGAGTGTGTGTCTGTGTGTGAAGGAGATGCTCTAGGGAGTGTGTGTGTGTGTGTGTGTGTGTGAAGGAGACACTCTAGAAAGTATGTGTGTGCAGGAGGTGCTCTAAGGAGTGTTTGTGTGTCTGTGTGTGAAAAAGATGCTCTAGTGAGTGTGTGTGTCTTGTGTGAAGAAGATGCTCTAGGGAGTGTGTATGTGAAGAATGTGTTCTACGGAGTGTGGGTGTGAGAGAGTGTGTATAGGAGGTACTCTCAGCGGTGTGTGTGTGTGTAGGAGGAGCTCCAAGGAGCATGCGGGTGCATGTGAAGTAGGTGCTCTGAGCAGTGTGTGTCTGTGTGTGAAGGAAATGCTCTGGGGAGTGTGTGTGTGTGTGTGTGTGTGTAAAGGAGGTGCTCTAAGGAGTGTGTGTGTCTGTGTGAAGGAGGCACTCTAAGGAGTGTGTGTGTAAAGGAGGTGCTCTAGGTACTGTATGTGTGTGTGTGTGTGTGTGTGTGTGTGTGTGTGAGGAGGTCCTCTGAGGAGTGTGTGTGTATGATGGAGGTGTCTCAGGAGCCTGTGTGTGTACATGTGTGAAGGAGGTGCCCTAGGGAGTTTGTGTGTGTAGTAGGTGCTGTAGGGAGTGTGTGTGTTTGTGTGTAGGAGGTGTGCTAGGGAGTGAGTGTGTATGTGTAGGAAGTGCTCTAAAGAATGTGTGTGCAGAACATGCTCTAAGGATCGTGTCTGTGTGTGCATGTGTGAAGGAGGTGTTCTAGCAGTGTGTGTGAGGTGTTCTATGGAGTGTGTGTGTCTGTGTGAAGGAGGTGCTTTAAGGACTGTGTGTCTGTGTGTGAAGAAATAGCTCTAGGGAATGTGAGTGTATGTGTTGGTGCTGTTATAAGGAATGTCTGTGTGTGAGTGTGAGTAGCAGGTAATCCAAGGAGTGTGTGTAGGCGCACTTAGAGCACTAAGTAGTGTGCATATGTGTGTGTGAGGAGGTTCTCTAAGGAGTGTATCTGTGTGAAGCAGATGTTCTAGGGAGTGTGTGTGTGTTTGTGTGAAGCATGTGCTTTAGGGAGTGTGTGTCTGTGTCCATGTGTGAAGGAAGCACTCTAAGGAGTGTGTGTGTGTGTGTGTGTGTGTGTGTGTGTGTGAAGGAGGTGCTCTAGGTATAGAATGTGTGTGTGTATGTGAGGAAGTGTTCTGGGGAGTGTGTATGTATGAAGGAGGTGCTCTAGGGAGTGTGTGTGTGTGTATGTAGGAGGTGCTGTAGGGAGTTTTTTTGTGTGTGTAGGAGTTTCTGTAAGCAGTGTGTGTGTCCTTGTGTGTAGGAGGTGCTCTAAGGAGTGTGTGTGAGTGTATGTGTATGTAGGAGGTAGTCTAGGGAATTTGTGTGTGTGAGAGAGAGTGTGTCATTGGTGGTCTAGGGAGTGTGTGTATGTGAGTGTGTGTGTGTAGGAGGTGCTCTATGGAGTGAGTGTGTGTATAGGAGGTGCTCTAAGGAGTGTGTTTGTGTGTAGGAAATGCTCTAAAGCTTGTGTGTGAAGGAGCATGTGTGTCTGTTTGTGAAGGAGATTGTCTAGGGAATGTGTGTGTTTGTGTGAAGGAGGTGCTCTAGGGAGTGTGTGAACATGTGTGAAGGATGTGCTCTAAGGATTGTGTGTTTGTGAAGGAGATTCTCTAGGGAGTGTGTGTGTGTGTGTGTGCATGTATGAAGGAGGTACTCTTAGGTCTGTGTGTGTGAAGGAGATGCTCAAGGGAGAGTGTGTGTGTGTGTGTGTGTGTGTGTGTGTGTGTGTGAAGGAGGTGCTCTTCTGAGTGTGGGGGCAGGGCAGCGAGGAGGCTCAGGGAGAGATGTTGTGTCAGGGAATGGACGACCACTTCCAGGCTCTCTTCCCTTCCCCCTCACTCTTCAGGGCTCACCAGGACTGTAGGAATAATGGCCACGACGGCTCCCAACCTGGCCTCAGAGCTCAGAGGATGCTGCTGGTTGAACCTGGGATCCATCTCTGAGGGCTCCTTAAAGATCACGAGGGAGAGACCATCCCTGAGGGTTCAGCACCCTGCATTCAGCATCCCTGCTGCCTGTCTTTCCCATGGGAACCCCATGGTCTTTGTGCATCTGGGTCACCTGCCGGTCACCCAGCTCTGTCTGAGAGCTAATTCAGTCCACCTCTCTCTCCTTCCTCCAAGAACGTCCAGTTCCTCTGTCAGCCCTCTGAGCAGCCAGTGTCCTGGCCACCAGGGTCCGTTGTGGTCATCTTTGGTTCTTCTTCCAAATATCCTTGTTTCAGACCATCTAAAACGGCCCTACTGGCTTTTTCCAAAAATGACATACACTAAACACGTGTAGTGGCTGTATAGGAGATATATAAGAGAAATATTTCCATCCTCTTTGGGGCAGAACAGACTATGAGTGATTATACATTACTCGTTTTTTCTCTTAAATAAATGAAAATCAGGTGGGCATGTTGATTTTTGTTTTCACTTTTTTTTGATTTGTATGCCAAACCCTGCAATCCGCAGGGCTTTCTCTGGGCTCTGTGCTCAGAAATCACTCCTTGCAGTGCCTGGGGGACCCTGTGCGGTGCCAGGTATCGAACTGAGGTTGGTCAAGTGCAAGGCAAGTGCCTTAACTACTGTACTATCTCTCCATCCCAGTCATCCATTTTAAGAGCTAAGGATAGGAACAAATAATTCATTTCTTAACAGATAACAAAGAATACATATGAGCATGTGTGCAAAATGGCCGATTACCCAAGAAACTTGAAATGAAGTGAGATCTCATGCCCTACCCCTTCTTCAGAGATGAAAATCTGTGTTGATCATATTCCATGCTGGAAAAGTCTGGGAGGAAAAGGGAATTTTCATGACTAGTTGGAAGGACATAATGAATAGCCTTGATCTGGAGGGCAGCATGATGGTGAATAAAAAGGCAGAAAATGGAAAAGTCTAAAGGCCTAGCTGTGTCCCCTGGGGCACTTTCTCATGCATTGGCTGTTTGTTTCCAGGGGGAGGAGGTCAATAAGGAGGAATTCGCGAAGGTGAGCACCTGGGAATCCAGGGAAACAGAAGAGTGGACCCTACTTCCTGTCTCATGGTGCCCTGTCAGATCCTCCTTGTGTCCGTCCCTCTGGCCTGACACTCGTAGTAGTAGCAGAATGAAACAATGGAAGACACAGGTGTGGGTGGGTGGCAGCATTCATCAAGGAGAACTTCCTGGTGGAGGGTCTGACCTCAGAAAAGTGGAGATGCTGATGGGCAGAGTGAAGGGAGATCCCTGTGGAAATTTCCTTCTAGTTGGCCTTTGGGCAGCCCTGGACGATGCCGCACCCCACTCGGGCCTTTCCCTTCCTTCCTTCGCCATGGCCCAGGAAAGAAGATCTTCCGGGAGATTGCCCTTCTCCAGGAGGCTGCGGATAACTACCACCTGCAGCCCCACGAGCAGTTTCTCACCTGGTTCGAGGCCCTGGAGCTGGTCACAGAGGAGGAGAGGTGGGAGGGACACGCCTGATCTGAGGAGGGCCCAGGCTCCAGTTCCTGGGACAGCCTGGAATGTCATGCACTCCTTTGTCAGGATGACTTGGGTTCTAGCCTGGAGGATTTGCACACTGGCCACAAGGGGGCAGGACATGCCTGAGATTCTGGTAAAACTGAGGTGGGAAATGTACATGCAGAGCCCACTATGACTGTGTTTCAGCTTCAGGAACGAGGGCATCTCTGCAGCCCAGCTGGGGTGAAGTGAGGAGAGTTCGAGTCCACCCCTGAGCGCATTCCATGACTGTGTTGTTCAGGGCATTGATGTCATTGATGTTACTAAAATTGACCCAGGAGTCCTGCCATAAAGGACCAAATGAGAGGTCAGATACATCCCAGAACCCAAATGAGGGTACACAGGGGTTCTGTGATCCTTGGGGTTGGAGGGAGAAAAAGGGTCCTGGGCTCTCAGGAGCTGGGTCACTAAGGGTGACCCAGGAGCAGGCAGCATTAGGGAGGCACTTGTCTGGGAGAGGGGCTTTGAGCGCTGACCTGAGGTGAAAAGGGGGTCCAGGGTGGCAGCTCGGAGCAGGGAGGAGACAGGAGGGGCGGGGAGTCCGGGCAGCTCACAGAGATGGTGCCTGCTGCAGAGGGACATGTCCCAGCCTCTGCCTGGACCACCTTCCATGCGTGTGCTTGTGAATCCTGCACACACGGACCGAACCTCAGGTCCGGGTGAGCATCAGACGTGGCCTGCAGCCTCAGCCTTGCTCACTGGAAATTCTCTGCCCCAACCTCCCCAGAGGACCAGGGCTGAGTTTCTTCTGTTTGTGGTTCTAAATTCTGTCTTTGTTTCCCACGTGACTTACAAGCCATGGCACTAAATACATTATCCCTCATCTCCGGCATCCCTGAGAGAGCTAGACAATCACACAGAGAAACAGAAAAGGAATCCTAAAAAATAGGGAAACAAACAAACAAACAAACAAACCAGCAAGCTTTTTGATGGGGATGCAAAGGGAGATGCCTTGGGTGGAGGCATCCCCAGACGCCTGTTGGTGCCGGTTCCTCTTGGCCCAGCCTTCAGGTTGTAGTTGCAGAGTTCTTCCCAAGACACCGAGGGGAGAGGTAGGGACTCCAAATCCACCTCTCTACACAGTGGGTGTGTGCATAGTCACAGACCCACTGACTTAGGAAAAGGGGGGCTATGGGGGCTCGCCATACCCAGGATGCCTAGACAGCCAGAAAGTCATCAAACTGGTGATGAAGAGGGAGACAGCTTCAGACCCGCCACATCCTCTTGTTCCCAGAGGGGGTACACCCCTTCTCTCTGGGGGCAGAAGCCTCAGGGAGATACATGGAAGGACCAGGGGCCCACAGGTGCTCAGGTCTCTGGTATCCCAGTGTCATCTTGGTGACATCTTCAGTTCTCTTCGATGTGTCTGTGCAGTGGTGATGTTTGAGACTCGGTCACATCACCTTTTCACATCACTTGTAATGCTGGCAGAGATTGAGTTCTTCCTCAACTAAATACAGTGCTCTAAAGAGCTCAAAGTTACCATCCTCTGGGTCAGACGAGAGCACTGCTAAGTGAGGGGTCTCATGTCCCTCCTCTGGGCAAGTTCCTGAGGTGATGGAATTGCTGGTCTGAGAATTCTGGTCAAATCCTCATGAGACCATGTGAGGTCACTGCTCTGTCCCTCCCTGCCCACATAGCATGCAAACCCGAGTCCCACCCGTCTCAGGTTGAGGAATGTGTGATGCTGAGCCTCAGGGCTGGAACCCTGGGGGACTTTCTGGTGCCTGACTTTCCCATGGAGAAACAATTTCTGTGTTGTTTCTACTCATAAACTTTCTACCATAAACTTGTTAAAATTTTTGTCACTTTTTTCCAATGGAATCACTGTGAGATACAATTATAGAGCTTTCTTGACTTAGTTTCAGCCATACAGTGTTCCAACACCCATCTCTCTACCCGTGTACCACCAATATCCCCCCATATCCCTCTTGCCACTCTCGACCCCCCACCCCCAGCCTGCCTCTGTGGTTGACACCTTTCTTCTTGGCTCTCTCTCTACTTTGGGCAGTCACTGTCACTGTCACGGTCACTGTCCTCCTGTGGTTCATCGATTTTCTCGAGCAGTCCCAGTAACGTCTCCATTGGAGACGTTGTTGTTACTGTGTTTGGCATATCGAATACATCACGGGTAGCTTGCCAGGCTTTGCTGTGCAGGCGAGATACTCTCGGTAGCTGGCCGGGCTATCCGAGAGGGGCGGAGGAATTTAACTCGGCTCAGCCATGTTGGCTGGGTGCAAGGCAAACGCCCTACCGCTGTGCTATCACTTTGGGCAGTAGGATTTGCAATATAGATACTGAGAGGCTATCAGTTTGGTCCGTTGCCCACTCTAACACCAATCTCCCATACAGAGTGATCCCTCCCAAACATCATTGTCATAATGGCTTCTTCTCTAGCCAACTGCCTCTCCCCCTGCCCTTGAGGTAGGCTTCCAACCATGGACCCATCTTCCTGGCCGTTGTTTTCTACCATCAACTTTCTCCACACCTGCCCTTCTCCAACCCCGCACCTGGCCTTCCCCATCCCCTCAGTCCCTGGAGCAGGTAGTGCACAGATGAGAGTGCTCGCGCCAGGTCCCGGGCTCCTCCTGCTCCTAGCTGTGTATCCTGGGAAGGTCCCTCTCCTGGTTCAGTGATTTCTCTGAATGGAAGGCGGGAAAGGATGAGCCATAGAAGGATCTTGAGGAGACCATGGGATCTGTCATGGTCGATGCTTTGCTGATGCCTGGATTCCCCAACTTTGGATGAACTGTAATGTTGATTTCTCCCCACAAGACTCTCTCTGCTCACACCACAAAGCTCTGTGACCTTTGGAAATTCACAAAGGCATCTGGGTGAGGAGAGTCACTTACTGACTGAGAACAAGAGCTCCATGAAGGTCTTTCGATTCAATGGCTGGAGGTGTACATTTCCCAGGATCACCAGGATCAACCCCAGCACAGACGAGGGAACAACCCTACAGCCCTGTTGATTGGACTCCTACATTTCTAAATCACACTGAAGGTAGATTTTTAAAAATTTCAAGAAGCACTGTTTTTAATTCCATTTCTCTGCTGTCATGTTTGCCTTTGTTGGGGCTAGCTTAGGGGTTATTGGAGGACAGAGACAACTCCAGGCTCAGGAGGGCTTATTCAGGCACACAATAAAGTGAGCACCTGCTATGCTCATGTCATGGGACACAAAAGCCGTCACTGAACAAATCAGAGAGATGCCCTGAGTCTCATTCCTAGTCCAAGGGTCAGAATCCTGAACAGTCCTGTCTAGAACATTCCCTGTGCCACTCTCTTGGCTTGCTCTAGGATGGACATTTTCCTCTCAGGCTTTGAACTTGACATCAAACCACAGGTCCTGCTGGAGCAGGAAGTGGTCTCTGAAGCTCGAAGGGGCCCTCCTGTTCCCACCAACAGAATGGTCACACGGGGCTATGTTGAGGGTCCAGATGATATTTGAAGCTCACGCATCATTTCTCTGAATGCATCCCCGACCCCCCTTCCAGGTTCCCTGAGTCCCTGGGGAGGGCTAAGAGAGTCCAGGAACCAGAGCAGGCTGGGAGTGGGCAGCTCCTGTCTGACCCAAACTTCCCTGCCTGCCTCTCACCTGACCTCCCCTGGTCCAACCCTCTGGAGAGCACCCCCTGGCTCTAGAACACAGCTGCTGTCAGCTTCCCCCAGAGCCCCCAGCCCAGGGAGCCAAGTCGGAAGTTCGGCATGAACAGCAGAGCTCCAACTTCTAAGGTGTCCTTAGGTCCCTTTCATGACCTGGAGAGCACAGAGCAGGAGCCCAGAGCAGGAGGGTCGTGGAGCAGTGGGGCGCCAGCAGGAACAGAGCTGGGACACGTGGGGTGGACGAACAACAGTGCAGCGCTGATTGTTTCCAGGGAACACCTTGGGGTCCTGCCCCCACCTGCTGGCTGAGTGCTGCGGCGTGACCCTGGCCAAGGCAGCTCTGTCCCTCCTCCAACCACACTCTGGCCTCTGGGTCTGAGCTTCATGCCAGCCAGCACCATGCTATGCCAGGAGCACTGGGCGGAGCAGCTTCTTCTTCATGCAGGCAGGGAGGTGGGAGACCTGCGGGGAAAGGCTGAAAGGGAGGGTCACAAGGAAGGACGGCAGTGCCAGCAGGACTCGGGGTGGCATCGGGAGCTTTCTTTTGGGGAGATGGGGGCAGCCTGGCTGCTGTTCCCTGGGTTTGAGGTGGGGAGAGCAGTGAGAGGGGAGAGCATGGGCTCAGGACAGGTTTGTGTGAGTGATGAGCTCCAGAGACCACCAGAAAGGCCTTGACTATGGGGAGCGGTGCAGGTGCTCTGAATGGTTTCTGCCGGGGTCCTTCCCACAGGAAGTGAGCAGGCTGGAACAGAGCTGGCCTCGGGGTGCATGTGCAGAGGGAGCCCAATGGAACCCGAAGAGTCGCCCCTGGGTGAGATGCAGCTGTGGGGGGGGGGGGTTGAGCGTGAGGGGCATTGAGGGGGCTCTTCTCCTCCTGGAATCCTGGGGAGTCAGGGGCCTGGGGGTCGGGTTCCTGCAGTGCCCTGGGGACCCTGAGCGTCAGTCACCATCCTTATCTGCCCCACAGGCGAAAGAGCTGGTCCCATCCTAACCCTGATCCTCACAGAGCTAGAGACTACACTCAGAAACTGAGGATTCATTTCCTCTGAACTGGGGACTGCACGTCTGAGCATGGGGAGGCTGGAAAGCGGGAGCCCCACAATCACCCCTGCATCTTTGCATGGGGTCATCGCCAATCTGAAAGGACTCCTGGGATGACCCTGAGTCCTGTGGTTCACACACATCTGAGGGGGGAGCAGCAGAGAGTCCCCAGGTCCCAGGAAACAGCAGAGCCCCAGATGCAGAAATGCTCTGGAGGACCCCTCAGGCTCTCTCTCACTCAGAGGCCTGGAGGCAGAGGGACTTCAGGATTCACCTTAGAGAAATATGCAGTGACACCCCAGTAACAACGTGGGTGGGCTTGAGTCCCTGACACCCCAGGGCCCTATACCTGGAGCTCAGAACCAGGCCCAGGGTCCCCCTGCTCTCTGTGTGGCGCCCCCTGTGGCTGTGGGTGGTGTAACAGATAGGCTGGATTGGGCTGAGGAGCTGTGTGGCCAGGGCATCTTTCTCAAGCACTCAGTTGTTTGCTTCCACGGAAAGGAGATAAAGCAGGAGGAGGAGGCAAAGGGGAGCAGCTGTGGCTCTCTGTCAGGGAGGGAGTGGGAGGTGCCCTTCCTTCCCTGGGCAGAATCTTCATACTCCCATTCCAAGAGGCTGACCCTGACCAGTGAGAATGGACAGAGGAGTGGGAGAGCTCCTTTGGACATGGAGCAGGAGGTGCATGAAGAACGTTCTGGTGAAGCGGCTGTGGGACCAACTCAGAACGGGGGAAGCTGTGTAAGCCTGATGAAAGAAGGGTCCTCTGTTAGCAAAATCCTAGCCCCTTTCCTAATCTTGCACTCCCAGAGTGCTGATACCTGTCTCCTCAGGGACTTTCTGCAGCGCTTCCCAATGTGACCAGGGAAATGTACTTCTTTTTTTTTTTAATTTTATTGAATCACCATGAGATAGTTACAGGCTTTCATGTTTGGCTTAAAATCACACAATGATCAAACACCCATCCCTCCACCAGTGCACATTCCCCACCACCAATATCCCGGGTTTAACCCCCCTTTCCCAACCTCACCCTTCTTCCAAGGCATACATGATTCCCCATAATCTCTTTCTACTTTTGGGCATTATGGTTTGCATTACAGACCCTGAGAGGTTATCATGTGGTCCTTTATCTACTTTGAGCACACATCTCCCATCCTGACCAGTTCCTCAAGCCATCATTTCCTTAGTGATCCCTTCTGTATTCCAGCTGTCTTCTCTCCTTTACTCATGAGGCAGGCTTCCAGCTATGGAGCAGTCTACCTGTCCCATGTATCTACTATCCTTAGGTGTCAGCCTCATGTTATGTTGTTTGATACTCCACAGATGAGTGCAGTCCTTCTATGTCTGTCCCTCTCTTTTTGACTCATTTCACTTAGCATGATACTCTGCATATCTATCCACTTATAAGCAAAGTTCATGACTTCATCTCTCCTAACACCTGCATAGTATTCCATTGTGTAGATGGACCAAAGTTTCTTTAACCAGTCATCTGTTCTAGTGCACTTGGTTTGTTTCCAGATTTTGGATATCATGAACAGTGCTGCAATGAACGTATAGGTACAGATGTCATTTCGACTGTGCTTTTTTGCACCCTCAGGATATATTCCCAGTAGTGGTATTGCAGGGTCATATGGAAGCTCAATTGGTAGTTTTTGAAGGACTGTCCATAATATTGTTTTCCAGAAAGGCTGGACTAGTGAGCATTCCCACCAACAGTGAAAGAGTGTCCCTTTTTCCCCACATCCACTCCAGCACTGGTTGTTTTTGTTCTTTGGAATATGTGCCAGTGCCTGTGGCGTGAGATGATATCTCATTGCTGTTTTGATTTGTATCTCCCTGATGGCTAGCGATGTGGAGTGTTTTTTGATGTGCCTTTTGGCCATTTATATTCCTTTTTGGAGGAATCTGCTGTTCATTTCTTCTCCCCATTTTTTGATGGGGTTGGAGATTGTTTCTTGTACAATTCTACTAGTGTTTTGTATATAATGCATACTAATCCCTTATCAGATGTAAATGTTCTTCCCATTATTTGGCCTCTTTCTGTATTTAGGTCACTGTTTCTTTTGGAGTGCAGAAGCTTCTTACTTTGATGTAGTCCCGTTTGTTTATATTTGCTTCCACTGGCATGGTCAGTGCTGTTTCATCCTTAATGATTTTTTAATGGTATTATTGCTGTTAGCTTTTTATTTTTTCAAAAATTTTATTAGTGAAACACGTGAGGTACAGTTGTAACTAAAAATGTTTTCAGCTTCAATATCTTGGAGAGTTCTGCCTACGTTTTCCTCTATGAACTTTATGATTTATGTCTGGTATATGGGCCACAATCCCAGAGCAAGTATCATTCTCAATGGGGAAAAACTAAAAGCCTTCCCTCTAAGATCGGGCACAAGACAAGGTTGCCCACTTTAGCCACTCTTATTCAATTTTAGTACTGGATGTCCTGGCCATTGCTGTTAGGCTAGAGAAAGGTATCGAGAGAAAGGAAGAGGTCAAACTATCACTATTTGTAGTTGATATTATACTACACTTAGAAAGCCCTAAAGACTCTACAGAAAAGCTCCAAAAAGAAACAATATGTTGGTTAGTAAAGTGGAAGGCTACAAACTCAACACCCAAAATTCCATGGATTTCTTATATACAAATAGCGAAAGAGAAGAGACATTAAAAAAAATAATTCCTGGAGCTGGAGCGATAGCACAACAGGTTGGGCGTTTGCCTTGCATGCAGCCAACATGGCCGACACAGGTTCGATTCCCAGCATCCCATATGGTCCCCTGAGAACCGCAGGAGCAATTCCTGAGTGCATGAGCCAGGAGTGACCCCTGAGCATCACCAGGTGTGACCCAAAAAGCAAAAAAACAAAAGAATCCAGTTTTCTATAGTACCTCAGAAAATCAAGTACCTCGGAATCATCTTAACCAAAGAGGTGAAGTACCTATACAAGGAAAATTACAAAACATCACTTCAAAAAATAAAGGAGGACACTAGGAAATGGAGACACATTCCCTGCTCATGGTTAGGGAGGATTAACATGATCAAAATGGCAATACTGCCCAAAGCACTATACAAATTCAATGTGGTCCCTATCAGGATACCCATGACATTTTTCAAAGAAATAGACAAAACACTTCTGAAATTCATGGAACAATAAACCCCACGAACAGCTAAAGCAATCCTTGGGGAAAAGTAGATGGGTGGCATCACCCTCCCCAACTTCAAATTGCACTACAAAGCAGTATTAACACAGCATGGTAATGGATTAGAAACAGATCTGCAGACCAATGGAACAGAGTTGAATATTCTTTGACAAAGGAGCAAGAAATGTGAAGTGGCCCAAGGAAAGTCTCTTCAACAAGTGGTGCTGGGAAAACTGGATAGCTACCTGCAGAAAAATGAACTCTGACCTCTGTCTAATGCCAGGCACAAAAGTCCGATCAAAGTGCATGAAGAAATGTACTTCTGACTGGGATTACATTGCCTCCAGGGGCCACAGAGAGTCACACCCCAGAGGAACAGCAGTGTATAGCCTGCTTTTCGGAACTGAAGAGACACTCTGCGGGCCAATGTGAGGAAAGATAGGATTGAACTAGGCCAGACCATGGGTCCTGTCCTTGAAAGAGTCCAGTGACATGTCATGGTGCCTGGACAGCTCAGACTTCACAACCTGACAACTCCCAGACACCTGGGCTATCTGCCAGGCTCACCCCGTGAGTGACATCTCTAGTGTGACTGCTGGTCCCCAACGACTGCTCCACAGATGTGTCCTGCTCTGCCATAGAACCCAGGGCCCAGGCAGTTCAACTGTCACCAACAGAAAGACCCTTCATGAGTGGCCAGTGTCCACACTGACAGTGTCATCTCCTCTGCTATTCTTCCTCTACCCCTCACCCTGGTTCTTCTGTGATATCAGGGCCTTACCCTAGTTATAAATACAGATACACATGTAAAATGTAAGCCATGAAGCACCTTTTAAATGTAACATTTACATGCGAATGCACAATTGTTTGTAATGGTCCTCATTGACTTAAAATTGAAAATTGTAAAGCTTTTTGTTAGTTTTTGCTTTTTATTTTTCAGTTTTGTTTCCTTTTTAAAAAATTTACATGGCATTGATTCCTTTTCTATTCTGTTTCTGGTTGTGCTATTGTTCACAGTTATGGTGAAAACAGTGATATTTCATCTTTTTATATTTGATTCAGGTCCCCAGAGAAGTCACTGACAGAAAATGGCCTGGGCTGCTCCTCGTGGGGGTTTCACTGACAGGCATTGTAATGTCTTTACTGTACCTGGAAGATGATGAGTGCCATGACAGGTGACCTTGTGCAGCCCAGCTGCTCCCTGGAGACAGCATTGCTTCATCTGTCACCAAGCCTGCAGTGGCCTCCCTTTCCTCAACCCTTGCTTCCTTAAGCTTGTTCTGAGGGCCCAGCTGGGTGTTCTTGTGACAGCGCAGGGCAGCTCTTTTTGAGAGAAACCTGCAGGGAGGTGCTGCCAGAATCAAGGAGGAGGGACACACCCGAAACTGACACTGAGCCAGACCCCAGGACCGAGTCTGAGCCTTTCCTGTGACATTGAAGTCATGACGCTGAATGTGACCCCAAAGTTCAGGCCCCTGCTGGACAGAGGCCTTAGGGGAACAGGCATCAAGAATTGCCTTGTACTTCCAGAATTACATGCCCCTTCACTCTGCTCCAGGGCTTCTCCCAGAGGGGTGCCTGGGTCAGGTCCACCAAGCTTGTTCTCTCTGGAGCCTCCTTAGATTCTTGAATAAGGTTTCTGGACATAGCATTGCACATTACTGTTTGAAATAATCTAGTAGCTGACCTTTTAGAGTGATTCATGTCCTTTGTTTATGTACATATAGATACACAGAAATATACATATAATTATCTCTTCCGAATAATGTTCTCTCAGACTGCAAGATTTTTTTTCAGTGTTTTTGGTGCAGTTTATTATCTGCTGGACACTTGGGCAGCTGCCAGGCAGACCATGGAAGGGACACTGCTAGTGTGGCTGTCGGGAGCCCGACAACTGCCCCTTCCCTCGGCTGCGTCATGTCCTTCCAGCTGGAGCTAGGTTCCAGGCTACCAGCTCAACTGTCCACACCATCATGAGCCCTCCAGGAATGCTGTGTCCACACCGAGGGTCTTTTCCTCACTCGGTTTTCACTGGGAAGCCCTCTTCGGCCCTGAGGTCTGGGTGACGTGTTTTCCATAGCTTGGGTGCCCACGTGTTCCCTGTGGACACGGCCTGGATTGGATGCTCTTCTAGTCGTTCTGTTCCTGTCTCCTGGGGTCTGTGGTGATGTGGTTGGTTCTGCCCCTTCCTCTGCTCTCTACAGGGAGGTGAGGTCTCTCTCTTCTGCTCCTCTCTGCAGCCATGAGCTGACTGCACGTGGGGATGAAAAGAAGTGCTCCCCTGGGTCCACCTTCAGAGGGGAGCAGGTCCCCTTCTCAGATGTCATGGTCAGGTCAGCACTGTCATCATGAGCAAGAGAAGCAGCAGCTCTTGCTCCCCTTAGTCTAGATTTTCACCTCCTGTGTGACTCCTTCTGCCTCTCAACCTCCAGCTACATTCTGTCCTGCTAGCTGGAGCCTAGGCCTGAGGCTGCCAGTTCAACTGTTACCAGCGGGAAGAACTCTCAGAGGATGGAGTTGTCCAGGCTGGACGTGCAGCTGATTGTACAAGGTGACACAGTGGGCCAAGGGGGTGTGCTGGGTACCCCTCCTGCTCGGATGTTAAGAATGAGCCTCGAGGGCACATGAGTGATGGAGAAGGTCCGACCTTGCCATATTCTCCTGACAAGTCTCCCAACTGTTGGGCAGACGACTCTCATCTCAGTGAATACGCACTGTGCTGTATGTGGTCAGAGTAAAAGCTGTAACTTTCTGGACTAGGGTGATAAGGTGGGTCTCTAGCTTTCTGTGCTCATTAAAGTGAGGTGCAGCTGCTTCCCTGGCTCCTGGGTCGTAACTCTTCAGCCATCAGCTCATTGTCTGTGATAGAGGAGAAGGGTCCCTCTTGACCCCACTCCAGCTGTCCTGCTCATACAGTAACTGTGAGCAAGAGCAGAAAGTGCTGTTCCTCTGAACTGTAACTTCTCAGACATGACTGTTCATTGGGTGGAATAAGATCTGCTCTGAAACCACTTCCTGCCCCTGGACAATGGCTGTCTTGGACTATTTTGTAGGTGTGGAGTTGTTTTATAGAAGCTATTTCTTTGAACTAAACTTTGGAAGTCTTTCTGTTCCTAGCATACAATCTTAGCTTTCACATCACCACTAAATGAGGTTAAACTTTTCAGGATATTAATCAGGATTGGAGGAAGCAGACAGAAGCCATTGGAAATGAACTCAGCAGCATGGGAGAACTATCAAGGTTCGTTTCCCCTCCTGAAACTAGATATTTTCCTCCATATCTGGATTGAAATCCTCCTTGGATCCATATCCTTGAGCTCTAAATTGAGTTTGATCCACTTTCCTAACCAAGGGAATTATGTGAGCTATGGCATTGAAATTGACACGAAGCAAATGCATCATCAACTCAGAGATCCCCATGAACCAGGATGTCCCACACATCCCTCCTGTCTTTGTGCAGTGATCTCCCCCTTTCCTTCCCTTTGCTGTTTTGTCACCATTGTGTTGACCATGAGCAGGATTTCCATAACGGTTGACGTGTTTTCCAGTTGGCCTGGGGTTCACACAGTTTGGGTTCTGGTGATCAGTGTGCAGAGTGAGGTACTGCGCTAGTTCATGTGAACTGGTGCCGAATTCAACCCTTAGTCTCATGCATTGCAGGCAGGTGCTCTGCTACAAGTCCCATTTCTGTGACCATGAATTCCTTTTAGAGAGAGTTCCCTAACAATGTCAATCCTCTGTGTTAGGACACTGGCTGCTGTGGTTGCCATTCCATTTGTGACATTGGATCCCACGAAGGTCCTCAATAGCCTAGGAAGATAAAATGAGTCTTTTCAATGAAATGAGGCAAGAAAGATAGTAAGGCTTTCAGATTAGAAAAGTCATTCAACTCTCACCAATTTCAGAGGACACAATATTATACGTGAAACAATAAACTTGTACAGTCAAGTGGCAAGCTGAGAAATCCATGTGCAGAAACCACGGTCCTATTTTCAAATAATAAAACAGAAGAGAGAGAAAATTTTTAAACGACCTCATTCAACAACTGTGCCTCAAAAAACAGGTATCTCAGAATTAATTTAATAAAAGAATGAAATTCTCATATAAAGAAATGTATAAATCACTGCGAAAATCATTTTAAAAAGACAGTAGAAAATGGAAATATATTCCCTGTTCATGGATGATAAGAATTAACAATGTCAAATGACAACCTATCCCAAAGCATTATGCATATTCAATGTAGTCCTTAATTTTTTTAAAAAACCTTTGACATTCATGAAAGATACGGATCGAACAATGTAGAAATTGATATTGTGTAATAACACCCTCTCCACACAATAGCCAGAACAATCATAGGGACAAAAGAAAATAAGAGAATTCTCTCTCCCTAAATGTTCAACTGCAGTATAAAGTCACAGTGATCAAAGCCCTGCAGTATTGGATTAAGGACAGACTCTGACCTTGGACTAGAATCCAGAGTCCAGAGACAGATCCTAGGTATATGAACAATTTGTTTTTGTAAAAGATCAAAAGTATGAAGTTGTCACAGAAAGCCTCTTCAACAACTGTTGTTGGGGAAGCTGGTTGGTCTCATGCTAAAGAATGAACTCAGGCCACTCTCTAATACTATGGATAAAAGTTAAATTAAAAATGAAGATCTTGACATCATACAAGATTCCCTCAATTATATTGATGAAAACATAGTCTGAACACTTCTTAGCAATTGATCTAGAGATCTCTTCAATGATTCAATACCTTTGACCAAGTAAATGGAACCAGAAAGAAATAATTGCATCAGACTAAGAAGTTTCTAGCCAGTGAAGAAGTGACCAGAATGTAAAGATACTGCACAGACCAGGAGAAAATATTTGCGCACCACTCATGTTACAAATGGTGAAGATGTATCCAGCTAGCGTGGGAGCGGCCAGGGCGCCCCAGACTGGAGCCTGCAGCTCCCCGGGGCGCGCATCCAGCCAAGGCGCCTGGGGACGCGGGCTGCGGCCGCGTGAGGGCGGGGGTGGGGGGGAGAGGTGGCGGGAAGGGCTTGGCGGACTCAGCATTGCCGCTGCTTGCTGAGCCCGCTGCAGCGCCTGCGGGTCCAAGGGGCGGCGAGGGCCCGTCTCGACTTCCCAGCGCCGGGCCGCTTTTCCCTGGGCAACCGAGCATCTGCCGCCCGGAGCAACTCCTGGCGCGCTGCAGTCCAGCGGAGCCCAGCCCGAGCCACCGCCGCCACCACTCCCTGGCACCCTCCCCAAGCGTCTCCCTTCACGCACGGATTTGCGCCGGACACAGGACCCTCAGCCTCCAGGGGATCTTACCAGAATTCCACTCTTTTATCACTTCAGCTTCAGAGCCTGGGAAACCCTCCCGGGGTGACAGTTACTGCTTGGGATGTCCCCCCAGTTTCCTGAGCCAGGCAGACACATAGCACTGGGGACAGCTGGAATCACCATCTGCTTTTTCCTCTTGGAGGGTTTAAGGATCCCTCCAAAGCCTGGCGGTAATGAAAATGATCACTATGCCCTAGAGTGGAGGACTTCAGTCAATGAAGAGCGTGCCGACATTGAAATGAAGAATTAATCTACATAGGAAGTAGAGTCGGGAGTGTAGCTCATGCCTCATGCCTAGGGAAGACCTGGGCTTGATCCCTGTCACACACAAAAAGTAGATGAATGTACATTTTAAATCTTACCTTTTGCACCAGGGAGAAGGATGGTTAATAGAAGTGTTTTGTGTGGGGGAAACCTGAGTTTGATCCCTGGGACCACACAGTTCCCCCAGTACTCCTGGGGTTGATCCCAATCACCAGGAACCCCCTGAGTACTGCTGGTGTGACACAAAATATAAGCAAATTGATAGGTAAGAGACAGACTGATCCTTGATTTCATGTTTATTCAAAAAGCCAGGATGAAAAATCCCTTGACTGGGAAGAATAAATGTACTCTTAGATAGTGCTTTGCAGACTTCAGTTCCCATTCATATCACTTTGGAGATGCTACTAAACTGCAGGTCCAATTCTGTGAAGTTGAGGTTCAGACAAATGTTTTGGCTTTTATGTAAATTTTCAGATGTTGCTAGGATGCTGGCTGCTTTAAGCACAGTGTGCTGAAGGAGGGTGCCTATTGGCCAAAGTGTTAAAAATGCAGGGATGCTTGCCTAGTGCCTCTGTAAGGGTACAAATAAGTTAAGCAAAGGAGAAGCAAGAATCAAACAAGACACAGTTGTACCCATTTAGATGGGTTCAAGCATGGAGTACCCAGACATTCACTGAGTACAAAGAAAGATAATTTTGAAGTTTCCTATGAAGCATCAAAAAAAGGGGGGTCACTATATCTTGTATCCTTCACTGGAGAGGAAAGTGCAGCATTTTCTAGTAAAGGAAACCAAAGGCTCTCAGCTGCTGAACTGTATGATGCCAGTTTGCACAAATCTCTACCTCTCTACCTTCCTTCAAAAGTGGCTAATGAGATGGGTCCTGGAAAAGAATATGTCTTTTTCCAAAGCATACTCTTAATTTGACAATAAACTCTCTTCAAAAAAATTCAAGTAAAAACAAAACAAAACAAAAAGAGGTAATTTATTGTATTGTTGAGACATCAGTTAGAAAACATATGCTTTAGAATTTGGGACATGTAAGAATTACGGGCTTCCAATGCGTATCTATGCATTTTTTGCTTGAACATTATCAGAATTTTCTAAGGATTTATAAGCATTTACAGAATGACTCTAGGCTTTCAACTGTGGGGCACTTTTCTAGATCATTTGCTTAGCGCTACTATAGGCACCCAGCAATCTCAGAGATGATTTTTCATTATTGTCATGTACTTGACCCAAGAAGACCTGACTTTGTGAATTGTATCTGTTCTTTTACTATTGTGTGTGTGTGTGTGTGTGTGTGTGTGTGTGTAAGAAGCAGTGCTGCTTGCCTTACACTATACAATGTGCAGAAGATAAAGAACACTGCCCATAGCTGAGTGAGAGATCAAGTGTCTCGAAGCCTTGCAGCCTGGTGAGCATGGTCCATGCTCATGAGCATGGTAGGTTAGTTACTGATTTCCCTTGAGTTGTTGCCGCTGCCCACCAGCTGCTGTTGGCATCTTTGAATTTCTTAATGTTTTCTTTGGGGAGTCAGTGATGTGTTTCTTTATTCCTACATGCCAACTTCTTATTGATATTTTAAGAAGACTTCAAGAATACAGCATCCATCTACAATACTGTTTAAAACATCCTTGTACTGGTTTATGCTTGAATTGGGGTGAGTATGTTGATTGATATTCATCCTCAACTTTTCAGATCTTTGAAGGGAAATAAGGACTAGTTTGAAAAAGTGTTCGTTGTTTGAACATAAACTTACCCTACATCACTCTTCTGATCATTATGAATAGAAACGGTAAAGCATAAAAAAGATGTATATATATGTATACATAAAAATACATCATCTCATTACACATATTTGTATACACATATATATCATCCTCACTGGTAGAACTTTACAAGAAGAAAAATAATCAACCACTTCAAAAAATGGGGTGCAGTAATTTACAGATACTTCTTCAAAGACATACAGATGTCCTAGAGGAATAGAGGTATATAAAAATATACTGTATCACTTACCATTAGGGCAGTTCAAATCAAACCAGCAATACAACGTCTCATACTAGAAGACCAATACATACCATATTGCAAGAGTAGTTTGCTTCATCACACTCACCAAGACAGAGTCTGTTGTGTGACAGACCCAGGCAAAGAACCTGAAGCTATTGGTGCCGTTCAAAGCTCTCAAGAGCATTTGTAGGGTAATCTTGTGAGCCCACCATTATTTCACAGTCTATCATGCATCAGCAAGGCAGGACAGGTTACAACATGGCTCCAATCATGCAACAGGCAGCACAGCTCACAGCAAAGGAAGAGAGTCTCCTGAAACCAGAGGTTTTGTGGTTTGTACAAACTGCAAGTTAAGACCTTTCTCAAAGGTAATGTTGTTCACCCATACCAGTACAATCGTAAGTCCAAGGAATACATGTCCTAAAATTTAAAAAACACATGATAGAAAATTACATGATAATAATTCACACAGCATAATCAAAAAAAAACAAAAATGACAAGTGTTGATATGGATGTTGCGAAAAAAGACCATCATTCATTGCTGGAGGGGATGTCAACCTGTGTTTTTCTATTGGAAAAACAATATAGACACCTCTCAAAAAAAAATAACAAGAATAGAGCTTTTCTTGCTGAGAATCTAACCCAGTAATTCCACTTCTTGGCATGACCCCAGAGGTCCAAAATCTACTCAGAAAAGACATATGTACTCGTATAATCATTGTAGCATTATGCACAATAGCCCAAATTAGGAAAGAACCCAAGTATCGAGAACAGAGGACCGCATAAAGAAACTGGTACAAATCCACAGTGAAAAACTATGCAGCTATCAGAGAAGACAAAAGCATGTAGTGTTCTACCTGGCTGAATTTGGAGAGTATCCTATAGAGAGGAGAAAATAATAAATGCCTAAGGAAACAGGAACTGTGAACTGTTCCTCAGTAAGAAACAGGGAGGATGTGGGCACTAGGATATGGATAGACACCGAGATTATGGTGGGAGAAACAGATACTCTGGTGCAGTGCATGGTGCTGGAATGTTTTATGCTTGAAACCCTATCATTAACAATATTATAAATTATCTCGCTCAAGGGCTGGAGGGATAGCACAGCGGGTAGGGCATTTGCCTTGCACGCAGCCAACATGCCCGACCCGAGTTTGATTCCTCCGCCCCTCTCGGAGAGCCTGGCAAGCTACTGAGAGTATCTCGCCCGCACGGCAGAGCCTGGCAAGCTCCCCATGACGTATTCGGTATGCCAAACACAGTAACAACAAAGTCTCCAATGGAGACGTTACTGGGCCCGCTCGAGCAAATCGATGAACAACGGGTGGGCCTTTACCTTTACCTTTACCTTTACCTTTACCTTTACCTTTACCTTTATCTCGCTCAAATATTTTTTGAAAGCCCAAGAAAAAACACAAACCACAGTTGTTTTTGGTTTTTCATTTTTATGTTTTTTTGCCAATATCTGTCACAAGCAATTAATCTTGCAACTTTAAGTACTTACTACAAATACAAGATGCACACTCTAATAGGGAAATGCCTAAGGGAAGTAAGTAGGGAAGAATCCTTGGAAATCGTACCCCTCTATTAGTGGTTACTGACAATGTGTGACTTTCATTGAGGGTGAAGTTCAAGGAGGGGGTCACAGAAAGGCCACATTATAATCAGGTGGTAAAACTTCAATTCTTTTATTATTGGTATATAATTTAGGGAGGGCTTTTTGTGTCACAACCCATGGTGCTCACTGGTTACTCCTGGATCTGCAGTTGGGACTTACTCATGGCGGTGCTCAGGGGGCCATATGGAATGCCAAGGATCAAACCCAGGTTGGCCACGTCCAAGGCAAATGTCCACCCGCTATACTACTGCTCCGGCTCTTTTTCATATATAATTTAAACAAGACAAAGTACGTGAGTTCAAGCACTCCATTACAGTGTGACATTCCACGTCCTCTCTCCTGAAACCAAGAGAACATCCCCATCCTCCCATGGAGTCTCTCTTCTGCATCCTTCAAATTAGGAAGAGTCCCTGTTGTTTTTGTATCACCTTGGAGAACATCTGCCATTTCTAGAAGGTCAACATAGCTTGTGCTCTTGCTGATGGCTTTTCTACACATAAGCATGTTTTTGTGGTTCTGAATTCAGTGGGCCCCCTTTGGTGGTTTTGTAAGTCAGGGAGGAGAGAGCTGGTCACCTTCTCCCAATCCACCTCTGCCATGCTGGGACCAGTTGGGAAGATTAAGACTTTAAAGGAATGTGATGAGCCCATGTGTGGGGCTGACCTCGAGTCCAGCCAGTCCCATAAAGTCCTACCAGGTTGCCCCGTCAAGCCACACCTGAAATCTGCATGGTGTTCTCTGCATAGGAGTTGGTCCCCACCATCTGATCTTTTGGGCAAACCCAAAAGACTTAAGCTGGAGTGAGAAATTGTTCTTTTCAGGAAAGGAAAGTCAGTCCTAGGCCTTACCTATGATTTCCATGTACTTTGTCCTGTCTCACAGAAAGGATTTTCAGGAAGAGACAAAAAGTCAAGTGAAACAAATGTTTTGGAGGGTTTTAGGAAGGGGAAGGAGTGAGAGAAAATGTGTGAGAGTGAGAGTACCATGTCCAAGAGAGAAAGTGGACTTCCCCATCCATGGAAAAAGCCCTAGTACACATCTCAAGAGGAAAGATATGAGTGACACATGTGCTCAGGGACCACCTGGGTTTGGCCTGTGGCACAAGCAGCACATAGACTTGGGCAGCATATGTGTGGGCTTCCTTCGTTCAAGATGCTTTTATGGGGTGTCTTCAATTGGCCCCACATGGGACTTTCTAGCTAGGTAAGAGCCCATTGGTAGAGATGTAGCTAAGGGATAGAGTTGGGAAGGTCTTCTTTGGAAATCTTTTCCTTAAACTTTGTTCCTGCTGGATCTTCTCTGGGACAATGGCTCCAGTCTTCTGGGCTAGCTACAGGTAAAGGTCTTATCAGGTCTAGCTGCCTGTATCCTGAAGGTGGGTCCAGACAGCATTAGGCCTAGGTGGTTTTACTACTTTTTAAGAATTCCATTCCCATGGGGTCCCTTTCCTATATACCTGCCTGCCTACATCAGTTCCTCCAACTTGCCATTGACAAACGTTGAAATATTATTCATAGTAATTTTTCTCTGAATGAACACCTTACAGTTTGATGAAGCTGTTCTCAGAATACTTACATGTACTTATATGATTATATACTTCATGATATTATGATTAGGAGGAAACTACTTGACAGAAGTTGAATGTTTTAGAAACATTGCTATTACCGTTATATTATTCTTCCCTGACATAACAAAAGGACAGTGGTGGAAGGTCATGGGCTTTTTTGGAGGTGGTAGCACATAGTAACTTTGTTTATAAGTTTATAAATACTATAAGCTTAAACAAAATTGTAATTGTATTACTTAAACTAAATAAAACTTAAATAGAATAAAAGAAAATTACATATCCACCTGCAAAAAATACTTTTTTCAGTGAAGCAAGTAGTTTTTCTGTTTGTCTTGTTCTGCTTTGTTTTTGAGCCACAACAGCTGCTGCTTAGGGTTTCCATCTGACTCCACACTCAGGGATTCTTGCTGGCTGATTGGAGGACCCAAAGGGGGGAAGCTTGGGAATCAAACCTATGTTGGCCCCATGCACCCTACCTGCGGTGGTGTCAACTGACCCTCAAAGAAAGAGAGTTTTGAGTGAACAAAACTTATTTAGAAAGATGTAAGGAGAGAGAAAGAGGAAGCATATGTTCAAGAGAGATCACAGTTTTCTCCAGAGAGGAAAGAAGTGCGAGCAAAGAGACACAGAGAGAAGAACGTAGGATACATATTTAAGGGAGAACAGAGGCTTGGAGAACAATTAAGCAAGCAAAGAAAGAGGCATAGAGGCAGCAATAGAGATATCTATTCAGGGAGATCACAGACCAGAGAATACAGGCCCTCAAAGTATTTAATTAAAAAAATAAAGAGAAAAGGTAGACAAAACTTTCCAAGACATTAAAGCCAGAGGCATCTGTAAGGGTGAAATACCACTAACAAAGTAAGTGGCAGCAAAGACAAACAAATGGGACTCCAATAAATTAAGAAGCTTCGGTCCCTCAAAGAAAATAACAATCAGAATAGAAAGACAGTCCACAAACTGGGAGAAATTCTTTGCTTACCATGCATCTAAGAAAGAGCTAATACCCAAGATAGCCAAAGCACAGGTCAAACTGTACAAGGAGAAAAAATCCAACCCCATCAAAAAATGGTGAGAAGAGATGAACAGAAAATTCCTCAAAGAAGAAATATAGCACTGTAGCACTATCTTCACATTGTACATCGATTTGTTCGAGCAGGCACCAGGACGTCTCCATTGTGAGAATTGTTGTTGCTGTTTTTGGCACATTGCAAATGCCACGGGGAGCTTGCCAGGCTCTGACATGTCAGCAGGAAACTCTCCATAGCTTGTTGGGCTCTCCAGGAGGGAGAGAGGAATCGAACCTGGGTCAGCCGCTTGCAAGGAAGCACTGTGCTATTCCCGCTGTGCTATCGCTCCAGCCCAAAGAAGAAATAAAAATGGCAAAAAAGCCTATGAAAAATAAAATCACAAAGCATTAGAAAATGCAAATTAAAGCAATGAAATA
Organism: Sorex fumeus; assembly: GCF_029834395.1. NCBI lineage: Eukaryota > Metazoa > Chordata > Mammalia > Eulipotyphla > Soricidae > Sorex > Sorex fumeus. The sequence goes on from NW_026606118.1 coordinate 49,430,723, forward strand.
TCACCTCACATGACAGAGAGTCACACTAATCACAAAGAACAACCACCACCTGTGTTAGCAATGGGTACAGGGCAAAAAGGACTCTAACTCACTGCTGGGTTAGGTCGGCTGCTCCAGCCTTTTGGGAAGACAGTTGAACACTCCTCAGAAAACTAGGAATTGAACTCCCATATGATCCACAATTCCACTATTGAAAATATACCCATGGGCCCCAAAGCACAAAACAGAAAAGGCATCAGCATTCCTATGTTCATTGTAGCACTGTTTAATATAAGCCAAATCTGCTAACAACCTAGATACACAAGATGAAGAAATTATGGTTTCATATTCACAATGGAGTATGACACAGTCATTAGAAAAGATGGAATTATGAAATTTGCTGATACATTGATAGATCTGGAGAGTATCATGCTGACTTAAATGAGTCATTGGGAGGACAAACACTGACTGACCCCACTCATTTGCAGATATACAAGTATCAAGGTACGAGAATAATGCCCAAAGACCATAGGAACAAAAGGCAGGAAAACGGGTACTCCTAGAGAGCTTGCCAGAGTAGGGAGGTGTGGTTTATGTCCAGAAAGGGACCACTATAACAATGATAGGGAAAAGTGGTTAATTTGGATGAGAACTGGGTGCTGTAAGAAACTTAAGTGATGCACATGATATACTTTCACTAGCAGTATTGTAAACCACGGTGCCATAAATAAAAAAGAAAATAAAATGAAAAGGCTATGGACCTTAGTATGCATGGGCATTCCAAAGGTGCTTTCAGACTAGAAGGGTTGACTTCCATCAGAGCATTCAGAAACGGATTGGCAGCGGCCAGTCTATTTGTCTTCTGAAATAAGCTCTCCTGATACTAGTCTGTCCTCAGCTCAGGGATTTCCTCTCAGGCTCTATTAGGATGGAGAATACGATCAATATCATGCCCACCAGCACCACATTCAGCAAGGGGCTCGAGGGCACCAGCATGGTTGGCCAGTAACTAGACCTCTTTATGCCTTATGGTTTCTCACCTCTTACCTTATTGTTCTAAGCATAGGACTGCAGGATTAGGGGAGTAGGTGTTTGGTGCAGTATCTCCCAAAGCCCCAGAGGACAGTTTGACACCTGAGATATCTCCTAATTGCAGCTGGCTGCTGTGGTGGAAGACCCTTTGGGCCCACTCTCTCTGAGTGCTCTCCTTCTGTCCCTGGGAACTTTTGTTCATTGTGGTCTCCAGGGGTTTCTTGGCAGGAGTAGAGTATCCAAGTTTCAGTGTAGAGTTTCTTGGCCTGTAGGAGGGGTTCTCCACACTCAGTCATCTTGGCTCAGAATCCTCAGAATCCTATTTTGCGTATCGTTTTCTCCGCATCATAGTTTGCAGATTTGTGTAGATAGAAAGTATTCAGCATGTTTTTATTAATTTGGAACATACCCATATTTCGGGAGTCTGTTGATCTTGGAATACCAGTAATGAAAATATGAATTATTCTTCAGGATATACCAGAGAAAATTCCTCTGTTTTTCCCAACTTCTTCACCTATATGCTTAAATTAACCCACTCTGGGTTGGAATGAAAGGTCCGGATCTTGGAGATGTCTTTCTTGGAATCTCAGAAGAGTTCTATCATGCTGAACTGAACAGTGGAAGAATTCGAGACACAATTCAGAGAAGTGAGAGGGAGTCAGTCATGTAAACTTGGCCCTTTCCTTTTGTGCACTCCTCGGGCAGGAAGTCCCAAGTGACAGAGGAGACTCATTCTCCTCAAAGTTCTGTGCCTTCTAGGCCAGTGGAGAAGCAGTCACCAGCCGGGAGCAGGCTGCCAGCCGGAGCTTTCTTTTCTTGCATTTCTCCTCTCACACCCTCTTCTTCCCACTTGTGCTGGCCTGCGCTTGTACCTTTCAAGTCAAATGTCAGCACTAAGAAAAATGTTGTCCTAAAGGAACAATTCTAGAAACCCTTACATTTCTATGCTCCTATGGACCTAGCAATGAAGACACGAACCATAAAATACCAAAGGAATAAAAGCTGATGGCATCGGGAGAGAGTGACAAGTTCTAAATTAGTGTGAGAAATTTTAATTAAGAAAGTTTTCTCAGAAGTTGAGAGAATGTTTTAATAATCATTCCTATAAATTAAAACAGGTAACCAAAAATCAACCAAAGGAAATCTTTACTACACTGAAACAGAAGTGAATGTTAAATATCTATGAAAATTCAGAGACGGCTGGGATCCTACTAAACAATTAGATAAGGGTTAAAAAGATAGCTTAGAGGGGCAGGCACGTACCTTGCATGTGGCCAATCCTTGTTTGATCCTCAAAATCATAGATGGTCCCCAAGCACTGCCTGAAATAATCCCTGGTCGCAGAGCCAGTAACAATCCCTGGGCTCAGTCAAGGTGTCACCCCAATACCAAATAAAATCATTTTATTTGGGTTTGGGACCATTCTTTTATTGGGATCATGTGTGATCCCAGATTTTAAAGTGCATTTATAAATGGCTACAAGATTATAGTATCCAAGCCAAGGCAGATCTTCTGTTAATGTGGAGAAATAGAAAGGAGAAATTTTAGAGCAATCCTGGTGTGAATCATTTGAAAGGCATCTGGATGGTTCCTCAGGGTAATAAACTGAACTTGATAAAAGTTAATGTGAATTTTCATAAACCTTTATAAGCCATCAAAAATCAAAAGTGAAAAAATCTATGGAAACAGATTCTGGTGTTTCAAATTTCCCCCCACCACACACACATTTTAGGACATGCATCTCTCTGAGGAGGAAAAGCTCAATTCCAGTTAGGGTGCAGGACTCTATCTAAACGTGCATAAGGCTTACAGGTTCTTGCTACTGATTCTCAAAAAATAGATTCTCCTAAAGTAACTCAGACTTGCAGATCGAAACCCAGCATCAAGGGGCTGGAGTGATAGCACAGCGGGTAGGGCCTTTGCCTTCCACACGGCCACTTGGGTTCGATTCCCAGCATCCCATATGGTTCTTTGAGCACCACCAGGAAAAATTCTTGAGTGCGCAGCCAGGATTAACCCCTGTGTATCCTCGGGTTTGACCCAAAAAGAAAAAAACCAAAAAACCCCACAGCATCAAGAGATTGGGGGGTTGGGGGTTGGAGCAATAGTACAGCAGGTAGGGTGTTTGCCTTGCATGTGCGGACCCAGGTTCCATTCCCAGCATCCCATAGGGACCCAGAAAGAGGTTATAGGTGGTGCAGAAGTTATGGGGCAAGCTGAGGGATAGTGTTCTTGACCTGGATTAACAAATCACAAAGTTATTCATGATTGTGTTTCAGATTGACAATGATCAAGCAGCAAGCCCTTCACAGTGACTCCCTCCCTCCAACAATGCCCCCGGTTTCCAACCCATGCCCACCCCTCCAATGCTATGGCAGGCACTTTTCTCTTTTTCTTTTTTTATTCTACTGGCCTTTCAAAATATCTTTAGCATTTTAATAATTTTCTCCATCTCTTTTGTTTTCAGAAAAATTATGCTCTTAAATTTCCTTATCTATTTTTTCTGCTTAAATAGGACTTACTTTTCATTCCCTTTTCTCACCTTGAAGAGGAAACTTAGATTACTGATCTTAGAATGCTATATTTTTAAATAATATGAACATTTAATACTTTGAGTTTCTCCAATTTTATTTTGAAACATTTCTTAGGAATATATGACTTTTTAAATAAAATTTCTCTTTGACCCATGGAATAAAAATATTTTGCTTGATTTTAAGAATTTAGAATTCTATTTTTCTGTGTAGTTATCAATGGACAGTTTCACTCTCTAATAATCAATGTGTGTGTATATATGCACATATATTTATCAATGATACAGAGGTGGAACGATAGCACAGCAGTAGGGCATTTGCCTTGCACACAGCCAGAGTGGGCCAAGCTGGGTTCAATTCCTCCTCCCCTCTCGAGAGCCTGGCAAGCTACCAAGAGTATCTCACCTGCATGGCAAAACCTGGCAAGCTACCCGTGACTTATTCAATATGCCTAACACAGTAACAACAAATCTCAAAATGAAGACGTTACTGGATCTACTCGAGGAAATCGATGAACAACGGGAGAACAGTGCTACATATAAATGAAATTTTTCAATAAAATAAAACAGGAACGGGAAGTGCACTCAAGTTCTAGAACAAATGCATAGCATCCACAGCATCTGTGTTCTGCGTTTGGTCCTCAGCATCACAGGATGTAGCACAGGTGAATCCCAATGTCAGGCCTGGCCACTGAGCTCCCAGACCCACAGGGGGCTTAAGGGGACCCAGGTATCCTAATAAAGGTCCCCTCCTAAGTGTCTCAAGAATAAAAAAAAATAATTTTAAAAAAGTAAATGTTAAACAGAAAACGTGAATAAGCAAGTCACACACATAAACGACCCGGACAAGGACAGACCTAGCAGGTATAAAGTGCTGCAGAGATGTCCGAGCTGGAAGGGCACCAAGGAAGACTGTCCAGGCTGAGCTGTGGCCACCATGCTGGGGGCACGTGGGCTTGCTGGGATGTGCCCGAGCACTTAGCCATTCTCCGGGCACTGGCCTTTCTAGGAAAGATGGACGCAGCCGATGGGAGTCCCCCAGGAACGTGGGCATCATTGCATCTTTGTGGTCAGATGTGAACGCGCTGTGGTGGCGCCTTGGGGAACTCTGACTCTTGGTGACCCAGTGGTCACAGAGTGGGGCTTGGAGGCGGGGAGGTGGCACACACCTGGCCCCGTCTCCATTCCCAGAATCTTTCGGTTCTGAAGCACCTCAGTGTATAGCCCTGGGGACCCCTGAGACCCGTCAGGCTGGGCCTGCTGCTTCCTAGTTCTGCAGAACCCAGCAGGACGCGGCCTCTCTGCATGCACCAAGTATGGCCAGGAGACACCGCCAACTCTTCTGAGCACGACCTGACTCCCCTCTAGGGCTCCTGGAAAAGCCACAGACACAAGACATGTCAGGGGAGCAGTACCTGCTAGCCTGCAGAGAGATCTCAGTCCTGCACCAGCCATCCAGTGCCAGGAGCACCAGGAAGGAGCCTCCTCCTTCCGCACTACTTCTTCACTGCCCTCTAGTGACCACAATTGACATTGCGCAAACAGGCCAGGAGAACTATTTCAAGAACCCAGATGCATTTGGACCCAGTGGGCAGGGAAGACTGTCTGGGGAGGGGCTGGAGCAATAGCACAGCAGGTAGGCCAGCTGCCTTGCAAGCCCAGCCTCAGTTCCCGCCACCAGCGTTGGTCTCCAAAGGTGTGTCCCAAAAGAGTATCTTGGGAATTGAGAGGCAAACCAAGACTTGGCTTTTGAGGCAATTCCTGGTGCAAAGACTGCAGGGTTATTTGTGTGTGTGTGTGTGTGTGTGTGTGTGTGTGTGTGTGTGTGTCTTTGTGTGCGTGTGGAATGCACAAAGGTGTGATGAGTCTGCATCACCCTCCTCTGACCTCACATTTGCCCCACCTCTGTGGCACCTCTTAATTCCCTTTTGTTCTCTCTCCCCTTTTGGGTGCTGTGGTTTGCAAAAGAGGCTTTGAGTGGCAATCATGTTCAGTCTATAGTGTACTTTCAGCATGCATCTCCCATCCTGGGAGGATCCTCCCAACACCCTTTACTTGGTGCTCCCTTCTCTATCTGAGCTGCCTTTTCCCCCTAGCAAGTGCGCCTGGCCTCCAAGCCATGGAGTGAACCTCCTGATACTTATCTCGGCTATTCTTGGGTGTTAGTCTCCTATTTTGTAACTTTATGTTCCTCAGATGAATGCAATCTTTCTATGTCTTTCCCTCTCTTCCTAACTCATTTCACTTAGCATGATACTTTCCATGTAGTAGCAACAAGTCCTTTTTAAAAAATAAAATCAATCCTTCAGCCTCCCTGCCTGAGGATATCAGTAGTGAGGCAGCACTTCTAAGGAAGGCACAGCCAACCCCAATTTTTTCTGCCTCCTAGGCTAGTGAAGCAACGTGGGTGGCCACCCTGAACCAGCTTCCAACTTAGTTCTTTTGCTACCAAAAGGTCCCCATCCCCTGCAGTGCCCGGGTTCAAGCCTGGCAGCTGCCAGGCCCGCATGGGCAAGACTGGCCCTGCTTCCACAGCAGAGGGCCCTTCAGGCACCAGACGTTCCCACCCAAGGCATCTCCCTTGATTCCCTTGGGGGAACCCGTTGCACACAAAAGGGTTGAGCAAACACAGGCAGAGGCTCTGCAGAGGAGAAAGCAGCCCAAAGTGCCCACTTTTGTCCCACATCTCACCACCGGGGGCGATATTGGACAGCCCACACAGCCGCAGATGGGAGGGTGCACTGCAGAATCCCCTGGACATAAGCGTCTTCAGGCTTTGCCCTGCAAGGGGACCGAGCAGGACCAGTGAAGGACCCAGGCCCACGCGCACTCCTGGTGCGGGCGGGCTGCTTAGGGGCGCCACCACTGCAAGGCTGGTTTCCGTCCTGGCAGCTGCATGAGCTCCCTTGCCCCCAATTTCCCAATTCGCTGCCCGGTGCTGCCAAGCCTCAGACCTCTGCAGAGCTCTGAAAGTCCAGATCCAAGGAGTGCCCGCCCGCTGGGATCCCTGCACCTCCCGAGCTCCCGCCGCCCCCGCCTTCCCCTGGGCCCCCCGGCCTGGGCACCCGCCTCCTGCCACCCTTGCCAGTCCCAGCAACTTCCCCAGCCACAGGCCCGGGGGTCCCTCCAGACCCGCGACGAGGGGGTGTCCCTTGGACTCTCCCGGGAGCAGCGGCCACCTCCGGGCCGGAGGGCGCGGGGATGGGCCCCTGGCATGGGCCGGTGGACACCCCGGCTGCCCGCCACCGCCTCCCTTCCCCTCCCCTCCCCCAGCCTCGCAGATGTCCAGCAGTGCTGGACGGCCAGCGGTCCCGGGAAGGGGGCGGGGCGCGCGGCCTCGGGCGCGGTCAGGGGCGGGCGAGGCAGGGCAGCGCGGCCACGCTCGGGTGCGAGGTGGCCAGAGCTGAGGCCAGAGCTTGGCGGCCTGGCGGCTCCTGGACAGCTCCTGTCCCGCACTTGGGTCTGGAGGGCGGGGCGCAGTGCAGTGGGGACACTGGGTGTGGCCTCCTGTGGACCGCCTAGGGGTGTGGCCTCGCCTACGTAATAACTAGGGGTGTGGCCTCAATTGAGCCGGATCCTCTGGGGTTGTGGCCACCCTTGCCTGTGGCCTAGGGGTGTGGCCTCGCCTGTGTAACACCTGGGGTGTGGCCTCACCTCCAGCAGAGCCTGATGCTTTGGTTGCTTCTGGGTTGTTGCCTTGGGGTGTGGCCTCCCTTGCCTGTCGCCTGGAGGTGTGGCCTCACCTGTGTAACCCCTGGGGGTGTGGCCTCGGCTGTGTAGTGCCTGGGGTGTATCCTCCCTTGTGTGACCCTTGGGTGTGGCCTCGACTATGTGACACCTGGAGGGTGGATTGGCCTGTGCGATGCCTGGGGTGTTGCCTGGCCTGTGGCACACCTGGGTATGTGGACTCGCCTGTGTATCGCCTGGGGGTGTGGCCTCGACTGTGTATCACCTGGGGTGTGGTCTCACTTCCAGCAGAGCCTGACACTTTGGGTTGCTTCTGGGGTGTCCCGTTGGGGGTCTAGCCTGGCTTGCCTCTCACCTGGGGGTGTCGCCTCACCTGTTTAATGGCTGGGGGTGTGGCCTCGCCTGTGTAACGCCTGGGGTGTGGCCTTGCTTCCAGCAGAGCCTAACCCTGTGACCTGCTTCTGGGGCACTTTCATGCCTTTCCAGGGTGGGGGTTCCGTCCCAACAACCCCCTCACAGGTCTGTGCTGGGGGTGGGGATGGAGCGGCTGTGATGAGGGGCTGCTGTCCTGGGCCTTCCTCCTCCTGGGGCTGGTCCCCCTGTTCTTGCTGGGAGGGCTCCAGACAGGTCAGCCATGCCCGCTTCTCACGTGGTCAGAGCAGCGCTTCCCCTCAGGCTCACAGGCCGAGGTCCCGCCCAGCACCCACCCCACCCCACCAACTCCTCTGGCGTCTCCCATGCCACTGGCACCCAAGGCCTCCCCGGGACCCACATTTCCTGCAGTGAAGCCCCCAGAGCGTTAGCCCTTCCCACATGTGGTTCCAGCCAGGCCCAGAGTGTCATTGATGTCATGTGGCCATGCGGTGTGATCTGATCTCAGACAAGTGGAGATGCTGATGGGCAGAGTGAAGGGGGATCCCTGTGGAAATTTCCTTCTAGTCGGCCTTTGGGCAGCCCTGGACAGCGCCTCATCCCACTCAGGCCTTTCCCTTCCTTCCTTCGCCATGTCCCAGGAAAAGAAGATCCTCCTGGACATTGTTCTGCTCCAGGAGGCCGTGGAGAACTTCCGCCTGCAGCCCCACGAGCAGTTTCTCACCTGGTTCAAGGACCTGGAGCTGATCATGAAGGAGGAAAGGAGGGCAGGACAGGCCTGATTGGGGGAGGGCCCAGGTTCCAGTAACTGGGACAGTCTGCGTCGTCTCCATGGACCCACAGCCCAGACTGATTTGCAGCCTGGACCCTTCTGGTCTCCTGAGCCTGGTAGGGACCATGCTAGTGTGGCTTTGGTCGCCAAGCGCTGCCTCTCTGTCCCCAGATTCGTCCTGTACTTTCGGCGGGAGCCCCCGACTCAGCCGTCCAACCCAAGGCACTGCTACTAACGAGCTTCAGAAGAAGCCACTGTCCACACTGGCTGTGACATCTCCTTCACTTCTTTTTGTTTTTAAAGAATATCAGCTATATTTGTTATTAACACTAACTCAGCTTAATATGAAAACATTTGAGCAAAAGAATGTGTTGTGTTGCCATTTCCTAGCGACACAGTATCCCTCCGTGACGTTCCCCACACACTCGAAACCCACAGGAGCAGCTGTCCATGGGTCTGGGGTGAGGGGTGTGGAGAAACTTATCCAGAAACTTCCTTCATCTTGGTGTCTGAAACTTCCCTTCCAAGCAGGAATCTAGGTGGACTCCACTGTCGGGAAAGACTCTGCTCCTTCCTGTGTGTATCCCCTGCACACCGGGGCTTTTCTCATGGTTGGGGAAGCTCTTGCACTTTGTCGGGATATCTGCGGGGTATCGTCTGGTATCTCCTCAAGTGGGGCAGATGCAATCTCCGCAGCATCGTCTTCTGGTGACGGTTTTCGGCAGGAAGTAACTGGCTTCCTTGGTCCCCAGCCCCTTCAGGGGAAGCTGAGCTGCTGTTCCCTGCCTCCATCCTCCCAGTAGCCACGATCTGAAGAGCTTAGCTGTTGTTCCAGAGAACGTGACAAGCCGCGTTCCTAGTGACAGTCCTACCTGGTGATGCCCCAGTGTCTGCTACCCTGGAGATTTCCCGATGCCAAGGCTTTCCTCGTGCTGCTCTTCTCCAGTGCTCTTCTCCCCAGCCTCCACTAAAGTGTCCCACTGTTGGGTCCCTTTAAAGAAAACCGACTCATTTCCCAGTCGCCTGACTTCCTCTCCCAGGCCAACAGCCACCTCCTCTCTTTGTCCTCTCCCCTAGCCCGGGTTGTTCCTGCGGTGTCCTGGGCTTAATCTAGTTGTGCTTATAAATGTACCGTATAATCCCATAAAGCACCTTCGAAGTGAATGCTTCGTTGTCGCACACGCGGACTTTGGTTTTCATGGTCCTCAATGACATAACAGTGAAAATTAGACTTACACGTACCTTAAGTCTGATTTGTGAGTTTCTTTTCCTTTTCTGAAATGAAATCGCTTTACATTAGGACTCCTGTTTTCAATAGCGTTATTGTTCGTAGTATCAGTGTACACTTGGCATTGTTTCTTCCTTCAACATTGAATCAGTTCCCAGAGAAGTCAATGAAGGCAATGGGCCTGGGCTGTTCCTTGTGGGAAGGTTTCACAGACAATGTCTTAACTGCACCTGGCGGGGTTCAGGGGACCATATGGAATGCCAAGGATCGAACCCAGGCCGGCCAAGTCAAAGGCGAATGAATGTCCCACACACTATACTACTTCTCCGGTTCCTATTGATATATCATTTTCACAAGACAAAGTACGTGGATTCAAGCACTCCATTACAGTGTGACATTCCACGCCCTCTCTTCTGAAACCGAGAGAACATCCCTATCCTCCCATGGAGTCTTTCTTCTGCATCCTTCAAATAAGAAAGATTGCTGTTGCTTTTGTATCACCTTGGAGAACATTTCTGCCATTTCTAGAAGGTCAACATAGCCTGTGCTCTTCTTGATGACTTTTCTACACATAAGCATGTTTTTGTGGTTCTGAAGTGAGTGGGCCCCCTTTGGTGGTTTATGAAAGTCGGGGAGGAGAGAGATGGTCACCTTCTCCCAATCCACCTCTGCCACCCTGACACCAGTTGGGAAGCTTAAGACATTAAAGGAATGTGATGAGCCCCTGTGTGGAGCTGACCTCGAGTCCTGCCAGCCCCACGAGGCTCCACCAGCCCAGTCAAGCCACCCCTGACATCTGCATGGTGTACTCTGCATAGGAGTTGGTCCCCACCATCTGATCATGCCCACCAGCACCACATTCAGCAAGGGGCTCGAGGGCACCAAGATGGTCTGCCAGTAACTAGACCTCTTCATGCCTTATGGATTCTCACCTCTTACCTTATTGTTCTAAGTATAGGACTGCAGGACTGCGGGAATAGGTGTTTGGTACAATATCTCCCGAAGCCCCAGAGTACAGTTTGACACCTGAGATATCTCCTGATTACAGCTGGCTGCTGTGTTGGAAGACATTTTGGGCCCACTCTCTCTGAGCGTTCTCCTTCTGTCCCTTGGAACGTTTGTTCATTGCGGTCTCCAGCGGTTTCTTTGCAGGAGTAGAATATCCACGTTTCGGTGTAGAGTTGCTGGGCCTGTAGGAGGGCTTCTCCATACTCAGTCTTCTCGGTTCAGAATCCTCAGAATCCTATCTTGTGTATTGTTTTCTCCACATCGTACTTTGCAGATTTGTGTAGATAGAAAGTACTCAGATCGTGTTTATTAATTTGGAACTTACCCATATTTCAGGAGTCTGTTGATCTTGGCATACCAGTAATGAAAATATGAATTATTCTTCAGGATATACCAGAAAAAAGTCCTCTGTTTTTCTCAAGTGCTTCACCTATATGCTTAAATTAACCCACTCTGGGTTGGAATGAAAGGTCCGGATCTTGGAGATGTCTTTCTTGGAATCTCAGAAGAGCTCTATCATGCTCAACTGAACAGTGGAAGAATTCGAGATACAATTCAGAGAAGTGAGAGGGAGTCAGTCATGTAAACTTGGCCCTTTCCTTTTGTGCACTCCTTGGGCAGGAAGTCCCAAGTGAGGGAGGAGACTCATTCTCATCAAAGTACTGTGCCTTCTGGGCCAGTGGAGAAGCAGTGGCCAGCGGGGCAGCAGGCTGCCAGCAGGAGCTTTCTCCTCTTGCATTTCTCCTCTCACTTCCTCTTCTTCCCATTTGTGCTGGCCTGCGCTTGTACCTTTCAAGTCAAATGTCAGCAGTAAGAAAGATGTAGTCCTAAAGGAACAATTCTAGAAACCCTTACATTTCTATGCTCCTATGGACCTAGCAATGAAGACTCGAACCATAAAATACCAAAGGAATAAAAACTGATGGCATCGGGAGAGAGTGACAAGTTCTAATTTAGTGTGAGAAATTTTAATTAAGAAAGTTTTCTCAGAAGTTGAGAGAATGTTTTAATAATCATTCCTATAAATTAAAACGGTTAACCAAAAGTAAACCTAAGGAAATTTTTACTACACTTAAACAGAAGGGGATGTTAAATATCTATGAAAATTCAGAGAAGTCTTGGATCCTACTAACTAATTAGATAAGGGTTAAAAAGATAGCTTAGAGGGTCAGGCACGTGCCTTGTACATGGACAATCCTTGTTTGATCCTCCAAACCATAGATGGTCCCCAAGCACTGCCTGAAATGAGCCCTGGTCGCAGAGCCAGTAACAATCCCTGGGCTCAGTCAAGGTGTCACCCCAATACCAAATAAAATCATTTTATTTGGGTTTGGGACAATTCTTTTATTGGGATCATGTTTGTTCACAGATTTTAAAGCTCATTTATAATGCGCATTGGTCGTACCTTGGGGAACTGTGGAGTGAAGCCTGGAGGCGGGAAGGTGGCACACACCTGGCCCGGTCTCCATCCCCAGAAACGAAGCACCACAGTGTGTGGCCCTGGGGACCCCTGAGCCCCGCCAGGCTGTGCCTGCTGCTTCCTAGTTCTGCAGAACCCAGCAGGACGCGGCCTCTCTGCATCCACCAAGTATCGCCAGGAGACACCGCCAACTCTTCTGAGCACGACCCAACTCCCCTCTAGGGCTCCTGGAAAAGCCACAGACACAAGACTTGTCAGCAGAGCAGTCCCCGCTAGCCTGCAGAGAGATCTCAGTCCTGCACCAGCCCCCCACAGCCAGGAGCACAGGGAAGGAGCCTCCTTCTTCTGCCCGGCTTCTCCACTGCCCTCTCGTGGCCACAACTGACATTGCGCTAACAGGCCAGGAGAACTATTTCAAGAACACAGATGCATTTTGACCCAGGAGGCAAGGAAGAGTGTCTGGGGAGGGGCCTGGAGCAATAGCATAGCAGGTAGGCCAGCTGCCTTGCAAGCCCAGCCTCAGTTCCCGCCTCCACCTTTGGTCTCCCAAGGTGCAGTCCAAAAGAATATCTTGGGAATTCAGAGGCAAACCAAGAGTTGACTTGTGTGGTGAAAGGATTGCAGGGTTATTTTGTGGTGTGTGTGTGTGTGTGTGTGTGTGTGTGTGTGTGTGTGTGTGTGTGTGTCTGTATAGTTTACACAAACCTGGCGAGTGTTTGTGTTTGGTGGTTGAGATAAGCACATAGATAGTCTGTGTTTGTGTGTGTGGCTGTGAGGTGTGCACATACCTGTGCACCAGTTAGAGAGGGGCGGAGACAGTCTTTGTGAGGATGTCAGGCTGGCAAGCTATGGGGGTTCATTGCAGTGCCCCCAAGGGGGGGGCTATTCAGGACAGCTCAGGAGCTGGTCTCGGGGGAACTAAGCACAGGTCTGAGCATCCCCTCATGCGCAGCATGGATCTGGGAGCAGGACACAAGGCAGCTCGGAGCTTGGCCCCGCACCTCTCCCTCTGACCCTAAGGGGCTCAGTGCTGGCCTTGGGCCTTCTGTCATGTCTCTCGAGGGAAGGGCCCTCTCAACACCCGCGTGGGTGAGGCAAGGCTCCTGCTTCCTGAACAGCAGTCCCAGACCTAGCTGGGTCCCAGAAGCTCCCTTTTGCCTCCAGCTGCTGGGGCAGGAGCTGGGCAATTTGGTGAAGGCAGGTCGAGTGGCAGGTGGTGTGTGTGTGTGTGTATGTGTGTGTGTGTGTGTGTGTACCTGTCAGCTGTATGTGGAATACACAAAGGTTAGATGAGACTGAGGGGCTGATGGAGGAACTTTGGTGTCTTTGCCTGTGTCCTGAGCCTTAGTTCCCTCTTCTGCACATGAAGCTGAATCCTTGGAGGATGAAAAGCAACCTCTCAGACCTGCCTGTTTGGAGAGACCCTGGTAAACCGACCCTGCTCTGGCCTAGCTCAGGGTTGCAATTGGCTCTGCATTCAAGATCACTCTAGTTGGCTCAGAGAACTAGCGTGTGGGACGTGGGGGCTGGGGAAAGAACCCTGTCAGTAGGGACCTTTATCTCTGGCCCCAGGCTTCGGTTTCTGTTCTTTCCCCACAAAGGACTCCTGAGCAGTGTCTACCAGTCCCTGAATACCGTCCACTCCCCAGCTAAGCAGCTCACAGGTGCACACACTCTAACCTAAGCCGGCCCCTTGCTCATCACTCTCACTTCCTCATCAGTAACAATGACTGACTTTCCTGGTCGGGACAGCTTCCTTTCTCTTCTTTCTTCTGTGCCCAGCGAGGGGATTGGTTTAATTTTTTATAAGGTGACGTTGGTTCATTACTGTCCCTCATAAAGGTTCTGGTTTGTTTTTTTGTCTGTGTGTATGTGTATGTCTGTGTATGTGTATGCGTGTGTATGTGTGTGTGTAGACATTTGGTGCTGGGGATCAAACTCAAGTCCTTGAGTGTGTGAGATATGTTTTTCACCCTTTGACCTGTCTCCCTGGCCTCTCTGCCTGGGGACATTTAGGATGCTCTGAACCTCAGATGCCTCAGAGGAGGTGCCAGGGTCAGGGCCTGGGAGTCCCCGTTCCTGAAGCAAGCTGACCCACCACTGGCTAGTCCCATCTCCAGGCCTCAAGGAGGGAGAGACCCTGCTCCCTGGAATGACTAGTGGCATGCCTGTGGGGACATAGGGGTTTCCCTCCCTGCTTCCTCCTACAGCAGTGAGCCTTTTATGGTCTTGGACTGTTGCTTATTCTTCTGCTTTTCCATGCCTTGCCAGGACTTATGCCAATGATTGTTTCAGCTTGGTTAAAGATAACCCCTGATATCCTCTTCAATATGCCTGTTCGGTGTGGAGCCATTACTAACATGGAGTCCCTAATGTCAGTTGCTGCAGCCTTTCAGTTTTCTATAGCTTTGTTTTAGCAGTGCTCAGGGGCTCCTCACCGCTGGCTCTGTGTTGTGTGGCGGTGTGGGGTGTGGGGGGTTGTGGAGGTGCAGGTGTGTTTAAATGTTCATCCCAGGAATTGCTCTGGGAACTTGCAGTGTCCAGCTTGCAGAGCGATCTCCCTGTTCTGTGGTCATGTAGCTTTGATGGTGTTGTCTTCTGTCCCACAAAAGTCCATAGTCCGGAAGTGCTGTGACGAAGTCTTGCTATTCAGGCTTGAATGATTTGGGCAGATTTATTTCCATTCATTTGGGGTGGGGCACAGTCGCAGGCGCCCAGGCCTTACTGTATTTCATTTAGAGGTTGCCCCTGGTGGCTCAGGAGACCCTATGGGGTGCTGGGGATTGAACCCGGCTTGGCTGCATACAAGGAAAGTGCCCACCCACTGTACTATCTCTTCGGTTGTTTTTCTTCTTCTTCTTTTATTTTTTTTAGCATTTTTTTTTAATTTTAAAGAGTCACCATGAGATAAAGTTACAAACTTACAAGTGTTCGGGATTACATTTCAATCAAACAATGTTCCAGTACCCATCCCTCCACAGTGCCCATTCTCCACCACTGCTACCCCCACCCCTGCCTCCATGGCAGACACCTTCCTTCTTTCTCTCTCTCTCCTTTTGGGTGTTGTGGTTTGCAATATAGTTACTAAGCAGCTATTATATTTGGTCCGTAGTCTATTTTCAGCACGCATCTACCATCCTGAGCTATCCCTCCAACCATCATTTACTTAGTGGTCTTTTCTCCATCCGCCTGCCTTTTGCCCAGCACATGAGATCAGCTTCCAAGTCCTGGAGCAATCCTCCTGGTCCTTATCTCTACTATCCTTGGGGTTTGGTCTCCCATTAAGTTAGTTTATATTCCCCAAATGAGTGCAGTCCTTCTATGTCTGTCTCTCTCTTTCTGACTCATTTCACTTAGCATGATACTGTCCATGTTGATTCACTTCCATGCAAATTTCATGGCTTCATCTTTTCTTTAAATCTTACCATCTCACCGGAACTCTTCAGTGTCACCCATGAGAATGTCATGCGACGACTGCAATGGGAAGGAATGGGAGTGAAGATAGATGGTTGCCAAATACACCACCTACGCTTCACTGATGACATTGTTCTAATAACATTAGCCAAGCGGCACAAATGCTGGCCGACTTTGACCCCCCTGAGTGTGGAAAAGTCGGACTGTAGCTGAATCTCACAAAAACAATGCTTATGAGAAACGGTCTCATTCCTGACGTTCCATTCAGTCTCAATGGAACGAATATCTCCGAATGTAACAGTTATCTGTACCTAGGTGGAGAAGTCAACACGATGAATGATCTGGCACCTGAGTTGCTCAGGAGGAAGAGAGCGGCTTGGAACGCCGTCAAGAGCATGGAAGAAGTAGCTAAGAGGACAAAGAACCTCCAGCTTCGGGCACATCTCTTTATATTCCACTGTTCTTTCTGCATTAACACACACCACAGAGATCTGGGTCCTACGAAAACAGGATGAGAATGCTATTTGGGTCTTCCCAAAGAGGAATTGAAAGAGCTATGCTTGGACTATTATGCTTCACAAAAATGAGAGAATAAATCCGGAGTCCCGACCTCTGTCGATGGTCAAGAATCAGGGATGCTGTATAGTTTTCCAAGGCATCAAAAATCTGATGGGCTGGACACATAATGAGATTTGGAGATGACTGCTGGAATAGATTAATGACTGGCTGAATTCCATGGGACATCAAAAGATTGCATAGCCTCCCAACTATGAGATGGTCAGACTTTTTCATCAAGACCCTGAATGATTGGTTTGAGGTTCTTCGTGTTCCTGGAACGAGCAGACGCCAAAGGGCTACACAGGCACGTGATAGGGACAAATCGAGACGCTACTGGCACCCGCTCGAGAAAATCAATGAATAACGGGATGTCAAGTGATCAAGTGATGATTTTTTCTAACAGCTGCATAGTGTAGATGTTCCATTCTGTAGATGTTCCAAAGTTTCTTTAACCAACCGTCTGTTCTTGGGCTCTCGGTTGTTTCCCCATTCTGGCTCTTGTGAACAGTGCTGCAATGAACATAAAGGCCAGCACCATTTGTTAAAGAGGCTTTCCTTGCTCCACTTCACATTTCTTGCTCTCTAATCAAAGATTAGATCATCATCTTATTTGAGGGTGTGTGTAAGGATATTCAACCCTATTGCACTGGTCTGTGGATCTGCTTTCATTCCAATACCATGTTGGGTGTGGAATAGTAGCTGGTTTGTTTATCTCATATATTGCTTTCTCAACAACAGATCAGTAGTTTCCAAAGGTGGCAATGTGTCCCTAACGGGGAAATGACAGGGGGCAGTTATCTCAAGAACTCCACATAGACCCCTGACCACTGACTACTGGTCCTCGAAGCACCATTTTCTCCAACAAAAGGCATTTCGAGAGGGATCTGGGATTTGCAGCTTCTTCTTGGGGAATGAATTTGCTGATTCTAAGACCAGTTCTCTGTTCTTTTTTTCCTGAAGTTGGAAAAATGCTGGGTCCTGGGAAATGGTTGGTTTCATGTGAGTTGAAACTGCTACACTTTCTCTGTGGCAAAAAGTCCCAACCCAAGTAGGTGAACACCAAGAAGTGGGGATGTCGGGTAGGGACAGGCACCTGCAGCATAGGCCTCTCTGTGGAATCCTGGGGTCTAGGACGGGCCAGAATTTTAGGAATGAACCCTCTGCTCAGAAGTCAGTCTCTTGTGGAGAACCTTCCAGTGGGCTCACCCTCCCCCACCCCCCTATTGTGGGGCTTTTCTCTGGAATGACTTCCTGTAGCATTTGCTGAATCAGGCCTTGCTGTGTTTCAAGGGGGAGCAGCGCCCCCTGGAGACAGCGCTGCGAGTCGGCCCATCAGGTAGAACCCGTGGCACACCTGGTGTCCTGGGCGCTGAGGGTGGAGGCCCCACTCAGGATCATCCTCACAGGTGACCATGGCCCAGGCCAAGTCTCTGGGCACACTGTTTCCTCTCCCAGAGTCTCTCATTGTGTTTGATTCTGTCCTGACTGAATTTCCCACATTGTTTTTGTTTGTTTGTTTGTTTGATTGTTTGTTTTCTCTTTGGGTCACACCCAGAGATGCACAGGGCTTACTCCTGGCTTTGCTTCAGAATTACTCTGGCACTGCTCAGGGGACCATATGGGATACTGGGAATTGAACCCGAGTCGGACGCGTGCAAGGCAAACACCCTACATGCTATACTATTGCTCCAGCCCCCCACATAGTTTTTGAGACAGCAGTTGCTTCAGAGCAGACTAAGCGCTGCACCCTTTGATTCTTGACCATGTCTAGCAGTTTTCTGCGGAATTGATTAGATCGGAGTATTCTTTTCTATTAATGGTATCTTAAAACTACTGTGGGCTGGAGCAATAGCACAGTGGGTAAGGCATTTTCCTTGCACGCAGCCAACATGGCCGACACAGGTTCAATTCCTCCACCCTTCTCTGAGAGCCTGGCAAGCTACGCAGAGTATCTTGCCCAACAGAAAGCCTGGCAAGCTACCCGTGAGGTATTCGATATGCCAAACAAATTAACAACAAATTAACAACAAGTCTCACAATGTGTTATGAGACGTTACTGGTGCCTACTTGAGCAAATCAATGAACAAGGGGAGGATAGTGCGACTGTCTGCATACAAGACTCGTGTGGAATTGTACAAGAAAACACCTAAAACCCCATAAAAAAATGGGGAAAAGAAATGAACAAAAGTTTCCTCCAAAAAGGAATACAAATGGCCAAAAGGAACAGGAAAAAATGCTCCCCATCGCTAGCCTTCAGGGACATGCAAATGAAAGCAACAATGGGATATCATCTCATACCACAGAGATTGGGACATATTCCAAAGAACAAAAGCAACAGTGCTAGTGTGAATGGGGGAAAAAAGGGACTCTCTTTCACTTTTGGTGGGAATGCCCACTAGTCCAGCCTTTCTGGAAAACAATATGAACAATCCTTCAAAACCTAGAAACTGAGCTTCCACATGACCCCGCAATACCATTTCTTGGAATATATCCTGAAAATGCAAAGAAGCACAGTGGAAATGACATCTGTACCTATATGTTCAATTGCAGCACTGTTCACCATAGTCAAAATCTGGAAACAACCCAAGTGCCCTAGAATAGAGGACTGGTTAAAGAAACTTTGGTACATCTACACAGTAGAATACTATGCAGCTATTAGGAGAGATGATGTCATGAAATTTGCTTGTAAGTGGATAGACATGGAGAGTATCATGCTAAGTGAAATGAGTCAGAAAGAGAGGGACAGACATCGAAGAACTGCACTCATTTGTGGAGTAGAAAACAACATGACATGAGGCTGACTCCTAAGGATAGTAGATACATGGGACAGGTAGATTGCTCCCTAGCTGGAAGCCTGCCACTGGAGCCAAGGAGAGAAGGCAGATGGAATAGAGAAGGAATCACTAAGAAAATGACAGCTTGAGGAACTGGTCGGGATGGGAGATGTGTGCAGCAAGTAGATAAAGGACCACACATGATAACCTCTCAGTTTCTGTACTGCAAACCATAATGCCTAAAAGTAGAGAGAGAGTATGGAGAATATTGTCTGCCATGGAGGCAGGAGGAGGGTGGGAAGGGGGGGTAAGAGGGTTTAGTGGGAATATTGGTGGTGGGGAATGTGCACTGATGGAGGGACAAGTGTTCCATTATTGTGTGACTGTAACCCAAATGTGAAAGTTGTAACTATCTCATGGTGTCGATAAAATTAAAAGGTAAAGGTAAGGTAAAGGCCCTCCCATTGTTCGTCGATTTGCTCGAGCGGGCCCAGTAACGTCTCCATTGGAGACTTTGTTGTTACTGTGTTTGGCATATTGAATACGTCACGGGGAGCTTGTCAGGCTCTGCCGTGCGGGCGAGATACTCTCGGTAGTTTGCCGGGCTCTCCGAGAGGGGCGGAGGAATCGAACTCGGGTCGGCCATGTTGGCTGCGTGCAAGGCAAATGCCCTACCCGCTGTGCTATCGCTCCAGCCCTTTACTTTACTTTACAAAATTAAAAAAGAAATTTAAAAAGGTTAGAGTTGGTTAGGGTTAGGGTTAGTATTTAGCGTTAGTGTTAGGGCTAGGAATAGGGTTTGCTTAGAGTTAGGATTAGAGTTGGGTTGTTGTATTTGTGTTAGGGTTGATTACAGTTAGATTTGGTTTAGTTTAATGCGTCAGGTTTAGGGGAAAGGGTAGACATAGGGGTAGGGCTAAGATCAGCTGGGGTTAGGGTTAGTGTGGCGAGGGTTAGGGTTGGTCCAGGAGTATTAGTAGGGATGTAGTCAGTGTTGGAGTAGGGGTAGGGCTTAGTATAATGTTAGGACTAAGGGAGAAGAGGAGGGCTCTGGTTACAATTAGGTGTAGGGTTAGAGCTACAGCTAGGTTTGAGTTTAAGGTTAGGATAGGTTAGAGTAGGGCTTGGTTAAGGTTATGATTTGGTTAGGTTAGAGTTGGAAATTTGTTTAGGGTTAGGGGTTAGGGTTAGGGCAGGGGTTGCGGTTGTGATTAGAGTTAGGGGTTAGAGTTAGGTTAGGGTTAGGGCTTTAGGGATAAGTGGAGGAATTGGGTTCAGGTAGGGTTCGCCTAGGTTTAGGTTTTGGGTAGGATTTGGATAGGATTATAAACAGGGTAAGGTAGATGAGGGGTTTGTTTTGGGTTAGCGTTAGAGATAGGTAGATAGTTTTATTTCTTTATGAGCTGACAGGTATGACTGTGTATGTGTCTCAACTTCACATTGACTTGGGCACTATTCAATGATTACTTCCAGATTAGGAGTCTTGTCACAGACATCATTACAATGGCAATGAACGTGGCTCCCATTTTGTATTTATTTAGCTAGCGAGAATTGTGGTCTCCCATTGGGCACCAGCTTCTCACCCATGACTCCACAGCAGCTTCCAAACTGGCGGCCTCACGGGGACTGCTCTGTTGGCCCAGGGAGTCTCAGCCTAAGAAGAAGCTCCTGATAAAGCAAGATGCAGGGACGGAGGGTGCTTGAGGTCAGGAGAGCTTGGTGTCCCTGAAGGAGGGAATGGCCAAGTTATATACCAATAGTTGACAGCCAGACCTCGGATCCCCCCCTCTGTGGGGACATCTGGAGACCCTTGTGCCTGTTGCCCATCTGGGAATGCAGTCCCCCAAGTGATTCCCAGCCATAGTCACAAATTGGGCCTAGTTCCTCAGGTATCATGGTCTTATTTTTGGGGGAAGGGCAGTTCCATGTGCTATGGAAATTAGTGGGAAACATTTAGAGCAGAATAAGGAGAGATGAGTAGGACACTGGGGTCCTTGACACTGTGACGGACGCACAATTGCCTGCACTGCAGGCTGAAGAGAGGGAGGAAGTCGTGACCTGACAGGGGGCTGAGTTTTGGGGGCTGTGGGGGACACCAGTATCCCTTGTCTCATGCACAGACTCTGCATCTGTGAGCCTCACAGCCTGTCCCAAACTTCAGTGACATTTACTTTTGCAGAGGAGAAGGAACCAGAGAGGGGAGAGGTTTCCCAGGCCTGTGGGAGGGAGGACGCTTCACTGGAGTTAGGACCCGAAGTACTGGTCAATCCAGACAGGGAGACATGGAAAATTTAGTTCAAGTGAATCCTCAGAGTTTGGACCCAGGTTCTGTTTCCAGATAGTCGGGTAAAGCTCTCAACTCCCTCTTTCTGACAGTGGGTGCCATAACAGGGGAAGGCATTTGGTTGGATGGAAAAAATTCATGAGCTCACAGAATGCTGGAATATGACCTCACTTCCCTAGTGACCATCCCAAACTGCCTTAGAACCCTGGTTCCCTAGTGGGTTCATTCTCGAGAAAGTGACCGTCTAGTTCACTTGTATTGAGAGGCTATCGAAATGACTTTGTGTTGTCTTCCTGTGTTCAGGGACTCTGGGCCGAGGCGAGCCCCGAGAGACAATCATCGCTGTCCCTGCAGAGTGTGGAGGAGGGCTCCTCCCCACCAGCAACCCCTCTCCCAGGTTAGGAGGAGCTCAAGGGTTATCCAGGCCAACAGGGTCAATAGTTACAGTTGTGATGCACCTCAGGGGACTCACTCCTATTCCTGCGTGTGTGTGTGTGTGTGTGTGTGTGTGTGTGTGTGTGTACGTCTGTGTATGTGGATGTGTGTGTGTGTGTGAGTTAAATGTGATTGTGTGAGTATGTGGGCTGTGGGCTATGGGCCAAAGGAGTCTGAGGAGTGTGAAGTTGTATTCTTATGGGAAGGAGCAGCTTCCTCGTGATGGAAGGTTGTGTCATGAACTCTTCTTGACAAAACAGTTTGTGAAGTGTTGAATCCTGGTGAGATACTCAGTTTCAAAGTTGTTCTTGATTGAGTTTCAGTCATACACATTCCAACCCCTGTTCCTTCACCAGTGTTTATTTCCCTCCACCAATATTCTTATGTCCTTAGCTTCCCTGCCACCACCCTCACCTCTATGGCACACAATTTTCTCCTCTCTCTCTCTCTCTCTCTCTCTCTCTCTCTCTCTCTCTCATTTTGTCTCTGTCTCTATCTGTTTCTCTCTCTGTCTCCCTTTCTCTCTCTTAACTACTGTCTTTTTTCAACCATTATACTTTGCAATACGGGTTATCATGTTAGATCCTTTCCCTACTTTCAGCACGCAGTTCTTATTCACAGTCATCATTTCCAAATACTTTGTTATAGTTATCCTTTATCGATCCTAACTGCCCTCCCCTTCTACCCCCAATCTTGTGAACCAGTTATCCTGGTCCTTGTTTCTACTGTACTTGGAAAATAATTTCATATTAAGTTTTTACATATATATACATCCCAAAATGAGTGCGGTCATTGTATGCCAGTCCCTCTGCCTCTAACTCAATTTACTCCGCACCATACACTCCACGTTCATCTATTCCTGAGAAAATTTGATGACTTCTTTTTCCTGATGGCTGTGTAGCATTCTGTTGTATAGATGTACCATACTTTCCTTATTCAGTCATTCAGTCCTCTGTTCTCAACACTCAGGCTGTTTGCAGATTCAGGCCACTGTGAATAGACCTGCAATGCACATAGAAGTCGGTTGACATTTCAGCTGTGCTTTGAAGTCTGGGATATATTCCCAGAAATGGCATTGCTGGGTCATGTGAAAGCTCAATTTCTAGTTTTTTTGGGGAAATGGCCAAATTGTTGTCCAAAAAGGCTGGGCCAGTGGGCCTTCCCTCCAACAATGACTGAGAGCACCTTTCTCCCGCATCTGTGCCCGCACTGGTTGTTCTTAATCCTTTTGCTGTGTGCAGTCTCTGTGGTGAGATATGATATTTCACTGTTGGACCAAACAGATTCTTCAAGGGGTCCCCCATGTCAGGTTCCTCCTGGGGTTGACGGCTTCTCTGTTGCAGAGCTCAGCTCAGGACATCCCTGTGGAGCTGCTGGTGGGAAGCAACTGTTCTACCTCCCAGGACCCGGGCCCGGGGCCGAGAACCTGCAATGACACCCAGGGCCCAGAAGAGGTGAGCAGGCGAGAGGGGCCCCCACACTCAGGGTCTGAGATGGGGAGGTGGGTGCAGAGCCCAGAACCCAGCCCAAGACTCTTTCATGGTGTCCACATGGGGTGTTACATGAGGTTTCCATGGGCCATCTCAGAGTGATCCAATCCCCAGTGCTCTCCAGCACAGAGTGAACTAAAGTCCATCAGCCAGATTCCTCGAAGATGTGGGGACTCCTGTTTCCACCCTGAGGAGCTGGTTTCTCACAGTTCTGGGCTCCAGTCCCTCAGCACCTGGCTCCTTGGGAACTCACTGACCTTCGTGCGCCCCCTGCCCACCCAGCAGGAGAAGCCTGCGTGCCCGCGGTCTCTGGATGAGGCCTGCACCATGCTGACCCTTGCTGCGTCAACTGTGGATATGCTGGTCTCCCAGGTGCCAGCCTACCCCAAGCGAAAGTTCTCCACTGTCACCACCATCCTTCCTACCGGCCTGGAGTTCCCCATTCCACCGGGGATCCTGCAGCAGATGCTGAGCTGGTGAGAGCCACCCCGCCAGCCCCGGGCCACGCCTGCCTCCAGCCTGGGGGGTGCTCAGGAGGAGCCAGGCCGCTCTGAGTGTCTGCTGATTCGGAACAAAATGGTGAAGGGAGAATCACGCGAGGTCCCGGAGGGGGACATGGGGTGGCCCGGGACAGGTGTGGGGCCGCTGCCTGGTCTCCTGACCGTGAGCTTCTTGTTCATTCTTGTTCCCGCCCCTCTGCGGAATCTCAGCCTCAGCACTCAAAGCCTGTGGCTGGGGACCCCCAAAGTACATGGATAGGAAGCCCCTCCCCACTCCAAAGCACTTCTGTTCCTCAATGCCCTGGGCTTCTTCTTGGCATAGCTGTGGGCGATTAGACGTCTCTGGGGGACACACAGGTGACCCAGCATCCTGGGACAGGAGAAGGTTTTTTGTGGTTTGGTCTTTCCATATGCCAGAGCATCACTTAGTTGTGCAGCATTTCTCCACACAACATTGTCAAAGGAGAGCAGAGCAACTCCCTGGGACTCAGTCTTGGTCTGAGCTCAGAATCCTGCCGTGTGTCTAGCCACTCCATGGGCCACTGTCCTGCTTCTTCTAGGTCTGAATGCCTCCTCCCATACTTGGAGCAAATTCTCAACTCTGAAGATGGACTGAAGCAGTGAGTGGTCCAGGGCCCAGACTGGGCCAGCCTGTCCCCATTCAGATTGGACAAACGGGGCTGTGGTGTGTGCCATGTGTGGGCAGAATCCAGAGCTCAGGCATCATTTCCCCACCACGTGAACCTCCCTGAGAGTGTCGCTGAGTCATCTGAGCCTTTAGAGAGGTCCCAGGGCTCAGAAAACAGAGCACATTCGGCTGGGTCTCCCTGAGTGACCTACACTCCCTGCCCCACTGCCATTTGTCTGGCCTCCTGTCAACCTTCCTGCTCAGCATCCTGGGCCTTCAGCAGCAGATGTGCAGAGCAGGTGTTCTAGAATTCACAGCAGCCCAGGAGAAGCCCAGGTGGGAGGGTCATTCTCACGACCTTGGGGGCAGATAGCTGGGGATACACTCACAGGTTCCTTCTTGGATTTCTTCAGTGACATGATGACTCAGCGGGGTTCCAGGTGAGGGGATCTTTGTGGGAGCAGGGGAGGCACATTCCAGGGTCCTGACTCTGCTCCCTGCACTCTCCCCAGAGCCCTGAGTCCCGTATACGGGCCCTGGCCTGAGTGCAATGCTGAGTTGCTGTGCTGTGTCCCCATGACATCCATGGTGGGCTGCATCCAGGCACATCTGTCTGGCGCTGGCTTGCAAGTGCATGTAAAGGAGCTTCTACTCACTGCTCTGAACAGGGCTGAGGGTAAAGGCCCTGCCCTCTGGGATGGCCGGTCTCCTGCATGTTGTGCTCTGGGGGACAGGGCTCCTCTGTTTCTGGCTATTGTTTGGCAGGACCCTGAGTTGTGCTCCTTTTCCTCAGAGGTTGCTCCAGCCCCAGCAGTTGTCCCAGACCCACCTGAGGAGCTGGGCCTGCCTCCGCGGGCTGTCCCAGAACCGGAGCCTGTCGAAGCTTCAGCAGCAGCAGCACGGTCAGAGCTGGAGGAGGCTGGGCCTGGAGATCCTCATGGTGCCAGCTCGTGTGCAGAGGCCAGCAGGGCCAGCACGGCAGCTGAGGGCTCCAGCGACGAGCTTGGAAGCGAGCAGGTCTCCATCAGCACATTTCCTGCCCGCCTGGTGGCTGAGCAGCTGACCTTCATGGATGTGGTGAGAGGCATTGCCCGCCCACCCCTGCCTTCCCAGGCCCCTCTCCCGGCAGCAGCCCTCCCTGCCCACACTCACCGTGTCTATGAGCTCAGCAGAGAGCACTAAGGGTTCCCGGCCCTTGTGGGGTAGAGACTGGTGTCAGGGGTCCAAGTGTCTCTGTGGTCTGAGCAGTCAGGACTCCTCCATGAGGCCCCTCAGCATGGTTCCCTTCACGGGAGACGCAGGAACCAATCCCCTGGCAGTTGCCACAGGGGAATGTACCTCTGATGGGTGCAGAGAGGGGAGTAGGGAGGGCCCTGAGCCTGTAGGGCCCCAGAGCAGTCTGATGGGCCCAGTGCCTGCATCCTGCAGTAAGTCTGGGCTCCTGGTTCCTGAGCCCTCAGTGCCCAGCACTGAGCAATGGCCCACATAGGACTGGCCGTGTCCTGTGTCCTGTCTCCCTGGGGGTGGCTGTGGGTAAGCCTGTTCCTCCTCCCAGGAGCTGTTTCTGGAACTGGTGCCCTACCACTGCCGGGGGGGCCGTTTGGTCTAAGAGAAAGATGCAGGGCTACGAGCGTGCTTGCCCCACTGTGAGAGCGACCAAAAGCCAGTTCATCACTGTGGCCACCTGTGTTCTTACCACCTGCCTCAAAGACCTGAGCCTGCCCACGCGGGCACGAATGCTGGAGTACTGGATCCTGGTGGCCCAAGTATGTTGGGGATGGGAGCCTCTGTGGAGTTGGGGGCACTGGGTCCTGGGAGTCATCCCAGTAGGAGCCCAATGTCCTGCCAACTCCTTCTTCAAGCCATGCACAGTTTCCCGGGGTTTCCTTGAGGATCACTGTGTCCCCCGTAGACCCCAGACTCTTAGTGTCCCCAGTGTTCGGGCTCTGTACTGTGGCCTGCAGGTGCTCAGACTCCCGCTGCTCTGTCCCCCGCTTTCGCCTCCCAGGAGTGCCAGCGCCTCCACAACTGGGCGTCCACCAATGCCATCCTCTGTGCTCTGCAGAGCCCCGCCATCCGCAGACTCCGCCAGACCTGGCGCCACGTATCCCGGTGGGTGTCCGCAGGGCTGTGAACTCTGAGCTCTGTCTGCAGTGCCCCTCAGTGAGCTGAGACCCCTGGGGACAGCCACCCAGGGGGTCAGGATCTGGGCAGGGAGTGGGACTCAGGGTTTTCACCTGAGCTCTGGTTCCGTCTCCAGGTTCCTTAAGTGTGAGGGACAGGGAGAGTCAGAAACCGGACACATGAAATTGGAGCTCCCAGTGCTGAACTGTCTGTGAATGCCCCCCCAGGCTACAGGGCCTCCGTGGGTGCCAAGGTCTGGGTCCTCTGCCCTGTGATGCTGGTCCCCGGGGACAGTTAGTGACTGGGCTATGGGGTGAGTTATGCTGCGTGGTGTCAGGCTAGACTCGGGCATGCAGGGCATGTCCATCCCACTATCTCCATCTGAATCATAGACATTCAGTGTGTTCCTGGTCACTGACCCCCGTGTCTAGGCCTCAGCACTGCCCAAACTGAGCTGTGCACTGTGAGATAGAGGGGAGGGCCCTCAGTCACCCCCTACTGGCCCTGAGCTCATGGTGTGGGAGCCCAGGACACTGCACAGGCAGCTGCTCCCACTAGTGTCCCACCAAGGCCCAGGGGATGCAGGGACACTCCCTAGGAACGAAAATGTTCCCTCCCTAGGCGGAGCCAGCGGAAGCTGAGGGACCTGTGCAGACAGGCCCAGCGACATAAACGCTGCAAGCCCCCGCAGGTAGTATGAAGGCTGGAGGCCTGCATGGAGGAGGCAGGGAGGGAAGTGTGGATGCTGGGCTTCCAGGTGGTTTCTGTGACTTTCCAGTCTTCTCTGCAGGGGCGGGGCAGGCATGTGGGTAGGTTCAGGTTCTGTTGGGGGCTGTGGGGGTAGCAGACCCTGGGGGCATCTGCGTGGGAGTGCTGCTCTGGGTGGGGGGTGCAGGATCCGCTGTCACTCTTTTCCTCAGTCTGGGCCTGAGGGAGGAGAGTGGGGGCCAGGAGTGTGGGCACAGATGCTCAGGGACGGGTGCTCGTCCCCAGGAGGAGCAGGGATGCAGCTTCACATCCTGGCTAAGGAACCTCAGGGGAGGCCAGCAGAGACCCCTGGGGCAGGTGAGGGGCGTGTGCGGGACCCAGGGAACAGGGGTGGCCCCCACCGGGCTCTTCCCTCAGGAAGGAGGCCCGTACCCACCCTGCCTCCTGCTGACCTCATCCCAAACCCCAGGGCAGAGCAGGCGGCTGCAGAGCTGATGCGTGGAGGGCGGTGGGGGCACCCCAGGGAGAGTGCTGGGACCCCGGAACCCATGGAGGCTCTCAGCTGCGTGGGGAAGGGGACCTTGGGGGGTCATGGAGGGGCTCCCGCTCACCTGGAGCCAGGCATGGGAGGCTGAGATCTGGGGGTGTCCTGGGGACCCCAGTTCCAGGGCCCATTTCTAATGGCCCCTTCGGCACAGGGCGTGATCCCCTTCCTGGGGCCTTACCTCCAGGAGCTGGAGAAACTGGACCGAGAGATGGCAGATTTTGTGGTGAGTGGGCTGGGTCTAGGGGATTCAACCAGCCTCTGCATCTCAGCCTTGGGCAGCCCTTCTGAGGGAGACTCCCGGGGCTCCCTGGGTGCGGACTCGCAAGCCCGAAGCAGGAGCAGCACAGGGCACCCAAGTTTGTCTCCAGTTCCGGGAGTCAGAAGAGCCCCTGTTGCAGAACCACCTGAGGTCAGGGGTATCCCTAAGCCCCTCCCTCAGCAGGAGGCATGGGGCAGCGGAACCTCAGGATCCACCTCACAGACAAGGTTCTTGTCCCCGCAGTGACACCCACAGTGTGTCACAGGGCGGTGGGCCTGAGTCCCTGACACCCAGGCTCATTCCTTGAGCTCAGACCTGGCCCAGGGTCCCCTGGAGCCCTTTCTCATGCATTGGCTATTTGCTTCCAGGGAGAGAAGGTCAACAACGAGAAATTTTTCAAGGTGAGCAGGTGGGAATGCAGGGGAATGGAGTAGTGGACCCCACTTTCCCGTCCCCTGGTGCCCTGTCGAGACCTGCTTGTCTCTGTCCCTCCGGCCTGACAATCGTAGTAGGAGAATGAAACAATGGAAGACCCGTATGTTCGTGTGGGGTCAGAGATCCTTCAAGGAGAACCTCCTGGTGGAGGGGTGTAATCTGACCTCAGACAAGTGGACATGCTGATGGGCAGAGTGACAGGGGATCCCTGTGGAAATTTCCTTCTAGTCGGCCTTGGCCAGCCCTGGACGCCGCCTCACCCCACTCAGGCCTTTGCCTTCCTTTCTTCGCTATGTCCCAGGAAAAGAAGATCCTCCGGGAGATTGCCTTGCTCCAGGAGGCCACAGATAACCACAGCCTGCTGCCCCATGAGCAGTTTCTCACCTGGTTCGACGACCTGGAGCTGATCACGGAGGAGGAAAGGTGGGAGGGACAGGCCTGATTGGGGGAGGGTCCGAGCTCCAGTCCTGGGACAGTCTGCGTCGTGTCCATGGACCCACAGCCCAGAATGATTTGCAGCCTGGACCCTTCTGGTCTCCTGAGCCTGGCAGGGACTGTGTTAGTGTGGCTGTGGTCACCAAGTACTGCCTCTCTGTCCCCAGCTACGTCCTGTCCTTCCAGCGGGAGCCCCCAACTCAGCCATCCAACCCACGGCACAGCCAGGAACGTGCGTCAGTCATTGGATTTGACAACCCCTTCACTTCGTTTTGTTCTTAAACAACTTCAATTTTGATATTTCGTATTAACACTTAGTTTAGAATTAAAACAATTGACAGAAAGATTGTGTCCTAATTGCAATTTCCTAGTGTCACAATTTTTCTTCCTGTCCTTCCCCACACACTTGGCACCCACACCAGCAGCAGCTGTTTATGGTCCTGCGGCATGGGGTGTGGAGATTCTTATCCAGTCCTTCTGGATTAGTTTGGGATGGATCAATAGCACCGTGGATAGGGCGTTTGCCTTACATGTGGCAGACCCAGGTTTGATATTGCCATTCCTCTTGGAAAGCCCGGCAAGCTACCGAGAGTATCTCACCCGCACGGCAGAGCCTGGCAAGCTCCCCTGGTGTATTCAATATGCCCAAACCACTAAGAACAAGTCTCCCAATAGAGACGTTCCTGGTGCCCGCTTGAGCAAATTGATAATCAATGGGAGGACAGTGCTACAGTGCTATCCATAAGAAACTCCTTGGTTTTCTGAAACTTCCTTTGGACACAGGAATCTTAGGTGGACCCCACTGTCGGGAAAGGCTCTGCTTCTTCCTGTGTGTATCCCCTGCACACCAGGGCTTGTCTCAGTGTTGGGGAAGCTCTTGCACTTTTTTTGGATATTTGCGGGATACCTTCTAATAGATCCTCAAGCAGGGAAGATGCAATCTCTTGCAATCTCTGCAGCCTCGTCCTCTCGTGGAGGTTTTTAGCAGGAAATAACTGGCTGCCCTGGCCAGGAGTAATGAAAAACACTCACAAAAGACCCAGAAAAAGTAAATAAATAAAAATTGTTTTGTTGCCACACCCAGCAGTAATCAAGGCTTATCCCACTGTTCTCACGAGTCACTCCTGGCAGAGCACGGGGCATGAAAGGTGTCGGGGCAAAACAGTGGTCAGTTGCGTGCATGTGACGTGTTGAAGTGAAACAGTGGTCAGTCATATGCAAGACAAGAACCTTGACTCTGGTCCTGGCTCTCAGATTCCAGAAGCCCAATTTGAAGCAACATTGTGTGGAGTGAATTGTTTCAAGGCAGCTGGCTTCTTGCACTGAAGAGGACTAATTGTTAGGGGTTGTATGGACCCCTAAGCCTGCCCTTCTGGCAAACTGAGGGGAGAGGCCTGTGTGCACTAGGGAGTGTGTCTGTGTGTGTGTGTGTGTGTGAGAGAGAGTGTGTGTGTGTTTAGGAGGTTCTCTAGGGAATGTGTGTGTGAAGGAGGTGCTCGAAGTGGTGTGTGTGTGTGTGTGTGTGTGTGTGTGTGTGTGAAGTAGACTCTATAAGGTGTGTGTGTATGTGTGAAGGAAGTGCTCTAGGTAGTGTATGTGTGTGTGGGTAAGAAGCTGCACTGAGGAGTGTGTGTATATGAAGGGGGTACTCTAGGGAGAGTGTGTGTGAGTGTGTTTAGGGGGTGCTCTAGGAAGTGTGTTTGTGTAGGAGGTTTTCTAAAGAGTGTGTGTGAAGGTGCTCTAAGGACCACATGTGTGCGTGTGTGAAGGAGGTGCTCTAAGGAGTGTGTGAGTGTGTGTGTAGTGTGTGAGTGTGGTGCTCTAGGGAGTGTGTGTGTGAGTATGTGTAGGAAGTGCCCTAGGAAGTGTGTGTGTGTATTTGTAGGAGATTCTCTAAAGAGTGTGTGTGAGTGTACTCTAAGGTGCGTGTGTGCGTGTGTGCAGGAGGTGCTCTAAGGAGTGTTTGTGTGTCTGTGTGTGAAGAAGATGCTCTAGGGAGTGTGTGTGTCTGTGTGTGAAGAAGATGCTCTAGGGAGAGTGTGTGTATGTGAAGGAGGTGTTCTACGGAGTGTGTGTGTGAGAGAGTGTGTATAGGAGGTACTCTCAGGGGTGTGTGTGTGTGTAGGAGGTGCTCTAAGGAGCGTGGGGATGTGTGAGGGAGGTGCTCTAAGGAGTGTGTGTGTCTGTGTGTGAAGGAGGAACTCTAAGGAGTGTGTGTGTGAAGGAGGTGCTCCAGGTAGTGCATGTGTGTGTGTGTGTGAGGAGGTCCTCTGAGGAGTGTGTGTGTATGATGAAGGTGTCTAAGGAGCCTATGTGTGTGCATGTGTGAAGGAGGTGCTCTAGGGAGTTTGTGTGTGTGTAGTAGGTGCTCTAGGGAGTGTGTGTGTTTGTGTGTAGGAGGTGTGCTAGGGAGTGAGTGTGTACGTTTAGGAGGTGCTGTAAAGAATGTGTGTGCAGAACATGCTCTAAGGATCATGTCTGTGTATGCATGTGTGAAGGAGGTGCTCTAGGAGTGTGTGTGAGATGCTCTACGGAGTGTGTGTGTCTGTGTGAAGGTGGTTTAAGGAGTGTGTGTCTGTGTGTGAAGAAATTGCTCTAGGGAATGTGAGTGTATGTGTTGGTGGTGTTATAAGGAGTGTGTGTGAGTGTTAGTAGGAGGTACTCCAAGGAGTGTGTGTACGAGCACTTAGAGCACTAAGTAGGGTGCATATGTGTATGTGTGTGAGGAGGTTCTCTAAGGAGTGTATGTGTGTGAAGGAGATGCCCTAGGGAGTGTGTGTGTGTTTGTGTGAAGGAGGTGCTTTAGGGAGTGTGTGTCTGTGTCTATGTGTGAAGGAGGCACTCTGAGGAGTGTATGTGTATGTGTGTGTGTGTGTGTGTGTGTGTGTGTGTGTGTGAAGGACGTTCTCTAGGTATAGTATGTGTATGTAAGAAGGTGCTCTGGGGAGTGTGTGTGTGTGAAGGAGGTGCACTAGGGAATGTGTATGTGTGTAGGAGTTTCTGTAGGGAGTTTTTTTTGTGTGTGTAGCAGTTTCTGTAAGGAGTGTGTGTGTCTTTGTGTGTAGAAGGTGCTCTATGGAGTGTGTGAGTATATGTGTATATAGGAGGTGCTCTAGGGAATTTGTGTGTGTGAGAGAATGTGTGTCATTGGTGCTCTAGTGAGTGTGTGTGAGTGTGTGTGTAGGAGGTGCTCTAAAGAGTGTGTGTGAAGGAGCCTGTGTGTCTGTGTGTGAAGGAGTTTGTCTAGGGAGTGTGTGTTTATGTGTGTGTGTGAAGGAGGTACTCTAGGGAATGTGTGTACATGTGTGAAGGACTTGCTCTAAGGAGTGTGTGTCTGTGTGTGTATAGGAGATTCTCTAGGGAGTGTGTGCCTGTGTGTGTGTGTGTGAAGGAGGTGCTCTTAGGTCTGTGTGTGTGTGAAGGAGATGCTCAAGGGAGTGTGTGTGTGTGTGTGTGTGTGTGTCTGTGTGTGAAGGAGGTGCTCTTCTGAGTGTGGGGGCAGGGCATCGAGGAGGCTCAGGGAGAGAGCTTGTGTCAGGAAATGGACGATCACTTCCAGGCTCTCCTCTCTTCCCCCTCACTCCTCAGGGATTCACCAGGACTGTGGGAATAATGGCCACAATAGCTCCCAACCTGACCTCACACCTCAGGGGACACTGCTGGTTGAATCTGGGATCCATCTCTGAGGGCTCCTTGAAGATCACGGAGGGAAAGATCATCCCTGAGGGTGCAGCACCCTGGAATTCAGCATCCTGGTTGGCTGCCTCTCTTTCCCATGGGAACCCCATGGTCTTTGTGCATCTGGGTCACCCGCCTGTCACCCAGCTCCTTCTGAGAGACTTAATTCAGTCCACCTCTCTCTCCTTCCTCCCAGAACGTCCAGTTCTTCTGTCAGCCCTCTGAACAGTCGGTGTCTTGGCCACCAGGGTCTGTTGTGATCATCTTTGGTTCCTCTTCCAAATATCCTTATTTCAGACCATCTAAAACGGTCCTATTGGCTCTTTCCAAAAATGACATATATTTAAAAAGTTAGTGGATATATAGGAGATATATAGGAGAAATATTTCCATCCTCTGTGGGGCATAACAGACTATGAGTGTTGATACATTACTCGTTTTTTCTCATAAATAAATGAAAATCAGGTGGGCATGTTGATTTTTATTTTTTCTTTTTTTTGATTTGTAGGCCATACTCTGCAATCCCCAGGGCTTTCTCTGGGCTCTGTGGTCAGAAACCACCATTTCAGTGACTGGGGAACTCTATACGGTGCCAGGTATTGAACTGAGGTTGGTCAAGTGCAAGGCAAGTGCCTTAACCATTGGACTATCTCTGCCTCCCAGTCATGCATTTTAAGAGCTATGGATAGGAACAAATAATTAATTTCTTAATAAATAACAAAAAATACGTATGAGTGAACTGGGGTTGGCCATGTTGGCTGCATACAAGGCAAATGCCCTACCGCTGTGGTATCGCTCCAGCCCCCGGAAAGCTACCGAGAGTATCTCGCCCGCACGGCAGAGCCTGGCAAGCTACCCGTGATGTATTCGATATGCCAAACACAGGAACAACAAAGTCTCCAATGGAGACATTATTGGGCCTGCTCAAGCAAATCGATGAACAACGGGAGGACAGTGAGAGTGACATCTGAGCATGTGTGCAAAATGGCCGATAACCCAAGAAATTTGAAATGTAGTGAGACCTCATACCCTACCCCTTCCTCAGAGATGAAAATCTATGTTTATCATATTCCATGCTGGGAAAGTCTGGGAGGAAAAGGGAATTTTAATGACTAGTTAAAAGGACATAATTAATAGCCTTTATCTGGAGGGCAGCGTAATAGTGAATTAAAAGGCAGAAAATGGAAAAGGCAAAAGGCCTGGCAGTGTCCCCTGGGGCCCTTTCTCATGCATTAGCTGTTTGCTTCCGGGGAGGAGGTCAATATGGAGGAATTCACGAAGATGAGCACCTGGGAATCCAGGGAAACAGAGGAGTGGATCTGACTTCCTGTCCCATGGTGCCCTGTCAGATCCTCCTTGTCTCTGTCCCTCTGGTCTGACACTCGTAGTAGTAGCAGAATGAAACAATGGAAGACACACGTGCGGGTGGGTGGCAGCATCCATCAAGGAGAATTTCCTGGTGGAGGGGTGTTATCTGACCTCAGAAAAGTGGAGATGCTGATGGGCAGAGTGAAGGGGGATCCCTGTGGAAATTTCCTTGTAGTCTGCCTTTGGGCAGCCCTGGACAGTGCCGCATCACACTCAGGCCTTTCCCTTCCTTCCTTCGCCATGTCCCAGGAAAAGAAGATCCTCCAGGAGAGTGCTTTGCTCCTGGAGACCAGGAAGAACTACTGCCTGCAGCCCCATGAGCAGTTTTTCACCTGGTTTGAGGCCATGGAGCTGGTGACATAGGAGGAGAGGTGGGAGGGACAGCCTGATCTGAGGAGGGCCAGGGCTCCAGTTCCTGGGACAGCCTGGAATGTCATGCACT
The DNA here is from genome assembly GCF_029834395.1 of Sorex fumeus. Lineage (NCBI taxonomy): Eukaryota > Metazoa > Chordata > Mammalia > Eulipotyphla > Soricidae > Sorex > Sorex fumeus. Next base: position 49,464,829 of record NW_026606118.1, read on the forward strand.
CCTTTGTCAGGATGACTTGGGTTCTAGCCTGGAGGACTTGCACACTGACCATCACAGGGCAGGCCATGCCTGACATTCTGGCAAAACTAAGGTGGGAAACGTACACGCAGAGCCCACTATGGCTGTGTTTCAGCTTCAGGTATGAGGGCATCTCTGCCGCCCAGCTGCGATAAAGTGAGGAGGGTTTGATTCCACCCTTGAGCGCATTCTGTGACTGTGTTATGGGTGTTGGTGTCATTGATGTCACTAAAATTGACCCAGGGGTCCTGCCATCAAGGAGCAAATGAGAGGTCAGATACATTCCTGAAGCCAGCACAGATGAAGGCTACCTGCGCTCCCAGAACCCAAATGAGGGCACGCAGGGGGTCTGTTATCCTTGGGCTGGAGGGAGAAAAAGGGTCCTGAGCTCTCAGGAGTTGGGTCCCTAAGGGTGACCCGGGAACAGTCAGCATTCAGGAGCTACTTGTCTGAGAGAGGGGCTTTGAGCGAAGGCCTGAGGTGAGAAAGGGTTCCAGGGTAGCGGTAGGGAGCCAGGAGGAGATACTTGGGGCGGGGAGGCCGGGCAGTGTGCAGAGATGGCGCCTGCTGCAGAGGGACATGCCCCAGCCTCTGCATGGACGAGCTCCCACGCGTGTGCTTGTGAATCCTGCACACACGGACCGAACCTCGGGTCAGGGTGTGCATCAGACGGGGCCTGTGGCCTCAGCTGTGCTCATGGACAATTCTCTGCCCCAAGCTCCTCAGAGGACCAGGGCTGAGTTTCTTCTGTTTGTAGTTCTGGACTCTGCCTTTGTTTCCCATGTGACTTATAAGCCATGGCTCTAAATACATTATCCCTCATCTCAGGCATCCCTGAGAGAGCTGGACACCCACACAGAGAAACAGAAATGGAATCCTAAAAAATAGGGAAAACAAACAAACAAACCAGCAAGCTTTGGGATGGGGATGCAAAAGGAGGTTAGAGGTTTTCTAGAAAAACCTGCCCCAGCCCCATGACTCTTGGTGATATCCCAGTCACAGCCACTCAGTGAAAACTGACATGTGTCTGCCCTAATGGGGTCCCTGGGATCAGTTTGGAAGCTGCTTCTCTCGTGCCAACATGATGCCTTGGGAGATATACCATTTGATGCTGGAGCGAATGGCAGATGGAACTGCTTCCCAGGGTGGCAGATTCTGAATCGTCATGAATTTCAAATGCCTCATGGCCTTGATGGACCCGAGGCCCCAGCGGGAGGGACTGTGCTGCTGTCTTCTCAGAAGCTGACTCTGCTGACTGGGGATCTTCTTCTCTTTCTCCTGTGACTCAGGCTGTGTCTCAGATGCACGTTTCTTGCCCATCTGTCTTACGTATACCATCCCCGTGCAGCAGATGGGGAGCATAAGTCCCGGGGTCTATCCTCACGGCCACTGGACCGGGCAGAGAACAGGGACCCCTGATAGTCACAGTAAGTGATTTAGGACACAAACCAGTGAGAAAATAGAGATTTAATACATGCTTTCCTTAGAGCTACTTCTGAGATAACAGTTCTAGTGAGCTTGGTGAGGGCCATGTCAGCTTATTTGCATCTTAAATGACCAATACAGCAGGGAAGGCTAATAGTCTAATGATGAAAGTTGTGGGCTGAGACAACTGACCTTTGTGCACACTGACCTTGCACAAAGTCCAAACATATTTAATTCTCGGCACCTCATAGGAGCACCATCAAGGAGTTATCCCTGAGCAAGAGTCTGGGTGTGACCAACACACACACACACACACACACACACACACACACACACATCCCACAGAATTCTCTGGCTACTTCAGTTCCCAGGTGGCAGAAACCAACAGACATCAGACTCTGATGACCAGGCACTCTCAATCTCAAGAAGGAGACCATGAAGGTCGCTGGAATAGATGTTCAGAGAAGGTGGTTTCCTGTTGGGTTCCCCTGTTCAGAGGCTCTGGGCTGAGGAGACCCCCGAGGCTGGAATCTCATCCTGTTGCTATGTCTGGTTGGGTGAGTGTAGGGACCCAAAGGAAAAGGAGGGAGCAGGACCACGACGTCATGGAGTATGTCCTAGATATCACCTCAAAGGACTCACTCCCATGCCTGTGTGTGTGGACCAGAGTGGTGACACAGGCAAGGGTGAAGATAGAGTTAGAGGTTAAGTGCCAGCAGTTGGGTGGGAAAGCCTGGAGTGTCTGACAGGATCAGGCCCCAGGTCACACCAGGCTGCATGAGGAAAAGGAGAGTCCCAGATACCATCCCTGAGTCCATAAGGTTTCAAGCTGGTACCTTCTTGGGTGGAGGCATCCCCAGATGCCTGTTGGTGCCGGTTCCTCCTGGCCCAGCCTCCGGGTTGTCCTTTCAGAGTTTTTCCCAAGACACCAAGGGGAGAGGTTAGGGACTCCAAATCTACCTCTCTACACAGTGGGGGTGTGCATAGTCACAGACCCACTGATTAGGGACAGGGGGGCAAGGGGGCTCACCACTCCCAGGATGCATAGACAGCCAGAATGTCATCAAACTGGTGATGAAGAGGGAGACAGCTTCAGACTCTCCGCATACTCTTGTTTCCAGAGACGCCCCTTCTCTCTGGGGGCAGAAGCCTCAGGGAGATGCATGGAAGGATCCAGGGCCCACAGTTGCTGGGAAAGATTGAGCTCCTCAGCTAAACCCAGTGCTCTAAAGAGCTCAAAGTTACCATCTTCTGTGTCAGATGTGAGCACTGCTGAGTGCGGGGGCTCATGTCCCTCCTCTGTGCAAGTTTCTCAGGTGACAGAATGGCTGGTGTGAGAATTTTGGTCCAATCCTTATGAGGCCATGTGAGGTCACTGCCCTGTCCCTCTCTGCCCACCTAGCATGCAAATCCGAGTCCCTCCTGTCTCAGATTAAGGACTGTATGATTCTGACACTCTTACGCAGGAACCTGGAGGAATTTCTGGTGCCTGACTTCCCACCGAGAAACAATTTTCTTTGTTGTTTCTAACATAAACTTGTGAAAATTTTTCACAAGTGTTCACTTTTTTTTCAATGGAATCACGGTGAGATGCAGTTATAAAGCTTTCATGACTTAGATTCAGTCATATAGTGTTCCAACCTCCATCTCTCTACCCGTGTACATTTTCCATTCCCGATATTCCCCAATATCCCTCTTGCCACTCCCCACCCCCACCCACAACCTGCCTCTGTGGCTGGCACCTTTTTTCTTGCTCTCTCTGTACTTTGGGCATTAGGAATTGCAAAACAGATACTGAGAGGACATCAGGTTTGATCCTTTGCACACACTCAGCACAAATCTCCCATCCAGAGCGATCTCTTCCAGTCATCATTGTCATAATGGCCCCTTCCCTGGCCCAACTGCCTCTCCCCCTGCCCTTGAGGTAGGCTTCCAACCATGGACCCATCTTCCTGGCCATTGTTTTCTACCATCAACTTTCTCCACACCTGCCCTTCTCCAACCCCACACCTGTCCTTCCCCATCCCCTCAGTCCCTGGAGCAGGTGGTGCACAGATGAGAGTGCTCCCGCCAGGTCCCAGGCTCCTCCTGCTCCTAGCTGTGTATCCTGGGAAGGTCCCTCTCCTGGGACAGATGATTTCTCTGAACGGAAGGCGAGGAAAGGATGAACCATAGAAGGTTCTTGAAGACACCATGGGATCTGTCATGGTAGATGCTTTGCTGATGCCTGGATTCCCCAACTTTGGATTCACTGTAATGTTGATTTCTCCCCACAAGACTCTCTCTGCCTCGGGCCACAAATCTCTGGGACCTTTGGTAATTCACAAAGGCATCTGCGTGTGGAGATTGGCTTTCTGACTGAGCACAGGCTCTCCATGAAGGTCCCTTGGATCCGATGCCTGGAGCCGTATATTTCCCAGGATCACCATGATCAACCCCAGTACAGTCTAGGGGATATTCCTGGAGCCCTGTTCATTGGCTCCTATTCCTAAATCACACTGAAGGTAGATTTTCAAAAATTTCAAGAAGCACTTTTTTTATTCCATTTTTCTGCTATCATATTTGCCTTGGCTGGGGCTAGTTTAGGGGTTATTGGAGGACAGAGACAAGTCCAGGCCTCAGAGGGATTATTCAAACACACTATAAAGTGAGCACCTACTATGCACATGTCAAGGGACACAAAGGTCATCACTGAACAAACCAGAGAGACGCCCTAAGTTTCATTCCTAGGCCAAGGGTCAGAATCATGAACAGTCCTGTCTAGAACATTCCCTGTGCCACTATCTTGGCTTCCTCTAGGATGGACGTTTTCCTCTCTGGCTTTGAACTTGACAGCAAACCACAGGTCCTGCTGGAGCAGTAAGTGGTGTCTGAATCTCGAAGGGGCCCTCCTGTACCCACCTCCTCCTGTCCCTACCGACAGAGTGGACACATGGGGCTATATTGAGTGGCCAGATGAAATTGGAAGCTCCAAATCATTTCTCTGAATGCAGGGCCCCCCTTCCAGGGTCACTGAGTCACAGAGAGCTGGGGAGGGCTGAGAGAGTCCAGGAACCAGAGCAGGCTGGGAGTGGGCAGCCCCTGTCTGACCCAAACTTCTCTGCCTGCCTTTCCCTCTACCTGCCCGGGTCCCACCCTCTGGAGACCACCCCCTGGCTCTAGAGCCCAGCTGCTGACAGCTGCCCCCAATGGCCCCAGCCCAAGGAGCCAGGTCGGGAGCTCGGCATGAGCAACAAAGCCCCGACTTCTAGGTCTATCCCTCTCATGACCTAGAGCCCAGAGCAGAAGGGTCTTGGAGCACTGGGGGTGGGGCGCCAGCAGCCACAGAGGTGGGAGGTGCATGGAGGGGGGAGGGAGGAAGAACAGTCCAGCGCTGACTGTTTCCAGAGAACTCCGCGGGGTCCTGCCCACACCTGCTGGCTGAGTATCGCAGGTGGGATCCTGGCCGTGACAGCTCTGTCCCTCGTCCAACCTCACACTGGCCTCTGGGTCCAAGCTTCACGCCAGCCAGCACCATGCTATGTCGGGAGCACTGGGCATAGAAGCTGCTTCCTCCTGGAGGCAGGGAGGTGGGAGGCCTGCGGGGAGAGGCTGAGAGGGAGGGGTCCGGGCACTGGGTCTCATGGAGTGTCTGGGGGACTCTCCCATCTGCTCTGCACATGCAAGGCAGGTATGTGGGGAGGGTCCCATGGGCAGTTCCAGCAGGCCCCGGGGAGGCACCGAGAGGGGGCTGTCGGGAAGATGGGGGCGGCCTGGCTGCTGTTCCCTGGGTTTGAGGTGGGAAGATCAATGTGAGGGGAGAGTGTGGTTTCAGGACGGTCTGCTAGGATGATGAGCTCCAGAGACCACCAGAAAAGCCGGGAGGACAGGAGCGGTGCAGGCACTCTGAGGCAGTCCTTCCCGGTCCGACTCTCTCACAGGAAGTGAGCAGGCTGGAACAGAGCTGGCCTCGGGGTGCCTGTGCAGAGGGAGCCCCATGGGAACCCTGACAGTCACCCCTGGGCAAGATGCAGCTGTGGGGGGCGGGGGCGGATGGTTAGCTTGAGGTCCAGAGGGCAGCTCTGCTCCTCCTGGAATCCTGGGGAGTCAGGGGCCTGGGAGGTAGGGTTCCTGGAGTGCCCTGGGGACACTGAGGGTCAGTCACCATCCTTATCTGCCCCACAGGCCAAAGGTTTGGTCCCATCTGAACCCTGATCCTCACAGAGCGAGAGGCTATACTCGGAAACGGAGGATTTGTGGCCTCTGACCTGGGAACTGGGCAGCTGAGCAAGGGGAGGCCGGGCACCTGGAGCCCCAAAATCACCCCTGCATCTCAGCATGGGGTCCTTGCCAACCTGAAAGGAATCCTGGGATGCCCCTGAGTCCTGTGGTTCACACACACCTGAGGGAGGAGCAGCAAAGTCCCCAGGTCCCAAGGAACAGCAGAGCCCCCGATGCAGAAATCCTCAGGCTCGCTCTCATTCAGAGCCCCGGAGGCAGAGGGACACCAGAATCCACCTCAGAGACATATGCAGTGACCCCCCAGTTACAGGGCGAGTGGGCTTGAGTCCCTGACACCCCACGGCCCTATACCTGGAGCTCAGAACCTGGCCCCAGGTCCGCCTGCTCTCTCTGTGACGCCCCCTGTGGCTTTGGGCAGTAGTGCAGGCAGGCAGGGCTGGGCAGTGGAGCTGTGAGGCCCAGGGACCCTTTCTCAAGCACTGGGTTGTTTGCTTCCAGGGAAAGGAGATACAGCAGGAAGAGGCGGCCAAGGGGAGCAGCTGTGGCTCTCTGCCAGGGAGGGAGTGGGAGGTGCCCTCCCTGCCCTGCGCAGAATCTTCATGCTCCCATTCCAAGAGGCTGACCCTGACCAGTGAGAGTGGACAGAGGAGTGGGAGAGCTCCTTGGGACATGGAGCAAGAGGTGCATGAAGAACGTTCTGGTGGAGCAGCTGCTGGACCGTGTCAGAACAGGTGAGGTTGCGTGAGCCTGATGGAAGAAGGGGCCTCTGTTTGCAAAGTCCTAGTCCCTCCCCCAATCTAGTACCCCCAGAGTGTTGACATCTGTCCCGCAGGCCCTTTCTGCAGCCCTTCCCATTGCGACCAGTGAAATGTACTTCTGAGCTGGATCACATTGCCTCCAGAGGCCACAGAGAGTCACACCCCAGGGAAGAGCAGTGTGTAACCTGCTTTTCAGACCTGGAGAGTCTTTCTGCAGGCCAAGGTGAGGAAAGATAGGACTGAACTAGGCCAGGCCATGGGTTCTGTCCTTGAAAGAGTCCAGTGACATGTCATGGTGCCTGGACAGCTCAGACGTCCCAGCCTGCCGACTGCTGGACACCTGGGCCTGTTGCCAGGCTGACTCTGAGAGGGACATCACTAGTGTCACTGCTGGTCCCCAACCACTGCCCCTCTGCCCCATAGCTGTGTCCGGCTCTGCCATAGAACCCAGGGCTCAGGCAGTCAGTTCAACTGTCACCAACAGAAAGACCCCTCATGAGAAACTGTGCCCACACTGGCAGTGTCACCTCCTCTGCTGTTTGTCCTCTAGCCCTCACCCTGGTTCTCCCATGATATCGGGGTTTTCCCTAGTTATACATACAGATACACATGTAATATCTAAGCCATGAAGCCCCTTTAAAATGTAATATTTACATGGGAATGCACAAATCTTTGTAATGGTCCTCATTGACATAAAACTGAAAACTTACAGCTTTACAAGCTTCATATTTTAGTTTTTACTTGTCATTTTTCAGTTTTGTTTCCATTTTTATAGGTTTACATGGCATTGATTCCTTTTCTATTCTATTTACAGTGGTGCTATTGTTCACAGTTACGGTGAACACAGTGACATTTCTCTTTTGATACTTGATTCAGGTCCCAAAGAAGTCAGTGACAGAAAATAGCCTGGGCTGCTCCTCCTGGGAGTTTCACTGACAGACACTTTAATGTCTTTACTGTACCTGGAAGATGATGAGTGCCATGACAGGTGACCCTGTGCAGCCCAGAAACCCCTGGGGACAGCGTTGTTTCACCTGTCACCAGCCCTGCATGTCCTCCCTTTCCTCCACCTCTTGCTTCCCTAGGGTTGTTCTCAGGGCACGGCTGGGTGTCCTTGGAACAGCGCAGAGCAGCTCTGTTTGAGAGAAACCTGCAGGGAAGTGCCGCCAGAATCAAGGAGGAGGAATGCAACCGAAACTGACCCTGAGCTTGACCCTATGACCCTGAGCCTTTCATGTGACCTTGAAGTCAGGACACTAAATGTGGCCCCAAGGTTAGGGCCCCTGCTGGACATAGGCCTTAGGGGAACAGGGATCAAGGATTGCCTTGTCCTTCCAGAATCACATGCCCCTTCATAGTTTATTATCTGTTTCCAGGACCTGAAGCAGATTAAAGAGGAGGACAGGTAGGGTAGGGCATACTTGCACCAGGCAAGGACTGGGGTGCCTGTCCCTGGACAGATTCCAGTGTTCACAGCTCCCACAGCCCTAACTTCTAGCCTGGCTACTGCTGGACACTTGGGCAGCTGCCTGGCAGACCATGGGAGGGACACTGCAAGTGTGGCTGGTGGGAGGCCAATCACTGCTCTGTCCCTCAGCTGCGTCCTGTCCTCCCAGCTGGAGCCAGGTTCCAGGCTGCTAGCTCAAATGTCCACAACATCAAATTTGGGTTCTGGTGATCAGTGTGCAGAGTGAGGTACTGCGCTAGTTCATGTGAGCTGGTACCGAAGTGTCCTTGCTAGGTTTGAGTCTGGTTGATCTATCCAGAGGTGACAAAGCGGTGTTGAAGTCTCCCACTAGTATTGTGTTGTTATTGATGTCTTTTTCCAAATCTATGAGTAGTTGTTTTAAGTACTTTGCTGGTCTCTCATTAGGTGCATATACATTTATTATTGTAAGTTCTTCCTGTTGTACAGATCCATTGATCACTAAGAAATGGCCTTCACTGTCTCTTATGACCTTCTTCCCTCTGAAATCGATGTGGTCTGATATTAAGGTGACTACCCCAGCTTTTTTATGGGAGCTGTTTGCCTGTAGAATTGTTTTCCAGCATTTGACTCTGAGTCTGTGTTTGCTTTGACTGTTAAGGTGTGTTTCTTGCAGGCAGCAGAATGTTGGGTTCAATTTTCTAATCCATCCTGCCACGCTGTGTCTTTTAATAGGTGCGTTTAGCCCATTGACATTGAGAGACATTATTGTTATGGGATTTTGTCCCATTGTTCTGATGAAATTAGGTGTATTTGAGGGGCCTGTCCTGTCTTAAAGTAGCCCATTTAGTTGTACTTGTAACCATGGTCTTGAGTCTATGAAGTTCCTGAGCTGTTGTTTGTCTGTGAAACTGTGTGTTGTTCCTTCTATTATGAATGAGAGTCTCGCTGGGTAAAGTATTTTTGGAGAGGCATTTATTTCATTGAGTTTTTACACTATGTCCCACCACTGTTTTCGGGCCCTGAGGGTTTCATTAGAAAAATCAGCTGTGAATTTTAAGGATGCTCCTTTGTAAGAGATTTCATTCTTCGATCTTGCTGCTTTCAGAATTTTGTCTCTGTCTAAAGTTTCGGTCATTTTGATCAGGATGTGTCTTGGGGTATTTTTGTTCGGATTTCTTCTAGCTGGTACCCTTCAGGCCTCCTGAATGTGGTCCAAGTTTTCTTCAGCTCTGGAAATGTTGTAGCAATGATGTCTTTGACAGTTTCTTCTTCATCAGGGTTTTCTTCCTGTCCCTCTGGGACTCCAGTAATTCTTATGTTATCCCTCTTGGCTTCATCACGATCTTCTCTTGCCATCTGTTCCCGAACTGTGAGTCTCTCTTCCATTTTCTGCTCTTTTCTGGCGAGTCTCTGAACTTCATCTTCAAGCTCACTGATTCTGTTCTCAGCAGCTGTTACTCTGCTTCTGAGGCCTTCCACTGAGGTTTTCAATTCGCCTACCAGGGTTTTCAGGTCCGACATTTCCGATTGCATTTTTCTCATTTCTGCCTTCAAATCCTCTTTTCTTTTATTGGCATTGCTTTCCATTGTTTCTTTTAGTTCCCTAAGCATCCTAAGTAGATCCCTTCTGAATTCCTTGTCAGAGAGGTTGTCTAATACTACAATACTGTTGGTGTCTTCTGGGCTCGCCTCTTCAATAAGAAAGTTTGGTGGGCTTTTGCGTTGCTTTACCATTGTGACCAGTGTGCTTTAGTCCTTCACCTTCACTGTTACTATTCTGGTTGAGTGAGGAGAGAGTTCCCGGATCCCTTCAGCTTTGTTGCTGCGGGATCTGATGTTGCCTCAGTTCCCGTCCCGCGCAGGACAAGGGAGAAAACCGGCAATTCTAGGGGATCAAGCTAGCTGCGCATTCCCTGGGGGAGTCTCAAGCCTTGGGGCATGCTGTACCTGGTTGAATGAGGAGAGACTGCCAGGAGTCATTCAGTTTTGTTGCCAAACAATGGGCCTCCGTTCTGTCCAGCACAGATTATACTATTCCCTCTTATAGTGGGAAGGGATTATGGATAAGTTTTTGTCCATGGTAGGCACCCTTCTACGTTTCTGAGTTTGACGTTCTTCTCAGTCAGGCGTTATTCTTTATTTTATAACAGACATTGAGTGAAACTTTTGGAGGAGGTGCTATTTGGAATTGAACTTATACAGCTGTTTTCAAACAGGTCTTTGTTGGAACTTGAGTAGGCGAGTGGGTTGTTGTTGGGTTGCAGTAGAAGAGGTGGGAAATTTTTGGTTGGTATTAGGCAGCAAGTTGTGGGATGGGAGTCCTGAGTGCTTGATGTGAGTGGTATAACTGCGGCCGCATTAGCGGCTGCCTGACAAGGAGAAGGCCACACCCACTTTAAGAGACCACGCCCCTTTCCTGGTGGCCACGCCCCGAGCCTGTCCCAGGCAACACCCACCCAGGATCCTGAAATGGAGGAAGGGTGGTCTACAGTCTCCCCACTAGGCTTCAGGCGGGAATCTGAGGCGAGGCTGGGGGGGCAGGAGCACTTCCCGGCTGGACGCCCCCGACCCACCTGGAGGGGAGGAGCCGACGGACTGGTGGTGGGTCCCCAGGAGATGGACGGGCGCTTTCCCCACTGGGCTTCAGGTGGGAATCTGAGGCGCGGCTGGGGGGACAGGAGCACTTCCCGGCTGGACGCCCCCGACCCACCTGGAGGGGAGGAGCCCACGGACTGGTGGTCGGTCCCCAGGAGATGGACGGGCGCTTTCCCCACTGGGCTTCAGGCGGGAATCTCAGCATACTCTTAATTTTACAATAAACGCTCTTCAAAAAAATTCAAGCAAAAAAAAAAAACCAAAAAAGAGGTAATTTATTGTATTGTTGAGACATCGGTTAGAAAACATATGCTTTAGAATTTGGGACACGTTTGGAGAATTACGGGCTTCCAATGCATATCTATGCATTTTTAGCTTGTGCATTATCAGAAATTTCTACGGATTTATAAGCATTTACAGCATGACTCTAGGCTTTCAACTGTGGGGCATTTTCCTAGATATTTGCTGAGCGCCCCTATAGGAACCCAGCAATCTCAGAGATGATTTTGTGACCTGACTTTGTGAATTGTATCTGTTCTTTTACTAGTGTGTGTGTGTGTGTGTGTGTGTGTGTGTGTGTGTGTGTGTGTAAGAAGCAATGCTGCTTGTCTTACACTATACAATGTGCAGAAGATAAAGAACACTGCTCATAGCTGAGTGGGATCAAGTGTCTCGAAGTCTTGCAGCCTGGTGAGCATGGTCCATGCTCATGAGCATGGTAGGTTAGTAACTGATTTCCTTTGAGTTGTTGCAGCTGCCCACCGGCTGCTGTTGCCATCTTTGAATTTCTTAATGTTTTACTTGGGGAGTCAGTGACGTGTTTCTTTATTCCTACATGCCAACTTCTCCTTTCTATTTTAAGAAGACTTCAAGAATACAGCCTCTGTTTACAAAACTGTTTAAAACAAACTTGTATTGGTTTAGTGCTTGAATTGGGGTGCGTATGTTGGTTGATTTTCATCCTCAACTTTTCAGATCTTTGAAGCAACCTCAGGACTAGTTTGAAAAAGTGTTCGTTGTTTGAACATAAACTAAGCCTACATCACTCTTCTGATCATTATGAATAGAAATGGTAAAGCATAAAAAAAGATGTATACATATCTATGTATACATAAAAATACAACATCTCATTACACATATAAGTATACACATCTATATCATCCTCACTGGTAGAACTTTACAAGAAGAAAACTAATCAACCACTTCAAAAATGGGGTGCAATAATTTACAGATAATTGTTCAAAGACATACAGATGTCCAAGAGGAATAGAGGTATATAAAAATATACTGTATCACTTACCATTAGGGAAATGCTAATCAAGCCAGCAATACAACATCTCATACTAGAAGACCAATACATACCCTATTGCAAGAGTAGTTTGCTTAATCACACTCACCAGGACAGTCTTGTGGCTGACCAGACCCAGGCAAAGCACCTGAAGCTATTGGTGTCTATCAAGGCTCTCAAGAGCATTTGTAGGGTAATCTTGCGAACTCACCATTCTTTCACAGTCTATCATGCATCCGCAAGGCAGGACAGGTTACAACACGGCTCTAATCATACAACAGGCAGCACAGCTCACAGCAAAGGAAGGGAGTCTCCTGAAACCAGAGGTTTTGTGGTTTGTACAAACTGCAAGTTAAGATCTTTCTCAAAGGGAAAGTTGTTCACCAATACCAGCAAAATCATAAGTCCAAGGAATACATGTCATAAAATTTACAAAACACATGCTAGAAAATTACATGATAATAAATCACACAGCATAATCACAAAGAACAAAAATGACAAGTGTTGAGGCTGGAGCGATAGTACAGTGGGTAGGGCATTTGCTTTGCACACGGCTGACCCGGGTTCGATTCTCCAGCATCCAATATGAGTGTCCTGAGTACGCCAGGAGTAATTCCTGAGTGTAAAACCGGCAGTAACCCCTGTGCATCGCTGGGTGTGACACCCAAAAGCAAAAAAAAAAAATGACAAGTGTTGATATGGATGTTGTGAAAAAAGACCATCATTCATTGCTGGAGGGGATGTCAACCTGTGTTTTCCTATTGGAAAAACAATATAGACACCTCTCAAAAAAAAAAAAAACAGGAATTGAGCTATTCTTGCTGAGAATCTGACCCAGTAAGTCCACTTCTTGGCATGACCCCAGAGCTCCAAAATCTACACAGGAAAGACATATTGCACTCTTATAGTCATTGCAACACTATGCACAATAGCCCAAATCAGGAAAGAACCCAAGTATCCAAGAACAGAGGACCACATAAAGAAACTGGTACAAATACACAATGAAAAACTATGCAGCTATCAGAGAATACAAAACTATGTAGTGTTCTACCTGGCTGTATTTGGAGAGTATCCTAAAGAGAAGAGAAAATAATAAATGCCTAGGGAAACAGGAACAGTGAACTGTTCCACAGTAAGAAGTAGGGAGGATGGGGGGACTAGGATAGGGATAGACACCGGGATCATGGTGGGAGAAGAAGATACTCTGGCGCAGTGTATGGTGCTGGAATGTTTCATGCTTGAATCCCTACCATGAACAATGTTATAAATGATCTCGCTCAAATATTTTTTAAAAGCCTAAGAAAAAACACAAACCACAGTTGTTTTGGGTGTTTTATTTTTATTTTTTGTTTAATATCTGTCATAAGAAATTAATCTTGCAACTTTAAGTACTTATTACAAATATAAGATGCATACTCTAATAGGGAAAAGCCTAAGGGAATTAGTTAGGGATGAACCCTTGGAAATCATACCCCCTCTATTAGTTGTTACTGACAACGTGTGACTCTCATTGAGGGGGAAGTTCAAGGAGAGGCCACAGAAAGGCCATATTATATTCAGGTCGGAAAAGCTTCAAAGTTTTTATTATTGATATATAATTTGGGCAGGGCTTTTTGTGTCAAAACCCGCAGGGCTCGGGGGTTACTCCTAAGTCTGCACTTGGGACTTACTCTTGGCGGTTCTTAGGGGACCATATGGAAGGCCAAGGATCGAACCCAGGTCAGCCAAGTCAAAGGCAAATGTCCCACACGCTATACTACTGCTCCAATTCTTATTGATATATAATTTTCACAAGACAAAGTACGTGGATTCAAGCACTCCATTACGGTGTGACATTCCACGCCCTCTCTTCTGAAACCAAGAGAACATCCCCATCCTCCCATGGAGTCTTTTTCTGCATCCTTCAAACTAGTAAGATTCCCTGTTGTTTATGAATCACCTTGGGGAATATCTGCCATTTCTAGAAGGTCAACATAGCCTGTGCTCTTGATGGCTTTTCTACACATGTTTTTGTGGTTCTGAAGTCAGTGGGTTCCCTTTGGTGGTTTTGTAAGTCAGGGAGGAGAGAGATGGTCACCTTCTCCCAATCCACATCTGCCACTCCAGGACCAGTTGGGAAGATTAAGTCTTTAATGGAATGTGATGAGCCCCTGTGTGTAGCTTTCCTCGAGTCCTGCCAGCCCCACGAGGCCCCACCAGCCCCATCAAGCAACACTTGAAATCTGCATGGTCTTCTCTGCATAGGAGTTGTTTCCCACCATCTGATCTTTGGGGAAAACCCAAAAGACTTAAGCTGGAGTGAGGAATTGCTCTTTTCAGGAAAGGAAAGTCAGTCCTAAGCCTTACCCATGATTTCCAGGTACTTTGTTCTGTCTCACAGAAAAAAATTTCAGGAAGAGACAAGAAGTCAAGTAATACAGATTTTATTTGGAGGGTTTTAGGAAGGGGAAGGAGTGAGAGAAAATGTGTGTGAGAGAGTAACATGTTCAAGAGAGAACGTGGACTTCCCCATCCATGGAAAGAGCCCTAGTGCACATCTCAAAGGGGAGATGTGAGTGACACATGTGCTCAGGGACCACCTGTGTTTGGCCTTGTGGCACAAGCAGCACATAGACTTGGGCAGCATCTGTGTATGCTTCCTTTGTCCAAGATGCTTTTAAAGGGTGTCTTCAATCTGCCCCACGTGGGACTTTCTATCTAGGTAAGAGCCCAGTGCTAGGGTTGTTGCTAAGGGATAGAGTTGGGATGGTTTTCTTTGAAACTCCTTTCCTTGATCTTTGTTCCTGCTCGATCTTCTCTGGGAGAATGTGTCCAGTCCTCTGAGCTAGCTTCAGGTAAAGGTCTTATCAGGTCTCACTGCCTGTATCCTCAAGGTCAATCCAGACAGCATTAGGCCTAGGTGGTTTTACTACTTCCTAAGAATTCCTTTGCCATGGGGGCTCTTTCCTATCTACCTGCCTGCCTACATCAGTTCCTCCAATTTGCCATTCAGAAAATGTTGAAATTTTTTTCATAGTAAGTTTTCTCTGAATGAACAGCTTACAGTTTGATGAAGCTGTTCACAGAATACATGTATTTATATGCTTATATACTCCTATGAGATTATGATTAGGAGGAGACTACTTGACAGAAGTTGGCTATTTTAGAAACATTGCTATTACCCTTATATTATTTTTCCCTGACATAACAAAAGGACAGTGGTGGAAGGTCATGGGTGTTTTGGAGGTGGTAGCGCATAGTGCCTTTGTTTATAAATACTATAAGCTTAAACACCATTATAACCGTATTACTTAAACTGAATAAAACTTAAAATAAATAGAATAAAATAAAATTACATATCCACCTGCAAAAAAATACTTTTTTTCAGTGAAGCAAGGAGTTTTTCTGTTTGTCTTGTTCTGCTTTGTTTTTGAGCCACAAAGGCTGCTGCTTAGGGTTTCCATCTGACTCCACACTCAGGGATTCTTTTTTTTTCTTTTTTTATTAGTGAAACACCATGAGGTACAGTTATAGACTTACAAATTTTGTACTTGGGTTTCAGTTATACAATGATCAAGTGTCCATCCCTCCACCAGTGCCCGTCATCCATCACCACAGATCCCAGCATCCCCCCCATCCCCCCCCCCCCGTCCCATCCTGCCTCTGTGGCAGGGTATTACCACTTGTTCTCTCTCTCTTCTTTTGCGTACTGTGTTTTGCAAGAGAGGCATTGAGTGGCAATCATGTTTGGTCTATAGACTACTTTTAGCATGCTTCTCCCACCCTGGAAGGGTCCTCAAAACACCCTTTATTTGGTGCTCTCTTCTCTATCTGAGCTTCCTTTTCACCTAGCACGTGTGGCTGGCTTTCCAGTCATGGAGCAAAATTCCTGTACTAATCTCAGTCATTTCTGGGTGTTAGTCTCACTTTTTGTTGCTTTATGTTCCCCAGATGAATGCAATCTTTCTGTGTCTATCCCGCTCTTTCTGACTCATTTTGCTTAACATGATACTTTCCATGTAGTACCACTTGTATGTAAATTTCATAACTTCGTCTTTTCTAACAGCTAGATAGTACTCCATTGTGTAAATGTACCAAAGTTTCTTTAACCAGTCATCTGCTCTTGGGCACTCAGGTTTTTTCCAGATTCTGGCTATTGTAAAGAGTGCTGCAATGAACAAACAATTGCAGATGTCACTTCGACTATACCTTTTTGCCTCTCTGGGATATATTCCCAGGAGTGCTATAGCTGGGTCAAATGGCAGATCAAATTCTAATTTTTTGAGAATGGTCCATACTGTTTTCCAAAAGGGTTGGACCAGCTGGCATTCCCACCAGAGTGAAGGAGAGTCCCTTTCTTGCCACATCCGCGCCAGCATTGTTTGCTTTTGTTCTTGTGGATGTGGGCCAGTCTCTGTGGTGTGAAATGATATCTCATTGTGGTTTTGATCTGCATCTCTCTGATGATTAGTGATGTAGAGCATTTTCTCATGTGCCTTTTTGCCATTCGAATTTCTTCTTTGCGAAAGTTTCTGTTCATTTCCTAGCCCCATTTTTTGATGGGGTTGGGTGATTTCTTCTTGTGGAGTTTAACCAGTACCTTGTATATCCTTGATATCAACCCCTTGTCGGATGTGTATTTGGTGAATATCCTTTCCCATTCTGCAGGCTCTCTTTGTATTTTGGTCACTGTTTCTTTTGAGGTGCAGAAGCTTCTTAGTTTAAGATAGTCCCATTTGTCTCTCTCTGTTTTCACTTGCTCGGGCAGTGGCGTGACATCTTTGAAGATACCATTCACTTCAATATCATGGAGAGTTTTGCTGACTTTGTCTTCAATAAACATTATGGATTCTGGTCTGATGTTGAGGTCACAAATCCATTTTGATCTTACTTTTGTGCATGGTGTTAGGCAGAGATCTGAGCCCACTTTTTTGCATGTAGTCGTCCAGTTTTGCCAGCACAGTTTATTAAAGAGGCTTTCCTTGCTCCATTTCACTGTTCTTGCCCCCTTATCAAAGATTAGATGATTATATGTTTGGGAGGAAATGTCAGTATATTCAACTCTGTTCCATTGGTCTGCAGCTCTGCTTTTGTTCCAGTACCATGCTGTCTTAATTATTACTGCCTTGCAGTAGAGTTTGAAGTTAGGGAGGTTGATTCCTCCCATTTTCTTTTTCCCAAGAATTGCTTTAGCTATTCGTGGGGGCTTATTGTTCCATATAAATTTCAAGAGTGTTTGCTCCATTTCTTTGAAGAATGTCATGGGTATCCTTATAGGGATTGCATTGAATTTGTACAGTGCTTTGGGAAGTATTGCCATTTTGATGATGTTGATTCTCCCCATCCATGAACAGGGGATATTTTTCCATTTCCTTGTTTTATTTCCTGAAATAGCACTTTGTAGTTTTCTTTGTACAGGTCCTTTACTTCCTTAAGCTGATTCCGTACGTCATGACCAAGTGGGATTCATCCCAGGGATGCAAGGATGGTTCAACATTCGGAAATCAATCAACATAATCCATCATATCAACAAAAGAAAAGATAAAACCATATGATCATATCAATAGATGTAGAGAAAGCATTTGACAAGATCCAGCACCCATTCATGATGAAAACCCTTGCCAAAATGGGGATAGAGGGGACTTTCCTCAATATAGTTAAAGCCATCTACCACAAACCTACAGCAAACATCATCCTCAATGGGGAAAAATTGAGACCCTTCCCCCTAAGGTCAGGGACGAGACAAGGATGCCCACTCTCTCCACTACTGTTCAATATAGTACTGGAAGTACTTGGAATAGCGATTAGGCAAGAAAAAGATATTAAGGGCATCCAGATAGGAAAAGAAGAAATTAAGCTCTCACTATTCGCAGATGATATGATACTATACTTAGAGAACCCTAAAACCTCTACCAAGAAACTCCTAGAAACAATAGGTTTGTATAGTAAACTGGCAGGTTATAAAATCAGTACTCAAAAATCCATGGCATTCCTATACACAAATAGTGAAAGAGAAGAAAGTGACATCAAGAAAATAATCCCATTCACAATTGTGCCCCAGAAAATCAAGTACCTAGGAATCACTCAGGGATTCTTGCTGGCTGATTTGGGGGCCCACCGGGGGAAAGCTTGGGAATCAAACCTATGTTGGCCACATGCACCCTACTGCTATGCTATCACCTGGCCCCCAAAGAAAGAGAGCTTTGATTGAACAAAACTTACTTACAAAGATGTAAGGAGAGAGAAAGAGGAAGCATGTGTTCAAGAGATATCACAGTCTTCTCCAGAGAGGAAAGAAGTGCGAGCAAAGAGACACAGAGAGAAGAACGTTGGATACACATTTAAGGGAGAACAGAGGCTTGGAGAACAATTAAGCAAGCAAATAAAGAGGCATAGAGGCAGCAATAAAGATATGTATTCAGGGAGATTACAGACCAGAGAACACAGGCCCTCAAAGTTTTTAATTAAAAAAAATCAAGAGAAAACGTAGACATAACTTTTTAAGACATTGAAGCCAGAGGCAACTTTAAGGGTGAAATACCAGTGTTTATTAATTTGGAACTTACCCATATTTCGGGAGTGTGTTGATCTTGGCATATCAGTAATGAAAATATGTATGTATTATTCTTCAGGATATATCAGAAAAAAGTCCTCTGTTTTTCTCAACTGCTTCACCTATATGCTTAAATTAACCCACTCTGGATTGGAATGAAAGGTCCGGATCTTGGAGATGTTTTCCTTGGAATGTCATAAGAGCTCTATCATGCTCACACTGAACAGTGGAAGAATTCGAGATACAATTCAGAGAAGTGAGAGGGAGTCAGTCATGTAAACTTGGTCCTTTCCTTTTGTGCACTCCTTGGGCGGGAAGTCCCAAGTGAGGAAGGAAACTCATTCTCATCAAATTTCTGTGTCTTATGGGTCAGTGGAGAAGCAGTGGCAGCTGGGCAGCAGGCTGCCAGCAGGAGCTTTCTCCTCTTGCATTTCTCCTCTCAATGCCTCTTCTTCCCACTTGTGCCGGCCTGAGCTTGTACCTTTGTAGTAAAATGTCAGCACTAAGGAAGATGGAGTCCTAAAGGAACAATTCTAGAAACCCTTACATTTCTATGCTCCTATGGACCTAGCAATGAAGACACTAACCATAAAACACCAAAAGAATAAAAACTGCTGGCATCGGGAGAGAGTGATGAGTTCTAATTCAGTGTGAGAAATTTTAATAAACCTTTCTCAGACTCGAGAGAATGTTTTAATAATACTTCCTATAAATTAAAACGGTAAACCAAAAATCAACCTAAGGAAATCTTTACTACACTGAAACAGAAGGGGATGTTAAATATCTATGAAAATTCAAAGACATCTGGGATCCTACTAAATAATTAGATAAGGGTTAAAAAGATAGCTTAGAGGGGCAGGCATGTACCTTGCATGTGGCCAATCCTTGTTTGATCCTCAAAATCATAGATGGTCCTCAAGCACTGCCTGAAATAATCCCTGGTCGCAGAGCCAGTAACAATCCCTGGGCTTAGTCAAGGTGTCACCCCAATACCAAATAAAATCATTTTATTTGGGTTTGGGACCATTCTTTTATTGGGATCATGTGTGTTCACAGATTTTAAAGTGCATTTATAAATGGCTACAAGGATTATAGTATCCAAGCCAAGGCAGATCTTCTGCTAATGTGGAGAAATAGAAAGGAGAAATTTTAGAGCAATCCTGGTGTGAATCATTGGAAAGGCATCTAGATGGATCCTCAGGGTAATAAACTGAACTTGATAAAAGTTAATGTGAATTTTCATAAACCTTTGTAAGCCATCAAAAATCAACAGTGAAAAATATCTATGGAAACGGATTCTGGTGTTTCAACTTTCCCCCCACTGCACACACATTTTAGGACATGTATCTCTCTGAGGAGGAAAAACTCAATTCCCGTTAGGGTGCAGGACTATATCTAAACGTGCATAACGCTTACAGGTTCCTGCTACTGATTCTCAACGAATAGATTCTCCTAAAGAAACTCTTTGTTGCAGATCAAAATCCACATCACGGGGCTGGAGCGATAGCACAGCGGGGAGGGCATTTACCTTCCACAGGGCCGACAAGGGTTAGATTCCCAGCATCCCATATGGTTCTTTGAGCACCACCAGGAATAATTCTTGAGCGCACAGCCAGGATTAATCCCTGTGTATCCCCGGGTTTGACCCAAAAAGAAAAAGAAAAAACCAAAAAACCCCACAGCATCAAGAATTGTGGGGGTGGGGCCTGGAGCAATAGTACAGCAGGTAGGGCATTTGCCTTGCATTCATGGACCCGGGTTTGATACCCAGCTTCCCATAGGGACCCAGAAAGAAGTTATAGGTGGTGCAGAAGTTATGGGGCAAGCTGAGGGATAGTGTTCTTGACCTGAACTAACAAATCACAAAGTTATTCATGATTGCATTTCTGGTTTACAATGATCAAGCAGTAAGCCCTTCACAGTGACTCCTTCCCTCCAACAATGCCCCCAGTTTCCCACTCATCCCCACCCCTCCAACGCTATGGCAGGCACTTTTCTCTTTTTCTTTTTTCATTCTACTGGCCTTTCAAAATATCTTTAGCATTTTAATAATTTTCTCCATCTCTTTTGTTTTCAGAAAAATTATGCTCTTAAATTTCCTTATCTATTTTTTTCTGCTTAAATACAACTACTTTTCATTACCTTTTCTAGAACTTGAAGAGGAAACTTAGATTACTGATCTTAGAATGCTATATTTTTAAATAATATGAACATTTAATACTTTGAGTTCCTCCAATTTTATTTTGAAACATTTCTAGAGAATATATGACTTTTTAAATAAAATTTCTCTTTGACCCATGGAATAAAAATATTTTGCTTGATTTTAAGAATTTAGAATTCTATTTTTCTGTGTAGTTATCAATGGACAGTTACACTCTCTAATAATCAATGTGTGTTTATATATATATATATTTATCAATGATACAGGGCTGGAGTGATAGCTTTGTAGGGCGTTTGCCTTGCACACAGCCAGACGGGCCAAGCCGGGTTCGATTCCTCCACCCCTCTTGGAGAGCCCGGCAAGCTACCAAGAATATCTCGCCCGCATGGCAAAGCCTGGCAAGCTACCTGTGACGTATTCAATATGCCTAACACAGTAACAAGTCTCAAAATGAAGACGTTGCTGGACCCCTCAAGGAAATCCATGAACAACCGGAGAACAGTGCTACATATAAATGAAATTCTCCAATAAAATAAAAACAGGAACAGGAAGTGCACTCAAGTTCTAGAACAAATGCATAGCATCCACAGCACCTGTGCTCTGCATTTGGTCCTCAGCATCACAGGATGTAGCACAGGTGAATCCCAACGTCAGGCCTGACCACTGAGCTCACCGACCCACAGGGGGCTTAAGGGGACCCAGGTATCTTAATAAAGGTACCCCTTCTAAGTGTCTCAAGAATGACCCCTATGAAAAAAATGATTTTAAAAAAGTAAATGTGAAACAGAAAAAAACAAATCAACAAATCACACATAAACGATCCGGAAAAGGACAGCCCTAGCAGGTAGAAAGCGCTGCAGAGACGTCCAAGCTGGAAGGGCACGAAGGAAGACTGTCCAGGCTGAGCTGTGGCTGCCGTGCTGGGGGCAGGTGGGTTTGCTGGCATGTGCCCAAGCCCTTAGCCCTTCTCCAGGAACTGTCCTTTCCAGGAGAGACGGAGGCAGCTGATGGGAGTCCGCCAGGAACGTGGGCATCATCGCATCTTTGTGGTCTGATGTGAACGTGCTGTGGTGGCACCTTGGGGAACTCTGTTGGTGACCCACAGGTCACAGAGAAAGGCTTGGGGACGGGGAGGTGGCACACACCTGGCCCAGTCTCCATCCCCAGAAACGCTCAGGTCCGAAGCCAAGCCACAGTGTGTAGCCCTGGGGACCCCTGAGCCCCGCCAGGCCGGGCCTGCTGCTTCCTAGTTCTGCAGACCCCAGCAGCAGGATGCGGACTCTCTGCATCCATCAAGTATCGCCAGGAGACACCACCAAGTCTCCTGAGCACGACCCGACTCCCCTCTAGGGCTCCTGAAAAAGCCACAAACACAAGACGTGTCAGTGGAGCAGTCACTGCTAGCCAGCCTAGAGATCTCAGTCCTGCACCAGTCCCCCACAGCCAGGAGCACCAGGAAAGAGCCTCCTTCTTCCTCATGGCTTCTCCACTGCTCTCCAGTGAACACAACTGACATTACACAACAGGTCAGGAGAACTATTTCAAGAACCCAGATGCATTTTGACCCAGTAGGCAAGGAAGAGTGTGTGGGGAGGAGGCTGGAACAAAAGCACAGCAGGTAGGCCAGCTGCCTTGCAAGCCCAGCCTCAGTTCCTGCCACCACCATTGGTCTCCCAAAGTGTAGCCCGAAAGAATATTTTGGGAATTGAGAGGCAAACCAAGACTTGACTTGTGAGGCAATTCCTGGTGAAAAGATTGCAGGGTTATTTGTGTATGTGTTTGGGGGGAGGGGGTGTATGTATCTGTGTCTGTGTGGTTTTAAGGTGTGCGTACCTGTTGTGTGTGTTGCTGTTAGATATGCACAAACCTGGTATGTGTGTCTTGGCTGTGAAGTGTACATGTATCTGTGTGTGTGTGTGTGAGTGTGTGTGTGGCCATGTAGTGTACACATACCTGGTGAGTGTTTGTGTTTGGTGGTTGAGATAAGCACATAGCTGGTCTCTGTTTGTGTGTGTGGCTGTGGGGTGTGCACAAACCTGTGCACCAGTTAGAGAGGGGCGGAGACTGTCTTTGTGAGGATGTCAGGCTGGCAAGCTATGGGGGTTCATTGCAGTGCCCCCAAGGTGGGGGGTGTTCAGGACAGCTCAGGAGCTGGTTTCGGGGGAACTAAGCACAGGTCTGACCATCCTCTTGTGCACAGCATGGATCTGGGAGCAGGACACAAGGCAGCTCTGAGCTTGGGCCCGCTCCTCTCCCTCTGACCCCAAGGGGTTCGGTTCTGGCATTGGGCTAACTGTCATGTCTCTCGAGGGAAGGGCCCTCTCAATACCCACGTGGGAGAGGCAAGGCTCTTGCTTCCTGAACAGAAGCCCCAGACCTAGCTGGGTCCCAGAAGCTCCCTTTTGCCTCCAGTGCTGGGGCAGGAGGTGGACAATTTGCTGAAGGCAGGTGGAGTGGCAGGTGGGCTGTGTGTGTGTGTGTGTGTGTGTGTGTGTGTGTACCTGTCGGCTGTGTGTGGAATACACCAAGGTTAGATGAGGCTGAGGAGGCTGATAGAGGAGCTTTGGGGTCTTTGCCTGTGTCCTGAGCCTTAGTTCCCTCTTCTGCACATGAAGCTGAATCCTTGGAGGATGAAAAGCAACCTCAGCTCTGCCTGTCCTGAGAGGCCCGGGTTTGGCCCATCTCTGGCCTAGCTCAGGGTTTACAATTGGCTCTGCATTCGAGATCACTCTAGTTGGCTCAGAGAACTAGCGTGTGGAACGTGGGGGCTGGGGACAGAACTCTGTCAGTAGGGACCTTTATCTCCGGCCCCAGGCTATGGTTTCTGTTCTCTCCCCACAAAGGACTCCTGAGCAGTGTCTACCAGTCCCTGAATACTGTCCACTCCCCAGCTAAGCAGCTCACAGGTGCAATCACTCTAACCTAAGCCGGCCCCTTGTTCATCACTCTCACTTCCTGATCAGTAACAATGACTGACTTTCCTGGTCAGGACAGCTTCCTTTCTCTTCTTTCTTCTGTGCCCAGTGAGGGGATTGGTTTCATTTTTTAAAAGATAATGTTGGTTCACTAATGTGCTTCCTAGAGGTTCTGGTTTGTGTGTCTGTCTGTGTGTGTATGTGTATATCTGTGTATGTGTATGCGTGTGTATGTGTGTGTGTAGGCATTTGGTGCTGGGGATCAAACTCAAGGCCTTGAGTGTGTGAGGTATGTATTTCACCCTTTGACCTGTCTCTCTGGCCTATCTGCCTGGGGACATTTAGGATGCTCTGAACCTCAGATGCCTCAGAGGAGGTGCCAGGGTCAGGGCCTGGGAGTCCCCATTCCTGAAGCAAGGTGACCCACTACTGGCTAGTCCCATCTCCAGGCCTCAAGGAGGGAGAGACCCTGCTCCCTGGAATGGCTAGTGGCATGCCTGTGGGGACACAGGGGTTTCCCCTCCCTGCTTCCTCCTACAGCAGTGAGTCAGCACTGGTGCCAGGCACAGTGGGGCACACCTGGGCGAACAGGGGAGCTCATGGTGCTTCACTGCTGTGTGGGTGTCAAAGAAAGAAGCTCAGTTCAAGTCCAGAATGAGGCTAGAATCTCCTCCAGTCAGTGTGGGGACCCCGGCCCAGCTCCCTCATCTATCACCCTGAACTGCATTTCATGTACAATTGCTATCCGCAGCGAGTGATAGATGAAATAGGCCTGGAGGAGGCCACCTAGGATGGCGGTGGGGGCCCCACTCAGGCCTCTGGGTGTGGGTGAGGGAATCTTGATGAATCGTGCCTGAGCACTCGGCCTGACAGTAGGTCCGTGTTCTCGTGTGTGCTCTCACTGAAACGCTGTCAAGGCATGTGATTCCATATGCACGTACGCCCAGCCTGCCTCTCTGGCCTGCAGAGTGAGCTGGTTTGTGGGTTGGGGGCTGAGACTGGAGGGGTCCAGTGCCTGCAGTCCCTCACATTGTGTCAGCAGGGCGGGTGCTCGGCATACTGACAGCCCCACTGGCCGTGGGTGGACAGTGGCGAGACAGCCCCTCTCCAGCCTACCTTGGGCAGAAGGTGGGGTGAGCGTGCAGGAGCGGAGCTGGCCACAGGCAGCTGGACAATGCGTCCCCCCGGCAGTGCCTGCAGTCCCCAGTCCTGTGCAGCTGTCAATTGGCTGGGAGCCTGCTAGGAGAGCTTACCCAAGCCCTGGCCCTCTGCTCTGGGTGATCTCAGCCGGGACGCCTGCACCTTTGGGGAAATCCCCCTCATCCTGCCCTAGTCCTGTCCCAGATTGCACCTGCAGGGTATAGGAGTGGGAGGGTTGGTCAGGGCCTTCTGCAGGGCACTTAGTATTGTCCACTTCCTGACCCAGATCCCTACGCCTGCCAGGTTCTACACAGACCCTTTGCCCTCCTTCCTCCCACTGGAACTGGGATAACAAAATGCTCTGGACAGTGTTTATAGAAACCATTAACATCACACCCAGGCCAGCAATCACAGCCTCCCCTTCCCTCTCATGGGAACACTCAGAGGCAGCCAGTCACTAGAAGACAAGTACTTAGGTCTACGTACTACCTGCCCCATCCTGTCACAGTCTCCTCCATCCCCTACCTCTCCCTCTCCTCCATCCATTCCCTCCATTCCTTCCATCCCCCTTCATCCCCCTCCATCCCACCTGCCTACTGTCTTTTCCCTTCTCTTCCTTTCCTCCTCCCTCCCCTCCTCTCCTCCTTCCTCTGGATTTGGACTCTTCTTCCTTTGAATTTGATGCTCCCCAGCCTCATCCACATCCTTGCCTCTACATCAGAGCACAGGCACCTCCATTCTTTAACTAAAACCTCTGTCTTCCGGGTTCAGAATTTAGCAGAACATCTAAAGAATTGTTTCTATACTCATATCTTTATTCTTTGACTTGGTGCTCCAAGTCTGCCCTGAAAGCCAGGAAACTGCTTCATCAGATGTTCCAGAACCCTGAGCAACCCTCCCTGCTCGCAAAGCATTGTGAACCATCCACTGCCCTCCACCTGTCATACTATGCTTTGCCAAGTATGATTCTAATTTTTAAATTTACTTTAATAATTAAAACAGTATTTGCCTGCATTAATCATTTTAATTAATGTTTTATTGAAATGTTTTAAAGAAGCAAACAGCACCCGGCCCAGACAAGGTCAGACCTGAACACCTGAAGAAACTGCCGTCAGTACTCATCAATACACTGGCTCGGCTCTTCACTCGCTACCTGTCTGAATGCAAGGTTCCATCTCAATGGAAAACCAGCAGGACCGTACTACTGTTCAAGAAGGGAGACATCCATGACATTGGCAACTATCGCCCGATCTGCCTATTGTCTGTCATCTACAAGTTGTTCACTCGAGTCATCCTGAATAGGATTGGCAGAACACTAGATGAAGGACAACCATGTGAGCAAGCAGGGTTCCGCAAAGGATTCAGCACCATCGACCATATCCACACGATAACCAAACTCATTGAGGTTTCTCGGGAGTTCAAGATACCGCTCTGCTTAACGTTCATTGATTTAAAGAAGGCCTTTGATTCTGTTGAGACGGAAGCGGTCATTGAAGCCCTAGCCAATCAGGGCATTCAAGCCCAATACATCAGGATCCTCCGTGAGCTGTATTGCGGATTCACTACCAGGATCTCACCATTCTACAAAGAAGTGATCGTTGATGTCAAGAGAGGGGTGCGGCAGGGTGATACCATTTCACCAAAACTCTTCAGTGCCACCCTCGAGAACATCATGCGACGACTGGAATGGGAAGGAATGGGAGTGAAGATAGATGGTCGGCAACTACACCACCTCCGCTTTGCTGATGACATTGTTTTAATAACACCAAACATCAGCCAAGCGGCACAAATGCTGGCCGACTTTGACCGTGAGTGTGGAAAGGTAGGACTACAGCTGAATCTTACGAAGACAATGTTTATGAGAAACAGCCTTGTTCCTGACGCCCCATTCGCTCTCAATGGAACGACCATCTCCGAATGCAACAGCTATGTGTACCTAGGTCGAGAGGTCAACATGACAAATGACCTGGCACCCGAGCTGCGCAGGAGGAAGAGAGCGGCTTGGAACGCCTTCAAGAACGTCGAAGAAATAGCTAAGAGGACGAAGAACCTCCGGCTCCGGGCACATCTCTTTGATTCCACTGTTCTTCCTGCATTAACATATGCCTCAGAGACCTGGGCCCTACGCAAACAAGATGAGAACGCCATTCAGGTCTCCCAAAGAAGAATAGAAAGAGCTATGCTTGGAATATCACGTTTCACTCAAATGAGAGAACGAATCTGGAGTTCTGACATTCGTCGACGATTAAGGATCAGGGACGCTGTCTCATTTGCCAAGGTGTCGAAAATCAGATGGGCTGGTCACGTAATGAGATTTAAAGACGACCGTTGGACTAGAGCTGTTACTGATTGGATTCCACGGGATGTCAAGAGACCGCGTGGCCGCCCACCTACCAGATGGTCAGACTTCTTTGTCAAGATCATGAACGATCGGTTTGAGGCCCTCCATGTTCCCGGAGCGAAGAGATGCCATTGGGCTACACTAGCACGCGACAGGGACAAATGGAGACGTTACTGGCGCCCGCTCGAGCAAATCGACGACTAACGGGAAGTTAAGTGATTAAGTGAAGTGAAATGTTTTTAAAATTATTAAAAAATTTTTATTAAAATGTCATTTTAAAAAACAAACATATAGTCCAAACAGCTATTGCAGTATGTAGAGGGTGTATACCTTGTATGCAGCTAACCTGAGCTCAGTCCCCAGAACCCTGAGCCTGCCAGGAGTGATCTCTGGATACAAAGTGGGAAGTGAGCCCGGAGCACATCTAGGTGCACTCCCCTCCCCACAAAAAAGGAAGAAAAGAAAAGAAAAACATATAAATGATTCTTGAGTAACATAGAGAATAAGAGTGCTAACTCCTATATAACTTTTGAAAATCGTCAAATTTAAGAGATAGTCTGCTATTGGCCAAGAAGATGGTTTTTTAAAATACAAATTATCGACCATCTACCTTCACTCCCATTCCTTCCCATTCCAGTCGTCGCATGATGTTCTCAAGGGTGGCACTGAAGAGTTTCGGTGAAATGGTATCACCCTGCCGCACCCCTCTCTTGACATCAATGATTACTTCTTTGTAGAATGGTGAGATCCTGGTAGTGAATCCGCAATACAGCTCACGGAGGATCCTGATGTATTGGGCTTGAATGCCCTGATTGGCTAGGGCTTCAATGACTGCTTCCGTCTCAACAGAATCAAAAGCCATTTTAAATCAATGAACGTTAAACAGAACGGCATCTTGAACTCCCGAGAAACCTCAATGAGCTTGGTTATCGTGTGGATATGGTCGATGGTGCTGAATCCTTTGCGGAACCCTGCTTGCTCGCATGGTTGTCCTTCATCTAGTGTTCTGCCAATCCTATTTAGGATGACTCGAGTGAACAACTTGTAGATGACAGACAATAGGCAGATCTGGCGATAGTTGCCAATGTCATGGATGTCTCCCTTCTTGAACAGTAGTACGGTCCTGCTGGTTTTCCATTGGGACGGAACCTTGCATTCAGACAGGTAGCGAGTGAAGAGCCAAGCCAGTGTATTGATGAGTACTGATGGCAGGTTCTTCAGGTGTTCAGGTCTGACCTTGTCTGGGCCAGGTGCTGTTTGTTTCTTTACCAACAAAATGGCGTGTCGGATTTCGGAAGGGAGAACGTTGGGAACAACATATCCATCCTGTGGAATTTGGTATGTCGGCAAGTGGACATGGCTATTGAAGAGATTTGAGTAGAAGTCATGGATAATCTTCTACATTGCCATTCTGGAGGATGTGATGGATCCATCAGGACGTCGGAGGGCAGTCATCTTGGTCTTATAGTTGGCGAAGGACAGTCGGGCGTTACGAATACTTTTCCCGGCTTCTGCCGCATCTACCAGTACTTCTGCTCTTCTCTCTTTGAGGTCTTCCTTGTTCACATCTCTGCACTGCTTTGCGAGCTTGGACATTAGCTTGCAGTTGCCTGGGGCATGCGCCAAACCATGCTGGCGAATTAGCTCAAGAGTTTTCGAAGATAGGCGATTTTTTGTGGCTATCTCTCTCTTGGCGTTCCTCGCACATTCATGGAGGTGCTGAACCAGTGGATTGTATTCCTCGTCAATGTTGTCAACAATGGCATCTTCCCATGTTGCCGCAATAGTAGCAAAGAGTTCCCAGTTGGTGGTCATTCTGGGAGTTCTCTTTTTGAACTTTGCAGCCCTTTCTCCCCGCTCTGTGAAGTAGAATTTTGCACGAAGGAGACGGTGGTCTGATCCCGTTCGAAATTTTGGGACAACAGCAACTTCAGTCAGGCAAAAGCGTCGATTGAATATGATGTGGTCTATTTCGTTGTGGAATCGTCCACCGGGAGACTCCCATGTCCATCATTTAGATTCTGCCTTCTGGAACTGTGAGTTACCAGGAATGGTCTTGGTCAACATGATGAACTCAGACAGTCTCTCACCCTGTTTGTTCCATTCTAGGCCATGGGTCCCGATGTGAAGTTCTTCAGCTGATCTTCTCGGTCCTATCTTGGCATTAAAATCACCCACAATGATCTTGTAGAAGGTGTGGTCTTCTTTATAGAACTCCTCTAGCTCCATGTAGAACTTCTCGATTTCTCTTTCATCATAATGAGATGTTGGTGCGTAGACAACGAAGATAGTGTGGTGTGTAAACCTGTAAATTTGATACATTTAAAAATTTATAATGGATTTTACAATAGTCTTTCAATTATGTATTTACATTAGTCCATATGCAAGCATGATTTTTAAAAAATAAATTCCAGTGACAATAAAATTTTGGTGTTTTTCATAATTGTAATGATTTACTGCTCAGTCTATATTGATGTGAACATTTTTATCTATTTGTCTAATTTTCTGATTGTTTATTTAAGATCAGTAGTTAACAGCTAACTTACCGATGACTGATTTTGTGGCTAAGGGCTAAAGCACTTGGCTTGCGTGTATGAAACTTTGGGTTGGCCTCCTGCAAGGCAAATGCCCTACCCACTGTGCTGCAAAAGTTATATAAAATATACTAATAATAAGACCTAATGATGTTGGTGAACAGTGCAATATAAATGATTATTTAGTAATTTTCTTGATTTGTTAATGAAATGTGTAAGCTCTTGAGTATAATGGGAGTATTTTTCTATCATAAGAGTCTGAGGAAGGTGAAACTGTTATAACTGTCCTGTAGGATTCCATCTCCCTAGCCTGCTTCATTCTACCTCTCTCTCTATCCAATCCAGTCTTCTTCTTGGGAATCTGATCTCCTGATTGGCTAGCCTCTACCTTTCAACTGCCTAATTTATGACATCATTCTCCCACCCAACCAACCACCAACTGGTAGAATCTTGGGGTTGGTACCGCTTGACCTTGAGCCTGGAAGTTGGTGGCGGAAAGAGATGGTCCTAGGAGAGTTAATGGAGTGATGGATGGATGGGAAGGAAACCGGGAAGGGTAGGGAACTGGACAGCTGGTCATCAGCATGGGAGATTTGGTAGATGTTTTCTAAATACTTTAACATGTTTTTCGTAAATGATAAGCAAAACAAAAATACGAAAATAAGATAGGTTCCAAAGAAGAGGTTACATATAAGACCGAGAGAGCTGAAAGGGCTGGCATTCCTTCTGGAGCTTTCAATCATACCATTTACTAAAGATGGTATTTTCACATCACTTAGCTGTGGAGAGGAATAATGAGAAACAGAATGCCACCAGAAAAGCAAACTGGATGACCACCTTTCATAAATGCCAGGTGAAATGTGTTCAAATGTATCCCAAGTTCAAGTGTATTAACAGGAACATATATTTCACTAAGTCTGCTTGGTACCAGTAACTACTTTGGTGGAAATGGAGGAAAACAAATGCAGTTTCTGACAGACGTGAGTCTAAACTGCTAATCAATTTTCCCAGGAAAGGGTAGTTTAATGGCTGTGAACAGAAAAACTTGAAAAGTGTTTTGCTACCTTTCATGTATGGCTAGAGGAAAATGATCCCAGTCAACTCTCCAAAGGAACAAGCTTCAACTCCCTTGAAGGAAAGTTGTATTCAGTGAGGAAAAAATGCTGGGAGAAAAGTCTGAAATGATGGGAAAAGAGACAATAAGTTCAAAAGGAAGGACATGAAATTTGGGTTCCTCTGAAAACAAAGCTTGAAACCACAAGATCTGGTGATCACACGTTTTACTGGGAATGGGATCTGAGGAGGATAGGAGTGATATCAGGGATGTGAACAAGGAACATCCAAGTTAAGGAAGACTTAGCTAGCTGATTACCCCATGGGCAACATGGTTCCAAGACTACCAGAACTTACCAAGGAATTTACTTTAATTTTCTTTCTTTTATATGGTCACTTACAACATGTATTCTTTGACTTCTTCAAACACAAATTGCAAATTGTTTTTAATTATTAAAAATGTTTTATTAACATGTCATTATTAAAAAGAAACATATAGGCCAAAGAGCTAGTGCAGTATGTAGAGGGTGTTTACCTTGTATGCAGCTAACCTGAGCTTAGTCCCCAGATCCCTGTCCCTGCCAGGAGTGATCTCTGGATAGAGTTAGAAGTGAGCCCAGAGCACATCTGGGTGTGCTACCCTCCCACAAAAAAGGAAGAAAAGCAAAGAAAAACATATAACTGTTTCTTGAGTAACATAGAGGTTAAGGGTGCCAACTGCTATATAACATTTGAAAACCCCCAAATTTAAGAGATAGTCTGCTGTTGACCAAGAAGATGGTTTTTTAATAATATTTACTCACATTGTCTGCACGTAATGCTATTTGTGGCCTGTAAGTCTGTAAATTTTGATACATTTTAACAAAATTATAATGGATTTTATAATGGACTTTATAATGAATTTGTATTTTATAGTAATAAGTGATAAATTGTATTTCTGTTTTTGTGGGGTATTTGGGCCATAGTATGTGGTGCTTGGGACTTCTGACTCTGTGCTCAAGTGTCATTCCTGGTGATGCCAGCCATTAAGTTCAGTTGACTGTGTAGATGGTAAGTGCTTTAACCCCTCTACTAATTCCGGGGGGCCAATCAAATAAATTATCTGCATATATTTCATACATGCATGGCATACTTTGTCTTAGATTTTTTGTATTTCTAGGATATATTGATCGTTTTTAATTATTTTACATCAATACCAACCTCCAAAAAAGTTTCAAAATATAATTATTGACAAAAAAATCATATAGAGGTCCAAATTTGTATTGTTCATGGGATAACTATATTAAGAAGAAAATAGAACCACAATAAACATACAAGTAAAATGAAGGTGCATTTCTTTGGAGTCTTTCAATTATGTATTTATATTTGTATATATACAAGTATAATCTTTGAAAAATAAATCTCAGATACTATAACATTTTATTGAGTTTTTTATAATTGCAATGTTTTATTGCTAAGATGATATTGTTGTGAACATATATATCTATTTGTCTACTTTTCTGATTGTTTACTTAAGATCTGATATTAAAAGCTAACTTACTAGGGCTCGAGCGATAGCACAGCTGGTAGGATGTTTATCTTGCAAGCGGCCGACCTGGGTTCAATTCCCAGCATACCATATGCTTCCCTGAGCACCGCAAGGGGTAATTCCTGAGTGTACAGCCAGGAGTAATCCCTGTGCATCGCGAGGTGTGACCCAAAAAGAAAAAAAAAAGCTAACTTACTTATGACTGGGTATGTAGCTCAGGGCTAAAGCACTTGGCTTGCAAGTATGAAATTTTGGGTTCTATTCCTCACACTATAGAAAAAAAACCAAAATCACTAACTATGGTTGAAAATATATCTCAGTGGTAAAATATTTGCCTCACATTTGTGAGGTTATGGGTTTGATCCCTGAATTTCCATATACGCTCACAAAAGCTAATTTACTTAAAGAATATTAAACTGCTTAAACCCAAGTACATATTGCCGTACTATTATACAGATTTAATTCTCAATAAAATAACTTGAAAAGGTCTATTTTTAGCATCTTTGCTAGGAAAAGATGTTACCTGATTTTTAAATGTTTGTAATTTGGGGACACATTTTAATTTGTCATTTTATTTTGTGCTCTTTGTCTACTAGTGAGCTTGAAAATTGCTCTTGTGTTTACGAGGAATTTACACTTCTTTCAATAGAGATTATATGATCATGGTTTATGCTTATTTTTTCTATACAAGTTTAATAGCTAAATATTGATTTATTTCACAGCAGTAATTTATTAAAAACATTCATCATTTGCCTATCATATTAATTGCCATTAGTTGTTTGTTTTGCTTGTTTTTTGATCACTTAATTTACTTTTTATCTTTTCTTTCAGATTGTAAGATTTTCACACAAATGAGCATATGTTTTTCTTTATATTCTACAGTTTTAGATTGAGAACAACTGTTTGTTTTGTAAAATACGATACTTGTGCATTTACAATTTCTTCTCATTATTTTTACATTTTAACACATCTCGATTCATCTACAATTTGTCATAGTAAGTGTTGTCATATTGAAAGAAACCATCATTATTTTCAATCATAGCACTGTAGCACTATCCTCCCGTGGTTCGTCCATTTGCTCGAGTGGGCACCAGTAACTTCTTACAACAGATTGTGAGACTTGTTGTTACTGGCTTTGGCCTATTGAATACGTCATGGGTAGCTTGCCAGGCTTTTGCTATGAGGGCAAGATATTCTGGGTATCTTGCCGGGCAGAGGAATCGGAATCAGGGTTGGCCTCCTGCAAGGCAAATGCCCTACCTGCTGGATGTAAACGTTATATAAAAATACTAGGAATACCGAATGTTGTTTCTTTAACAGTGCAATAAAAATGATTATTTAGTAATTTTCTTGATTTATTAAAGAAATATGTAAGCTCTTGAGTATAATGGGAGTAGTTTTCTAACACAATAGTCTGAGGAATTTGAAACTGTTATAACTGTTTTGTAGGATTCCATCTCCCTAGCCTGCTTCATTCTACCCCTCTCTCTTATCCAATCCGGTCTTCTTCTTGGGAATCAGACCTCCTGATTGGCCAGCCTCTACCTTTCAACTGCCTACTTTATGACATCATTCTCCCACCAAACCAACCACCAACTGGTAGAACCTTGGGGTTCCCATGCGGTTGTTTGTAAAAAATTTGAATCATCCTGGCAAGTGACCAGTGACCAATGACCAATCACCATTGACCAGTCATCTGTACTGGACACTTGTGGTCTTAAGCCGCTGCAGTTTACTGACTTACTCTCATACTGTCTCCTCCTCTCGTCTACCTTTCATCGGTATTTCCTCTTCTCTGACCATGTCAGGTAAGGAATAATACTTTTCAAAGCTTTTCATTAGATTTATCATCCCTAAACTTACCAGTCTAGTAAAAACAACATGTACTAGTGAAAGAAAGTATTCAAGTTGAATTTTATAAGCCTCATTTTAGTTGACTTTGACATTTGCTGTGTGTTTTTAGACATTGGCTTTCTTTCTCTCACATACAAACGGTTTTTCCTCATTGATTACTTTATATTTTAGACATATTTATGAGCTCAAATGCAAACATATATTTGTGTTGATTCTCTGTGTTTCTTTTTACTTTTAATCGTGTATTTTACATAATATCCTTTGAAAAAAGCAAATCAGAGAGTGTATTTTTACAGAAAAAGAAAATGTAGATGCTGTGGAATCCTGCTGAAATATACTCGCATATTTTCTCTGTAATGGTCTCTCCTCTTGTATTTATACCTCAGTATTTTAAATATAGTGCTATTACACAGTAATAATCATTTATCTTTGAGTTTTCTATTTAAACCAGGTAATAAGAAAATTTGGGGCATGGGGAAGGTGTGGAGTGCTGAGCGATAGGGAGGCAAGCCCTCAAAGGTAAGAAAGTTTGGGATCACTTTCATCAAACATTGACCAATCGAAACCAAGACGATATGAGGGAGAATAAAATAGGAAAGAAAGAATGAAAGAATATGGACGGCAATTATCATGGAAGGGGAAACCGTCTGGATTGAATGTTGAAGAAAACCAAGGATTTAAAATCAAAAAAGAAAGAATATATGTTAAATATGCTGAGGTAAATACACTGAGAGCAAGTCAAAGCAATTTACTTCAATAAATGCCAGGACTAGAAAGTATTCTGTTCCTTGAGTAGGGTACCAGTAGGAAAACCAGTATATCAGAAAGGCATCCTTGGTGACTTTTTTCCTTATTATCTCTTTGAACACAGTACTTGGTACTTGACAATTTGGAATATAAACATGCATCAGAAATGATGAATCCCATAAATAGCTAATAGTGGTTATCTAGGTGGGTGGAAGAAATAGAATCTTCAATGTTTTATGACGTTCTGGTTTTTAAGTACATGTACGCGTTGTCTGTTGAAATTTAAAAAATGGTATTTTCTAACTTGATTCAGGAGATTTGATTCATTTTTGTGGTAATTAGGTTCCAGGTTTAAGCTGCTTGTCATCTTTACAAATATTATTTCATGTGATTTTTTCTACCTAACATGAGAGTAGTAGTTTGATAATAGTCAACTTCTGCTTTAGATCCTAAGAGGAAATAGGAAAATCAAGTCTCACATGTAGAATTACACATTTTTGTCATATTTGTTAATTTTGATTGTTCCTACATTAAAAACATTTAATGGGATTTTGGTGCTCATTTATTCAACATTGAGAAGAACGTTTTCCAGGTTAATAAAGTTAATTCTACTCCAGGTTTTGAAAGTAAATTTCAATATTTTCTGATCATTTTTATATGGTCTTTTCTGTTGTTTGTGTGATAAACTGAACTCATATGCTATGTTTAAAACGTGTTGTTTGGTGGTTAAAATTCAGAGTTATTGATGAGAATAATTTTTGTAATTACAAAGTTTCTCTATTTTACTCATTTAAAACATTTCTTACCTATAAATACAATCACGTTTATTCCTATTTTCTTTTCGTTATGTAGTTACTGCTAAATCCTTTCTCTTTAATGGACTGGTAAGTTGTACACTCAAAAATCACCTTCTATTCCGTTTTTTGGCTAGCAGTTTTTTCTAAAATAGAATACACTCTTCATATTGTATATGTGGAACAATTTATTAATTACCTTATTGGACTGTTTTATTTGGTTTTGTTTGAGACCACATCCACAGTTATTAAGGGTTTACTCTTGGGTCTGCTCTCCATAACTTACTGTACTATGCTGCTTGCTACAGAGTCCAGATTTCATTGATATCTATATACATCTTTTTCAGCTCTGTGATACATATTTTTCACGATGTTTTCTTTATACTTCCTCCTATGTAAACCACATGACTTGGAAAAATTATATTTATGTATGCATAATTATTCTTAGAGTTATTAGTAACTACATTGTAGATAAACAATTTAAGACACAGAATTTAAATAAAGTTTTCCTTCCAAAAACATTTCTTGGGAAAAACTCAAGTAGTCATTTTTGAAGTGGATCAAAAATCAGGGTAATCTTCTATGCATCAACAAGATTAAGTCATAAGTGAACCGTAACTAACAGATATTCATTGCACCAGTCAAAGGGAAACCTGATGATTACAATGGTAAGAGTTGTAAAGACTCCAAATGCCTATATTAATGTAAGGTATCTTTCTAACCATTTCTGTATTGTAGTGACAATGCAGAGTCCTGGAAAAAAGTCCACATGCTTAGGTTCCCTAACTTGGAAATTCATAAGGGGAAGAGAGATAGTACTGGAGGGGATAAGGCACTTGCCTTGTACACAGCCAATCTGCTTGGATCTCTGTTACTGCATACACTCTTCTGAATGTTACAAGGGGTCACTCCAGAGTGCAGAGCCAGAAAGAACCCAAGATCACTGTCAGTTATTAGTCGAAACTATACTCCTTAAAATGTCCCTTCCGCCCTCCTCCCTCTGGAAAGAAAGATGGCGTCCACATGGGAGCCTTGTGGACAGCAGGTATGAGCCGGGGATGTGGGGGCGACTAAAACCTCATGGGAAGGGGGGCGTTTCGGTCCATCCTTCACGCCCTACCGAGGTCACCAGTTGCCCCCCGCGAGCGGCTCTCCAGCACGGCCACGGCCCCAGAAGCACAAGGACTTAATGCAGAACCCGGCAGCTTGGAGCAGAAAAGTGAATGGACTATGCGTTAATCCAGGCCATCAGGTCTGTCCAGAGGGGAAAGGGTGTTGCCCCAGTCGCCCTCTCCTCTCTGGAAAGAAAGATGGCGGCCACATGGGAGCCTTGTGGACAGCAGGCATGAGCCGGGGGAGTGGGGGCGACTAAAACCTCATGGGAAGGGGGACGTTCCGGTCCGTCCTTCACGTCCTACTGAGGTCACCAGTTGCCCCCCGCGAGCAGCTCTCCAGCATGGCCACAGCCCCATAAGCACAAGGACTTAATGCAGAACCCGGCAGCTTGGAGCAGAAAAGTGAACGGACTATGCGTTGATCCAGGCCATCAGGTCTGTCCGGATGGGGAAAGGGTGTTGCCCCAGTCGCCTTCTCCTCTCTGGAAAGAAAGATGGCGGCCGCATGGGAGCCTTGTGGACAGCAGGTATGAGCCGGGGGTGTGGGGGCGACTAAAACCTCATGGGAAGGGGGGCGTTTCGGTCCGCCCTTCACGCCCTACCGAGGTCACCGGTTGCCCCCCTATGAGCGGCTCTCCAGCATGGCCACAGCCCCAGAAGCACAAGGACTTAATGCAGAACCCAGCAGCTTGGAGCAGAAAAGTGAAAGGACTATGCGTTAATCCAGGCCATCATGTCTGCCCAGAGGGGAAAGGGTGTTGGTCCCTTCCGCCCTCCTCCCTCTGGAAAGAAAGATGGCGGCCACATGGGAGCCTTGTGGACAGCAGGTATGAGCCGGGGATGTGGGGGCGACTAAAACCTCATGGGAAGGGGGCCGTTCCGGTCCGTCCTTCACGCCATACCGAGGTCACCAGTTGCCCCCCGCGAGCGGCTCTCCAGCACGGCCACGGCCCCAGAAGCACAAGGACTTAATGCAGAACCCGGCAGCTTGGAGCAGAAAAGTGAATGGACTATGCGTTAATCCAGGCCATCAGGTCTGTCCAGAGGGGAAAGGGTGTTGCCCCAGTCGCCTTCTCCTCTCTGGAAAGAAAGATGGCGGCCGCATGGGAGCCTTGTGGACAGCAGGTATGAGCCGGGGTAGTTGGGGCGACTAAAACCTCATGGGAAGGGGGGCGTTTCGGTCCGCCCTTCACGCCCTACCGAGGCCACCAGTTGCCCCCCATGAGCGGCTCTCCAGCACGGCCACGTCTCCAGTGCACAGAAACCAATTTCTTAACTATCTGACTTTCAGTAGAAATACTTCCAGGTTAAATAAGTAAAATAGCAGAAATCCAAAACCAACATTTAATTCTTGAACCCAGCTGTAGAAAGCAAATCACTTCACAATGCTTTTTCAGCATGTCTGATTTGGGGGGGGGGTAAACTCTAAATAATAGTGGTGAATCTTTTATTGAAACAATGAATCTAATCAAAGCAGATAGAGTGTTAACTAGAATTCATCTGCCCCACAGGGACTGGGAGGGGTGGGGGGTGGGGTTTTATTGGGGTTCTTCATGGTAAAAAATAAGTTTTGGTAAAGGGAAATGTGTTTGATATTTGCATGACTGAGACCTAAACCTGAAAGTTTTGTAACCTTTCCCACGGTGATTCAATAAAGAAATAAAAAAAAATATCAGAAAAAAAAATGCCCAATAAAAATTATTGGAAAACATGAAGTCTCTTTGTCATTTCTGGCCCTCAGGTTTCTTCTTGTCCAGAGAATGTTACCCACTCTTAGACTTCCTAGTTTAGAAAAGCTTGCCTTATAGGAAATAACATATTAGTCCATAGGAGAGCAAGCTTCAGGCATTGCTAGGGTAAGGAGAAACTATCTGTAAGCAAGAAATCCAAGAACAGACACGATCACCTGGTTCTTCTACAGTTCTGTGTTCACTTTGGGAGCACGATACCAAATACACAAAGTGCCAAAAGGTTCCAAGCTTTGAATCACCCTAAATTGTTGGAACTTTGGAAACTCAGTTGACTGTTGGTACTAGAAGCATCTCGATGGCTTAAATTTTAAGTTCATATTGTTCCTCTCAGCGTTGAAGGAGATTATAAGTCTCACAGATTTTTTTCATCACCCTCTTGTTCCTTACAGTAAATTTTCAAAATCCATCTGTATTGGGAACTGCCCATACTCTGCAGCTTTCCCTTCCCGTGGTGAACGATGCAGCTTCCCTAACAGGAAGTATCTGCAACTACTCCAGAATATCTGCTCCTGCTGGTAGTTCTGCTTGGCTCCTGCCCTCAGCCTCTGGCACCTCTTTCCAACCACTGATGGTTAGTGCCTATGTTTACCAACATTTCAGCACAACAATGCTATCTGGAGTGTTTGACCAGTCTCTTATATCCACCTCAGCTGCTTCCTACCTGAGTGTTTTGGAATGGGATATTGCAGGAAGGGCTGAAGAGAAGTCTTCTATGGGATACTTTTTCTGTATCTTTCCTAGACCAAGACAGCGCTGTCTCTTCCATGTCTAAGGCAGCTCACTGTGAGAGTACACTGGACACGTACAACACTGTGTCTGTGTACCCATCACTTTCTGCCAGTCTTGTTGAGAGAACACCATCTCAGGTTCCACATCAGAGTCAAAGTCTGTCACTTCCCTACCAGAGACGAAGCCAGGTGTATTACAATCATCAAGGCACTCTGGGAACTCTCCTTTCTGGCCTGCAGTCCTATGACTCCATGTCATAAATAGAGCAAAATGGCTCTGCCCCCCCCAAGCTTACAGCAACTCATCTAGAGAAATGGTTATTGTTCTGAAGGAGGTCCAGCCCCCAAATAACCAACCACCAACTTCCTCCTCTGGAATCCACTTCTCTGTGTCTTCTCAACCCCTCACAGAATCGAGATATCAAGGTGAGTTAAACTGAGAGAAGGGAAAGAAAACTCAAAAATTGGGCTCAAAAAGAGGAAAACTGTCCATAGACAGGTGGTATTTAAATACATTGAGATTTTTAAGTTTATGAAATGAAGTTAACTAAGTTCATGTTTACACCCCTCACTCATTTTACAGCATGTTATTTTCGCACTCAACATAAGAGCTCCTAATGGACATTGGAACATGTGATAGTATAATGGACAACTAGGTTTCATATTATGAAGTTCAGGAGCACACAAAAGAATGCCACATTTTTTCCCTAGTTATTTCAATTATTTTTTAATTTTTATTAGTTAAACATCATGAGGCACAGTTGTAGACTTACAAATTATTGTGCTTGGATTTCATTTATACAATGATGGAGTACCTATCCCTCCAACAGTGCCCATTCTCCACCACCACGGATCCCAGTATTCCGCCGACCACACATACCCCCATCCCACCCAGCCTCTGTGGCAAGGAATGCCACAATTTTCACTGTTCTATGTCAGAAGTCCTCCAGAATTACGACACTAAAAGCAAAATACATGTTTTAAACTAGTATTTTGTTATTTTCTTAAGAAGTTTCAGAACTCCTATTGTAATGGTACCACGTTAACTTTCCCTTCCATTAATGAACAGCAAGGTTCTGAATTTACTTGTGTTTCAGAGATTCTATCTCAAATCATCAAATCTAGAATCTGCACTTCAGCACAAATATCATGGTGAAGGAGTGCTTCATTCATACTCTTATTCTATGATATTAACGTCCTTTTATTTTTCTATGAAAGTGACTAAATTGAGAGTAAAACACATTACCATCCTAATCTCTGTATGGAAATTATTAGTTTAAAAATCTTTATTTTTTTTTAAAAAAAATCTTTTGTTTGGAGGACATTGAATCTGCGTCATAGCATGAAGTGCTCAGGAATTACTCCTGGGTCTGTGCTAGGGATCACTGCTGAATGTGCTTAGCAGATCATACGTGATATGAAAGATCAAATGGAGGTCAGCTCTTCGCAGGGCCAGTGCCTTACCAAATGGACTATCCCTCTGTCCAAGTCTCTTATTTTTTAAGTTAGTTTACACAGAAACTCATTCAAATACAAAGAAAACCAAAAAACAACAGCACCACATGACAAACAGTAAGAACTACAACAGTTACCTAAAATCTTCAAGCACAGGGCCTTGCCATGATCCGTAGAAGAGCCAGTAACAATTCCTTGTCTATTGATGGTAGGTGCACAGTTGTTGCAGCAGTAGTTTTGTGCAGGGAATATCTCATTTTGCAGGGACTGATTTCTTCCTCAGTTCCTTTTAAGTGATGAATTTCCTGGAGATGGAGACTTCCCTGGCATCGAACTTCAGGTCAGACATTTGGTCTGACAAAAATTTCCGAATTGCCCACATGTTGCAGTAGAAGGATTCAAAGACGAGAGGAATCCACCACCTGACCTTGGGAAAGTTCCCATAATATCTCCAACCCAAAGTAACCTGTCGCTGACCCAACTCCAACTCAGGAACAAAAAGTTATAAATTTTGATCAGATGAAACCTGGGCTTTCAAAAGCTCTGGAGACCTACCAGATCCCAGTAGACCTAGATCAATGAAAAGATCTTCAGGTAATGAACACCACTGAGACCATCACTCTGAAGCAGGTGCAAGAAAATTCAAGTGGCACTAAGGGGACCTCCAATGCAAAACAGAACAACAAAAAGGAGGCTTCTGAAACTCTTGAGGGAGAAACAAAGGCGAAAATCCAGCCAAAAGTCCAAGAATGCTTGCTATGAGGAGCAGAGATTGTTCGTAATGCTGCAGTCAGTGATAGGTGTCCTGTGACCACAGCCAAAACTAACAGCAAACCTCACAAAGCTGCCTCCAGCAGCATCAGCAAGACAAAGAGCCATGGGCAGGAGAAGATAAAAAACACCAGAGAAAACTCTAAGAAAGCTAAGATGTGTAAGCAGACAGGGAACAAGATCAAGGCAGAAGAAAAGCCCACCACTGGCAAGATGACACGCAAGAAAAGTCAACCTGTGCTTTGCCAAGAGGCTGTTAAAAAGTCCCGCCACTACCTAGGCATACAGATGCTGGATTCTGTCAAAGTTTTTCATGCTCTGGGGAAGAAGAGTGATCCAAAACCTGGAATCTCTTCCTTCCAGGTCCTGGGTAGCTCAAAGAGGCCTAAAGATGTCAATCCACCCTCAGCTGTCAAGCCATGGCTAGGTGCTACACGGGAAGGAAAAGTCCTTGAGAAAACTCAGGTCAAAACAAAGTACAGAAACCAAGTAACAGTGCTGAAAAACGCTCATCTCCATCCCAGTCTGAGCTGCCACCTCCTGGGAAGGTCAAATTGGTACCTTTGACTTTTCTTACCATGGAGAGGCCGCAAGCTCGACCTGTTTCTCCAGACGACAATCTGTGGCCTCACATCGTCCTGCTGCAGCTTACCCTGCCAAGCCTGGCTCTACCAATGCAGCTCAGGCAACTGCTGCCAATTCTTCCCGGTCAACCACTGCACTTTTGTCTGGTTCTGCCAAACCTGCTCAGTCCATTTCAACCAACCCATCTCAACCAGGTTTGCAGAACCCTAGTAGCCAGTGTATTCTTCGCCCTGCAGCTTCTACACCTGCTCCCTACAAGACAGCAGCTGGCACTTCTCAACATCGGGAGCCTTCTCCTGTATCTGTGAAGAAGCGGCTCTCGCCACCCATACATCAGAGTCAGTTTCTCCTCCAAGACTTCCGTTTACAACTGATTCCATGGAGAAAGCCCAATGTTCCCGAGCCAGTCATGTCAAAGCCCATCACCAAAGAGCAGAGACCAAAGCGTGAGGCTATGAAAATGAAGGCTCAGCAGGAGCTTGAGAACGATGCCAAACACACCTCTTTGGGGAAAGTGCAGTTCTTTATTGAGAGAGAAAAAGAGATGGACATCTCTCTCTAAAATGGCTATGTAATGTGAGTAGCTGGAATGGTAGGTTCCACTTGAGGTACCAGTTGGTTGCCTTAGACAAACACTGAAATGCCATACACAGTTTATTAATTCTAATACCTTTTTAACCAATTGAAGAGATGCATCGTAGTTAATTGGTTGCTAATAAAGTTACTTAAGTTTGAGATGCTGTCAAATGTGGTTGTTTTTGGGAGGGGCTGGGGTTTGAAGGATGGTATGTGAAAGAATGGGAAGGTATAGAGAGGACAAAGGGGGAATAGACAAGATTCTGAGAAAGAGAAACTTGGTCCACGGTTCTAAAGCCCATCAGAGGAGAAATTGCATGGGCCTGATGAAGAGTGGGGAGCTCAAATTATATTACCTTGAGGGGCTGCTCTGTGGTCTTCCATGGTCCCGGGTGCCTGTAGCCTTCTCTAAACATCGCAGTTAACTGCAGCTCACACAAGAACCAACGTTATCAGTGTCGTTGGGGCTGCGTTGCGGGATGTACTGGACTAAGACATGCGAACTAGGTCACCACTCCCAAAGCATTCTGTACCGCTTGACCTTGAGCCTGGAAGGTGGTGGCAGAAAGAGATGGTCCTAGGAGAGTTAATGGGGTGAGGAATGGATGGCAGGGAAACCGGGAAGGGGAGAGAACTGGACAGCTGGTGATCATCATAGGAGAGTTGGTGGATGTTTTTAATTACGTTAACATGTTTTTCGTAATTTATAAACAAAACAAAAATAAGAAAATACGATAGGTTCTAAAGAACAGGTTACATATAAGACCGAGAGAGCTGAAAGGGCTGGCATTCCTTCTGGAGCTTTCAATCATACCATTTACTAAAGATGGTATTTTCACATCACTTAGCTGCGGAGAGGAATAGTGAGAAACAGAATGCCACCAGAAAAGCAAACTGGATGACCACGGTTCATAAAACTCAGGTGGAAAGTGTTCACATGGATCCCAAGTGCCAGTGGGTTAACAGGAACATATATTTCACTAAGTCTGCTTGGTACCAGTAACTACTTTGTTGGAAATGAAGGAACACGGATGCAGTTTCTGACAGACCTGAGACTAAACTGCCAACAAATTTTCCCAGGAAAGGGTAGTTGACTGGCTGGGAACAGAACAACTTGAAAAGTGTTTTGCTACCTTTCATGTATGGCTAGAGGAAAATGATCCCAGTAAACTCTCAAAACTAACAAGCTTCAACTACCTTGAAGGAAAGTTGTATTCACTGAGGAAAAAATGCTGCGAGAAAAGTCTGAAATGATGGGAGAAGAGACAATAAGTGCAAAAGGAAGGACTTGAAATTTGGCGAAATAAAGTTGGCAAAACCCTCCATGACATTGAAGCTAATGGTATCTTCAAAGATGCCACGCCACTGGCCGAGCAAGTGAAAACAGAGATAGATAAATGGGACTATCTTAAACTAAGAAGCTTCTGCACCTCCAAAGAAACAGTGACCAAAATACAAAGACAGTCT
The DNA here is from genome assembly GCF_029834395.1 of Sorex fumeus. Classification (NCBI taxonomy): domain Eukaryota; kingdom Metazoa; phylum Chordata; class Mammalia; order Eulipotyphla; family Soricidae; genus Sorex; species Sorex fumeus. The sequence goes on from NW_026606118.1 coordinate 49,508,610, forward strand.
ACAGAATGGGAAAGGATATTCACCGAATACACATCTGACAAGGGGTTGATATCCAGGATATACAAAATACTGGTTAAACTCCACAAGAAGAAAACATCCAACCCCATCCAAAAATGGGGCAATGAAATGAACAGAAACTTTCTCAAAGAAGAAATCCGAATGGCAAAAAAGCACATGAGAAAATGCTCTACATCATTAATCATCAGGGAGATGCAGATCAAAACCACAATGAGATACCATCTCACACCTCAGAGACTGGCCCAAATTCAAAAGAACAAAAGCAACCGATGCTGGCGTGGATGTGGCGAGAAAGGGACACTCCTTCACTGTTGGTGGGAATGTCCACTGGTTCAGCCCTTCTGGAAAACAGTATGGACGATTCTCAAAAAATTAGAAATTGAGCTCCCATTTGACCCAGCAATACCACTCCTGGGAATATATCCCAGAGAGGCAAAAATGTATAGTCGAAGTGACATCTGCACTTGTTTGTTCATTGCAGCCCTCTTTACAATAGCCAGAAACTGGAAGAAACCTGAATGCCCAAGAACAGATGACTGGTTAAAGAAACTTTGGTACATCTACACAATGGAGTACTATGTAGCTCTTAGAAAAGATGAAGTCATGAAATTTACATACAAGTGGTACAATATGGAAAGTATCATGCTAAGCGAAATGAGTCAGAAAGAGAGGGATAGACATAGAAAGATTGCATTCATCTGGGGGATATAAAGTAACAAAGTATGAGATTAATACCCAAGAATAGCTGAGATCAGCACCAGGAGGATTACTCCATAACTTAGAGGCCAGCCGGGTATCCTAGAGGAAAGGGCTATTCAGATAGAGAAGGGAGCACCAAATAAAGGATGTTTGGAGGATCCTCCCAGGAGGGGAGATGCATGTCGAAAGTAGACTATGGACTGAACATGTTTGCCACTCAATGCCTCTTTGCTAGCTAGTTTCAACAATGAGGTCCATTGCCTCTGTATGTCTTTGGATTTGTAAACTCCCCACGGTGGTCAAGCCTGCTTTCAGGCAACGACATTTGGACATTTCTGTCGGGGGGAGCTCAAATTATATTACCTTGAGGGGCTGCTCTGTGGTCTTCCATGGTCCCGGGTGCCTGTAGCCTTCTCTAAACATCGCTGTTAACTGCAGCTCACCCAAGAATCAACGTTATCAGTGTCGTTGGGGCTGTGTTGCGGGTTGTACCGGACTAAGACATGCGCACTAGGTCACCACTCCCAAAGCGGTCGGTACCGCTTGACCTTGAGCCTGAAAGGTGGTGGCGGAAAGAGATGGTCCTAGGAGAGTTAATGGGGTGATGGATGGATGGCAGGGAAAAAAAAAAAGAAATTTGGCGAAAACAACGCTTGAAACAACAAGATCTGGTGAGCACATGATTTACTGGGAATGGGTTCTGAGGAGGAAAAGAGCGATATCAGGGATGTGAACAAGGAACATCCAAGTGAAGGAAGACTTTTAGCTAGCTGATTACCCCATGGGCAACATGGTTGCAAGACTACCAGAACTTCCCAAGGAATTGACTTTAAGTTTCTTTCTTTTATATGGTCACTTACAACATGTATTCTTTGCCTTCTTCAACGACAATTTGGAGTGTTCGTTTCTTTCTCAATATTCTGTTCACTTGTGTAAGCATCTTTCACAACTGCTGGATAACACAAGTATTTGATCAGACTTATTTTGTACTATCATGTTTAGTTGAGATTACTGACAACTAGGTCTAAAGTGAAGTTTGCTTTGATTGGTAGAAGTAGAGTAGCGAGGACTAGGGATGGAATTAGAGATTATAGGGTACCACATTCAGTTCCTAATAAAACAAGTCAAGGACAGTGTCCCTAATAGACTATTGAAAAAGACATCCATCTCTGTTTAACATGTAAATTCAGCATATTATATATTAAATTAAAAATGAATTAATATTCCTGTATTTGGCCTTTTAAAGACATTCAAGGTTGGTTCAGGAAACAAACACTGCCTATGAAATCATAAAAACTTAATCATAAAAACCTGATTACTACTTCAGTTTCCAAGAATGTCAGTGCTAAGAATGATTTCCCTTGATCTCCCTACTGCACATGAAAGGCATATGAATACATCTGTGTGAATAAATAATTGGTATCAAATTTCCAGTCTCACCATACATGGTTGTGGGTATTGTGAAATAGTTTTATATATTTTCGTAATTTTGCAATAAGATCTCTGGGTGTGAATCCTTGAATCATAAATACCTTTTCGTGTGCTCCAGCACCACCTCCTCCCTCCTTAATTACTATATATATGACCTCCTAAGGAGTCATTTGCTTTGTTCACTTTGTTTTAGTCCTTCTCTCTCTCTCTCTTTTCAAATGTGAGTTATCTGTTTCAAATCAAGGTGCATGTATTTGTTATGGCAGTTTTAATCTTTATGAGTGATTTAAAATTTCTTCATTTATTTTTTAATTGAATCACCATGAGATGGGCCATTGTAAAGCTATTTTGTGCAATTTAATTTTTAATCCTTTCAGTGAAGCCAAGTAAAATCTCTTACACGTGAAATTCAGAATTTCCATATTTCATGTGAATCAAAACTGATTGTTTTTGTGTGTTTTTTTTAAGTTTTTATTATTTTTTATTGATAGAAAAGGGATCAGCAAATAATGGGTGTTGGGAGGATCCTCCCAGGATGGGAGATGCATGCTGAATATAGACTCTAGACCGAACATGATTGACACTCAATGCCTCTTTTGGTATGTTTTTTAGATCATTCTTCCCCTCCTCTGTTTGCTTAGGACCAGGAATTTGCCTCTCCCCTCCCTGTTCTTTCAGGAAGCCAGAGAGACATCTTCAGGCAGGAAGAGCATGAAATTTACATAGAAGTGGTACTGCATGGACAGTATCATGTTAAGCAAAAGGACTCAGAAAGAGAGGGACAGACAGAGCAAGATTGTATTCACCCGGAGAAAATAAAATAACAAAAGAGGAGACTAACTCCCAAGAGTGGCCGAGATTAGTGTCAGGAATTTTTCTTCATAGCTTGGAGACCAACCACACACGCTAGCAGAAAAGGCAGCTCAGATAGAGAATGGAGCACCAAATAAAGGGTGTTGGGAGGATCCTCCCAGGATGGGAGAGAGTGCTGAACATCAACTAGAGACCAAGCATGATTGTCACTCAATGCCTCTTTTGCAAACCACAACACCTAAAAGGAGAGAGAGAACAAAGGGGAATGCCCTCCCACAGAGTCAGCTTGGGATGAGGAGATGGGGGGTGGGAGGCATACTGGGATCGCTGGTGGTGGGAAATGGGCACTGGTGGAGGGATGGGCATTTGATCATTGTATAAATGAAACCCACGCACAAAAATTCATATGTCTACAACCGTACCTCATGGTGTCTCACTAATAAAAATTTAAAACATAAAAATAAAAAAATTGGCACATAAAGTAAAAATACAACAAGAGAAAGATCTCACAGTAGCAAAGAGGGCTATAGTACTCAAAACGTTGAGAAACAGGCACATTGGCTAGTAGTTTTAAATACGCATCCAGGAGAGAATATAGCCTTGTTCGTGAACAAATCTACTCTATGGATTCATCTCATCCTTGAAATGGAAAAGGACAATGAGTTACAGTTTCCAATTTGCAAATAAGATCTATACCATCTATTTTTTGCTATGTTTCTATGCTTTACCGAGTATTATCCTGATTTTTAAATTTACTTTTAGGATTAAAATAGTATTTGCCTGCATCAAACTTTTTAATTAAATGTTTTATTAGAAATGATTTTTAATGATTAAGAATGCTTTATTCACATGTCATTTTCTAAAAGAAACATATAGGCCAAAGAGCTAGTGCAGCATGTAGAGGGTGTTTACCTTGTATGCAGCTAACCTGAGTTCAATTCCCAGAACCCTGAGCTTGCTCGGGGTGATCTCTGGATACAGGGTCTGAAGTGAGCCTGGAGCACACCTGGGTGCACTCCCCTCCACACATACAAGGAAGAAAAGAAAAGAAAAACATATAACTGATTCTTGAGTAACATAGACGTTAAGGGTGCTAACTCCTCTATAACTTTTGAAAACCCCCAAATTTAATAGATAGTCTGCTCTTGAACAAGAAGATGGTTTTCTAATAGTATTTAATTCCATTGTCTGCAATTAGTACTATGTGTGGCCTGTCAATCTGTAAATTTTGATACCTTTAAAAACTTTTATGGATTTTATAATAGACTTTATAATATATTTGTATTTTAAGGTAGTAAGTGATAATTTATATTTCTATTTGTGTGGGGTATTTGGGCCGTAGTATGTGGTGCTTGGGACTTCAGACTCTGTGCTCAAGGGTCATTCCTGGTGGTGCCAGCCATTAATTTGGGTTGACAGTGTGCATGGTAAGTGCTTCAACCCCTATAGAAAGTCTGGAGTCCAACCAAATCAATCATCTGCATATATTTTATACGTTCATGGCATAGTTTTCCTTAGATTTTTTTATATTTCTAGGATATATTGATCATCTTTAATTATTTGACATCCCTACCAATGTCCAAAAATTTTCAAAATACAATTATTGAAAAATATCATATAGAAGTCCAAATTTGTATGGTTCATGGGATAACTATATTACGAAGAAAGTAGAACCACAATAAACATGCAAGTAAAATGCAGGTACATTTCTTTGGAGTCTTTCAATTATGCATTTATATTAGTCTCTATACAAGTATGATTTTTAAATAATCAATTTCAATTACTATAAAATGTTTATTGAGACTTTATAATTGTAATGTTTTACTGCTAAGATGACACTGATGTGAACATTTATATCTATTTGTCTACTTTTCTAATTGTTTACATAAGATCAATTCTTCACAGCTAACTTACTTGTGACCGGATATGTAGCTCAGGACAAAAGAACTTGGCCTGCGTGTATGAAACTTTGGTTTCTGTTCTTCGCACTATAGAAACAAAAGCAAAACCATTAACTGTGGTTGGAAATAGGCCTCGGTGGTAAAATATTTGCCTCACATTTCTGAGGTTCTGGGTTTGATCCCTGAATTTCCATCTACACACACAAAAGCTAACTTACAACAAAGTCTCACACTGGAGACCTAACTGGGCCCGCTCAAGAAAAGCGAAGAACAATGGGAGGAGAGTGACAGTGACACTGACTTAATGAACATTAAACTGCTTTAAGCTATATATTGCCTAACTATTAAAAGGATTTAATTCTCAATAAAATAGCTTGAAAAGGTCTTTTTTCTAGCACCTCTGCTAGGGAAAGATAGCACCTGATTTTTCAATATTTGTAATTTGGGGGGACATTTTAATTTCTCATTTTAATTTGTGCTCTTTGTCTACTAGTGAGCTTGAAAATTGCTCTTGTATGGTACTCCATGGAAAATATTATGCTATGGGAAATGAGTCAGAAAGAGAGGGACAGACATAGAATTACCGCATGCATCTGGGTAACATAAAGTAAGAAAACAAGAGACTAACACCCAAGAACAGCTGTGTTAAATACCAGGTTGTTCACTCCATGGCTTAGAGCCCAGCTGCACTGTCTAGGGGTAAAGGCAGCGCAGATAGAGAAGGGAGCACCCAATAAAGGGTGCTGGGAAGATCTGCCCAGGATGGGAGATGCCTGCTGAAAGTAGTCTATGGACCGAACAGGATTGCCACCCAATGTCTCTTCTGCAGAACACAGCACCCAAAAGGAGAGATAGAACAAAAGGGAGTGCCCTACCAAAGAGGCAGGGTGGGATGGGGGATGGGGCTGGTGGTGGGATGGGCACTCCATCACTGTATAACTGAAACCCAAGCGCAACAACCTGTAAGTCTACAACTGTACCTCATGGTGTTTCACTACTAAAACAAAACAGAACAAAACAAAAATTTGAAAAAAAATTGCTCTTGTGTTTACTAGTCATTTACACTTCTTTCAATAGAGATTATGTGATCATGGTTTATGCTTATCTTTTCTATTCAAGTGTAATAGCTCAATACTGATTTATTTCACAGCACTAATTTTTTAAAACCATTCATCCTTGGCCTATCATATTAAATTGCCAGTATTTGTTGGTTTTGCTTGTTTTTTGATGACTTAATTTGGTTTTTGTCCTTTTCTTACAGATTGTAAAATTTTGAACACAAATGAGCATATGTTTTTCTTTATCTTCTACAGTTTTAAACTGAGAACAACTGTTTGTTTTGTACAAATAAGATACCTGTGCATTTACTATTTCTTCTCATTTTATTTACGTTTTAACACATCCCGATTCATCTACAACTTATCCTAGTAAGTGTTGTCATATTGAAAGAAACCACCAATTTTTTCAATCATAGCACTGTAGCACTGTCCTCCCGCGGTTCATCCATTTGCTCGAGCGGGAACCAGTAACATCTTACAACAAATTGTGAGACTTGTTGTCACTGGCTTTGGCCTATCGAATACGTCATGGGTATCTTGCCAGGCTCTTGCTATGTGGACGAGATACTCTGGGTAGCTTGCCGGGCAGAGGAATCGGAATCAGGGTTGGCCTCCTGCAAGGCAAATGCCCTACCCGCTGTGCTGTAAACGTTATCTAAAATATACTAGTAATACCAAATGTTGTTTCTTTAACAGTGCAATATAAAGGATTATTTCGTAATTTTCTTGATGTGTTAATGAAATAGCTAAGCTCTTGAGTATCATGGGAGTATTTTTCTAACACAAGAGTCTGACGAAGGTGAAACTGTTATAACCGTCTTGTAGGATTCCATCTCCCTAGCCTGCTTCATTCTACCGCGCTCTCTATCCAATCCGGTCTTCTTCTTGGGATTCTGACCTCCTGATTGGCTAGCCTCTACCTTTCAACTGCCTACTTTATGACATCATTCTCCCACCAAACCAACCACCAACTGGTAGAATCTTGGGGGTCCCATGTAGTTGCTTGTAAACAAATTTGAATCATCATGGCAAGTGACGAGTGACCAATGACCAATCACCAGTGAGCAGTCGTCTGTACTGAACACTTGCGGTCTTAAGCCGCTTCAGTGTTCAGACGTACTCTCGTACCGTCTCCTCTTCTCGTCTACCTTTCATCGGTATTTCCTCTTCTCTGACCATGTCAGGTAAGGAATAATACTTTTCAAAGCTTTTCATTAGATGTATCATCCCTAAACTTAGCAGTCAAGGAAAAACAGCACGTAGTAATGAAAGAAAGTATTCAAGTAGAATTTTATAAGCCTCATTTTAGCTTGACTTTGACATTTGCTGTGTGATTTTAGACATTGGCTTACTTTCTCTCACATACAAAGTGTTTTTCCTCATTGACTACATTATATTTTAGACATACTTAGGAGCTCAAGTACACACACACACACACACACACACACACATAAATATATATGAGTGTTGATTCTCTGTGTTTCCTTTTTCCTTTTAATAGTGAATTTTACATGATATTCATTGAAAACAAGTAAATCAGAGACAGTATTTTTACAGAAACAGAAAATAGAGATGCTGCGGAAAACTGTTAATATATTCTAGCGTGTGTTCTCTCTAATGGTCTCTCCACTTGTATGTATACTTCAGTATTTTAAATATAGTGATATTACAAAGTAATAATCATTGATCTTTGAGATTTCTATTTAAACCAGGTAATAAGAAAATATGGGGCATGAGGAAGGTGTGCAGTGCTGAGCGGTAGGGAGGGCTTTCCAAGCCCTCAAAGGTAAGAAAGTTTGGGATCACTTTCATCAAACATTGACCAATTGAAACCAAGACGATATGAGGGAGAAATAAATAGGAAAGAAAGAACGAACGAAAGAAAGAAAGAAAGAAAGAAAGATAGAGAGAAGAAAGAAAGAAAGAAAGAAAGAAAGAAAGAAAGAAAGAAAGAATAGGGACGTCGATTATCAAGGAAGGGGAAAACGTTTGGACAGAATGTTGGAGAGAACCAAAGGTTTAAAATCAAAAAAGAAAGAATATATATTAAATATGCTCATCTAAATACACTGAGAGCAAGTCAAAGCAATTTACTTCAATAAATGCCAGGACTAGAAAGTATACTATGCCTTGAATAGGGTTCCAGTAGGAAAAGCAGTTTATCAGAAAGCCATCCTTGCTGGCTTTTTTCCTGATTATCTCTTAGAACACGGTACTTGGTTCTTAACAGTTTGGAGTATATACACGCTTCAGAAATGATGCTTCCCATAAATAGCTAATAGTGCTTATCTAGGGCGGTGGAAGACACAGAATCCTCAATGTTTTTATTACGTTCTGGTTTTTAAGTACATGTACGCGCTGCCTGTTAAAATAAAAAAAAATGGTATATTCTAACTTGAATCAGGAGATTTGATTCATTTGTGTGGTAAGTAGGTTCCAGGTTAAAGCTGCTTGTCATCTTTACAAATATTATTTCATGTGATTCTTTTCTTCCTAACATGAGAGTATTTTGATAATAGTCAACTTCTGTTTTTAGATCCTAAGAGGAAATAGAAAAACCAAGTCTCACATGTCTAATTACACGTTTTTGTCATATTTGTGAATTATGAGTTTTCCTACATTAAAGATATTTTGTTGGATTTTGGTGCTCATTTATTAAACATTGAGAAGAACGTTTTCCTGGTTGATAAAGCTAATTCTAATCTAGGGGTTGAAAGTAAATTTGCAATATTTTGTGATCACTTTTTAAATGGTCTTTTCTGTTTCTTGTGTGATCAAGTGAAATCCTCTGCTATGTTTAACACGTGTTGTTTGCTGGTTAATATTCAAAGGTACTCATGAGAATAATTTTTTTGTACTTTCGAAGTTTCTTTCTGTATTTTCCTCATTTAAAACATTTCTTGTCTATGAAATACAATCACGTTTATTCCTATTTTCTTTTTGTTATGTAATCACTGATAAATCCTTTCTCTTTAATGGACTGGGAAAGTGTGCACTCAAAAATCACCTTCTATTCCATTTATTTGGCGAGCGGTTTTTTTCTAAAATAGAATACTCTCTTCATATTACATATGTGGAACGATTTATTAATAACCTTATTGTACTGTTTTATTTGGTTTTATTTGGGACCACATCCACTGTTATTCAAGGCCTACTCTTGGATCTGCTCTCCATAACTTACTGTACTATGCTGCTTGCTAAAGAGCCCAGATTTCATTAATATCTATATACTTCATTTTCCGTTCTGCGATACATATTTTTCAGGATGTTTTCTTTACCCTTCCTCCTATGTAAATCACATGAAATAGAAAAATTATATTCACGTATGCATTACTATTCTTAGAATTATTAGTAACTACATTGTAGATAAACAACTTAAGACACAGAGTTTCAATAAAGTTTTCCTTCCAAAAACATTTCTTGGGAAAGACTCAAGCAGTCATTTTTGAAGTGGATCAAAAATGAGGGTAACCTTCAATGCATCAACAAGATTAAGTCGTATGTGAACCGTAAGTAACAGGTACTCATCGCACAAGTCAAATGGAAACCTGATGATTACAATGGTAATAGTTGCAAAGACCACAAATGCCTATCTTAACGTAAGGTATCTTCCTTCCGGTTTCTGGCCTTGTATTGATCATGCAGGGTCCTGGCCAAAAGTCCACATGCTTTAGGTTGTGTAACCTGGAAATTCATAAGGGACAGAGAGAGACAGTACTGGAGGGGATAAGGCACTTGCCTTGTACACAGCCAATCCAGTTGAATCTCTGTCACGGCATACACTCTCGCAAATGTTCTAAGGGGTCACTCCAGAGTGCAGAGCCAAGAAGAACCCAAGATCACTGTCAGTTGTTGGTCCACACTCTACACCACCCCACGCCCCGCCCAATAAAAATTATTGGAATATAGGAAATCTCTTTGCCATCTCTGGGCCTCAGGTTTCTTCTTGTCCAGAGAATGTTTCCCATTCTCTTAGACTTCCTAGTTTGGAAAAGCTTCCATTCTACGAAATAGCATAGGAGTCAATAGGAGAGCAAGCTAAGGAGAAACTATCTGTAAGCAAGAAATCCAGGTACAGACACGATCACCTGGTTCTTCTACAGTTCTGTGTTTACTTTGAGAGCACTATACCAAATACACAAAGTGCCCCAAAGGTTCCAGGCTTTGAATCACCCCAAGTGGTTGGAAGTTTGGAAACTCAGTTGACTGTTGGTACTAGAAGCATCTCGATGGCTTAAATTTTAAGTTCAGATTGTTCCTCTCAGCGTTGAAGGAGATTATTAGTCTCACAGATTTTTTTCATCACCCTCTTGTTCCTTACAGAAAATTTTCAAAATCCATCTGTATTGGGAACTGCACATACTCTGCAGCTTTCCCTTCCCGTGGTGAACAATGCAGCTTCCCGAACAGGAAGTGTCTGCAACTACTCCAGAGTATCTGCTCCAGCTGGTAGTTCTGCTTGGCTCCTGCCCTCAGCCTCTGGCACCTCGTTCCAACCACTGATGGGTAGTGCCTATCTTTACCAACATTTCAGCACAGCAATGCTGTCTGGAGTGTTTCACCAGAGTCATATATCCACCTCAGCTGCTTCCTACCCGAGTGTTTTGGAATGGGATATTGCAGGAAGTGCTGAAGAGAAGTCTTCCATGGGAGACTTTTCTGTGACTGTCCTTGAGCAAGACCCCGCTGTCTCTTCCATGTCTATGGCAGCTCGCTCTGAGAAAATCCTAGATACCAACAACACGGCGTCTGTGTACCCATCACTTTCTGCCAGTCTTGTTGAGAGAACACCATCTCTGGTTCCACATCAGAGTCAAAGCCTGTCACTTCCCTACCAGGAAGGAAGCCAGGTGTATTACTATCATCAAGGCACTCTGGGAACTCTCCTTTCCGGCCCGCAGTTCTATGACTCCATGACATACAGAGGGCAAAAGGGCTCTGCCCCCCAAACTTACAGCAACTCATCGCGAGAAATGGTTATGGTTCTCAAGGGGGTCCAGCCCCCAAATAACCAACCACCAGCCTCCTCCTCTGGAATCGACTTCTCTCTGTCTGCTCAACCCATCACAGAATCGAGTTTTCAAGGTGAGTAAAACTAAGAGAAGGGAAACAAAATTCAAAAATTGGGGTCAAAATAGAGGAAAACTCTCCAAAGACAGGTGGTATTTAAGTGAAATACACCGAGATTATATCATTCATACTCCTATTCCATGACATGAACGTCCTATTATTTTTTCAAGAAATCAAATACATTGAGACTAGACTCCTTTACAATGCTAAGCTCTGTATGGAACTTAATGGTTTAAAAATATCTATTTTTATTTTATTTTTTTAAAAAAAGCTTTAGTTTGGAGCAGGTTGAATCTGGGTCATAGCCTGTACTGCTCAGGGATTACTCCTGGGTCTGTGCTAGGGATCACTCCTGAAGGTGCTTAGGAGATCATACGTGATACTAAAGATCAAACTGAGGTCAGCTGTGCGCAGGGCCAGTGCCTTACCAAATGGACGATCCTTCTGTTCCAAGTCTCTTATTTTTAAGTGCAGTTTACACTGAAACTCTTTCAAATACAAATAGAACCACAAATAGCAGCACCACATGACAAACAGTAAGAACTGCAACATTTACCTCCCCTTGTAGCACAGGGCCTTGTCCATTATCCTTAGACTAGCCAGTAACAATGCCTTGCCTATGGCTGGTAGGTGCACTGTTGTTGCACCACTACTTGTGTGGAGGGAATATCTCATTTCCCAGGGACTGATTTCTTCCTTGGTTCCTTTTTAGTGATGAATTACCTGGGGATGGAGACTTCCCTGCCATCGCAAGCTTCAGGTCCTACATTGGGTCTGACACAAATTTCAGAAATGCCCCCATCATGCAGTAGCAGGATTCCAAGACATGAGAGGAATCCACCACCTGAGCTTCAGGAAGTTCCCATGATATCTGCAGCCCAAAGTAACCAGGCGCTGACCTCAACGCCAACTCAGGAACAAAAAGTTAAGAATTTTGACCAGATGAAAATGGGGCTCTCAAAATCTCTGAAGACCTACCAGATCCCATTCGACCTAGAACAATGCAAAGATCTGCAGGTAATGAACACCACTGACACCATCACTCTGAAGCAGGTGCATGAAAATTCAAGTGGCGCTAAGGGGACCTCCCGTCCAACACGGAAGAACAAAAAGGAGGCTTCTGAACCTCTTGAGGGAGAACCCAAGGCCAAAATCCTGCCAAAAGTCCAAGAATGCTTGCTAGGGGGAGCGGGGATTGTTCGTAATGCTGCAGTCAGTGATAGGTGTCCTGTGACCATGGCCAAAACTAACAGCAAACCACAGAAAGCTGCATCCAGCAGGATCATCAAGACAAAGAGCCATGGGCAGGAGAAGATAGAAAACACCCGAGTAAACTCTAAGAAAGCTAAGGAGTGTAAGCAGCCAGGGAACAAGGTCAAGGCAGAAGAAAAGCCCACCATTGGCAAGATGAAACGCAAGAAAAGTCAACGTGAGCTTTGTCAAGAGGCCTTAAAAAAGCCCCGCAGCTGCCTAGGCATGCACATGCTGGAGTCTGTGCAAGTGTTTCATGCTCTGGGGAAGAAGAGTGATCCAAAACCTGGAATCTCTTCCTCCCAGGTCCTGGCTAGCTCAAAGAACCCCAAAGATGTCAAGCCATCCTCAGCTGTCAGGCCATGGCTAGGTGCTACCCGGGATGGAAAAGGCCTTGAGAAAACTCAGGTCAAAGCACAGAAACCAAGTAGCCCTGCTGAAAAACGCTTATCTCCACCCCAGTCTGAGCTGCCACCTCCTGGGAAGGTCAAATTGGTACCTTTGCCGTTTCTGACCATGGAGAGGCCTCAAGCTCGACCTGTTCCTCGGAGACCACAGTCTGTGGCCTCACATCGTCCTGCTGCAACTCACCCTGCCAAGCCCGGCTCTACCAATGCAGCTCAGCCAACTGCTGCCAATTCTTCCCGGCCAACCACTGCATTTTTGCCTGGTCCTGCCAAACCTGCTCAGTCCATTTCAACCAACCCATCTCGACCAGGTTTGCTGAACCCTACTAGCCGGCCCTTTCCTCAGGATGCAGCTTCTAAACCTGCTCCCTACAAGACAACAGCTAGCACTTCTCTCCAGAGGGAGGCTCCTCCTGTCTCTGTGAACAAGCGCCAGTCTCCACCCAAAGGTCAGAGTCAGTTTCTCCTTCAAGACTTCCGTTTCCAACCGATTCCATGGAGAAAGCCCAATGTTCCCGAGCCAGTCGTGTCAAAGCCCATCACCAAAGAGCAGAGACCAGAGCGTGAGGCTATGAAAAGGAAGGCTCAGCAGGAGCGTGAGAATGCTGCCAAACACACCTCTTTGGGGAAAGTGCAGTTCTTTATTGAGAGAGAAAAAGAGATGGACATCTCTCTCTACTATGGCTACGTAATGTGAGTAGCTGGAATGGTAGGTTCCACTTGAGGTACCAGATGGTTGCCTTAGACAAACACAGAAATACCATACACAGTTGGTTTATTCTAATAAATTTTTAACAAATTGAAGAGATGCATCGTAGTTAATTGGTTGTTAATAAAAGTTATGAAGTTTGAGATGCTGTCAAATGTGGTTGTTTTGGGGAGGGGCTGGGGGTTGAAGGATGGCATGGGAAAGAATGGGAAGTTATAGAAAGGACAAAGGGGGAATAGACAAGACTCTGAGAAAGAGAAACTTGGTCCAGGGTTCTAAAGCCCATCAGAGGAGAAATTGCATGGGCCTGATGAAGAGTGGGGTGGGGTCAGAGGAAGAGTATAGCTGACAGGGCATTTGCTCTGCAAGCAAGAAGGACCCAGTTCAATTCTTGCAATCCTTTAGGGTTCCCAGAGACCCACCAGATGTGAAACTTGAGCGCAGAGCCAGGAGTAAGACCAGAGCACAGTCAAGTATGCCCCATCCCTGGTGTCCTCCAAAAAAAAAAAATGGGAGAAATGACACGGTCTGGGGGTTTGGATTAAAAGAATAAATTTGGAATAGGCTAAGGAAGGCAAATGAGTCTAAGGTGACCAGAAGAAAAGTTAAATTTCTTTCATGGAGGCTGTGTCTATGCCTCATGGCCACCTTTGGAAAATAACCAAATTTGAGACACATCTCTAAAAGGTTTGGGTGGTCTATCCATAAATGATGGCTGGGGGATGCGACCACATAGACTGGGGAATGAACCTTCCAGAGGATTGGTCAGCGCCCTCAGAGACATTTAAGGATGACTCTTAACAGGGACCAAGCCAAGAGAACAGTTGCAGCATGAAGCCTGAAGATGAGCTCCTGGGAGATGCAGAGATAAGTCACCATGTCCTCGGGCCCTCTGTTCAGCACCCCTAGCTGCACCATTTCCCTTATTCCCAACAATATTCAGAGTCGCTATCACGGTGACCCTTTGCTAGCTAGTTTCAACAATGAGGTCCATTGCCTCTGTATGTCTTTGGATTTGTAAACTCCCCACGGTGGTCAAGCCTGCTTTCAGGCAACGACATCTGGACATTTCTGTCGGGGGGAGCTCAAATTATATTACCTTGAGGGGCTGCTCTGTGGTCTTCCATGGTCCCGGGTGCCTGTAGCCTTCTCTAAACATCGCTGTTAACTGCAGCTCACCCAAGAATCAACGTTATCAGTGTCGTTGGGGCTGTGTTGCGGGTTGTACCGGACTAAGACATGCGCACTAGGTCACCACTCCCAAAGCGGTCGGTACCGCTTGACCTTGAGCCTGGAAGGTGGTGGCGGAAAGAGATGGTCCTAGGAGAGTTAATGGGGTGATGGATGGATGGCAGGGAAACCGGGAAGGGTAGGGACCTGGACAGCTGGTGATCAGCATGGGAAAGTTGGTGGATGTTTTTTAATTACGGTAACATGTTTTTCGTAAATGATAAGCAAAACAAAAATACGAAAATAAGATAGGTTCCAAAGAACAGGTTACATATAAGACCGAGAGAGCTGAAAGGGCTGGCATTCCTTCTGGAGCTTTCAATCATACCATTTACTAAAGATGGTATTTTCACATCACTTAGCTGCGGAGAGGAATAGTGAGAAACAGAATGCCACCAGAAAAGCAAACTGGATGACCACGGTTCATAAAAGCCAGGTGGAAGGTGTTCACATGGATCCCAAGTGCAAGTGGGTTAACAGGAACATATATTTCACTAAGTCTGCTTGGTACCAGTAACTACTTTGGTGGAAATGGAGCAACACGGATGCAGTTTCTGACAGACCTGAGACTAAACTGCTAACAAATTTTCCCAGGAAAGGGTAGTTGACTGGCTAGGAACAGAACAACTTGAAAAGTGTTTTGCTACCTTTCATGTATGGCTAGAGGAAAATGATCCCAGTCAACTCTCCAAACGAACAAGCTTCAACTCCCTTGAAGGAAAGTTGTATTCACTGAGGAAAAAATGCTGGGAGAACAGTCTGAAATGATGGGAAAAGAGACAATAAGTGCAAAAGGAAGGACTTGAAATTTGGTGAAAACAAAGCTTGAAACAACAAGATCTGGTGAGCACATGATTTACTGGGAATGGGTTCTGAGGAGGAAAAGAGCGATATCAGGGATGTGAACAAGGAACATCCAAGTGAAGGAAGACTTTTAGCTAGCTGATTACCCCATGGGCAACATGGTTGCAAGACTACCAGAACTTCCCAAGGAATTGACTTTAAGTTTCTTTCTTTTATATGGTCACTTACAACATGTATTCTTTGCCTTCTTCAACAACAATTTGGAGTGTTCGTTTCTTTCTCAATATTCTGTTCACTTGTGTAAGCATCTTTAACAACTGCTGGATTACACAAGTATTTGATCAGACTTATTTTGTACTATCATGTTTAGTTGAGATTACTGACAACTAGGTCTAAAGTGAAGTTTGCTTTGATTGGTAGAAGTAGAGTAGCGAGGACTAGGGATGGAATTAGAGATTATAGGGTACCACATTCAGTTCCTAATAAAACAAGTCAAGGACAGTGTCCCTAATAGACTATTGAAAAAGACATCCATCTCTGTTTAACATGTAAATTCAGCATATTATATATTAAATTAAAAATGAATTAATATTCCTATATTTGGTCTTTTAAAGACATTCAAGGTTGGTTCAGGTAACAAACACTGCCTATGAAATCATAACAACTTAATCATAAAAACCTGATTACTACTTCAGTTTCCAAGAATGTCAGTGCTAAGAATGATTTCCCTGGATCTCCCTAGTGTATATGATAGGCATATGAATACATCTGTGTGAATAAATAATTGGTATCAAATTTCCAGTCTCACCATACATGGTTGTGGGTATTGTGAAATAGTTTTATATATTTTCGTAATTTTGCAATAAGATCTCTGGGTATGAATCCTTGAATCAAAAATACCTTTTCCTATGTTCCAGGACCACCTCCTCCCACCTTAATAACTATATATATGACCTCCTAAGGAGTCATTTGCTTTGTTCAATTTGTTTTAGTCCTTCTCTCTCTCTCTCTTTTCAAATGTGAGTTATCTGTTTCAAATCAAGGTGCATGTATTTGTTATGGCAGTTTTAATCTTTATGAGTGATTTAAAATTTCTTCATTTATTTTTTAATTGAATCACCATGAGATGGGCCATTGTAAAGCTATTTTGTGCAATTTAATTTTTAATCCTTTCAGTGAAGCCAAGTAAAATCTCTTACACGTGAAATTCAGAATTTCCATATTTCATGTGAATCAAAACTGATTGTTTTTGTGTGTTTTTTAAAATTTTTTATTATTTTTTACTGATAGAAAAGGGATCACCAAATAATGGGTGTTGGGAGGATCCTCCCAGGATGGGAGATGCATGCTGAATGTAGACTCTAGACCGAACATGATTGACACTCAATGCCTCTTTTGGTATGTTTTTTAGATCATTCTTCCCCTCCTCTGTTTGCTTAGGACCAGGAATTTGCCTCTCCCCTCCCTGTTCTTTCAGGAAGCCAGAGAGACATCTTCAGGCAGGAAGAGCATGAAATTTACATAGAAGTGGTACTGCATGGACAGTATCATGTTAAGCAAAAGGACTCAGAAAGAGAGGGACAGACAGAGCAAGATTGTATTCACCCGGAGAAAATAAAATAACAAAAGAGGAGACTAACTCCCAAGAGTGGCCGAGATTAGTGTCAGGAATTTTTCTTCATAGCTTGGAGACCAACCACACACGCTAGCAGAAAAGGCAGCTCAGATAGAGAATGGAGCACCAAATAAAGGGTGTTGGGAGGATCCTCCCAGGATGGGAGAGAGTGCTGAACATCAACTAGAGACCAAGCATGATTGTCACTCAATGCCTCTTTTGCAAACCACAACACCTAAAAGGAGAGAGAGAACAAAGGGGAATGCCCTCCCACAGAGTCAGCTTGGGATGAGGAGATGGGGGGTGGGAGGCATACTGGGATCCCTGGTGGTGGGAAATGGGCACTGGTGGAGGGATGGGCATTTGATCATTGTATAAATGAAACCCACGCACAAAAATTCATATGTCTACAACCGTACCTCATGGTGTCTCACTAATAAAAATTTAAAACATAAAAATAAAAAAATTGGCACATAAAGTAAAAATACAACAAGAGAAAGATCTCACAGTAGCAAAGAGGGCTATAGTACTCAAAACGTTGAGAAACAGGCACATTGGCTAGTAGTTTTAAATACGCATCCAGGAGAGAATATAGCCTTGTTCGTGAACAAATCTACTCTATGGATTCATCTCATCCTTGAAATGGAAAAGGACAATGAGTTACAGTTTCCAATTTGCAAATAAGATCTATACCATCTATTTTTTGCTATGTTTCTATGCTTTACCGAGTATTATCCTGATTTTTAAATTTACTTTTAGGATTAAAATAGTATTTGCCTGCATCAAACTTTTTAATTAAATGTTTTATTAGAAATGATTTTTAATGATTAAGAATGCTTTATTCACATGTCATTTTCTAAAAGAAACATATAGGCCAAAGAGCTAGTGCAGCATGTAGAGGGTGTTTACCTTGTATGCAGCTAACCTGAGTTCAATTCCCAGAACCCTGAGCTTGCTCGGGGTGATCTCTGGATACAGGGTCTGAAGTGAGCCTGGAGCACACCTGGGTGCACTCCCCTCCACACATACAAGGAAGAAAAGAAAAGAAAAACATATAACTGATTCTTGAGTAACATAGACGTTAAGGGTGCTAACTCCTCTATAACTTTTGAAAACCCCCAAATTTAATAGATAGTCTGCTCTTGAACAAGAAGATGGTTTTCTAATAGTATTTAATTCCATTGTCTGCAATTAGTACTATGTGTGGCCTGTCAATCTGTAAATTTTGATACCTTTAAAAACTTTTATGGATTTTATAATAGACTTTATAATATATTTGTATTTTAAGGTAGTAAGTGATAATTTATATTTCTATTTGTGTGGGGTATTTGGGCCGTAGTATGTGGTGCTTGGGACTTCAGACTCTGTGCTCAAGGGTCATTCCTGGTGGTGCCAGCCATTAATTTGGGTTGACAGTGTGCATGGTAAGTGCTTCAACCCCTATAGAAAGTCTGGAGTCCAACCAAATCAATCATCTGCATATATTTTATACGTTCATGGCATAGTTTTCCTTAGATTTTTTTATATTTCTAGGATATATTGATCATCTTTAATTATTTGACATCCCTACCAATGTCCAAAAATTTTCAAAATACAATTATTGAAAAATATCATATAGAAGTCCAAATTTGTATGGTTCATGGGATAACTATATTACGAAGAAAGTAGAACCACAATAAACATGCAAGTAAAATGCAGGTACATTTCTTTGGAGTCTTTCAATTATGCATTTATATTAGTCTCTATACAAGTATGATTTTTAAATAATCAATTTCAATTACTATAAAATGTTTATTGAGACTTTATAATTGTAATGTTTTACTGCTAAGATGACACTGATGTGAACATTTATATCTATTTGTCTACTTTTCTAATTGTTTACATAAGATCAATTCTTCACAGCTAACTTACTTGTGACCGGATATGTAGCTCAGGACAAAAGAACTTGGCCTGCGTGTATGAAACTTTGGTTTCTGTTCTTCGCACTATAGAAACAAAAGCAAAACCATTAACTGTGGTTGGAAATAGGCCTCGGTGGTAAAATATTTGCCTCACATTTCTGAGGTTCTGGGTTTGATCCCTGAATTTCCATCTACACACACAAAAGCTAACTTACAACAAAGTCTCACACTGGAGACCTAACTGGGCCCGCTCAAGAAAAGCGAAGAACAATGGGAGGAGAGTGACAGTGACACTGACTTAATGAACATTAAACTGCTTTAAGCTATATATTGCCTAACTATTAAAAGGATTTAATTCTCAATAAAATAGCTTGAAAAGGTCTTTTTTCTAGCACCTCTGCTAGGGAAAGATAGCACCTGATTTTTCAATATTTGTAATTTGGGGGGACATTTTAATTTCTCATTTTAATTTGTGCTCTTTGTCTACTAGTGAGCTTGAAAATTGCTCTTGTATGGTACTCCATGGAAAATATTATGCTATGGGAAATGAGTCAGAAAGAGAGGGACAGACATAGAATTACCGCATGCATCTGGGTAACATAAAGTAAGAAAACAAGAGACTAACACCCAAGAACAGCTGTGTTAAATACCAGGTTGTTCACTCCATGGCTTAGAGCCCAGCTGCACTGTCTAGGGGTAAAGGCAGCGCAGATAGAGAAGGGAGCACCCAATAAAGGGTGCTGGGAAGATCTGCCCAGGATGGGAGATGCCTGCTGAAAGTAGTCTATGGACCGAACAGGATTGCCACCCAATGTCTCTTCTGCAGAACACAGCACCCAAAAGGAGAGATAGAACAAAAGGGAGTGCCCTACCAAAGAGGCAGGGTGGGATGGGGGATGGGGCTGGTGGTGGGATGGGCACTCCATCACTGTATAACTGAAACCCAAGCGCAACAACCTGTAAGTCTACAACTGTACCTCATGGTGTTTCACTACTAAAACAAAACAGAACAAAACAAAAATTTGAAAAAAAATTGCTCTTGTGTTTACTAGTCATTTACACTTCTTTCAATAGAGATTATGTGATCATGGTTTATGCTTATCTTTTCTATTCAAGTGTAATAGCTCAATACTGATTTATTTCACAGCACTAATTTTTTAAAACCATTCATCCTTGGCCTATCATATTAAATTGCCAGTATTTGTTGGTTTTGCTTGTTTTTTGATGACTTAATTTGGTTTTTGTCCTTTTCTTACAGATTGTAAAATTTTGAACACAAATGAGCATATGTTTTTCTTTATCTTCTACAGTTTTAAACTGAGAACAACTGTTTGTTTTGTACAAATAAGATACCTGTGCATTTACTATTTCTTCTCATTTTATTTACGTTTTAACACATCCCGATTCATCTACAACTTATCCTAGTAAGTGTTGTCATATTGAAAGAAACCACCAATTTTTTCAATCATAGCACTGTAGCACTGTCCTCCCGCGGTTCATCCATTTGCTCGAGCGGGAACCAGTAACATCTTACAACAAATTGTGAGACTTGTTGTCACTGGCTTTGGCCTATCGAATACGTCATGGGTATCTTGCCAGGCTCTTGCTATGTGGACGAGATACTCTGGGTAGCTTGCCGGGCAGAGGAATCGGAATCAGGGTTGGCCTCCTGCAAGGCAAATGCCCTACCCGCTGTGCTGTAAACGTTATCTAAAATATACTAGTAATACCAAATGTTGTTTCTTTAACAGTGCAATATAAAGGATTATTTCGTAATTTTCTTGATGTGTTAATGAAATAGCTAAGCTCTTGAGTATCATGGGAGTATTTTTCTAACACAAGAGTCTGACGAAGGTGAAACTGTTATAACCGTCTTGTAGGATTCCATCTCCCTAGCCTGCTTCATTCTACCGCGCTCTCTATCCAATCCGGTCTTCTTCTTGGGATTCTGACCTCCTGATTGGCTAGCCTCTACCTTTCAACTGCCTACTTTATGACATCATTCTCCCACCAAACCAACCACCAACTGGTAGAATCTTGGGGGTCCCATGTAGTTGCTTGTAAACAAATTTGAATCATCATGGCAAGTGACGAGTGACCAATGACCAATCACCAGTGAGCAGTCGTCTGTACTGAACACTTGCGGTCTTAAGCCGCTTCAGTGTTCAGACGTACTCTCGTACCGTCTCCTCTTCTCGTCTACCTTTCATCGGTATTTCCTCTTCTCTGACCATGTCAGGTAAGGAATAATACTTTTCAAAGCTTTTCATTAGATGTATCATCCCTAAACTTAGCAGTCAAGGAAAAACAGCACGTAGTAATGAAAGAAAGTATTCAAGTAGAATTTTATAAGCCTCATTTTAGCTTGACTTTGACATTTGCTGTGTGATTTTAGACATTGGCTTACTTTCTCTCACATACAAAGTGTTTTTCCTCATTGACTACATTATATTTTAGACATACTTAGGAGCTCAAGTACACACACACACACACACACACACACACATAAATATATATGAGTGTTGATTCTCTGTGTTTCCTTTTTCCTTTTAATAGTGAATTTTACATGATATTCATTGAAAACAAGTAAATCAGAGACAGTATTTTTACAGAAACAGAAAATAGAGATGCTGCGGAAAACTGTTAATATATTCTAGCGTGTGTTCTCTCTAATGGTCTCTCCACTTGTATGTATACTTCAGTATTTTAAATATAGTGATATTACAAAGTAATAATCATTGATCTTTGAGATTTCTATTTAAACCAGGTAATAAGAAAATATGGGGCATGAGGAAGGTGTGCAGTGCTGAGCGGTAGGGAGGGCTTTCCAAGCCCTCAAAGGTAAGAAAGTTTGGGATCACTTTCATCAAACATTGACCAATTGAAACCAAGACGATATGAGGGAGAAATAAATAGGAAAGAAAGAACGAACGAAAGAAAGAAAGAAAGAAAGAAAGATAGAGAGAAGAAAGAAAGAAAGAAAGAAAGAAAGAAAGAAAGAAAGAAAGAATAGGGACGTCGATTATCAAGGAAGGGGAAAACGTTTGGACAGAATGTTGGAGAGAACCAAAGGTTTAAAATCAAAAAAGAAAGAATATATATTAAATATGCTCATCTAAATACACTGAGAGCAAGTCAAAGCAATTTACTTCAATAAATGCCAGGACTAGAAAGTATACTATGCCTTGAATAGGGTTCCAGTAGGAAAAGCAGTTTATCAGAAAGCCATCCTTGCTGGCTTTTTTCCTGATTATCTCTTAGAACACGGTACTTGGTTCTTAACAGTTTGGAGTATATACACGCTTCAGAAATGATGCTTCCCATAAATAGCTAATAGTGCTTATCTAGGGCGGTGGAAGACACAGAATCCTCAATGTTTTTATTACGTTCTGGTTTTTAAGTACATGTACGCGCTGCCTGTTAAAATAAAAAAAAATGGTATATTCTAACTTGAATCAGGAGATTTGATTCATTTGTGTGGTAAGTAGGTTCCAGGTTAAAGCTGCTTGTCATCTTTACAAATATTATTTCATGTGATTCTTTTCTTCCTAACATGAGAGTATTTTGATAATAGTCAACTTCTGTTTTTAGATCCTAAGAGGAAATAGAAAAACCAAGTCTCACATGTCTAATTACACGTTTTTGTCATATTTGTGAATTATGAGTTTTCCTACATTAAAGATATTTTGTTGGATTTTGGTGCTCATTTATTAAACATTGAGAAGAACGTTTTCCTGGTTGATAAAGCTAATTCTAATCTAGGGGTTGAAAGTAAATTTGCAATATTTTGTGATCACTTTTTAAATGGTCTTTTCTGTTTCTTGTGTGATCAAGTGAAATCCTCTGCTATGTTTAACACGTGTTGTTTGCTGGTTAATATTCAAAGGTACTCATGAGAATAATTTTTTTGTACTTTCGAAGTTTCTTTCTGTATTTTCCTCATTTAAAACATTTCTTGTCTATGAAATACAATCACGTTTATTCCTATTTTCTTTTTGTTATGTAATCACTGATAAATCCTTTCTCTTTAATGGACTGGGAAAGTGTGCACTCAAAAATCACCTTCTATTCCATTTATTTGGCGAGCGGTTTTTTTCTAAAATAGAATACTCTCTTCATATTACATATGTGGAACGATTTATTAATAACCTTATTGTACTGTTTTATTTGGTTTTATTTGGGACCACATCCACTGTTATTCAAGGCCTACTCTTGGATCTGCTCTCCATAACTTACTGTACTATGCTGCTTGCTAAAGAGCCCAGATTTCATTAATATCTATATACTTCATTTTCCGTTCTGCGATACATATTTTTCAGGATGTTTTCTTTACCCTTCCTCCTATGTAAATCACATGAAATAGAAAAATTATATTCACGTATGCATTACTATTCTTAGAATTATTAGTAACTACATTGTAGATAAACAACTTAAGACACAGAGTTTCAATAAAGTTTTCCTTCCAAAAACATTTCTTGGGAAAGACTCAAGCAGTCATTTTTGAAGTGGATCAAAAATGAGGGTAACCTTCAATGCATCAACAAGATTAAGTCGTATGTGAACCGTAAGTAACAGGTACTCATCGCACAAGTCAAATGGAAACCTGATGATTACAATGGTAATAGTTGCAAAGACCACAAATGCCTATCTTAACGTAAGGTATCTTCCTTCCGGTTTCTGGCCTTGTATTGATCATGCAGGGTCCTGGCCAAAAGTCCACATGCTTTAGGTTGTGTAACCTGGAAATTCATAAGGGACAGAGAGAGACAGTACTGGAGGGGATAAGGCACTTGCCTTGTACACAGCCAATCCAGTTGAATCTCTGTCACGGCATACACTCTCGCAAATGTTCTAAGGGGTCACTCCAGAGTGCAGAGCCAAGAAGAACCCAAGATCACTGTCAGTTGTTGGTCCACACTCTACACCAC
Source organism: Sorex fumeus (assembly GCF_029834395.1). Taxonomy (NCBI): domain Eukaryota; kingdom Metazoa; phylum Chordata; class Mammalia; order Eulipotyphla; family Soricidae; genus Sorex; species Sorex fumeus. The sequence goes on from NW_026606118.1 coordinate 49,532,445, forward strand.
CCCACGCCCCGCCCAATAAAAATTATTGGAATATAGGAAATCTCTTTGCCATCTCTGGGCCTCAGGTTTCTTCTTGTCCAGAGAATGTTTCCCATTCTCTTAGACTTCCTAGTTTGGAAAAGCTTCCATTCTACGAAATAGCATAGGAGTCAATAGGAGAGCAAGCTAAGGAGAAACTATCTGTAAGCAAGAAATCCAGGTACAGACACGATCACCTGGTTCTTCTACAGTTCTGTGTTTACTTTGAGAGCACTATACCAAATACACAAAGTGCCCCAAAGGTTCCAGGCTTTGAATCACCCCAAGTGGTTGGAAGTTTGGAAACTCAGTTGACTGTTGGTACTAGAAGCATCTCGATGGCTTAAATTTTAAGTTCAGATTGTTCCTCTCAGCGTTGAAGGAGATTATTAGTCTCACAGATTTTTTTCATCACCCTCTTGTTCCTTACAGAAAATTTTCAAAATCCATCTGTATTGGGAACTGCACATACTCTGCAGCTTTCCCTTCCCGTGGTGAACAATGCAGCTTCCCGAACAGGAAGTGTCTGCAACTACTCCAGAGTATCTGCTCCAGCTGGTAGTTCTGCTTGGCTCCTGCCCTCAGCCTCTGGCACCTCGTTCCAACCACTGATGGGTAGTGCCTATCTTTACCAACATTTCAGCACAGCAATGCTGTCTGGAGTGTTTCACCAGAGTCATATATCCACCTCAGCTGCTTCCTACCCGAGTGTTTTGGAATGGGATATTGCAGGAAGTGCTGAAGAGAAGTCTTCCATGGGAGACTTTTCTGTGACTGTCCTTGAGCAAGACCCCGCTGTCTCTTCCATGTCTATGGCAGCTCGCTCTGAGAAAATCCTAGATACCAACAACACGGCGTCTGTGTACCCATCACTTTCTGCCAGTCTTGTTGAGAGAACACCATCTCTGGTTCCACATCAGAGTCAAAGCCTGTCACTTCCCTACCAGGAAGGAAGCCAGGTGTATTACTATCATCAAGGCACTCTGGGAACTCTCCTTTCCGGCCCGCAGTTCTATGACTCCATGACATACAGAGGGCAAAAGGGCTCTGCCCCCCAAACTTACAGCAACTCATCGCGAGAAATGGTTATGGTTCTCAAGGGGGTCCAGCCCCCAAATAACCAACCACCAGCCTCCTCCTCTGGAATCGACTTCTCTCTGTCTGCTCAACCCATCACAGAATCGAGTTTTCAAGGTGAGTAAAACTAAGAGAAGGGAAACAAAATTCAAAAATTGGGGTCAAAATAGAGGAAAACTCTCCATAGACAGATGGTATTTAAGTGAAATACACCGAGATTATATCATTCATACTCCTATTCCATGACATGAACGTCCTATTATTTTTTCAAGAAATCAAATACATTGAGACTAGACTCCTTTACAATGCTAAGCTCTGTATGGAACTTAATGGTTTAAAAATATCTATTTTTATTTTATTTTTTTTAAAAAAGCTTTAGTTTGGAGCAGGTTGAATCTGGGTCATAGCCTGTACCGCTCAGGGATTACTCCTGGGTCTGTGCTAGGGATCACTCCTGAAGGTGCTTAGGAGATCATACGTGATACTAAAGATCAAACTGAGGTCAGCTGTGCGCAGGGCCAGTGCCTTACCAAATGGACTATCCTTCTGTTCCAAGTCTCTTATTTTTAAGTGCAGTTTACACTGAAACTCTTTCAAATACAAATAGAACCACAAACAGCAGCACCACATGACAAACAGTAAGAACTGCAACATTTACCTCCCCTTGTAGCACAGGGCCTTGTCCATTATCCTTAGACTAGCCAGTAACAATGCCTTGCCTATGGCTGGTAGGTGCACTGTTGTTGCACCACTACTTGTGTGGAGGGAATATCTCATTTCCCAGGGACTGATTTCTTCCTTGGTTCCTTTTTAGTGATGAATTACCTGGGGATGGAGACTTCCCTGCCATCGCAAGCTTCAGGTCCTACATTGGGTCTGACACAAATTTCAGAAATGCCCCCATCATGCAGTAGCAGGATTCCAAGACATGAGAGGAATCCACCACCTGAGCTTCGGGAAGTTCCCATGATATCTGCAGCCCAAAGTAACCAGGCGCTGACCTCAACGCCAACTCAGGAACAAAAAGTTAAGAATTTTGACCAGATGAAAACGGGGCTCTCAAAATCTCTGAAGACCTACCAGATCCCAGTCGACCTAGAACAATGCAAAGATCTGCAGGTACTGAACACCACTGACACCATCACTCTGAAGCAGGTGCATGAAAATTCAAGTGGCGCTAAGGGGACCTCCCATCCAACACGGAAGAACAAAAAGGAGGCTTCTGAACCTTCTGAGGGAGAACCCAAGGCCAAATTCCAGCCAAAAGTCCAAGAATGCTTGCTAGGGGGAGCGGGGATTGTTCGTAACGCTGCAGTCAGTGATAGGTGTCCCGTGACCATGGCCAAAACTAACAGCAAACCACAGAAAGCTGCATCCAGCAGGATCAGCAAGACAAAGAGCCATGGGCAGGAGAAGATAGAAAACACCCGAGTAAACTCTAAGAAAGCTAAGGAGTGTAAGCAGCCAGGGAACAAGGTCAAGGCAGAAGAAAAGCCCACCATTGGCAAGATGAAACGCAAGAAAAGTCAACGTGAGCTTTGTCAAGAGGCCTTTAAAAAGCCCCGCAGCTGCCTAGGCATGCACATGCTGGAGTCTGTGCAAGTGTTTCATGCTCTGGGGAAGAAGAGTGATCCAAAACCTGGAATCTCTTCCTCCCAGGTCCTGGCTAGCTCAAAGAACCCCAAAGATGTCAAGCCATTCTCAGCCGTCAGGCCATGGCTAGGTGCTACCCGGGATGGAAAAGGCCTTGAGAAAACTCAGGTCAAAGCACAGAAACCAAGTAGCCCTGCTGAAAAACGCTTATCTCCACCCCAGTCTGAGCTGCCACCTCCTGGGAAGGTCAAATTGGTACCTTTGCCGTTTCTGACCATGGAGAGGCCTCAAGCTCGACCTGTTCCTCGGAGACCACAGTCTGTGGCCTCACATCGTCCTGCTGCAACTCACCCTGCCAAGCCCGGCTCTACCAATGCAGCTCAGCCAACTGCTGCCAATTCTTCCCGGCCAACCACTGCATTTTTGCCTGGTCCTGCCAAACCTGCTCAGTCCATCTCAACCAACCCATCTCGACCAGGTTTGCTGAACCCTACTAGCCGGCCCTTTCCTCAGGATGCAGCTTCTAAACCTGCTCCCTACAAGACAACAGCTAGCACTTCTCTCCAGAGGGAGGCTCCTCCTGTCTCTGTGAACAAGCGCCAGTCTCCACCCAAAGGTCAGAGTCAGTTTCTCCTTCAAGACTTCCGTTTCCAACCGATTCCATGGAGAAAGCCCAATGTTCCCGAGCCAGTCGTGTCAAAGCCCATCACCAAAGAGCAGAGACCAGAGCGTGAGGCTATGAAAAGGAAGGCTCAGCAGGAGCGTGAGAATGCTGCCAAACACACCTCTTTGGGGAAAGTGCAGTTCTTTATTGAGAGAGAAAAAGAGATGGACATCTCTCTCTACTATGGCTACGTAATGTGAGTAGCTGGAATGGTAGGTTCCACTTGAGGTACCAGATGGTTGCCTTAGACAAACACAGAAATACCATACACAGTTGGTTTATTCTAATAAATTTTTAACAAATTGAAGAGATGCATCGTAGTTAATTGGTTGTTAATAAAAGTTATGAAGTTTGAGATGCTGTCAAATGTGGTTGTTTTGGGGAGGGGCTGGGGGTTGAAGGATGGCATGGGAAAGAATGGGAAGTTATAGAAAGGACAAAGGGGAAATAGACAAGACTCTGAGAAAGAGAAACTTGGTCCAGGGTTCTAAAGCCCATCAGAGGAGAAATTGCATGGGCCAGATGAAGAGTGGGGTGGGGTCAGAGGAAGAGTATAGCTGACAGGGCATTTGCTCTGCAAGCAAGAAGGACCCAGTTCAATTCTTGCAATCCTTTAGGGTTCCCAGAGACCCACCAGATGTGAAACTTGAGCGCAGAGCCAGGAGTAAGACCAGAGCACAGTCAAGTATGCCCCATCCCTGGTGTCCTCCAAAAAAAAAAAAATGGGAGAAATGACACGGTCTGGGGGTTTGGATTAAAAGAATAAATTTGGAATAGGCTAAAGAAGGCAAATGAGTCTAAGGTGACCAGAAGAAAAGTTAAATTTCTTTCATGGAGGCTGTGTCTATGCCTCATGGCCACCTTTGGAAAATAACCAAATTTGAGACACATCTCTAAAAGGTTTGGGTGGTCTATCCATAAATGATGGCTGGGGGATGCGACCACATAGACTGGGGAATGAACTTTCCAGAGGATTGGTCAGCGCCCTCAGAGATATTCAAGGATGACTCTTAACAGGGACCAAGCCAAGAGAACAGTTGCAGCATGAAGCCTGAAGATGAGCTCCTGGGAGATGCAGAGATAAGTCACCATGTCCTCGGGCCCTCTGTTCAGCACCCCTAGCTGCACCATTTCCCTTATTCCCAACAATATTCAGAGTCGCTATCACGGTGACCCTTTGCTAGCTAGTTTCAACAATGAGGTCCATTGCCTCTGTAAGTCTTTGGATTTGTAAACTCCCCACGGTGGTCATGCCTGCTTTCAGGCAACGACATCTGGACATTTCTGTCGGGGGGAGCTCAAATTATATTACCTTGAGGGGCTGCTCTGTGGTCTTCCATGGTCCCGGGTGCCTGTAGCCTTCTCTAAACATCGCTGTTAACTGCAGCTCACCCAAGAACCAACGTTATCAGTGTCGTTGGGGCTGCGTTGCGGGATGTACCGGACTAAGACATGCGCACTAGGTCACCACTCCCAAAGCGGTCGGTACCGCTTGACCTTGAGCCTGGAAGGTGGTGGCGGAAAGAGATGGTCCTAGGAGAGTTAATGGGGTGATGGATGGATGGCAGGGAAACCGGGAAGGGTAGGGACCTGGACAGCTGGTGATCAGCATGGGAGAGTTGGTGGATGTTTTTTAATTACGTTAACATGTTTTTGTAAATGATAAGCAAAACAAAAATACGAAAATAAGATAGGTTCCAAAGAACAGGTTACATATAAGACCGAGAGAGCTGAAAGGGCTGGCATTCCTTCTGGAGCTTTCAATCATACCATTTACTAAAGATGGTATTTTCACATCACTTAGCTGTGGAGAGGAATAGTGAGAAACAGAATGCCACCAGAAAAGCAAACTGGATGACCACGGTTCATAAAACTCAGGTGGAAAGTGTTCACATGGATCCCAAGTGCCAGTGGGTTAACAGGAACATATATTTCACTAAGTCTGCTTGGTACCAGTAACTACTTTGGTGGAAATGGAGCAACACGGATGCAGTTTCTGACAGACCTGAGACTAAACTGCTAACAAATTTTCCCAGGAAAGGGTAGTTGACTGGCTAGGAACAGAACAATTTGAAAAGTGTTTTGCTACCTTTCGTGTATGGCTAGAGGAAAATGATCCCAGTCAACTCTCCAAACGAACAAGCTTCAACTCCCTTGAAGGAAAGTTGTATTCACTGAGGAAAAAATGCTGGGAGAACAGTCTGAAATGATGGGAAAAGAGACAATAAGTGCAAAAGGAAGGACTTGAAATTTGGCGAAAACAAAGCTTGAAACAACAAGATCTGGTGAGCACATGATTTACTGGGAATGGGTTCTGAGGAGGAAAAGAGCGATATCAGGGATGTGAACAAGGAACATCCAAGTGAAGGAAGACTTTTAGCTAGCTGATTACCCCATGGGCAACATGGTTGCAAGACTACCAGAACTTCCCAAGGAATTGACTTTAAGTTTCTTTCTTTTATATGGTCACTTACAACATGTATTCTTTGCCTTCTTCAACGACAATTTGGAGTGTTCGTTTCTTTCTCAATATTCTGTTCACTTGTGTAAGCATCTATAACAACTGCTGGATAACACAAGTATTTGATCAGACTTATTTTGTACTATCATGTTTAGTTGAGATTACTGACAACTAGGTCTAAAGTGAAGTGTGTTTTGATTGGTAGAAGTCGAGTAGCGAGGACTAGGGATGGAATTAGAGATTATAGGGTACCACATTCAGTTCCTAATAAAACAAGTCAAGGACAGTGTCCCTAATAGACTATTGAAAAAGACATCCATCTCTGTTTAACATGTAAATTCAGCATATTATATATTAAATTAAAAATGAATTAATATTCCTGTATTTGGTCTTTTAAAGACATTCAAGGTTGGTTCAGGAAACAAACACTGCCTATGAAATCATAACAACTTAATCATAAAAACCTGATTACAATGCAATCTCCGCAGCATCGTCTTCTGGTGACGGTTTTCAGCAGGAAGTAACTGGCTTCCTTGGTCCCCAGCCCCTTCAGGGGAAGCTGAGCTGCTGTTCCCTGCCTCCATCCTCCCAGTAGCCACGATGTGAAGAGCTTAGCTGTTGTTCCAGAGAACGTGACAAGCCGCGTTCCTAGTGACATCTGCACCGCCAGGTCCTACCTGGTGATGCCCCAGTGTCTGCTACCCTGGAGATTTCCCGATGCCAAGGCTTTCCTCGTGCTGCTCTTCTCCAGTGCTCTTCTCCCCAGCCTCCACTAAAGTGTCCCACTGTTGGGTCCCTTTAAAGAAAACCGCCTCATTTCCCAGTCTCCTGACTTCCTCTCCCAGGCCAACAGCCACCTCCTCTCTTTGTCCTCTCCCCTAGCCCGGGTTGTTCCTGCGGTGTCCTGGGCTTTACTCTAGTTGTGCTTATAAATGTGCCGTAGAATCCCATAAAGCACCTTCGAAGTGAATGCTTCGTTGTCGCACACGCGGACTTTGGTTTTCATGGTCCTCAATGACATAACAGTGAAAATTAGACTTACACGTACCTTAAGTCTTATTTGTGAGTTTCTTTTCCTTTTCTGAAATGAAATCACTTTACATTAGGACTCCTGTTTTCAATAGCGTTATTGTTCGTACTATCAGTGTACACTTGGCATTGCTTCTTCCTTCAACATTGAATCAGTTCCCAGAAAAATCAATGAAGGCAATGGACCTGTGCTGTTCCTTGTGGGAAGGTTTCACAGACAATGTCTTAATTGCACCTGGCGGGGTTCAGGGGACCATATGGAATGCCAAGGATCGACCCCAGGCCGGCCAAGTCAAAGGCGATGAACCTCCCACTCACTATACTACTTCTCCGGTTCCTATTGATATATCATTTTCACAAGACAAAGTACGTGGATTCAAGCACTCCATTACAGTGTGACATTCCACGCCCTCTCTTCTGAAACCGAGAGAAAATCCCTATCCTCCCATGGAGTCTTTCTTCTGCATCCTTCAAATAAGAAAGATTGCTGTTGTTTTTGTATCGCCTTGGAGAATATTTCTGCCATTTCTAGAAGGTCAACATAGCCTGTGCTCTTCTTGATGACTTTTCTACACATAAGCATGTTTTTGTGGTTCTGAAGTGAGTGGGTTCCCTTTGGTGGTTTATGAAAGTCGGGGAGGAGAGAGATGGTCACCTTCTCCCAATCCACCTCTCCCACCCTGACACCAGTTGGGAAGCTTAAGACTTTAAAGGAATGTGATGAGCCCCTGTGTGGAGCTGACCTCGAGTCCTGCCAGCCCCACAAGGCTCCACCAGCCCCGTCAAGCCACCCCTGACATCTGCATGGTGTTCTCTGCATAGGAGTTGGTCCCCACCATCAGATCATGCCCACCTGCACCACATTCAGCAAGGGGCTCGAGGGCACCAAGATGGTCTGCCAGTAACTAGACCTCTTCATGCCTTATGGTTTCTCACCTCTTACCTTATTGTTCTAAGTATAGGACTGCAGGACTGCGGAAATAGGTGTTTGGTGCAATATCTCCCCAAGCCCCAGAGTACAGTTTGACACCTGAGATATCTCCTGATTACAGCTGGCTGCTGTGTTGGAAGACATTTTGGGCCCACTCTCTCTGAGCGTTCTCCTTCTGTCCCTTGGAACTTTTGTTCATTGTGGTCTCCAGCGGTTTCTTTGCAGGAGTAAAATATCCACGTTTCGGTGTAGAGTTGCTGGGCTGTAGGAGGGCTTCTCCATACTCAGTCTTCTTGGCTCAGAATCCTCAGAATCCTATCTTGCGTATTGTTTTCTCCACATCGTACTTTGCAGATTTGTGTAGATAGAAAGTACTCAGCTCGTGTTTATTAATTTGGAACTTACCCATATTTCAGGAGTCTGTTGATCTTGGCATATCAGTAATGAAAATATGAATTATTCTTCAGGATATACCAGAAAAAAGTCCTCTGTTTTTCTCAAGTGCTTCACCTATATGCTTAAATTAACCCACTCTGGGTTGGAATGAAAGGTCCGGATCTTGGAGATGTCTTTCTTGGAATCTCAGAAGAGCTCTATCATGCTCAACTGAACAGTGGAAGAATTCGAGATACAATTCAGAGAAGTGAGAGGGAGTCAGTCATGTAAACTTGGCCCTTTCCTTTTGTGCACTCCTTGGGCGGGAAGTCCCAAGTGAGGGAGGAGACTCATTCTCATCAATGTTCTGTGCCTTCTGGGCCAGTGGAGAAGCAGTGGCCAGCGGGGCAGCAGGCTGCCAGCAGGAGCTTTCTTTTCTTACATTTCTCCTCTCACTTCCTCTTCTTCCCACTTGTGCTGGCCTGCGCTTGTACCTTTCAAGTCAAATGTCAGCAGTAAGAAAGATGGAGTCCTAAAGGAACAATTCTAGAAACCCTTACATTTCTATGCTCCTATGGACCTAGCAATGAAGACACGAACCATAAAATACCAAAGGAATAAAAACTGATGGCATCGGGAGAGAGTGACAAGTTCTAATTTAGTGTGAGAAATTTTAATTAAGAAATTTTTCTCAGAAGTTGAGAGAATGTTTTAATAATCATTCCTATAAATTAAAACGGTTAACCAAAAATAAACCTAAGGAAATTTTTACTACACTGAAACAGAAGGGGATGTTAAATATCTATGAAAATTTAGAGAAGTCTGGGATCCTATTAACTAATTAGATAAGGGTTCAAAAGATAGCTTAGAGGGTCAGGCACGTGCCTTGCACGTGGACAATCCTTGTTTGATCCTCCAAACCATAGATGGTCCCCAAGCACTGCCTGAAATGAGCCCTGGTCGCAGAGCCAGTAACAATCCCTTGGCTCAGTCAAGGTGTCACCCCAATACCAAATAAAATCATTTTATTTGGGTTTGGGACCATTCTTTTATTGGGATCATGTGTGTTCACAGATTTTAAAGTTCAATTATAAGGCGCAGTGGTCGTACCTTGGGGAACTCTGGAGCGAGGCCTGGAGGCGGGAAGGTGGCACACACCTGGCCCGGTCTCCATCCCCAGAAACGAAGCACCACAGTGTGTACTCCTGGGGACCCCTGAGCCCCGCCAGGCTGTGCCTGCTGCTTCCTAGTTCTGCAGAACCCAGCAGGACGCGGCCTCTCTGCATCCACCAAGTATCGCCAGGAGACACCGCCAACTCTTCTGAGCACGACCCAACTCCCCTCTAGGGCTCCTGGAAAAGCCACAGACACAAGACTTGTCAGCGGAGCAGTCCCCACTAGCTTGCAGAGAGATCTCAGTCCTGCGCCAGCCCCCCCCCACAGCCAGAAGCACAGGGAAGGAGCCTCCTTCTTCTGCCCGGCTTCTCCACTGCCCTCTCGTGGCCACAACTGACATTACACAACAAGTCAGGAGAACTATTTCAAGAACCCAGATGCATTTTGACCCAGGAGGCAAGGAAGTGTCTGGGGAGGGGGCTGGAGCAATAGCACAGCAGGTAGGCCAGCTGCCTTGCAAGCCCAGCCTCAGTTCCCTTCTCCACCTTTGGTCTCCCAAGGTGCAGTCCAAAAGAATATTTTGGGAATTCAGAGGCAAACCAAGAGTTGACTTGTGTGGTGAAAGGATTGCAGGGTTATTTGTGGTGTGTGTGTGTGTGTGTGTGTGTGTGTGTGTGTGCGTGCATGTGTGTTTGTGTGTGTCTGTGTGGTTTTAAGGTATGCATATATATGGTGTGTGTTGTTGTTAGGTATGCACATACCTGGTATGTGTGTGTTGGTTGTGAAGTATACATATATCTGTGTGTGTGTGTGTGTGGGTGTGGGTGTGTGGCTGCATAGTTTACACAAACCTGGCGAGTGTTTGTGTTTGGTGGTTGAGATAAGCACATAGATAGTCTGTGTTTGTGTGTGTGGCTGTGAAGTGTGCACATACCTGTGCACCAGGTTGAGACGGGCGGAGACAGTCTCTGTGAGGATGTGAGGCAAGCAAGCTATGGGGGTTCATTGCAGTGCCCGTAAGGTGGGGGCTATTCAGGACAGCTCAGGAGCTGGTCTCAGGGGAACTAAGCACAGGTCTGAGCATCCCCTCGTGCACAGCATGGATCTGGGAGCAGGACACAAGGCAGCTCTGAGCTTGGCCCCGCTCCTCTCCCTCTGATCCTAAGGGGCTCGGTTCTGGCCTTGGGCTGCCTGTCATGTCTCTCGAGGGAAGGGCCCTCTCAAAACCCACGTGGGAGAGGCAAGGCTCCTGCTTCCTGAACAGAAGCCCCAGACCTAGCTGGGTCCCAGAAGCTCCCTTTTGCCTCCAGCTGCTGGGGCAGGAGCTGGGCAATTTGGTGAAGGCAGGTGGAGTGGCAGGTAGGCTGTGTGTGTGTGTGAGTGTGTGTGTGTGTGTGTACCTGTCAGCTGTGTGTGGAGTACACAAAGGTTAGATGAGGTGAGGAGGCTGATAGAGGAGCTTTGGGCTCTTTGCCTGTGTCCTGAGCCTTAGTTCCCTCTTCTGCACATGAAGCTGAATCCTTGGAGGATGAAAAGCAACCTCAGCTCTGCCTGTTCTGAGTGGCCCGGGTTTGGCCCGTCTCTGGCCTAGCTCAGGGTTTGCAACTGGCTCTGCATTCGAGGTCACTCTAGTTGGCTCAGAGAACTATATGGCGTGTGGGACGTGGGGCCTGGAGACAGAACTGTGTCAGCAGGGACCTATATCTCTGGCCCCAGGCTATGGTTTATGTTCTCTCCCCACAAAGGACTCCTGAGCAGTGTCTACCAGTCCCTGAATACTGTCCATATGTCTGGTAAATCATATGGACATGGCCCTTTGTGTAATCACCTCGTGTCTGGTACCAGATACACATAAACCTTGTAATGCATGATAGGTGAAAACAAACCTTCCTAACCATATATGGGCACGACCTTTTGTGTAGCTGCCTCACTAATGGATATATACCCTGATTGCCCCCAATAAAGTCCTGTCCCTTTTTCTCTCTGAGCTGCATTCTGTCTCTTGTGTCTCGTGTTCATTCGGTCGGTCCTTCCCAGCACCTACGGATCCTAGGGCCACCTCCGCAGGCCGGAGAGTGGTCTGGAGGGCCCCCCCGGAACTGGCGCCCACGCAGGGCGGTGTCTGGGAGATGACCTCCGAGCTCCCCTTCAGGAAGCGGTGGCCACCGGGACGCACGGAAAGGTAAGTGCGCGCCTAATCAAAAATACCCATCTCGTTCGAGGTCGAGTGGGTATTAGCCCCTGCCTCGTTATAGAGGTTGACGGGGTGGTATAAGGGGAGAATTGAGTGTTCAGTCTCATATGAGGTATATGAGACGGTCACTGGGTTGGATAAGGCTCCCCCGCACTCCTTTGTTGTGTCCTTTGTGGAATGTGTGTGTGAGTGAATGAGCAGTCAGGGGCGTCCTTGCCTCTGATTCGAATTTGTGGTTCCACGGCTGGGCACCCTTAAGGTCCCCGAAAAGGCTACGGAACCCGGTTGGGCTGCCTGCGGTTCCACGGGAAACATATGGTCTATGGTGGTGCTGACTTAGTCGTCGGCCGCAAGTCAACTTTGGCTGATCCACTACGGCTAAGTTTCCCATTGGCCAGGCAAGCACCTGAGTGGGCCCCTTTGTTGGGCCTCCCCCGTGTCTCTCGTCTGTTTCTCCCAGGTATTCACGCGGGGCTTCAGCCTTCCAGTGACCCATCTCCTGTCTCGTCTCTATTCATGTTTTTTATTTTCTGCCTTCTAGTCCTCCTGTCTGTGTTACAATTGAGTGTTCAGTCTCATATGAGGTATATGAGATGGTCACTGGGTTGGATAAGGCTCCCCCGCGCTCCTTTGTTGTGTCCTTTGTGGAATGTGTGTGTGAGTGAATGAGCGGTCAGGGGCGTCCTCGCCTCTGATTCGAATTTGTGGTTCCATGGCTGGGCACCCTGAAGGTCCCCGAAAAGGCTACGGAATCCGGTTGGGCTGTCTGTTGTTCCACGGGAAACATATGGTCTATGGTGGTGCTGACTTAGACGTTGGCCGTAAGTCACCTTTGGCTGATCCACTACGGCTAAGTTTCCCATTGGCCAGACAAGCACCTGAGTGGGCCCCTTTGCCGGGCCTCCCCCGTGTCTTGCGTCTGTTTCTCCCAGGTATTCACGCAGGGGACAGCCTTCCAGTGACCCATCTCCTGTCTTGTCTCTCTTTATGTCCTGTCTGCCTTCTATTTCTTTCATCTGTCTTACTCCTTCTCTCCTTCCTATATTTCTCGTTTTCTATATTCACATGTATCTGTATCTCTGAACTAAGCAAGAAGGAATTGTTTATTCGTGGTTTAAAGACCTCCCTTAAGCACCGAGGAATCTAGGTAAAAGAAAAAGGACCTTGTCAATTTCTTTCTTCTTCTTGAGAATGTGTATATAAGAAACAGTGACTGTCTTAAATCGTCCAGGCCTTTTCCTACTGGCAATAAAACTTAGAGACCTTCTTAAAGGGCTACTGTCCTTCTGCTCCACAGTCCCCGGCTCTCGGCCTCCCTCTATCCCCTCCCCCTCTATCAGTCCAATCTTGTTTCTGGTGGCCTGGTTGGTGGAACCTCTCTCCCTCTCACTCTCTCAGTCACTTTCTCAGCTCCTTACCCCCGTCTCCCTTTTCAGGCATTTCCTCCCTGCAGGCATGGGTGGAGCACTTAAAGGTCCCTAGGGCACTCTTCACTAGAAGACTCCCGTGACAGGATGAGGGGATCACAGCCGCGATTCCCAGAATAAAATCGCGTCCTCCGCAGAAGAAAAACTGTGCAACGTTAGGTATTCGTCAGTTAAGCACATCCATGTCCCCAGATTTGAAAACGCCGCCTTTCTCTTTCCCTCTCCCTCCACACTCCTTTCTTAGGACCTTGGGAAATTCGCTTAGCAAAAGGGAACTCTTTGTTGTGGGTCTTAAGGACTCTCTCTGGGTTCCAGTCACTAGCACTACAGAGTAGCTTTGTCATGTTAAATGAGATTGTAAAAAAAAAAAAAAAACTTGGGAGTGCCTGAATGATTTCTATCTGACCCTCAGCCCAGGAGAGCTTCCCAGAGCCTTGTGGATTGTAGGGCATTTTTGAATCAGATGTAGAGGATGCTGTGAAAGATTCAGAGGCCTTCTTATGAGAGAAAAGCCTCTCGGGCCTCCTCTCCCGTGAAGAAGCCCATATCCCAGTGCCCCTTGGTTACTATCCCCATGCCTGTTCCTGAGGCTAATGTTCCTCATTTATACCCAGTTCTTAAGGACAATCCCACAGATCCACCCTTTTCTCCCCACCATGACTTCCCTTCTGTCCTATCCCCAGAGATGAGGCAGACCTCCAGCAGGAGGCTGCCCGATATCTAGAGCCCAAATGGCCCCCACACCTCCCTACCTTTTCTTCCTGACCTCCCCCTTACAACCCTAAAATGAATTTGCAAGAGAAAATTGACCTCTCTTTGGCTGCAGAATTCGAGTTATGCACTGCTAATTAGTAACTTGATCTGGAAAACCTGGCGCCAGGAGAAGACTTGGAAGAACTGAAACCTGGAAGGTGAAAATCACGTACACGCCCTTTGGGCAAATTCGGAAATCTCTGTGTGACTGGTGAGTGTGGTGCGCACCCCTGTAAGTGGAGGACCGGTCAGAGCGAGTGTAGGAGTGTGATCTGTGCGTGTGTTCCCAGTGTGTGTATTGTCTTAATATCTTTCTCCTAGTTCTGTTTATTAAGATTGTTTAACATGGGTCAGAATCGATCGACCCCCAAGGCTTTAATTCCTAATCACTTCTCTGAGATCCACAGGAAAGCTCAGGATCTGGGCTTGAGGGTCAAGAAAGGTAAGTTTGGCATTTATTGTTCATCAGAATGACCTTCCTTTGGTGTGGATTGGCCCCCACAAGGTTCTTTCTCAACAAATCATGTGGCTCCAGTAAAAGAGGTAATCTGTAGAAAATCTGCTGTGAAGGTATACTCCCCTGGAAATCTCTAGGGGGCACGGGGAAGGAATGTGATAACCTCTACGTGAATGGTCTCTGCAAAGAGGCACCCCTCCTTTGTCTGTTTTGCATCACCCTCCACTAGGAGGAAGCCCACTAGTGAGAAAGACTCTGGGAAACTAAGGCAGGCCAATTTCCAGGCATAAGATCCTTTTCCCCACCCAGGTCTAACTAGAAGATAGAGGTCAATTGAAATGCTAATGAAGACAGTTAAAAAAAAAAAAGGTAAATGGCCAAAGTAAAGGCCAATTTACAGGGGGTTAGAATCCCCTTGGAGAGGCCAAAGAGACAGACCTGGAAAAAAGTTTTGCCAAGGAACCAACCTTTTTTTATATAGATTATTGCTTGCAATTAGAAAAACATCCTAGGAGCCTCCAACTAGGTAGTTTAGATAAAGAGTATCTTGTTGACCTCTGTAACACCTTGTGGCCTGAGTATAGTGGGGAAAGATAGCCAGTAAATGGCAGTTTGCATTACCAGATTATTTTAGAGTCAGATCTTTGCAGGTAAACTAAAGAAATAGGAGTATCAAAGCAGAGGAGGCAGGAAAATGCAACATCTTATGATTAACTGTTTGACATCAGAAACAAAGAAGTGTGTCACTAAGTAGTCAGTCCCCATGTCTGATAAGAATCTCCCTGCCTCAGAATTAGCCTTGGCTAAAAAATGGTAACATCTTTGTCATAGTTTATTTTGCCGGCTTATATCAACAAAAGCGCTTTCCTGACCCATTTTTAACAAGCAGGAGACTGGCTGGTCAGGCAGGGAAATGGGGAGCAGTGTTTCTCCGCCCTGGGGACTGTCCCTTCCTTTCTCAGACCATCAGTTTCTCCCTGTCATTTTTTGAAGGGTCAGATTGATCGATCAATTGCAGATGTGTGCACATGTATGTTTTGTGTTTTAGTCAGTTCATTATCTGTCTGTCTGTCTGTCTCTCTGTCTGTCTATGTGGAACACTCAAGTGTTGGAACCAGGCTGAAATCAGAAGTAGAAATTTTAGCGAAGTTAGTGACATGCAACCCACTGATTTAAGAAATGCAGTTGTTTTTGGAACCTGTCAGACAAGGGTGAATCCTTATCAGAAGGTTGAGCCTATAGAGAAAGCAAAATTCTCAATCTAAATTTCTTTGTAGAATAACATTAATGATTATGTGATTAACAGTTGAAATCCTTTTGAACTTAAGAATCTTATACTATCTAGAAGAGCCATGGAACTAGAGCCTGAAACTAAAGGGAAATAAGAGTTCAGAGAAAGCAAGACTTTATCTTATAATCCTCAGCTAACTTTAATGAAAAATTAGGCCGCTTTTACAAACTACAGAGGTACAGAAGCCATTAAAATGAAGTTTCCTTATTTTCCTAAACAGTGGCAATTTATAGGATAACAATTGGATTTGTCCATTCTCCCTTGACACAAGGAGCTAAGGTTTATCAGGCTACACCCATCACAGTGCTCCTGAGTCACTTCCATTCCTTTGTTTTCCTGTAACCACTTCTCTATGCTCTCCTCCCCAACCAGTTAATCAGTTTTCCCCCTAGTCAGAATCTGTTAATTTGTAAGATCACATCCTTCTAGGACACTGAACTTGTATTGTAAATTGTGAGTCGATCTGCTAAGTGAGAATCTGTCCTAGAAGAATGTCCTGACTAGTTTGGATGAGGCTAAACATTTTTCCCTTTCAAATGGTCTTAAGTAAATAATTTCAGTATACTGTGAGACAGCTTCTCTTATCTCACAGAGCAGATCTCAGGTGCTAGCCAGGCCTGATCTTTGGGGTGTAGATGCCAGACTCCAAGAAGGCTGATCTTTGAGATGCAGATTGGTCTTTGATGTGCTAATCCAAGTGCTTGTAGCTTGTAAAAGGTGAAGCCAAAATTACTGGCCTGCAGATGTAAAGAAGCAATGTATGTTTTGCTGCCTCAGTGTTCTTTCTCCTTTTGATGACATCACTGTATTGTCCCTTTAGAGGTACCATGTTCTATATGAGGAGATTTCAGGGCTCTCTACTAGGAGGTCTGAGAGAACAGGGGAAAACATGCTTGAGAGAACCTGAGTTTCTTTTATGGGATATAACGAGACTGTAAGAATGGGCTGGGAGAGACAGAAGAGATACAAGAGTGAATGGAGAGAGGATTGGAATAAACTGCAACTAAGGTCAAGCAGCCTGGCCATAAGGTTTCCTTCCTTTTCCTGCCCATCGCCATCCACCTCCCTGGAGTGGGGGAAACTACCTAACGCGGGCGGTGGGAGAGATAGATTGCTGCCATCCTTTTTGTGTTCACACAGGAATTCAAATATTTTCTTATGCTAATATCAAAGTTTGGTAAAAAATCCAAAGGGCTTTTTCTGTGTCTGAAAGCATGTTTGTATTCTTGTGGAATTGTTAAAAATATCTGGTGTAGAAAGCTCATGATTTTAAATAATTAAGGTACAAGAACTATTGAAATTAATCCAAAGAAGTTTTTATCATGTTTTATAAAAATTGATCATAGGTCTTATGTTGTTATGTTAATGTACATGTTTGTATCTGCCTTGGATTAGAATGTTTGATCTAGAAGGAGTTAAAATAACTATGACACATGAAAACAGGTTCAAAAAGTAATGGTTTAGTTTAAACATGAGTTTCTAGAGTTATAAAATTGGTTGCAAAATTTGTCTTACCAGTGCTCTATCTGATCTCTGAGACTCTTCGTAACAAAAATTTCTAGAAGTTCTAAGAGTTATAAAGTGGAATAATCTCAGATGTCAGCCTTCTGTAATGGTCTCTGAGAATGGAGAATTTCATGGAAAATGTGGGAAATTTTACTAACTACATTGTTAATCAACCTGTCCAGTGTTTGAAAGTACATGCTATTATTTTGATAACTTTATTTCATGCAAAGCCTTGTCACCAGGTATCAACCTGGCCCTGCTCTTCAGAAAGCTTTGTACTCAAGTGTGAAATACTTAATGTTTCATAATAATCTGAGTGCTTTAATCTTTTGTAGTTGTATTTTCCTGGAAATCAGAATTTTAAGATGTCTTCTGGTTAATTTCTAATGTAAAGTGATCTTTTGCCCAGTGAATATACCTTGTAAGAGCTTTAATTGAGCATTTTTTAAGGCTATTTGAATACCTATGGAAGCATTGCAGAGTACAGTTTTGGTTAAGTGAGATTAAGATAACATTTCCCCCTTTCCTTCCCCTCCTCCCCCTGCCATTTCTACCCCTCTCCCTTCTGGCTCTGTAGACACCCTCGGGGTCCTAGTGGTCGCTGGCTTTGCCTTCAGCCAGTCCCTCCATTTTTTGATGCCACTGGCCACAATGCTTCCTATGGTGTCTCTCCCTCATTTGGTGGTCCCCCGTATTTTGTACCACCCAACTTCCACCCTTTATGATTACGGGTCCCCCTGCGATGTTGCCTCACCCCGACAACTCCACCACGAGCCTGTCACCGCCCTCACCGTCGCCACCCTGTTCACCCTCGGCCTTGCGGGCTCTGGTATGAGCATCAAAGCCCTGACCTCACAGCACTCCGGTCTAGCTACACTTCACGCCGCCGTGGATGCCGATTTAGAGCGCCTTGAACAATCCATCTCTCACCTTGAGGATTCGCTGATGTCTCTTTCGGAGGTTGCTCTTCAAACCACCGAGGACTGGACTTGTTCTTTATGAGAGAGGGGTGATTGTGTGCTGCATTGGGGGAAGAGTGCTGTTTCTATGTCAATCATAGTGGGGTCATCAGGGATTCTATGCGGGACTTCAGGAGGGCCTGGACTGGACTTGCTCTTTATGAAAGAGGGGGGATTGTGTGCTGCCTTAGGGGAGGAGTGTTGCTTTTATGTTAACCACAGTGGAGTGATTAAAAACTCCATGGAGAACTAAGGGAAGGTTTGGAGCTGAGACAACAGGAACGTGAGTCTCCTAGCTCTGGGTGGACCCTGCACTCTCTACTCCTTTACTCGTTGCCACTCTCGGGTCCCCTGACTGCCCTTTTATTGATTGCTACTGTGGGCCCCTGCATTTTTAATCGAATTACCGCTTTTGTTAGACAACAGATAGCTTCTCTATCTGCCAACCCCATACAAGTGCATTACCACCGCCTGGCAATGGAAGATGCTTCCCTGGACTGTGCGGCCGCAAAATCTGCTGCTGCAGAGGACAGCTCGCGGGTCGTAGTTGATTGGACCCATCCTTGAGTTGTTCTTGGCCAGCTCCCCCGCCCCTCTCTGATCTGACACTCTGGGTATGAAAGAGTCGGACTTTACCCTATTCCATTTTTTTCAGCCGCTAGGTGTCTGGCAAAGCACTGCAAAGGAGGCCTCATGGCTGCTTCCGACTCCCTGTGGAGTACACTGGGCCTGCATGGAGGTTTCCTCTGCCTAGCGCTGGCCCTTTTCCGCGGCTCCCCTCCACTAGTAGGGTGATCAGGGGAAAACGGGCTTTTTCCACTCTCCTCCCCTCCGCAAAACAGAGGTATTCTGGATATT
Organism: Sorex fumeus; assembly: GCF_029834395.1. Taxonomy (NCBI): domain Eukaryota; kingdom Metazoa; phylum Chordata; class Mammalia; order Eulipotyphla; family Soricidae; genus Sorex; species Sorex fumeus. The sequence continues at coordinate 49,551,154 of NW_026606118.1, forward strand.
TTGGAGGGACCCAGTCAATGCTTTCCCTAGCTGGCGTCTTTTATAATAAAGGAAGGGGGAGATGTGGGAAGCTGGCCCTTTAACTGACCAAGGCCTAAGTGCCTGTATGGTCATTCTGACCTACGACCCCACGGCAGGCACAGCCTGTGTTATGTATGGTCATCTTGACCTACATGACCCCGCAACAGGCAAAACCAGTGCTATGTATGGTTACCTTGATGTATGGTTATCCTGAGAGAACATCTGTCATGGCTGTCAGCAATAACAAGAAGTAACTATCTTGTGTCTGGTACGTGATGCATGTAAATTTTATAAATCATATGGACATGGCTCTTTGTGTATCTACCTCATGTCTGGTAAATCATATGGACATGGCCCTTTGTGTAATCACCTCGTGTCTGATACCAGATACACATAAACCTTGTAATGCATGATAGGTGAAAACAAACCTTCCTAACCATATATGGGCACGACCTTTTGTGTAGCTGCCTCACTAATGGATATATACCCTGATTGCCCCCAATAAAGTCCTGTCCCTTTTTCTCTCTGTTTCTGAGCTGCATTCTGTCTCTTGTGTCTCGTGTTCATTCGATCGGTCCTTCCCAGCACCTACGGATCCTAGGGCCACCTCCGCAGGCCGGAGAGTGGTCTGGCGGGGCCCTCCGCACTGGCCAACTTTGACCCCCCTGAGTGTGGAAAGGTCAGACTGTAGCTGAATCTCACAAAAACAATGTTTATGAGAAACGGTCTCATTCCTGACGTTCCATTCAGTCTCAATGGAACGAATATCTCCGAATGTAACAGTTATGTGTACCTAGGTCGAGAAGTCACATGATGAATGACCTGGCACCTGAGTTGCTCAGGAGGAAGAGAGCGGCTTGGAACGCCGTCAAGAGCGTGGAAGAAGTAGCTAATAGGACAAAGAACCTCCTGCTTCGGGCACATCTCTTTATATTCCACTGTTCTTCCTGCATTAACACACGCCACAGAGATCTGGGTCCTACAAAAACAGGATGAGAATACTATTTGGGTCTCCCAAATAGGAATTGAAAGAGCTATGCTTGGACTATTATGCTTCACAAAAATGAGAGAATAAATCCGGAGTCCTGACCTCCGTCGATGGTCAAGAATCAGGGATGCTGTGTAGTTTTCCAAGGCATCAAAAATCTGATGGGCTGGACACATAATGAGATTTGGAGATGATCGCTGGATTAGATTCATTACTGGCTGGATTCCATGGGACATCAAAAGATTGCATAGCCTCCCAACTATGAGATGGTCAGACTTCTTCATCAAGACCCTGAATGATTGGTTTGAGGTTCTTCGTGTTCCTGGAACGAGCCGACGCCAATGGGCTACACTGACACGTGACAGGGACAAATGGAGACGTTACTGGCACCCGCTCGAGAAAATCGATGAATAACAGGATGTCAAGTGACCAAGTGATGATTTTTTCTAACAGCTGCATAGTGTAGATGTTCCATTCTGTAGATGTTCCAAAGTTTCTTTAACCAACCGTCTGCTGTTGGGCACTCGGTTGTTTCCCGATTCTGGCTCTTGTGAACAGTGCTGCAATGAACACAAAGGCCAGCACCATTTGTTAAAGAGGCTTTCCTTGCTCCACTTCACATTTCTTGCTCTCTAATCAAAGATTAGATCATCATCTTATTTGAGGGTGTGTGTAAGGATATTCAACCCTATTGCACTGGTCTGTAGATCTGCTTTCATTCCAATACCATGTTGGGTGTGGAATAGTAGCTGTTTTTTTTATCTCATATATTGCTTTCTCAACAACAGATCAGTAGTTTCCAAAGGTGGCAATGTGTCCCTAATGGGGAAATGACAGGGGGCAGTTATCTCAAGAACTCTACATAGACCCCTGACCACTGACTAGTGGTCCTGGAAGCAACATTTTCTCCAACAAAAGGCATTTCGAGAGGGATCTGGGACTTGCAGATTCTTCTTGGGGAATAAATTTGCTGATTCTAAGACCAGTTCTCTGTTCTATTTTTCCTGAAGTTGGAAAAATGCTGGGTCCTGGGAAATGGTTGGTTTCATGTGAGTTGAAACTGCTACACTTTCTCTGTGGCAAAAATTCCCAACACAAGTAGGTGAACACCAAGAAATGGGGATGTCGGGTAGGGACAGGCACCTGCAGCATAGGCCTCTCTGTGGAATCCTGGGGTCCAGGATGGGCCAGAATTTTAGGAATGAACCCTCTGCTCAGAAGTCAGTCTCTTGTGGAGAACCTTCCAGTGGGCTCACCCTCCCACACCCCCCTATGGTGGGGCTTTTCTCTGGAATGACTTCCTGTAGCATTTGCTGAATCAGGCCTTGCTGTGTTTCAAGGGGGAGCAGCGCCCCCTGGAGACAGCGCTGCGAGTCGGCCCATCAGGTAGAACCCGTGGCACAACTGGTGTCCTGGGCGCTGAGGGTGGAGGCCCCACTCAGGATCATCCTCACAGGTGACCATGGCCCAGACCAAGTCTCTGGGCACACTGTTTCCTCTCCCAGAGTCTCTCATTGTGTTTGATTCTGTCCTGACTGAATTTCCCACATTGTTTTTGTTTGTTTGTTTGTTTGATTGTTTGTTTTCTCTTTGGGTCACACCCAGAGATGCACAGGGCTTACTCCTGGCTTTGCTTCAGAATTACTCTGGCACTGCTCAGGGGACCATATGGGATACTGGGAATTGAACCCGAGTCGGCCGCGTGCAAGGCAAACACCCTACATGCTATACTATTGCTCCAGCCCCCCACATAGATTTTGAGACAGCAGTTGCTTCAGAGCAGACTAAGCGCTGCACCCTTTGATTCTTGACCATGTCTAGCAGTTTTCTGTGGAATTGATTAGATCGAAGTTTTCTTTTCTATTAATGGTATCTTAAAACTACTGTGGGTTGGAGCAATAGCACAGTGGGTAAGGCGTTTGCCTTGCACGCAGCCAACATGGCCGACACAGGTTCAATTCCTCCACCCTTCTCTGAGAGCCTGGCAAGCTACGCAGAGTATCTTGCCCAACAGAAAGCCTGGCAAGCTACCCGTGAGGTATTCGATATGCCAAACAAATTAACAACAAGGCTCACAATGTGTTATGAGACGTTACTGGTGCCTACTTGAGCAAATCGATGAACAAGGGGTGGATAGTGCGACTGTCTGCATACAAGACTCGAGTGGAATTGTACAAGAAAACACCTCCAACCCCATCAAAAAATGGGGAAAAGAAATGAACAAAAGTTTCCTCCAAAAAGGAATACAAATGGCCAAAACGAACAGGAAAAAATGCTCCCCATCGCTAGCCTTCAGGGACATGCAAATGAAAGCAACAATGGGATATCATCTCATACCACAGAGATTGGGACATATTCCAAAGAACAAAAGCAACAGTGCTAGTGTGAATGGGGGAAAAAAGGGACTCTCTTTCACTTTTGGTGGGAATGCCCACTACTCCAGCCTTTCTGGAAAACAATATGAACAATCCTTCAAAACCTAGAAACTGAGCTTCCACATGACCCCGCAATACCACTTCTTGGAATATATCCCGAAAATGCAAAAAAGCACAGTGGAAATGACATCTGTACCTATATGTTCAATTGCAGCACTGTTCACCATAGTCAAAATCTGGAAACAACCCAAGTGCCCTAGAACAGAGGACTGGTTAAAGAAACTTTGGTACATCTACACAGTAGAATACTATGCAGCTATTAGGAGAGATGATGTCATGAAATTTGCTTATAAATGGATAGACATGGAGAGTATCATGCTAAGTGAAATGAGTCAGAAAGAGAGGGACAGACATCGAAGAACTGCACTCATTTGTGGAGTAGAAAACAACATAACATGAGGCTGACTCCTAAGGATAGTAGATACATGGGACAGGTAGATTGCTCCCTAGCTGGAAGCCTGCCACTTGAGCCAAGGAGAAAAGGCAGATGGAATAGAGAAGGAATCACTAAGAAAATGACAGCTTGAGGAACTGGTCGGGATGGGAGATGTGTGCAGCAAGTAGATAAAGGACCACACATGATAACCTCTCAGTTTCTGTACTGCAAACCATAATGCCTAAAAGTAGAGAGAGAGTATGGAGAATATTGTCTGCCATGGAGGCAGGAGGAGGGTGGGAAGGGGGGGTAAGAGGGTTTAGTGGGAATATTGGTGGTGGGGAATGTGCACTGATGGAGGGACAAGTGTTCCATTATTGTGTGACTGTAACCCAAATGTGAAAGTTGTAACTATCTCATGGTGTCGATAAAATTAAAAGGTAAAGGTAAGGTAAAGGCCCTCCCGTTGTTCGTCGATTTGCTCGAGCGGGGCCAGTAATGTCTCCATTGGAGACTTTGTTGTTACTGTGTTTGGCATATTGAATACGTCACGGGGAGCTTGCCAGGCTCTGCCATGCGGGCGAGATACTCTCGGTAGCTTGCCGGGCTCTCCGAGAGGGGCGGAGGAATCGAACTCGGGTCGGCCATGTTGGCTGCGTGCAAGGCAAATGCCCTACCCGCTGTGCTATCGCTCCAGCCCTTTACTTTACTTTACAAAATTAAAAAAGAAATTTAAAAAGGTTAGAGTTGGTTAGGGTTAGGGTTAGTATTTAGCGTTAGTGTTAGGGCTAGGAATAGGGTTTGCTTAGAGTTAGGATTAGAGTTGCGTTGTTGTAGTTGTGTTAGGGTTGATTACAGTTAGATTTGGTTGAGTTTAATGCGTCAGCTTTAGGGGAAAGGGTAGACATAGGGGTAGGGCTAAGATCAGCTGGGGTTAGGGTTAGTGTGGCGAGGGTTAGGGTTGGTCCAGGAGTATTAGTAGGGATGTAGTCAGTGTTGGAGTAGGGGTAGGGCTTAGTATAAGGTTAGGACTAAGGGAGAAGAGGAGGGCTCTGGTTACAATTAGGTGTAGGGTTAGAGCTAGAGCTAGGTTTGAGTTTAAGGTTAGGATAGGTTAGAGTAGGGCTTGGTTAAGGTTATGGTTTGGTTAGGTTAGAGTTGGAAATTTGTTTAGGGTTAGGGGTTAGGGTTAGGGCAGGGGTTGCGGTTGTGATTAGAGTTAGGGGTTAGAGTTAGGTTAGGGTTAGGGCTTTAGGGATAAGTGGAGGAATTGGGTTCAGGTAGGGTTCGCCTAGGTTTAGGTTTTGGGTAGGATTTGGATAGGATTATAAACAGGGTAAGGTAGATGAGGGGTTTGTTTTGGGTTAGCGTTAGAAATAGGTAGATAGTCTTATTTCTTTATGAGCTGACAGGTATGACTGTGTATGTGTCTCAACTTCACATTGACTTGGGCACTATTCAATGATTACTTCCAGATCAGGACTCTTGTCACAGACATCATTACAATGGCAATGAACGCGGCTCCCATTTTGTATTTATTTAGCTAGCGAGAATTGTGGTCTCCCATTGGGCACCAACTACTCACCCATGACTCCACAGCAGCTTCCAAACTGGCGGCCTCACGGGGACTGCTCTGTTGGCCCAGGGAGTCTCAGCCTAAGAAGAAGCTCCTGATCAAGCAAGATGCAGGGACGGAGGGTGCTTGAGGTCAGGAGAGCTTGGTGTCCCTGAAGGAGGGAATGGCCAAGTTATATACCAATAGTTGACAGCCAGACCTCGGATCCCACCCTCTGTGGGGACATCTGGAGACCCTTGTGCCTGTTGCCCATCTGGGAATGCAGTCCCCCAAGTAATTCCCAGCCATAGTCACAAATTGGGCCTAGTTCCTCAGGTATCATGGTCTTATTTTTGGGGGAAGGGCAGTTCCATGTGCTATGGAAATTAGTGGGAAACATTTAGAGCAGAATAAGGAGAGATGAGTAGGACACTGGGGTCCTTGACACTGTGACGGACGCACAATTGCCTGCACTGCAGGCTGAAGAGAGGGAGGAAATCGTGACCTGACAGGGGGCTGAGTTTTGGGGGCTGTGGGGGACACCAGTATCCCTTGTCTCATGCACAGACTCTGCATCTCTGAGCCTCACAGCCTGTCCCAAACTTCAGTGACATTTACTTTTGCAGAGGAGAAGGAACCAGAGAGGGGAGACGTTTCCCAGGCCTGTGGGAGGGAGGACGCTTCACTGGAGTTAGGACCCGAAGTACTGGTCAATCCAGACACGGAGACATGGAAAATTTAGTTCAAGTGAATCCTCAGAGTTTGGACCCAGGTTCTGTTTCCAGATAGTCGGGTAAAGCTCTCAACTCCCTCTTTCTGACAGTGGGTGCCATAACAGGGGAAGGCATTTGGTTGGATGGAAAAAATTCATGAGCTCACAGAATGCTGGAATATGACCTCACTTCCCTAGTGACCATCCCCAACTGCCTTAGAACCCTGGTTCCCTAGTGGGTTCATTCTCGAGAAAGTGACCGTCTAGTTCACTTGTATTGAGAAGCTATCGAAATGACTTTGTGTTGTCTTCCTGTGTTCAGGGACTCTGGGCCGAGGCGAGCCCCGAGAGACAATCATCGCTGTCCCTGCAGAGTGTGGAGGAGGGCTCCTCCCCACCAGCAACCCCTCTCCCAGGTTAGGAGGAGCTCAAGGGTTATCCAGGCCAACAGGGTCAATAGTTACAGTTGTGATGCACCTCAGGGGACTCACTCCTATTCCTGCGTGTGTGTGTGTGTGTGTGTGTGTGTGTGTGTGTGTACGTCTGTGTATGTGGATATGTGTGTGTGAGTTAAATGTGATTGTGTGAGTATGTGGGCTGTGGGCTATGGGCCAAAGGAGTCTGAGGAGTGTGAAGTTGTATTCTTATGGGAAGGAGCAGCTTCCTCGTGATGGAAGGTTGTGTCATGAACTCTTCTTGACAAAACAGTTTGTGAAGTGTTGAATCCTGGTGAGATACTCAGTTTCAAAGTTGTTCTTGATTGAGTTTCAGTCATACACATTCCAACCCCTGTTCCTTCACTAGTGTTTATTTCCCTCCACCAATATTCTTATGTCCTTAGCTTCCCTGCCACCACCCTCACCTCTATGGCACACAATTTTCTCCTCTCTCTCTCTCTCTCTCTCTCTCTCTCTCTCTCTCTCTCTCTCTCTCTCCCCCATTTTGTCTCTGTCTCTATCTGTTTCTCTCTCTGTCTCCCTTTCTCTCTCTTAACTACTGTCTTTTTTCAACCATTATACTTTGCAATACGGGTTATCATGTTAGATCCTTTCCCTACTTTCAGCACGCAGTTCTTATTCACAGTCATCATTTCCAAATACTTTGTTGTAGTGATCCTTTATCGATCCTAACTGCCCTCCCCTTCTACCCCCAATCTTGTGAACCAGTTATCCTGGTCCTTGTTTCTACTGTACTTGGAAAATAATTTCATATTATGTTTTTACATATATATACATCCCAAAATGAGTGCGGTCATTGTATGCCAGTCCCTCTACCTCTAACTCAATTTACTCCGCACCATACACTCCACGTTCATCTATTCCTGAGAAAATTTGATAACTTCTTTTTCCTGATGGCTGTGTAGCATTCTATTGTATAGATGTACCATACTTTCCTTATTCAGTCATTCAGTCCTCTGTTCTCAACACTCAGGCTGTTTGCAGATTCAGGCCACTGTGAATAGAGCTGCAATGCACATAGAAGTCGGTTGACATTTCAGCTGTGCTTTGAAGTCTGGGATATATTCCCAGAAATGGCATTGCTGGGTCATGTGAAAGCTCAATTTCTAGTTTTTTGGGGGGAATGGCCAAATTGTTGTCCAAAAAGGCTGGGCCAGTGGGCCTTCCCTCCAACAATGACTGAGAGCACCTTTCTCCCGCATCTGTGCCCGCACTGGTTGTTCTTAATCCTTTTGCTGTGTGCAGTCTCTGTGGTGAGAGATGATATTTCACTGTTGGACCAAACAGATTCTTCAAGGGGTCCCCCATGTCAGGTTCCTCCTGGGGTTGACGGCTTCTCTGTTGCAGAGCTCACCTCAGGACATCCCTGTGGAGCTGCTGGTGGGAAGCAACTGTTCTACCTCCCAGGACCCGGGCCCGGGGCCGAGAACCTGCAATGACACCCAGGGCCCAGAAGAGGTGAGCAGGCGAGAGGGGCCCCCACACTCAGGGTCTGAGATGGGGAGGTGGGTGCAGAGCCCAGAACCCAGCCCAAGACTCTTTCATGGTGTCCACATGGGGTGTTACATGAGGTTTCCATGGGCCATCTCAGAGTGATCCAATCCCCAGTGCTCTCCAGCACAGAGTGAACTAAAGTCCATCAGCCAGATTCCTCGAAGATGTGGGGACTCCTGTTTCCACCCTGAGGAGCTGGTTTCTCACAGTTCTGGGCTCCAGTCCCTCAGCACCTGGCTCCTTGGGAACTCACTGACCTTCGTGCGCCCCCTGCCCACCCAGCAGGAGAAGCCTGCGTGCCCGCGGTGTCTGGATGAGGCCTGCACCATGCTGACCCTTGCTGCGTCAACTGTGGATATGCTGGTCTCCCAGGTGCCAGCCTACCCCGAGCGAAAGTTCTCCACTGTCACCACCATCCTTCCTACCGGCCTGGAGTTCCCCATTCCACCGGGGATCCTGCAGCAGATGCTGAGCTGGTGAGAGCCGCCCCGCCAGCCCCGGGCCACGCCTGCCTCCAGCCTGGGGGGTGCTCAGGAGGAGCCAGGCCGCTCTGAGTGTCTGCTGGTTCCGAACAAAATGGTGAAGGGAGAATCACGCGAGGTCCCGGAGGGGGACATGGGGTGGCCCGGGACAGGTGTGGGGCCGCTGCCTGGTCTCCTGACCGTGAGCTTCTTGTTCATTCTTGTTCCCGCCCCTCTGCGGAATCTCAGCCTCAGCACTCAAAGCCTGTGGCTTGGGAACCTCAAAGTACATGGATAGGAAGTCCCTCCCCACTCCAAAGCACTTCTGTTCCTCAATGCCCTGGGCTTCTTCTTGGCATAGCTGTGGGCGATTAGACGTCTCTGGGGGACACACAGGTGACCCAGCATCCTGGGACAGGAGAAAGTTTTTTGTGGTTTGGTCTTTCCATATGCCAGAGCATCACTTAGTTGTGCAGCATTTCTCCACACAACATTGTCAAAGGAGAGCAGAGCAACTCCCTGGGACTCAGTCTTGGTCTGAGCTCAGAATCCTGCCGTGTGTCTAGCCACTCCATGGGCCACTGTCCTGCTTCCTCTAGGTCTGGATGCCTCCTCCCATACTTGGAGCAAATTCTCAACTCTGAAGATGGACTGAAGCAGTGAGTGGTCCAGGGCCCAGACTGGGCCAGCCTGTCCCCATTCAGATTGGACAAACGGGGCTGTGGTGTGTGCCATGTGTGGGCAGAATCCAGAGCTCAGGCATCATTTCCCCACCACGGGAACCTCCATGAGAGTGTCGCTGAGTCATCTGAGCCTTTAGAGAGGACCCAGGGCTCAGAAAACAGAGCACATTGGGCTGGGTCTCCCTGAGTGACCCACACTCCCTGCCCCACTGCTCTTTGTCTGGCCTCCTGTCAACCTTCCTGCTCAGCATCCTGGGCCTTCAGCAGCAGATGTGCAGAGCAGGTGTTCTAGAATTCACAGCAGCCCAGGAGAAGCCCAGGTGGGAGGGTCATTCTCACGACCTTGGGCGCAGATAGCTGGGGACACACTCACAGTTTCCTTCTTGGATTTTTTCAGTGACATGATGACTCAGCGGGGTTCCAGGTGAGGGGACTCTTTGTGGGAGCAGGGGAGGCACATTCCAGGGTCCTGAATCTGCTCCCTGCACTCTCCCCAGAGCCCTGAGTCCCGTATATGGGCCCTGGCCTGAGTGCAATGCTGAGTTGCTGTGCTGTGTCCCCGTGACATCCGTGGTGGGCTGCATCCAGGCGCATCTGTCTGGCGCTGGCTTGCAAGTGCATGTGAAGAAGGAGCTTCTACTCACCGCTCTGAACAGGGCCGAGGGTAAAGGCCCTGCCCTCTGGGATGGCCGGTCTCCTGCATGTTGTGCTCTGGGGGACAGGGCTCCTCTGTTTCTGGCTATTGTTTGGCAGGACCCTGAGTTGTGCTCCTTTTCCTCAGAGGTTGCTCCAGTCCCAGCAGTTGTCCCAGACCCACCTGAGGAGCTGGGCCTGCCTCCGCGGGCTGTCCCAGAACCGGAGCCTGTCGAAGCTTCAGCAGCAGCCGCAGCAGCACGGTCAGAGCTGGAGGAGGCTGGGCCTGGAGATCCTCATGGTGCCAGCTCGTGTGCAGAGGCCAGCAGGGCCAGCATGGCAGCTGAGGGCTCCAGCGACGAGCTTGGAAGCGAGCAGGTCTCCATCAGCACATTTCCTGCCCGGCTGGTGGCTGAGCAGCTGACCTTCATGGATGTGGTGAGAGGCAGTGCCCGCCCACCCCTGCCTTCCCAGGCCCCTCTCCTGGCAGCAGCCCTCCCTGCCCACATTCACCGTGCCTGTGAGCTCAGCAGAGAGCACTAAGGGTTCCCGGCCCTTGTGGGGTAGAGACTGGTGTCAGGGGTCCGAGTGTCTCTGTGGTCTGAGCAGTCAGGACTCCTCCATGAGGCCCCTCAGCATGGTTCCCTTCACGGGAGACGCAGGAACCAATCCCCTGGCAGTTGCCACAGGGGAATGTACCTCTGATGGGTGCAGAGAGGGGAGTAGGGAGGGCCCTGAGCCTGTAGGGCCCCAGAGCAGTCTGATGGGCCCAGTGCCCGCATCCTGCAGTCAGTCTGGGCTCCTGGTTCCTGAGCCCTCAGTGCCCAGCACTGACCAATGGCCCACATAGGACTGGCCGTGTCCTGTGTCCTGTCTCCCTGGGGGTGGCTGTGGGTAAGCCTGTTCCTCCTCCCAGGAGCTGTTTCTGGAACTGGTGCCCTACCACTGCCGGGGGGCCGTCTTGTCTAAGAGGAAGATGCAGGGCTACGAGCGTGCTTGTCCCACTGTGAGAGCGACCAAAAGCCAGTTCATCACTGTGGCCACCTGTGTTCTTACCACCTGCCTCAAAGACCTGAGCCTGCCCACGCAGGCACGAATGCTGGAGTACTGGATCCTGGTGGCCCAAGTATGTTGGGGATGGGAGCCTCTGTGGAGTTGGGGGCACTGGGTCCTGGGAGTCATCCCAGTAGGAGCCCAATGTCCTGCCAACTCCTTCTTCAAGCCATGTACAGTTTCCCGGGGTTTCCTTGAGGATCACTGTGTCCCCCGTAGACCCCAGACTCTTAGTGTCCCCAGTGTTCGGGCTCTGCACTGTGGCCTGCAGGTGCTCAGACTCCCGCTGCTCTGTCCCCCGCTTTCGCCTCCCAGGAGTGCCAGCGCCTCCACAACTGGGCGTCCACCAATGCCATCCTCTGTGCCCTGCAGAGCCCCGCCATCCGCAGACTCCGCCAGACCTGGCGCCACGTATCCCGGTGGGTGTCCGCAGGGCTGTGAACTCTGAGCTCTGTCTGCAGTGCCCCTCAGTGAGCTGAGACCCCTGGGGACAGCCACCCAGGGGGTCAGGAGCTGGGCAGGCAGTGGGACTCAGGGTTTTCACCTGAGCTCTGGTTCCGTCTCCAGGTTCCTTAAGTGTGAGGGACAGGGAGAGTCAGAAACCGGACACATGAAATTGGGGCTCCCAGTGCTGAACTGTCTGTGAATGCCCCCCCAGGCTACAGGGCCTCCGTGGGTGCCAAGGTCTGTGTCCTCTGCCCTGTGATGCTGGTCCCCGGGGACAGTTAGTGACTGGGCTATGGGGTGAGTTATGCTGCGTGGTGTCAGGCTAGACTCGGGCATGCAGGGCATGTCCATCCCACTAGCTCCATCTGAATCATAGACATTCAGTGTGTTCCTGGTCACTGACCCCCGTGTCTAGGCCTCAGCACTGCCCAAACTGAGCTGTGCACTGTGAGATAGAGAGGAGGGCCCTCAGTCACCCCCTACTGGCCCTGAGCTCATGGTGCGGGAGCCCAGGACACTGCACAGGCAGCTGCTGCCCACTAGTGTCCCACCAAGGCCCAGGGGATGCAGGGACACTCCCTAGGGACAAAAATGTTCCCTCCCTAGGCGGAGCCAGCGGAAGCTGAGGGACCTGTGCAGACAGGCCCAGCGACAAAAATGCTGCAACCCCCCGCAGGTATTATGAAGGCTGGAGGCCTGCATGGAGGAGGCAGGGAGGGAAGTGTGGATGCTGGGCTTCCAGGTGGTTTCTGTGACTTTCCAGTCTTCTCTGCAGGGGCGGGGCAGGCATGTGGGTAGGTTCAGGTTCCGTTGGGGGCTGTGGGGGTAGCAGACCCTGGGGGCATCTGCGTGGGGGTGCTGCTCTGGGTGGGGGGGTGCAGGATCCGCTGTCACTCTTTTCCTCAGTCTGGGCCTGAGGGAGGAGAGTGGGGGCCAGGAGTGTGGGCACAGATGCTCAGGGATGGGTGCTCGTCCCCAGGAGGAGCAGGGATGCAGCTTCACATCCTGGCTAAGGAACCTCAGAGGAGGCCAGCAGAGACCCCTGGGGCAGGTGAGGGGCGTGTGCGGGACCCAGGGAACAGGGCTGGCCCCCACCGGGCTCTTCCCTCAGGAAGGAGGCCCGTACCCACCCTGCCTCCTGCTGACCTCATCCCAAACCCCAGGGCAGAGCAGGCGGCTGCAGAGCTGATGCGTGGAGGGCGGTGGGGGCACCCCAGGGAGAGTGCTGGGACCCCGGAACCCATGGAGGCTCTCAGCTGCGTGGGGAAGGGGACCTTGGGGGGTCATGGAGGGGCTCCCGCTCACCTGGAGCCAGGCATGGGAGGCTGAGGTCTGGGGGTGTCCTGGGGACCCCAGGTGCAGGGCCCATTTCTAACAGCCTCTTCGGCACAGGGCGTGATCCCCTTCCTGGGGCCTTACCTCCAGGAGCTGGAGAAACTGGACCGAGAGATGGCGGATTTTGTGGTGAATGGGCTTGGTCTAGGGGAGCCTGGATTCAACCAGCCTCTGCATCTCAGCCTTGGGCAGCCCTTCTGAGGGAGACTCCCGGGGCTCCCTGGGTGCGGACTCGCAAGCCCGAGGCAGGAGCAGCACAGGGCACCCAAGTTTGTCTCCAGTTCCGGGAGTCAGAAGAGCCCCTGTTGCAGAACCACCTGAGGTCAGGGGTATCCCTAAGCCCCTCCCTCAGCAGGAGGCATGGGGCAGCGGAACCTCAGGATCCACCTCACAGACAAGGTTCTTGTCCCCGCAGTGACACCCACAGTGTGTCACAGGGCGGTGGGCCTGAGTCCCTGACACCCAGGCTCATTCCTTGAGCTCAGAGCCTGGCCCAAGGTCCCCTGGAGCCCTTTCTCATGCATTGGCTATTTGCTTCCAGGGAGAGAAGGTCAACAACGAGAAATTTTTCAAGGTGAGCAGGTGGGAATGCAGGGGAATGGAGTAGTGGACCCCACTTTCCCGTCCCCTGGTGCCCTGTCGAGACCTGCTTGTCTCTGTCCCTCCGGCCTGACAATCGTAGTAGGAGAATGAAACAATGGAAGACCCATATGTTCGTGTGGGGTCAGAGATCCTTCAAGGAGAACCTCCTGGTGGAGGGGTGTAATCTGACCTCAGACAAGTGGACATGCCGATGGGCAGAGTAACGGGGGATGCCTGTGGAAATTTCCTTCTAGTTGGCCTTGGCCAGCCCTGGACGCTGCCGCACCCCACTCAGGCCTTTGCCTTCCTTTCTTTGCTATGTCCCAGGAAAAGAAGATCCTCCGGGAGATTGCCCTGCTCCAGGAGGCCACAGAGAACCACAGCCTGCTGCCCCATGAGCAGTTTCTCACCTGGTTCTACGACCTGGAGCTGATCACGGAGGAGGAAAGGTGGGAGGGACAGGCCTGATTGGGGGAGGGTCCGAGCTCCAGTCCTGGGACTGTCTGCGTCGTGTCCATGGACCCACAGCCCAGACTGATTTGCAGCCTGAACCCTTCTGGTCTCCTGAGCCTGGCAGGGACTGTGTTAGTGTGGCTGTGGTCACCAAGTACTGCCTCTCTGTCCCCAGCTATGTCCTGTCCTTCCTGCGGGAGCCCCCGACTCAGCCATCCAACCCACGGCACAGCCAGGAATGTGTGTCAGCCATTGTCTACAGTGGATTTGAGACCCCCTTCACTTCGTTTTGTGCTTAAACAACTTCAATTTTGATATTTCATATTAACACGTAGTTTAGAATTAAAACAATTGACAGTAAGATTGTGTCCTAATTGCAATTTCCTAGTGTCACAATTTTTCTCCCTGGCCTTCCCCACACACTTAGCAACCACACCAGCAGCAGCTGTTTATGGTCCTGCGGCATGGGGTGTGGAGATTCTTATCCAGTCCTTCTGGATTAGTTTGGGATGGATCAATAGCACCGTGGATAGGGCATTTGCCTTACATGTGGCAGACCCAGGTTTGATATTGCCGTCCCTCTTGGAAAGCCCAGCAAGCTACCGAGAGTATCTCACCCGCACGGCAGAGCCTGGCAAGCTCCCCTGGCATATTCAGTATGCCCAAACCACTAAGAACAAGTCTCCCAATAGAGACGTTCCTGTTGCCCGCTCGAGCAAATCAATGAACAATGGGAGGACAGTGCTACAGTGCTATCCATAAGAAACTCCTTGGTTTTCTGAAACTTCCTTTGGACACAGGAATCTTAGGTGGACCCCACTGTCGGGAAAGGCTCTGCTTCTTCCTGTTGTGTATCCCCTGCACACCAGGGCTTGTCTCAGTGTTGGGGAAGCTCTTGCACTTTTTTGGGATATTTGCGGGATATCTTCTAATAGATCCTCAAGCAGGGAAGATGCAATCTCTTGCAATCTCTGCAGCCTCTTCCTCTCGTGGAGGTTTTTAGCAGGAAATAACTGGCTGCCCTGGCCAGGAGTAATGAAAAACACACACAAAAGACCCAGAAAAAGTAAATAAATAAAAATTGTTTTGTTGCCACACCCAGCAGTAATCAAGGCTTATCCCACTGTTCTCACGAGTCACTCCTGGCAGAGCACGGGGCATGAAAGGTGTCGGGGCAAAACAGTGGTCAGTTGCATGCATGTGACGTGTTGGAGTGAAACAGTGGTCAGTCATATGCAAGATAAGAACCTTGACTCTGGTCCTGGCTCTCAGATCCCAGAAGCCCAATTTTAAGCAACATTGTGTGGAGTGAATTGTTTCAAGGCAGCTGGCTTCTTGCTCTGAAGATAACTAATTGTTAGGGGTTGTATGGACCCCTAAGCCTGCCCTTCTGGCAAACTGAGGGGAGAGGCCTGTGTGCACTAGGGAGTGTGTCTGTGTGTGTGTGTGTGTGAGAGAGTGTGTGTGTGTGTTTAGGAGGTTCTCTAGGGAATGTGTGTGTGAAGGAGGTGCTCGAAGTGGTGTGTGTGTGTGGGTGTGTGTGAGTGTGTGAAGTAGGCTCTATAAGGTGTGTGTATATGTGTGAAGGAAGTGCTCTAGGTAGTGTATGTGTGTGTGTGTGTGTGTGTGTGTGTGTAAGAAGCTGCACTGAGGAGTGTGTGTATATGAAGGGGGTACTCTAGGGAGAGTGTGTGTGAGTGTGTTTAGGGGGTGCTCTAGGAAGTGTGTTTGTGTAGGAGGTTTTCTAAAGAGTGTGTGTGAAGGTGCTCTAAGGACCGCATGTGTGCGTGTGTGAAGGAGGTGCTCTAAGGAGTGTGTGAGTGTGTGTGTAGTGTGTGAGTGTGGTGCTCTAGGGAGTGTGTGTGTGAGTATGTGTAGGAAGTGCTCTAGGAAGTGTGTGTGTATTTGTAGGAGATTCTCTAAAGAGTGTGTGTGAGTGTACTCTAAGGTGCGTGTGTGCGTGTGTGAAGGAGGTGCTCTAAGGAGTGTTTGTGTGTCTGTGTGTGAAGAAGATGCTCTAGGGAGTGTGTGTGTCTGTGTGTGAAGAAGATGCTCAAGGGAGAGTGTGTGTATGTGAAGGAGGTGTTCTACGGAGTGTGTGTGTGAGAGAGTGTGTATAGGAGGTACCCTCAGGGGTGTGTGTGTAGGAGGTGCTCTAAGGAGCATGGGGATGTGTGAGGGAGGTGCTCTAAGGAGTGTGTGTGTCTGTGTGTGAAGGAGGAACTCTAAGGAGTGTGTGTGTGAAGGAGGTGCTCCAGGTAGTGCATGTGTGTGTGTGTGTGTGTGTGTGTGAGGAGGTCCTCTGAGGAGTGTGTGTGTATGATGAAGGTGTCTAAGGAGCCTGTGTGTGTGTGCATGTGTGAAGGAGGTGCTCTAGCGAGTTTGTGTGTGTGTAGTAGGTGCTCTAGGGAGTGTGTGTGTTTGTGTGTAGGAGGTGTGCTAGGGAGTGAGTGTGTATGTTTAGGAGGTGCTGTAAAGAATGTGTGTGCAGAACATGCTCTAAGGATCATGTCTGTGTATGCATGTGTGAAGGAGGTGCTCTAGGAGTGTGTGTGAGATGCTCTACAGAGTGTGTGTGTCTGTGTGAAGGTGGTTTAAGGAGTGTGTGTCTGTGTGTGAAGAAATTGCTCTAGGGAATGTGAGTGTATGTGTTGGTGGTGTTATAAGGAGTGTGTGTGTGAGTGTTAGTAGGAGGTACTCCAAGGAGTGTGTGTACGAGCACTTAGAGCACTAAGTAGGGTGCATATGTGTGTGTGTGAGGAGGTTCTCTAAGGAGTGTATGTGTGTGAAGGAGATGCCCTAGGGAGTGTGTGTGTTTGTGTGAAGGAGGTGCTTTAGGGAGTGTGTGTCTGTGTCTATGTGTGAAGGAGGCACTCTGAGGAGTGTGTCTAGTGTGTGTGTGTGTGTGAAGGAGGTGCTCTAGGTATAGTATGTGTGTGTATGTAAGGAGGTGCTCTGGGGAGTGTGTGTGTGTGAAGGAGGTGCACTAGGGAATGTGTATGTGTGTAGGAGTTTCTGTAGGGAGTTTTTTTGTGTGTGTAGCAGTTTCTGTAAGGAGTGTGTGTGTCTTTGTGTGTAGAAGGTGCTCTATGGAGTGTGTGAGTATATGTGTATGTAGGAGGTGCTCTAGGGAATTTGTGTGTGTGAGAGAATGTGTGTCATTGGTGCTCTAGTGAGTGTGTGTGAGTGTGTGTGTAGGAGGTGCTCTAAAGAGTGTGTGTGAAGGAGCCTGTGTCTGTGTGTGAAGGAGTTTGTCTAGGGAGTGTGTGTTTGTGTGTGTGTGAAGGAGGTACTCTAGGGAGTGTGTGTACATGTGTGAAGGACTTGCTCTAAGGAGTGTGTGTCTGTGTGTGTGTAGGAGATTCTCTAGGGAGTGTGTGCGTGTGTGTGTGTGTGTGTGAAGGAGGTGCTCTTAGGTCTATGTGTGTGTGAAGGAGATGCTCAAGGGAGTGTGTGTGTGTGTGTGTGTGTGTGTGTGTAAAGGAGGTGCTCTTCTGAGTGTGGGGGCAGGGCATCGAGGAGGCTCAGGGAGAGAGCTTGTGTCAGGAAATGGACTATCACTTCCAGGCTCTCCTCTCTTCCCCCTCACTCCTCAGGGATTCACCAGGACTGTGGGAATAATGGCCACAACAGCTCCCAACCTGACCTCAGACCTCAGGGGACACTGCTGGTTGAACCTGGGATCCATCTCTGAGGGCTCCTTGAAGATCACAGAGGGAAAGATCATCCCTGAGGGTGCAGCACCCTGGAATTCAGCATCCTGGTTGGCTGCCTGTCTTTCCCATGGGAACCCCATGGTCTTTGTGCATCTGGGTCACCCGCCTATCACCCAGCTCCTTCTGAGAGACTTAATTCAGTCCACCTCTCTCTCCTTCCTCCCAGAACATCCAGTTCTTCTGTCAGCCCTCTGAACAGCCGGTGTCTTGGCCACCAGGGTCTGTTGTGATCATATTTGGTTCCTCTTCCAAATATCCTTATTTCAGACCATCTAAAACAGTCCTATTGGCTCTTTCCAAAAATGACATATATTTAAAAAGTTAGTGGATATATAGGAGATATATAGGAGAAATGTTTCCATCCTCTGTGGGGCATAACAGACTATGAGTGTTGATACATTACTCGTTTTTTCTCATAAATAAATGAAAATCAGGTGGGCATGTTGATTTTTATTTTTTCTTTTTTTTGATTTGTAGGCCATACCCTGCAATCCCCAGGGCTTTCTCTGGGCTCTGTGGTCAGAAACCACCATTGCAGTGACTGGGGAACTCTATACGGTGCCAGGTATTGAACTGAGGTTGGTCAAGTGCAAGGCAAGTGCCTTAACCATTGGACTATCTCTGCCTCCCAGTCATGCATTTTAAGAGCTATGGATAGGAACAAATAATTAATTTCTTAATAAATAACAAAAAATACGTATGAGTGAACTGGGGTTGGCCATGTTGGCTGCATACAAGGCAAACGCCCTACCGCTGTGGTATCGCTCCAGCCCCCGGAAAGCTACCGAGAGTATCTCGCCCGCACGGCAGAGCCTGGCAAGCTACCCGTGATGTATTCGATATGCCAAACACAGGAACAACAAAGTCTCCAATGGAGACATTACTGGGCCTGCTCAAGCAAATCGATGAACAACGGGAGGACAGTGAGAGTGACATCTGAGCATGTGTGCAAAATGGCCGATAACCCAAGAAATTTGAAATGTAGTGAGACCTCATACCCTACCCCTTCCTCAGAGATGAAAATCTATGTTTATCATATTCCATGCTGGGAAAGTCTGGGAGGAAAAGGGAATTTTAATGACTAGTTAAAAGGACATAATTAATAGCCTTTATCTGGAGGGCAGCGTAATAGTGAATTAAAAGGCAGAAAATGGAAAAGGCAAAAGGCCTGGTAGTGTCCCCTGGGGCCCTTTCTCATGCATTAGCTGTTTGCTTCCGGGGAGGAGGTCAATATGGAGGAATTCACGAAGATGAGCACCTGGGAATCCAGGGAAACAGAGGAGTGGATCTGACTTCCTGTCCCATGGTGCCCTGTCAGATCCTCCTTGTCTCTGTCCCTCTGGTCTGACACTCGTAGTAGTAGCAGAATGAAACAATGGAAGACACACGTGTGGGTGGGTGGCAGCATCCATCAAGGAGAATTTCCTGGTGGAGGGGTGTTATCTGACCTCAGAAAAGTGGAGATGCTGATGGGCAGAGTGAAGGGGGATCCCTGTGGAAATTTCCTTGTAGTCTGCCTTTGGGCAGCCCTGGACAGTGCCGCATCACACTCAGGCCTTTCCCTTCCTTCCTTCGCCATGTCCCAGGAAAAGAAGATCCTCCAGGAGAGTGCTTTGCTCCTGGAGACCAGGAAGAACTACTGCCTGCAGCCCCATGAGCAGTTTTTCACCTGGTTTGAGGCCATGGAGCTGGTGACATAGGAGGAGAGGTGGGAGGGACAGCCTGGAATGTCATGCACTCCTTTGTCAGGATGACTTGGGTTCTAGCCTGGAGGACTTGCACACTGACCATCACAGGGCAGGCCATGCCTGACATTCTGGCAAAACTAAGGTGGGAAACGTACACGCAGAGCCCACTATGGCTGTGTTTCAGCTTCAGGTATGAGGGCATCTCTGCCGCCCAGCTGCGATAAAGTGAGGAGGGTTTGATTCCACCCTTGAGCGCATTCTGTGACTGTGTTATGGGTGTTGGTGTCATTGATGTCACTAAAATTGACCCAGGGGTCCTGCCATCAAGGAGCAAATGAGAGGTCAGATACATTCCTGAAGCCAGCACAGATGAAGGCCACCTGCGCTCCCAGAACCCAAATGAGGGCACGCAGGGGGTCTGTTATCCTTGGGCTGGAGGGAGAAAAAGGGTCCTGAGCTCTCAGGAGTTGGGTCCCTAAGGGTGACCCGGGAACAGTCAGCATTCAGGAGCTACTTGTCTGAGAGAGGGGCTTTGAGCGAAGGCCTGAGGTGAGAAAGGGTTCCAGGGTAGCGGTAGGGAGCCAGGAGGAGATACTTGGGGCGGGGAGGCCGGGCAGTGTGCAGAGATGGCGCCTGCTGCAGAGGGACATGACCCAGCCTCTGCATGGACGAGCTCACACGCGTGTGCTTGTGAATCCTGCACACACGGACCGAACCTCGGGTCAGGGTGTGCATCAGACGGGGCCTGTGGCCTCAGCTGTGCTCATGGACAATTCTCTGCCCCAAGCTCCTCAGAGGACCAGGGCTGAGTTTCTTCTGTTTGGAGTTCTGGACTCTGCCTTTGTTTCCCATGTGACTTATAAGCCATGGCTCTAAATACATTATACCTCATCTCAGGCATCCCTGAGAGAGCTAGACACCCACACAGAGAAACAGAAATGGAATCCTAAAAAATAGGGAAAACAAACAAACAAACCAGCAAGCTTTGGGATGGGGATGCAAAAGGAGATTAGAGGTTTTCCAGAAAAACCTGCCCCAGCCCCATGACTTTTGGTGATATCCCAGTCAAAGCCACTCAGTGAAAACTGACATGTGTCTGCCCTAATGGGGTCCCTGGGATCAGTTTGGAAGCTGCTTCTCTCGTGCCAACATGATGCCTTGGGAGATATACCATTTGATGCTGGAGTGAATGGCAGATGGAACTGCTTCCCAGGATGGCAGATTCTGAATCGTCATGAATTTCAAATGCCTCATGGCCTTGATGGACCCGAGGCCCCAGCGGGAGGGACTGTGCTGCTGTATTCTCAGAAGCCGACTCTGCTAACTGGGTACCTTATTCTCTTTCTCCTGTGACTCAGGCTGTGTCTCAGGTGCACGTTACTTGCCCATCTGTCTTACGCAAACCATCCCCATGCAGCAGATGGGGAGCATAAGTCCCGGGGTCTATCCTCACGGCCACTGGACAGGGCAGAGAACGGGGACCCCTGATAGTCACAGTAAGTGATTTAGGACACAAACCAGTGAGAAAATAGAGATTTAATACATGCTTTCCTTAGAGCTACTTCTGAGATAACAGTTCTAGTGAGCTTGGTGAGGGCCATGTCAGCTTATTTGCATCTTAAATGACCAATACAGCAGGGAAGGCTGAATCCAATGATGAAAGGTGTGGGCTGAGAGATAGCACACTGACCTTGCACAAAGTCCAAACATATTTAATTCTCAGCACCTCATAGGAGCACCATCAAGGAGTTATCCCTGAGCAAGAGTCTGGGTGTGACCAACACACACACACACACACACACACACACACACACACACACACACACACATCCCACAGAATCCTCTGGCTACTTCAGTTCCCAGGTGGCAGAAACCAACAGACATCAGACTCTGATGACCAGGCACTCTCAATCTCAAGAAGGAGACCATGAAGGTCGCTGGAAGAGATGTTCAGAGAAGGTGGTTTCCTGTGGGTTCCCCTGTTCAGAGGCTCTGGGCTGAGGAGATCCCCGAGGCTGGAATCTCATCCTGCTGCTATGTCTGGTTGGGTGAGTGTAGGGACCCAAAGGAAAAGGAGGGAGCAGATCCACCACGTCATGGATTATGTCCTTGATACCACCTCAGAGGACTCACTCCCCTGCCTGTGTGTGTGGAGAGGAGAGGTGACACAGGAAGGTTGAAGATAGAGAGTTAGAGGTTAAGTGCCAGCAGTTGGGTGGGAAAGCCTGGAGTGTCAGACAGGACCAGGCCCCAGGTCACACCAGGCTGCATGAGGAAAAGGAGAGTCCCAGCTCCCATCCCTGAGTCCATAAGGTTTCAGGCTGCTGCCTCCTTGGGTGGAGGCATCCCCAGATGCCTGTTGGTGCCGGTTCCTCCTGGCCCAGCCTCCGGGTTGTCCTTTCAGAGTTTTTCCCAAGACACCAAGGGGAGAGGTTAGGGACTCCAAATCTACCTCTCTACACAGTGGGGGTGTGCATAGTCACAGACCCACTGATTAGGGACAGGGGGGCAACGGGGCTCACCACTCCCAGGATGCATAGACATCCAGAATGTCATCAAACTGGTGATGAAGAGGGAGACAGCTTCAGACTCTCTGCATACTCTTGTTCCCAGAGACGCCCCTTCTCTCTGGGGGCAGAAGCCTCAGGGAGATGCATGGAAGGATCCAGGGCCCACAGTTGCTGGGAAAGATTGAGCTCCTCAGCTAAACCCAGTGCTCTAAAGAGCTCAAAGTTACCATCTTCTGTGTCAGACGTGAGCACAGCTGAGTGCGGGGGCTCATGTCCCTCCTCTGTGCAAGTTCCTCAGGTGATAGAATGACTGGTGTGAGAATTTTGGTCCAATCCTTATGAGGCCATGTGAGGTCACTGCCCTGTCCCTCTCTGCCCACCTAGCATGCAAACCCGAGTCCCTCCTGTCTCAGGTTAAGGACTGTATGATTCTGACACTCTTACGCAGGAACCTGGGGGAATTTCTCGTGCCTGACTTCCCACCGAGAAACAATTTTCTTTGTTGTTTCTAACATAAACATGTGAAAATTTTTCACAAGTGTTCACTTTTTTTCAATGGAATCACGGTGAGATGCAGTTATAAAGCTTTCATGACTTAGTTTTAGTCATATAGTGTTCCAACCTCCATCTCTCTACCCGTGTACATTTTCCATTCCTGATATTCCCCAATATCCCTCTTGCCACTCCCCACCCCCACCCCCAGCCTGCCTCTGTGGACGGCACCTTTTTTCTTGCTCTCTCTGTACTTTGGGCATTAGGAATTGCAAAACAGATACTGAGAGGACATCAGGTTTGATCCTTTGCACACACTCAGCACAAATCTCCCATCCAGAGCGATCTCTTCCAGCCATCATTGTCATAATGGCCCCTTCTCTGGCCCAACTGCCTCCCCCCCTGCCCTTGAGGTAGGCTTCCAACCATGGACCCATCTTCCTGGCTGTTGTTTCCTACCTTCAACTTTCTCCACACCTGGCCTTTCCCATTCCCTCATTCCCTGGACCAGGTGGTGCACAGATGAGAGTGCTCCCACCAGTTCCCGGGCTCCTCCTGCTCCTAGCTGTGTGTCCTGGGAAGGTCCCTCTCCTGTGTCAGATGATTTCTCTGAATGGAAGGCGGGGAAAGGATGAACCATAGAAGGTTCTTGAAGACACCATGGGATCTGTCATGGTAGATGCTTTGCTGATGCCTGGATTCCCTAATTTTGGATTCACTGTAATGTTGATTTCTCCCCACAAGGCTCTCTCTGCCTCGGGCCACAAATCTCTGGGACCTTTGGTAATTCACAAAGGCATCTGGGTGTGGAGAGTGGCTTTCTGAATGAGCACAGGCTCTTCATGAAGGTGCTTTGGATCCAATGCCTGGAGCTGTATATTTCCCGGGATCACCATGATCAACCCCAGTACAGTCTAGGGAATAATCCTGGAGCCCTGTTCATTGCCTCCTATTCCTAAATCACACTGAAGGTAGATTTTCAAAAATTTCAAGAAGCACTTTTTTATTCCATTTTTCTGCTATCATATTTGCCTTGGCTGGGGCTAGTTTAGGGGTTATTGGAGGATAGAGACAACTCCAGGTCTCAGAGGGCTTATTCAAACACACTATAAAGTGAGCACCTACTATGGACATGTCAAGGGACACAAAGGTCATCACTGAACAAACCAGAGAGACACCCTAAGTTTCATTCCTAGGCCAAGGGTCAGAATCCTGAACAGTCCTGTCTAGAATATTCCCTGCGCCACTATCTTGGCTTCCTCTAGGATGGACATTTTCCTCTCTGGCTTTGAACTTGACAGCAAACCACAGGTCCTGCTGGAGCAGTAAGTGGTGTCTGAATCTCGAAGGGGCCCTCCTGTACCCACCTCCTCCTGTCCCTACCGACAGAGTGGACACACGGGGCTATATTGAGTGGCCAGATGAAATTGGAAGCTCCAAATCATTTCTCTGAATGCAGGGCCCCCCTTCCAGGGTCACTGAGTCACAGAGAGCTGGGGAGGGCTGAGAGAGTCCAGGAACCAGAGCAGGCTGGGAGTGGGCAGCCCCTGTCTCACCCAAACTTCCCTGCCTGCCTTTCCCTCTACCTGCCCGGGTCCCACCCTCTGGAGACCACCCCCTGGCTCTAGAGCCCAGCTGCTGACAGCTGCCCCCAATGGCCCCAGCCCAGGGAGCCAGGTCGGGAGCTCGGCATGAGCAACAAAGCCCCGACTTCTAGGTCTATCCCTCTCATGACCTAGAGCCCAGAGCAGAAGGGTCTTGGAGCACTGGGGGTTGGGCGCCAGCAGCCACAGAGGTGGGAGGTGCATGGAGGGGGGAGGGAGGAAGAACAGTCCAGCGCTGACTGTTTCCAGAGAACTCCGCGGGGTCCTGCCCACACCTGCTGGCTGAGTATCGCAGGTGGGATCCTGGCCGTGACAGCTCTGTCCCTCGTCCAACCTCACGCTGGCCTCTGGGTCCAAGCTTCACGCCAGCCAGTACCATGCTATGTCGGGAGCACTGCTTCCTCCTGGAGGCAGGGAGGTGGGAGGCCTGCGGGGAGAGGCTGAGAGGGAGGGGTCCAGGCACTGGGTCTCATGGAGTGTCTGGGGGACTCTCCCATCTGCTCTGCACATGCAAGGCAGGTATGTGGGGAGGGTCCCACGAGCAGTTCCAGCAGGCCCCGGGGAGGCACCGAGAGGGGGCTGTCGGGAAGATGGGGGCGGCCTGGCTGCTGTTCCCTGGGTTTGAGGTGGGAAGATCAATGTGAGGGGAGAGTGTGGTTTCAGGACGGTCTGCTAGGATGATGAGCTCCAGAGACCACCAGAAAAGCCGGAAGGACAGGAGCGGTGCAGGCACTCTGAGGCAGTCCTTCCCAGTCCGACTCTCTCACAGGAAGTGAGCAGGCTGGAACAGAGCTGGCCTCGGGGTGCCTGTGCAGAGGGAGCCCCATGGGAACCCTGACAGTCGCCCCTGGGCAAGATGCAGCTGTGGGGGGCGGGGGCGGAGGGTTAGCTTGAGGTCCAGAGGGCAGCTCTGCTCCTCCTGGAATCCTGGGGAGTCAGGGGCCTGGGAGGTAGGGTTCCTGGAGTGCCCTGGGGACACTGAGAGTTAGTCACCATCCTTATCTGCCCCAGAGGCCAAAGGTTTGGTCCCATCTGAACCCTGATCCTCACAGAGCGAGAGGCTATACTCGGAAACGGAGGATTTGTGGCCTCTGACCTGGGAACTGGGCAGCTGAGCAAGGGGAGGCCGGGCACCTGGAGCCCCAAAATCACCCCTGCATCTCAGCATGGGGTCCTTGCCAACCTGAAAGGAATCCTGGGATGCCCCTGAGTCCTGTGGTTCACACACACCTGAGGGAGGAGCAGCAAAGTCCCCAGGTCCCAAGGAACAGCAGAGCCCCCGATGCAGAAATCCTCAGGCTCGCTCTCATTCAGAGCCCCGGAGGCAGAGGGACACCAGAATCCACCTCAGAGACATATGCAGTGACCCCCCAGTTACAGGGCGAGTGGGCTTGAGTCCCTGACACCCCACGGCCCTATACCTGGAGCTCAGAACCTGGCCCCAGGTCCCCCTGCTCTCTCTGTGACGCCCCCCTGTGGCTTTGGGCAGTAGTGCAGGCAGGCAGGGCTGGGCAGTGGAGCTGTGAGGCCCAGGGACCCTTTCTCAAACACTGGGTTGTTTGCTTCCAGGGAAAGGAGATAAAGCAGAAGGAGGCGGCAAAGGGGAGCAGCTGTGGCTCTCTGCCAGGGAGGGAGTGGGAGGTGCCCTCCCTGCCCTGCGCAGAATCTTCATGCTCCCATTCCAAGAGGCTGACCCTGACCAGTGAGAATGGACAGAGGAGTGGAATTGCTCCATGGGACATGGAGCAGGAGGTGCATGAAGAACGTTCTGGTGGAGCGGCTGCTGGACCGTGTCAGAACAGGTGAGGTTGCCTGAGCCTGATGGTAGAAGGCACCTCTGTTTGCAAAGTCCTAGCCCCTCCCCCAATCTAGTACCCCCCAGAGTGTTGACATCTGTCCCGCAGGCCCTTTCTGCAGCCCTTCCCATTGCGACCAGTGAAATGTACTTCTGAGTTGGATCACATTGCCTCCAGAGGCCACAGAGAGTCACACCCCAGGGAAGAGCAGTGTGTAACCTGCTTTTCAGACCTGGAGATTCTTTCCGCAGGCCAAGGTGAGGAAAGATAGGACTGAACTAGGCCAGGCCATGGGTTCTGTCCTTGAAAGAGTCCAGTGACATGTCATGGTGCCTGGACAGCTCAGACGTCCCAGCCTGCCGACTGCTGGACACCTGGGCCTGTTGCCAGGCTGACTCTGAGAGGGACATCACTAGTGTCACTGCTGGTCCCCAACCACTGCCCCTCTGCCCCATAGCTGTGTCCGGCTCTGCCATAGAACCCAGGGCTCAGGCAGTCAGTTCAACTGTCACCAACAGAAAGACCCCTCATGAGAAACTGTGCCCACACTGGCAGTGTCACCTCCTCTGCTGTTTGTCCTCTAGCCCTCACCCTGGTTCTCCCATGATATCGGGGTTTTCCCTAGTTATATATACAGATACACATGTAATATGTGAGCCATGAAGCACTTTTAAAATGTAATATTTACATGGGAATGCACAATTGTTTGTAATGGTCCTCATTGACATAAAACTGAAAACTTACAGCTTTACAAGCTTCATATTTTAGTTTTTACTTGTCATTTTTCAGTTTTGTTTCCATTTTTATAGGTTTACATGGCATTGATTCCTTTTCTATTCTATTTACAGTAGTGCTATTGTTCACAGTTATGGTAAACACAGTGACATTTCTCTTTTGACACTTAATTCAGGTCCCAGAGAAATCAGTGACAGAAAATAGCCTGGGCTGCTCCTCCTGGGAGTTTCACTGACAGACACTTTAATGTCTTTACTGTACCTGGAAGATGATGAGTGCCATGACAGGTGACCCTGTGCACCCCAGATACCCCTGGGGACAGCGTTGTTTCACCTGTCACCAGCCCTGCAGTGTCCTCCCTTTTCTCCACCTCTTGCTTCCCTAGGGTTGTTCTCAGGGCACGGCTGGGTGTCCTTGGAACAGCGCAGAGCAGCTCTGTTTGAGAGAAACCTGCAGGGAAGTGCCGCCAGAATCAAGGAGGAGGGACGCAACCAAAACTGACAGACACTGAGCCTGACCCTATGATCCTGAGCCTGTCCCTATGAGTCTGAGCCTTTCATGTGACCTTGAAGTCAGGACACTAAATGTGGCCCCAAAGTTCGGGCCCCTGTTGGACAGAGGCCTTAGGGGAACAGGGATCAAGGATTGCCTTGTCCTTCCAGAATCACATGCCCCTTCATAGTTTATTATCTGTTTCCAGGACCTGAAGCAGATTAAAGAGGAGGACAGGTAGGGTAGGGCATACTTGCACCAGGCAAGGACTGGGGTGCCTGTCCCTGGACAGATTCCAGTGTTCACAGCTCCCACAGCCCTAACTTCTAGCCTGGCTGCTGCTGGACACTTGGGCAGCTGCCTGGCAGACCAGGGGAGGGACACTGCAAGTGTGGCTGGTGGGAGGCCAATCACTGCTCTGTCCCTCAGCTGCGTCGTGTCCTCCCAGCTGGAGCCAGGTTCCAGGCTGCTAGCTCAAATGTCCACAACATCAAGTTTGGGTTCTGGTGATCAGTGTGCAGAGTGAGGTACTGCGCTAGTTCATGTGAGCTGGTACCGAACTGAACTCTTAGTCTCATGCATTTCAGGCAGGTGGTCTGCTAGAAGTCCCATTTCTGTGACCATGAATTCCTTTAGAGAGAGTTCCCTAATCTCATCAATCCTCTCTGTCGGATCTCTGCCTGCTGTGGTTGCTGTTCCATTTGTAACATTTGGATCCCAGTGAAGGTTCTCAATAGCCTGTGAAGTTAAAATGAGTCTCTTGAATGAAATTAGGCAAGAAAGATAGTAAGGGCTTACAGACTAGAAAAGTTATTCAACTTTCAGTTGTTTCAGAGGACACAATATTATACCTAGGAACCTGAAACAATAATCTTGTACAGTAAAGTGGCAAGCTGAAAAATTCATGTGCAGAAACTATGGTCCTATTTTCAAATAATAAAACAGAAGAGAGGGAAAATTTTTAAACAACCCCATTCAACAACTGTTCCTCAAAAAAACAAGTATCGCAGAATTAACCTAACAAAAGAATGGATCTCTCATATAAAGAAATGAACAAATCACTACAAAAATAATTTTCAAAAGACAGGAGAAAATGGAAATATATCCTCTGTTCATGGATGATAAGAATTAATAATGTCAAATGACAACCTATCCCAAAGCATTATGCATATTCAATGTAGTCCTTATTTTTTAAAAAAAATCCTTTGACATTCATGAAAGATATAGATCAAGCAGTGTAGAAATTGATATTGTGTAATAACACCGTCTCCACACAATAGCCAGAACAATCTTAGGGACAAAATAAAATAAGAGACTTCTCTCTCTCTCTCTCTCTCTCTCTCTCTCTCTCTCTCTCTCTCTCTCTCTCAATGTCCAACTGTAATATAAAGTTATAGTATTAAAACCCTGTAGTACTTGGATTAAGGACAGACTCTGACCTTGGACTAGAATCCAGAGTCCAGAGACTCTGGTATATGAACAATTTGTTTTTGTAAAAGATCAAAAGTATGAAGTTGTCACAGAAAGCCTCTTCAATAACTGTTTTTGGGGAAGCTGGTTGGTCTCATGCTAAAGACGAACTCAGGCCACTCTAACACTGGATAAAAGTTAAATTAAAATTGAAGATCTTGATATCATACAAGAGTCCATCAATTATATTGATGAAAACATAGTCTGAACTCTTCTTAACATTTGATCTAGAGATCTTGTCAATGATTCAATACCTTTGACCAAGGAAATGGAACCAAAAAGAAATAAATGCATCAGACTAAGAAGTTTCTACACAGTGAAGAAGTGACCAGAATATAAAGATACTGCACAGACTGGGAGAAAACATTTGTCCCCCACTCATGTTACAAATGGTTAAGATGTATCACTATAGCTCCGCTTAGCTGTAGCGAGCCGCGTGGGAGCGGCCGGGGACCTGGGGCCTGGCACGCTGCGCCCGAAGGGCTCTCGGTGGACTTCGAGTCACTGCCGCTTGCGGAACCCGGTGCGGCGCGGGCCCGGCCGCCTCCCCAGCGCCCGACCTGGCTGCTCCCTGGCGACGGAGCATAGGCGGCCGCGGGCAACTCCAGGTGCCCTACAGCCCCAGCCCTGCGTGCTAAGGCACAGCGCAGGCCTGGAGGTGCGCACTGATTGACGCCCAACACAGAACCCTCAGGCATCCTACCAGAATTCCACTCTCTTATCACTTCAGCTTAAGAGCCTGGAAAACCTTCCCGGGAAGACAGTTACTGCTTGGGATGTCCCCCTTGTTTCCTGAGCCAGGCAGACACATAGCACCAGGGACAGCAGGAATCATCATCTGGCGTTTTCCTCTTGGAGGGTTTAAGGATCCCTCCAAAGCCTGGCGGTAATGAAAATGACCACTATACCCATTACTGGAGGACTTCAGTCACTGAAGAGCATGCCAACATTCAAATGAAGAATTAATCTCCAGAGGAAATAGGGTTGGGAGTGTAGCTCATGCCTCATGCCTAGGGAAGCCCTGGGTTTGATACCTGTCACACACAAAAAGTAGATGAATGTACATTTTAAATCTTACCTTTTGCGCCAGGGAGAAGGATGGTTAATAGAAGTGTTTTGTGTGGGGGAAACCTGAGTTTGATCCCTGGAACCACACAGTTCCCCCAGTACTCCTGGGTTTGATTCCAATCACCAGGAGCCCCCTGCGTAGTGCTGGTGTGACCCAAAATATAAGCAAAATGATGGGTAAGAGATAGATTGATCCTTGATTTCATGTGTATTCAAAAAGCCAGTATGAAAAATCTCTCGACTGGGAAGAATAAATGTACTCTTGAGTAGTGCTTTTCAGACTTCAGTTCCCGTTCATATCACTTTGGAGATGTTACTAAAATGCAGGTCCTATTCTGGGAATTTGAGATTCGGATAAATGTTTTGGCTTTAGAGTAAATTTTCAGATGATGTTAGGTTGCTGGCTGCTTTAAGCACAGTGTGCAGAAGGAGGGTGCCTATTGGCCAAAGTGCTAAAAACGCAGGGATGCTTGCCTAGTGCCTCTGTAAGAGTACAAATAAGTTAAGCAAAGGAGAAGCATCAAATAAAACACAGTTGTGCACATTTAGATGGAATCAAACATGGACTACCCAGACATTCACTGAATACAAAGAAAGATAATTGTGAAGTTTCCTATGAAGCATCAGGGAAAAAAGCGAATCACTTGTATCTTGTATGTTTCACTGGAGAGGAAAAGTGCAGATTTTCTATTAAGAGGAAACCAAAGGCTCTCAGCTGCTTAATTGTATGGTGCCAGTTTGCACAAATCTCTATCTCTCTACCGTCCTTTAAAAGTGTCTAATGATATGGGTCCTGGAAAATAATATGTCTTTTTCCAAAGCATACTCTTAATTTTTTTTTATTAGTGAAGCACCATGAGGTACAGTTGTAGATTTACAAATCTTTGTGCTTGAGTTTCGGTCATACAATGATCAAATACCCATCCCTCCACCAGTGCCCATTTCCCCCCACCCTCTCTCCCACTCTGCCTCTGTGGCAGGGCATTCCCCTTTGTTCTCTCTCTCCTTTTGGGTGTTGTGGTCTGCAAAAGAGGCATTGAGTGGCAATCATGTTCAGTCCATAGTCTACTTTCAACATGCATTTCCCCTCCTGGGAGGATCCTCCAAACACCTTTTATTTGGTGTTCCCTTCTCTATCTGAACTGCCCTTTCCCCTAGAATATCCGGCTGGCCTCTAAGCTATGGAGTAATCCTCCTGGTGTTGATCTCAGCTATTCTTAGGTATTGATCTCATATTTTGTTGCTTTATATCCCCCAGATGAATGCAATTTTTCTATGTCTATCCCTCTCTTTCTGACTCATTTCGCTTAGCATGATACTTTCCATATTGTACCACTTGTATTTAAATTTCATGACTTCATCTTTTCTAAGAGCTACATAGTACTCCATTGTGTAGATGTACCAAAGTTTCTTTAACCAGTCATCTGTTCTTGGGCACTCAGGTTTCTTCCAGTTTCTGGCTATTGTAAAGAGTGCTGCAATGAACAAACAAGTGCAGATGTCACTTCGACTACACATTTTTGCCTCTCTGGGGTATATTCCCAGGAGTGGTATCGCTGGGTCAAATGGGAGCTCAATTTCTAATTTTTTGAGAAACGTCCATACTGTTTTCCAAAAGGGCTGAACTGGTCGGCATTCCCACCAACAGTGAAGGAGTGTCCCTTTCTCGCCACATCCGCGCCAGCATGGGTTGCTTTTGTTCTTTTGAATGTGGGCCAGTCTCTGAGGTGTGAGATGGTATCTCATTGTGGTTTTGATCTGCATCTCCCTGATGATTAATGATGTAGAGCATTGTCTCATGTGCTTTTTTGCCATTCGGATTTCTTCTTTGAGAAAGTTTCTGTTCCTTTCTTTGCCCCATTTTTTGATGGGGTTGAATGTTTTCTTCCTGTGGAGTTCCACCAGTATTTTGTATATCCTTGTTATCAACCCCTTGTCAGATGTGTATTCGGTGAATATCCTTTCCCATTCTGTAGACTGTCTTTGTATTTTGGTCACTGTTTCTTTGGAGGTGCAGAAGCTTCTTAGTTTAAGATAGTCCCATTTATCTATCTCTGTTTTCACTTGCTCGGCCAGTGGCGTGGCATCTTTGAAAGTACCATTAGCCTCAATGTCATGGAGGGTTTTGCCAACTTTGTCTTCAATGTACCTTATTGTGTCTGGTCTGATGTTGAGGTGTTTAATCCATTTTGATCTTATTTTTGTACATGGTGTTAGGCAGAGTTCTGAGCCCATTTTTTTGCATGTAGCCGTCCAGTGATGCCAGCACAATTTGTTAAAGAGGCTTTCCTTACTCCACTTCACATTTCTTGCACCTTTATCAAAGATTAGATGATCATATGATTGAGGGGAGATGTCAGTGTATTCAATCCTGTTCCATTGGTCTGCAGTTCTGCTTTTGTTCCAGTACCACGCTGTTTTAATTATTACTGCTTTGTAGTACAGTTTGAAGTTCGGGAGGTTGATTCCTCCCATTTTCTTTTTCCCAAGAATTGCTTTAGCTATTCGTGGGGGCTTATTGTTCCATATAAATTTCAGGAGTGTTTGCTCCATTTCTTTGAAGAATGTCATGGGTATCCTTATAGGGATTGCATTGAATTTATACAATGCTTTCGGTAGTATTGCCATTTTGACAATGTTAAGTCTCCCGACCCATGAGCAGGGGATATCTTTCCATTTCCTCATGTCCTCTTTTATTTCCTGAAGTAGCGTTTTGTAGTTTTCTTTGTACAGGTCCTTTACTTCCTTAGTTAAGCTGATTCCTAGGTACTTGATTTACTGGTGCACAGTTGTGAACGGGATTGTTTTTTTCATGTTGCTTTCTTCTCTCTCACTGTTTGCGTATAGGAAAGCCATGGACTTTTGGGTATTGATTTTATAGCCTGCAACTTTACTATACGAGTCTATTGTTTCTAGGAGTTTTTTGGTGGAGGTTATTGGGTTCTCTAAGTATAGTAACATATCATCTGCGAATAGTGAGAGCTTGATTTCTTCCTTTCCTACCTGAATGCCCTTAATATCTTTTTCTTGCCTAATCGCTATTGCAAGTACTTCCAGTACTATATTGAACAGCAGTGGAGAGAGTGGGCATCCTTGTCTCGTCCCTGATCTTAGAGGGAAGGCTCTCAGTTTTTCCCCATTGAAGATGATGCTTGCTGTAGGCTTGTGGTAGATGGCTTTAACTATGTTGAGGAAAGTCCCCTCTATACCCATTTTGGCTAGGGTTTTCATCATAAAGGGGTGCTGGACCTTGTCAAATGCTTTCTCTGCATCTATTGATATGATCATATGCTTTTTATCTTTTCTTTTGTTGATATGGTGGATTATGTTGATTGATTTCCGAATGTTAAACCATCCTTGCATCCCTGGGATGAATCCTACTTGGTCATGGTGTATGATCTTTTTGATGAGTAGTTGGATTCTATTTGCTAGTAGTTTGTTGAGGATCTTTGCATCTGTGTTCATCAGGGATCTCGGCCTGTAATTCTCTTTCTTTGTGCTGTCTGCTTTTGGTATCAGTGTGATATTCGCTTCGTAGAAACTATTCGGAAGTGTTTTTGATATTTCAATTTCGTGGAAAAGCTTAAAGAGGATTGGAAGTAAGTCTTTAAAGATTTGGAAGAATTCACTAGTGAATCCATCCGGACCAGGGCTTTTGTGCTTGGGGAGACTTTTTATTTCCATTTCAATTTCCTTGATGGTGATAGGTCTGTTCAGGTATTCCAGGTCTTCTTGGTTCAGCCTTGGGAGTCTGTAGGAGTCTAGGAATTTATCCATTTCCTCGAGGTTTTGATGTTCCGTGGCATAAAGCTTCTCAAAGTACTCCCTGAGGATCCTTTGAATTTCTGTAGTTTCTGTTGTGATGACCCCCTTTTCATTTCTGATTCGGTTTATTAGGGTTTTCTCTCTCCCCTTTTTTGTGAGTTTTGCTAGAGGCTTATCGATCTTGTTAATTTTCTCAAAGAACCAGCTCTTGGTTTCATTGATCTTTCGGATTGTTTTTTGGGTTTCCATCTCGTTAATCTCTGCTCTGAGTTTTATTATTTCCTTCCTCCTCTTCGGGTTGTGCTCCTTTTGTTGGTCCTTCTCCAAGCTCTTAAGCTGTGAGGTTAGTTTATTTATGTGGGCTCGCTCCTCCTTTCTGAGGAATGCTTGTAGAGCTATAAACTTTCCTCTTAAGACAGCTTTTGCTGTGTCCCATAAGTTTTGGTAACTCGTGTCCTCATTTTCATTCGTTTCTAGGAATCTTTTGATTTCCTCTTTGATTTCCATTCTAAGCCACTCGTTGTTCAATAGCGCACTGTTTAATTTCCAGGTGTTTGATTTAGTTTTCTGTTTTTCTGTGTGATTTACTTCTAATTTAAGCGCATTGTGGTCTGAAAAGATTGTTGATATAATCTCTATCTTCTTAATTTTATGGAGGTATGTTTTGTTGCTCAGCATGTGGTCTATCTTGGAGAATGTTCCATGTACGCTTGAGAAGAATGTGTATTCAGCCTTTTGAGGATGAAGTGTCCTGTATATATCTACTAAGTCCCTTTCTTTCATTGTTTCCCTCAGATTAAGTATGTCCTTGCTAAGTTTGAGTCTGGTTGATCTATCCAGAGGTGACAAAGCGGTGTTGAAGTCTCCCTCTAGTATTGTGTTGTTATTGATGTCTTTTTCCAAATCTATGAGTAGTTGTTTTAAGTACTTTGCTGGTCTCTCATTAGGTGCATATACATTTATTATTGTAAGTTCTTCCTGTTGTACAGATCCTTTGATCACTAAGAAATGGCCTTCACTGTCTCTTATGACCTTCTTCACTCTGAAATCGATGTGGTCTGATATTAAGGTGACTACCCCAGCTTTTTTATGGGAGCTGTTTGCCTGTAGGATTGTTTTCCAGCATTTGACTCTGAGTCTGTGTTTGCTTTGACTATTAAGGTGTGTTTCTTGCAGGCAGCAGAATGTTGGGTTCAATTTTCTAATCCATCCTGCCACTCTGTGTCTTTTAATTGGTGGGTTTAGCCCATTGACATTGAGAGAGATTATTGTTATGGGATTTTGTCCCATTGTTCTGTTGAAATTAGGTGTATTTGAGGGGCCTGTCCTGTCTTAAAGTAGCCCATTTAGTTGTACTTGTAACCATGGTCTTGAGTCTATGAAGTTCCTGAGCTGTTGTTTGTCTGTGAAACTGTGTGTTGTTCCTTCTATTATGAATGAGAGTCTCGCTGGGTAAAGTATTTTTGGAGAGGCATTTATTTCATTGAGTTTTTACACTATGTCCCACCACTGTTTTCGGGCCCTGAGGGTTTCATCAGAAAAATCAGCTGTGAATTTTAAGGATGCTCCTTTGTAAGAGATTTCTTTCTTCGATCTTCCTACTTTCAGAATTTTGTCTCTGTCTAAAGTTTTGGTCATTTTGATCAGGATGTGTCTTGGGGTATTTTTGTTTGGATTTCTTCTAGCTGGTACCCTTCAGGCCTCCTGAATGTGGTCACAAGTTTTCTTCAGCTCTGGAAATGTTGTAGCAATGATGTCTTTGACAGTTTCTTCTTCATCAGGGTTTTCTTCCTGTCCCTCTGGGACTCCAATAATTCTTATGTTACCCCTCTTGGCTTCATCACGATCTTCTCTTGCCATCTGTTCCCGAACTGTGAGTCTCTTTTCCATTTTCTGCTCTTTTCTGGCGAGTCTCTGAACTTCATCTTCAAGCTCACTGATTCTGTTCTCAGCAGCTGTTACTCTGCTTCTGAGGCCTTCCACTGAGGTTTTCAATTCGCCTACCAGGGTTTTCAGGTCCGACATTTCCGATTGCATTTTTCTCATTTCTGCCTTCAAATCCTCTTTTCTTTTATTGGCATTGCTTTCCATTGTTTCTTTTAGTTCCCTAAGCATCCTAAGTAGCTCCCTTCTGAATTCCTTGTCAGAGAGGTTGTCTAATACTACAATACTGTTGGTGTCTTCTGGGCTAGCCTCTTCAATAAGAAAGTTGGTGGGCTTTCGCGTTGCTTTACCATTGTGACCAGTGTGCTTTAGTCCTTCACCTTCACTGTTACTATTCTGGTTGAGTGAGGAGAGAGTTCCCGGATCCCTTCAGCTTTGTTGCTGCGGGATCTGATGTTGCCTCAGTTCCCGTCCAGCGCAGGACAAGGGAGAAAACCGGCAATTCTAGGGGATCAAGCTAGCTGCGTATTCCCTGGGGGAGTCTCAAGCCTTGGGGCAGGCTGTACCTGGTTGAATGAGGAGAGACTGCCAGGAGCCGTTCAGTTTTGTTGCCAAACAATGGGCCTCCGTTCCGTCCAGCACAGATTATACTCTTCCCTCTTATAGTGGGAAGGGATTATGGATAAGTTTTTGTCCATGGTAGGCACCCTTCTACGTTTCTGAGTTTGACGTTCTTCTCAGTCAGGCGTTATTCTTTATTTTATAACAGACATTGAGTGAAACTTTTGGAGGAGGTGCTATTTGGAATTGAACTTATACAGCTGTTTTCAAACAGGTCTTTGTTGGAACTTGAGTAGGCGAGTGGGTTGTTGTTGGATTGCAGTAGAAGAGGTGGGAAATTTTTGGTTGGTATTAGGCAGCAAGTTGTGGGATGGGAGTCCTGAGTGCTTGATGTGAGTGGTATAACTGCGGCCGCATTACCGGCCGCCCGCCAAGGAGAAGGCCACGCCCACTTTTAAGAGGCCACGCCCCTTTCCTGGCGGCCAAGCCCCGAGCCTGTCCCAGGTAACACCCACCCAGGATCCTGAAATGGAGGAAGGGTGGTCTACAGTCTCCCCACTAGGCTTCAGGCGGGAATCTGAGGCGCGGCTGGGGGGGCAGGAGCACTTCCCGGCTGGACGCCCCCGACCCAACTGGAGGGGAGGAGCCCACGGACTGGTGGTCGGTCCCCGGGAGATGGACGGGCACTTTCCCCACTGGGCTTCAGGCGGGAATCTCAGCATACTCTTAATTTTACAATAAACGCTCTTCAAAAACATTCAAGCAAAAAAAATAAACCAAAAAAGAGGTAATTTATTGTATTGTTGAGACATCGGTTAGAAAACATATGCTTTAGAATTTGGGACACGTTTGGAGAATTACGGGCTTCCAATGAGTATCTATGCATTTTTAGCTTGTGCATTATCAGAAATTTCTACGGATTTATAAGCATTTACAGAATGACTCTAGGCTTTCAACTGTGGGGCATTTTTCTAGATATTTGCTGAGCACTCCATAGGAACCCAGCAATATCAGAGATGATTTTGTGACCTGACTTTGTGAATTGTATCTGTTCTTTTACTAGTGTGTGTGTGTGTGTGTGTGTGTGTGTGTGTGTGTAAGAAGCAATGCTGCTTGTCTTACACTATACAATGTGCAGAAGATAAACAACACTGCCCATAGCTGAGTGGGATCAAGTGTCTCGAAGTCTTGCAGCCTGGTGAGCATGGTCCATGCTCATGAGCATGGTAGGTTAGTAACTGATTTCCTTTGAGTTGTTGCAGCTGCCCACCGGCTGCTGTTGCCATCTTTGAATTTCTTAATGTTTTATTTGGGGATCCAGTGACGTGTTTCTTTATTCCTACATGCCAACTTCTCCTTTCTATTTTAAGAAGACTTCAAGAATACAGCCTCTGTTTACAAAACTGTTTAAAAGAAACTTGTACTGGTTTAGTGCTTGAATTGGGGTGCGTATGTTGGTTGATTTTCATCCTCAACTTTTCAGATCTTTGAAGCGAAATAAGGACTAGTTTGAAAAAGTGTTCGTTGTTTGAACATAAACTAAGCCTACATCACTCTTCTGATCATTATGAATAGAAACGGTAAAGCATAAAAAAAGATGTATACATATCTATGTATACATAAAAATACAACATCTCATTACACATATATGTATACACATCTATATCATCCTCACTGGTAGAACTTTACAAGAAGAAAAATAATCAACCACTTCAAAAATGGGGTGCAATAATTTACAGATAATTGCTCAAAGACATACAGATGTCCAAGAGGAATAGAGGTATATAAAAAATATACTGTATCACTTACCATTAGGGAAATGCTAATCAAGCCAGCAATACAACATCTCATACTAGAAGACCAATACATACCCTATTGCAAGAGTAGTTTGCTTAATCACACTCACCAGGACAGTCTTGCGGCTGACCAGACCCAGGCAAAGCACCTGAAGCTATTGGTGCCTATCAAGGCTCTCAAGAGCATTTGTAGGGTAATCTTGCGAACTCACCATTCTTTCACAGTCTATCATGCATCCGCAAGGCAGGACAGGTTACAACACGGCTCTAATCATACAACAGGCAGCACAGCTCACAGCAAAGGAAGGGAGTCTCCTGAAACCAGAGGTTTTGTGGTTTGTACAAACTGCAAGTTAAGATCTTTCTCAAAGGGAAAGTTGTTCACCAATACCAGCAAAATCATAAGTCCAAGGAATACATGTCATAAAATTTACAAAACACATGCTAGAAAATTACATGATAATAAATCACACAGCATAATCACAAAGAACAAAAATGACAAGTGTTGAGGCTGGAGCGATAGTACAGTGGGTAGGGCATTTGCTTTGCACACGGCTGACCCGGGTTCGATTCTCCAGCATCCAATATGAGTGTCCTGAGTACGCCAGGAGTAATTCCTGAGTGTAAAACCGGAAGTAACCCCTGTGCATCGCTGGGTGTGACACCCAAAAGCAAAAAAAAAATGACAAGTGTTGATATGGATGTTGTGAAAAAAGACCATCATTCATTGCTGGAGGGGATGTCAACCTGTGTTTTCCTATTGGAAAAACAATATAGACACCTCTCAAAAAAAAAAAAAAACAGGAATTGAGCTATTCTTGCTGAGAATCTGACCCAGTAAGTCCACTTCTTGGCATGACCCCAGAGCTCCAAAATCTACACAGGAAAGACATATTGCACTCTTATAGTCATTGCAACACTATGCACAATAGCCCAAATCAGGAAAGAACCCAAGTATCCAAGAACAGAGGACCACATAAAGAAACTGGTACAAATACACAATGAAAAACTATGCAGCTATCAGAGAATACAAAACTATGTAGTGTTCTACCTGGCTGTATTTGGAGAGTATCCTAAAGAGAAGAGAAAATAATAAATGCCTAGGGAAACAGGAACAGTGAACTGTTCCACAGTAAGAAGTAGGGAGGATGGGGGGACTAGGATAGGGATAGACACCGGGATCATGGTGGGAGAAGAAGATACTCTGGCGCAGTGTATGGTGCTGGAATGTTTCATGCTTGAATCCCTACCATGAACAATGTTATAAATGATCTCGCTCAAATATTTTTTAAAAGCCTAAGAAAAAACACAAACCACAGTTGTTTTGGGTGTTTTATTTTTATTTTTTGTTTAATATCTGTCATAAGAAATTAATCTTGCAACTTTAAGTACTTATTACAAATATAAGATGCATACTCTAATAGGGAAAAGCCTAAGGGAATTAGTTAGGGATGAACCCTTGGAAATCATACCCCCTCTATTAGTTGTTACTGACAACGTGTGACTCTCATTGAGGGTGAAGTTCAAGGAGAGGCCACAGAAAGGCCATATTATATTCAGGTGGGAAAAGCTTCAAAGTTTTTATTATTGATATATAATTTGGGCAGGGCTTTTTGTGTCAAAACCCGCAGGGCTCAGGGGTTACTCCCAAGTCTGCACTTGGGACTTACTCTTGGCGGTTCTTAGGGGACCATATGGAAGGCCAAGGATCGAACCCAGGTCAGCCAAGTCAAAGGCAAATGTCCCACACGCTATACTACTGCTCCAATTCTTATTGATATATAATTTTCACAAGACAAAGTACGTGGATTCAAGCACTCCATTACGGTGTGACATTCCACGCCCTCTCTTCTGAAACCAAGAGAACATCCCCATCCTCCCATGGAGTCTTTTTCTGCATCCTTCAAACTAGTAAGATTCCCTGTTGTTTATGAATCACCTTGGGGAATATCTGCCATTTCTAGAAGGTCAACATAGCCTGTGCTCTTGATGGCTTTTCTACACATGTTTTTGTGGTTCTGAAGTCAGTGGGTTCCCTTTGGTGGTTTTGTAAGTCAGGGAGGAGAGAGATGGTCACCTTCTCCCAATCCACATCTGCCACTCCAGGACCAGTTGGGAAGATTAAGTCTTTAATGGAATGTGATGAGCCCCTGTGTGTAGCTTTCCTCGAGTCCTGCCAGCCCCACGAGGCCCCACCAGCCCCATCAAGCAACACTTGAAATCTGCATGGTCTTCTCTGCATAGGAGTTGTTTCCCACCATCTGATCTTTGGGGAAAACCCAAAAGACTTAAGCTGGAGTGAGGAATTGCTCTTTTCAGGAAAGGAAAGTCAGTCCTAAGCCTTACCCATGATTTCCAGGTACTTTGTTCTGTCTCATAGAAAAAAATTTCAGGAAGAGACAAGAAGTCAAGTAATACAGATTTTATTTGGAGGGTTTTAGGAAGGGGAAGGAGTGAGAGAAAATGTGTGTGAGAGAGTAACATGTTCAAGAGAGAACGTGGACTTCCCCATCCATGGAAAGAGCCCTAGTGCACATCTCAAAGGGGAGATGTGAGTGACACATGTGCTCAGGGACCACCTGTGTTTGGCCTTGTGGCACAAGCAGCACATAGACTTGGGCAGCATCTGTGTATGCTTCCTTTGTCCAAGATGCTTTTATAGGGTGTCTTCAATCTGCCCCACGTGGGACTATCTATCTTGGTAAGAGCCCAGTGCTAGGGTTGTTGCTAAGGGATAGAGTTGGGATGGTTTTCTTTGAAACTCCTTTCCTTGATCTTTGTTCCTGCTCGATCTTCTCTGGGAGAATGTGTCCAGCCCTCTGAGCTAGCTTCAGGTAAAGGTCTTATCAGGTCTCACTGCCTGTATCCTCAAGGTCAATCCAGACAGCATTAGGCCTAGGTGGTTTTACTACTTCCTAAGAATTCCTTTGCCATGGGGGCTCTTTCCTATCTACCTGCCTGCCTACATCAGTTCCTCCAATTTGCCATTCAGAAAATGTTGAAATTTTTTTCATAGTAAGTTTTCTCTGAATGAACAGCTTACAGTTTGATGAAGCTGTTCACAGAATACATGTATTTATATGCTTATATACTCCTATGAGATTATGATTAGGAGGAGACTACTTGACAGAAGTCGGCTATTTTAGAAACATTGCTATTACCCTTATATTATTTTTCCCTGACATAACAAAAGGACAGTGGTGGAAGGTCTTGGGTGTTTTGGAGGTGGTAGCGCATAGTGCCTTTGTTTATAAACACTATACGCTTAAACACCATTATAACCGTATTACTTAAACTAAATAAAACTTAAAATAAATAGAATAAAATAAAATTACATATCCACGTGCAAAAAATACTTTTTTCAGTGAAGCAAGTAGTTTTTCTCTTTGTCTTGTTCTGCTTTGTTTTTGAGCCACAACAGCTGGTGCTTAGGGTTTCCATCTGACTCCACACTCGGGGATACTTGCTGACTGATTTGGGGCCCATCAGGGGGAAGCTTGGGAATCAAATCTATGTTGGCCACATGCACCCTACCTGCTCTGCTATCACCTGACCCCCAAAGAAAGAGAGTTTTGATTGAACAAAACTTACTTAGAACAATGTAAGGAGAGAGAAAGAGGAAGTACGTGTTCAGGAGAGATCACAGTCTTCTCCAGAGGGGGAAGAAGTGCGAGCAAAGAGACACAGAGAGAAGAAAGTAGGATACACATTTACGGCAGAACGGAGGCTTGGAGAACAATTAAGCAAGCAAAGAAAGAGGCATAGAGTCAGCAATAAAGATTTGTATTCAGGGAGAACACAGACCAGAGAACACAGGCCCTCAAAGTTTTTAATTAAAAAAAAAAAAGAGAAAATCTAGACATAATTTTTCCAGACATTGAAGCCCGAGGCATCTTTCAGGGTGAAATACCAGTGTTTATTAATTTGGATCTTACCCATATTTCGGGAGTGTGTTGATCTTGGCATATCAGTAATGAAAATATGTATTATTCTTCAGGATATATCAGACAAAAGTCCTCTATTTTACTCAACTGGTTCACCTATATGCTTAAATTAACCCACTCTGGGTTGGAATGAAAGGTCCGGATCTTGGAGATGTTTTCCTTGGAATGTCATAAGAGC
The DNA here is from genome assembly GCF_029834395.1 of Sorex fumeus. Taxonomy (NCBI): domain Eukaryota; kingdom Metazoa; phylum Chordata; class Mammalia; order Eulipotyphla; family Soricidae; genus Sorex; species Sorex fumeus. Next base: position 49,592,539 of record NW_026606118.1, read on the forward strand.
TCTATCATGCTCACACTGAACAGTGGAAAAATTCCAGATACAATTCAGAGAAGTGAGGGGGAGTCAGTCATGTAAACTTGGCCCTTTCCTTTTGTGCACTCCTTGGGCGGGAAGTCCCAAGTGAGGGAGGAGACTCATTCTCATCAAAGTTCTGTGCCTTATGGGCCAGTGGAGAAGCAGTGGCCAGCCGGGCAGCAGGCTGCCAGCAGGAGCTTTCTCCTCTTGCGTTTCTCCTCTCACTGCCTCTTCTTCCCACTTGTGGCGGCCTGAGCTTGTACCTTTGTAGTAAAATGTCAGCACTAATGAAGATGGAGTCCTAAAGGAACAATTCTAGACACCCATATATTTCTATGCTCCTATGGACCTAGCAATGAAGACACGAACCATGAAACACCAAAAGAATAAAAACTGATGGCATCAGGAGAAAGTGATGAATTCTAATTCAGTATGAGAAATTTTAATAAATCTTTCTCAGAAGTCGAGAGAATGTTTTAATAATACGTCCTATAAATTAAAATGGTAAACCAAAAATCAACCTAAGGAAATCTTTACTACACTGAAACAGAAGGGGATGTTAAATATCTATGAAAATTCAAAGACATCTGGGATCCTACTAAATAATTAGATAAGGGTTAAAAAAATAGCTTAGAGGGGCAGGCACGTACCTTGCATGTGGCCAATCCTTGTTTGATCCTCAAAATCATAGATGTTCCTCAAGCACTGCCTGAAATAATCCCTGGTCGCAGAGCCAGTAACAATCCCTGGGCTCAGTCAAGGTGTCACCCCAATACCAAATAAAATCATTTTATTTGGGTTTGGGACCATTCTTTTATTGGGATCATGTGTGTTCACAGATTTTAAAATGCATTTATAAATGGCTACAAGGATTATATTATCCAAGCCAAGGCAGATCTTCTGTTAATGTGGAGAAATAGAAAGGAGAAATTTTAGAGCAATCCTGATGTGAATCATTGGAAAGACATCTGGATGGATCCTCAGGGTAATAAACTGAACTTGATAAAAGTTAATGTGAATTTTCATAAACCTTTGTAAGCCATCAAAAATCAAAAGTGAACAATATCTATGGAGACGGATTCTGGTGTTTCAACTTTCCCCCCACTGCACACACATTTTAGGACATGCATCTCTCTGAGGAGGAAAAGCTCAATTCCAGTTAGGGTGCAGGACTATCTCTAAATGTGCATAACGCTTACAGGTTCCTGCTACTGATTCTCAAAGAGTAGATTCTCCTAAAGAAACTCTGAGTTGCAGATCAAAACCCAGCATCAAGGGGCTGGAGCGATAGCACAGCGGGGAGGGCGTTTGCCTTCCACAGGGCCCACATGGGTTAGATTCCCAGCATCCCATATGGTTCATTGAGCACCACCAGGAATAATTCTTGAGTGCACAGCCAGGATTAACCCCTGTGTATCCCCAGGTTTGACCCAAAAAGAAAAAGAAAAAAAAAACAAAAAACCCCACAGCATCAAGAATTTTGTGTGTGTGTATGGGGGGGTGGGGGCTGGAGCAATAGTACAGAGGTAAAGCATTTGCCTTGCATTCGTGGACCCGGGTTTGATTCCCAGCTTCCCATAGGGACCCAGAAAGAGGTTATAGGTGGTGCAGAAGTTATGGGGAAATCAGAGGGATAGTGTTCTTCACCTGAACTAACAAATCACAAAGTTATTCATGATTGGGTTTCCGATTTACAATGATCAAGCAGTAAGCCCTTCACAGTGACTCCTTCCCTCCAACAGTGCCCCCAGTTTCCCACCCATCCCCACCCCTCCAACGCTATGGCAGGCACTTTTCTCTTGTTCTTTTTTCATTCGGCTGGCCTTTCAAAATATCTTTAAGATTTTAATAATTTTCTCCATCTCTTTTGTTTTCAGAAAAATTATGCTCTTAAATTTCCTTATCTATTTTTTTTCTGCTTAAATAGGACTACTTTTCATTCCCTTTTCTAGACCTTGAAGAGGAAACTTAGATTACTGATCTTAGAATGCTATATTTTTAAATAATATGAACATTTAATACTTTGAGTTTCTCTCTCCAATTTTATTTTGAAACATTTCTAAAGAATATATGACTTTTTAAATAAAATTTCTCTTTGACTCATGGAATAAAAATATTTTGCTTGATTTTAAGAATTCAGAATTCTATTTTTCTGTGTAGTTATCAATGCACAGTTTCACTCTCTAATAATCAATGTGTGTGTATATACATATATTTATCAATGATACAGGGCTGGAGTGATAGCTTTGTAGGGCGTTTGCCTTGCACACAGCCAGACGGGCCAAGCCGAGTTTGATTCTTCCGCCCCTCTTGGAGAGCCTGGCAAGCTACCAAGAATATCTCGCCCGCATGGCAAAGCCTGGCAAGCTACCCGTGACGTATTCAATATGCCTAACACAGTAACAAGTCTCAAAATGAAGACGTTGCTGGACCCCTCGAGGAAATTCATGAACAACCGGAGAACAGTGCTACATATAAATGAAATTCTCCAATATAATAAAAACAGGAACAGGAAGTGCACTCAAGTTCTCGAACAAATGCATAGCATCCACAGCACCTGTGCTCTGTGTTTGGTCCTCAGCATCACAGGATGTAGCACAGGTGAATCCCAACGTCAGGCCTGACCACTGAGCTCGCCGACCCGCAGGGGGCTTAAGGGGACCCAGGTAACTTAATAAAGGTACCCCTTCTAAGTGTCTCAAGAATGACCCTTATGAAAAAAAAATGATTTTAAAAAAGTAAATGTAACTCGGCCATCTTTACAGCACAGTGCCGTACAGAGCCACATGGAGGGCTGGCTCCACAGCTCCCGGAGGAGAAACCAAGTTCCAAAAAGAGCCGAGATCACCGGGAAGTCCCAGATGGGGTAGGTGCCACATCCCCCCTCCCCCGGTGACCAGAAGCCTCCACAAGCATAGCTCAAGTATGCGGGAACTAGGACTTTTCCTCCAAACTGACATCTCTGTATATACAAAGTGATCAATGGTTAGTAAATCACCCAACGTTTCTCCCTGAAAATCAGAGTTAAGTTTGGAGCACGGCCACAGCCCCAGAAGCACAAGGACTTAATGCAAAACCCAGCAGCTTGGAGCAGAAAAGTGAACGGACTATGCGTTAATCCAGGCCATCATGTCTGCCCGGAGGGGAAAGGGTGTTGCCCCATTCGCCCTTTCCTCACTGGAAAGAAGATGGCGGCCACATGGGTGCCTTGTGGAGAGCAGGAGTGAGCCGGGGGTGTGGGAGCGACTAAAACCTCATGGGAAGGGGGGCGTTCCAGTCCATCCTTCACACCCTACAAAGGCCACCAGTTGCCCCCCACGAGCGGCTCTCCAGCACGGCCACGACTCCAGAGGACAGAAACCAATCTCTTAATTATCTGACTCTCAGTAGAAATACTTCCAGGGTTAATTAGCAAAATAGCAGAAATCCAAAACCAACATTTAGTTCTTGAACCCAGCTGTAGAAAGCGAATCACTCCACAATGCTTTCTCAGCATGTCTGATGTGGGGGGAGGGGTAAACTCTAAATAATAGGGGTGTATCTTTTATTGAAACAATGAATCTAAACAAAGCAGATAGAGTGTCAACTAGAATTCATCTGCCTCGCAGGCATTGGGAGGGGTGGGGGTGGGGTTTTATTGGGGTTCTTCGTGGTAAAAAATAAGTATTGGTAAAGGGAAAGGTGTTTGATATTTGCATGACTGAGACCTAAACCTGAAAGCTTTGTAACTTTTCCCACAGTGATTCAATAAATAAATAAATTAATTAAAAAAAAGTAAATGTGAAACAGAAAAAACAAATCAACAAATCACACATAAATGATCCGGAAAAGGACAGACCTAGTAGGTAGAAAGCGCTGCAGAAACGACCAAGCTGGAAGGGCACGAAGGAAGACTGTCCAGGCTGAGCTGTGGCCACCGTGCTGGGGGCGGGTGGGTTGGCTGGGAAGTGCCCAAGCCCTTAGCCCTTCTCCAGGAACTGCCCTTTCCAGGAGAGACGGAGGCAGCTGATGGGAGTCTGCCAGGAACATGGGCATCATCGCATCTTTGTGGTCTCATGTGAACGCACTGTTGTGGCACCTTGGGGAACTCTGTTGGTGACCCACAGGTCACAGAACAAGGTTTGGGAACGGGGAGGTGGCACACACCTGGCCCAGTCTCCATCCCCAGAAACGCTCAGGTCCTAAGCCAAGCCAGAGTGTGTAGCCCTGGGGACCCCTGAACCCCGCCAGGCCGGGCCTGCTGCTTCCTAGTTCTGCAGACCCCAGCAGCAGAATGCGGCCTCTCTGCATCCATCAAGTATCACCAGGAGACACCACCAAGTCTCGTGAGCACGACCCGACTCCCCGACTCCCCTCTAGGGCTCCTGAAAAAGCCACAGACACAAGACGTGTCAGTGGAGCAGTCACTGCTAGCCAGCACAGAGACCTCAGTCCTGCACCAGCCCCCCACAGCCAGGAGCACCAGGAAGGAGCCTCCTTCCTCACGGCTTCTCTACTGCTCTCCTGTGACCACAACTGACATTACACAACAGGTCAGGAGAACTATTTCAAGAACCCAGATGCCTTTTGACCAGGAGGCAAGGAAGACTGTCTGGGGAGGGGTCTGGAGCAATAGCACAGCAGGTAGGCCAGCTGCCTTGCAAGCCCAGCCTCAGTTCCTGCCACCACCATTGGTCTCCCAAGGTGTAGCCCGAAAGAATATTTTGGGAATTGAGAGGCAAACCAAGACTTGACTTGTGAGGCAATTCCTGGTGAAAAGATTGCAAGGTTATTTGTGTATGTGTTTGGGGGGAGAGGGTGTATGTGTCTGTGTTTGTGTGGTTTTAAGGTGTGTGTACCTGTGGTGTGTGTTGCTGTTAGATATGCACAAACCTGCTATGTATGTCTTGGCTCTGAAGTGTACATGTATCTGTGTGTGTGTGTGTGTGTGTGTGTGTGTGTGTGTGGCCATGCATTGTACACATACCTGGTGAGTGTTTGTGTTTGGTGGTTGAGATAAGCACAGAGCTGGTCTCTGTTTGTGTGTGTGGCTGTGGGGTATGCACAAACCTGTGCACCAGTTAGAGAGGGGCGGAGACAGTCTTTGTGAGGATGTCAGGCTGGCAGGCTATGGGGGTTCATTGTAGTGCCCCCAATGGGGGGCTATTCAGGACAGCTCAGGAGCTGGTCTCGGAGGAACTAAGCACAGGTCTGAGCATCCCCTCATGCACAGCATGGATCTGGGAGCAGGACACAAGGCAGCTCTGAGCTTGGCCCCGCTCCTCTCCCTCTGTCCCTAAGGGGCTCGGTTCTGGCCTTGGGCTGCCTGTCATGTCTCTCGAGGGAAGGGCCCTCTCAACACCCACGTGGGAGAGGCAAGGCTCTTGCTTCCTGAACAGAAGCCCCAGACCTAGCTGGGTCCCAGAAGCTCCCTTTTGCCTCCAGTGCTGGGGCAGGAGGTGGACAATTTCCTGAAGGCAGGTGGAGTGGCAGGTGGGCTGTGTGTGTGTGTGTGTGTGTGTGTGTGTGTGTGTACCTGTCAGCTGTGTGTGGAATACACAAAGGTTAGATGAGGCTGAGGAGGCTGATAGAGGAGCTTTGGGGTCTTTGCCTTTGCCTGTGTCCTGAGCCTTAGTTCCCTCTTCTGCACATGAAGTTGAATCCTTGGAGGGTGAAAAGCAACCTCAGCTCTGCCTGTTTTGAAAGGCCCGGGTTTGGCCCATCTCTGGCCTAGCTCAGGGTTTGCAATTGGCTCTGCATTCGAGGTCACTCTAGTTGGCTCAGAGAACTATATGGCATGTGGGGTGTGGGGGCTGGAGACAGAACTCTGTCAATAGGGACCTTTATCTCTGGCCCCAGGCTACTGTTTCTGTTCTCTCCCTAAAAAGGACTCCTGAGCAGTGTCTACCAGTCCCTGAATACTGTCCACTCCCCACCTAAGCAGCTCACAGGTGCACACACTCTAACCTAAGCCGGCCCCTTGCTCATCACTCTCACTTCCTCATCAGTAACAATGACTGACTTTCCTGGTCAGGAAAGCTTCCTTTCTCTTCTTTCTTCTGTGCCCAGTGACGGGACTGGTTTCATTATTTACATGGTAATGTTGGTTCACTAATGTGCCTCCTAGAGGTTCTGGTTTGTGTGTCTGTCTGTGTGTGTATGTGTATGTCTGTGTATGTGTATGCGTGTGTATGTGTGTGTGTAGGCATTTGGTGCTGGGGATCAAATTCAAGGCCTTGAGTGTGTGAGGTAATTGTTTCACCCTTTGACCTGTCTCTCTGGCCTATCTGCCTGGGGACATTTAGGATGCTCTGAACCTCAGACGCCTCAGAGGAGGTGCCAGGGTCAGGGCCTGGGAGTCCCTGTTCCTGAAGCAAGGTGACCCACCACTGGCTAGTCCCATCTCCAGGCCTCAAGGAGGGAGAGACCCTGCTCCCTGGAATGGCTAGTGGCATACCTGTGGGGACACAGGGGTTTCCCTCCCTGCTTCCTCCTACAGCAGTGAGTCAGCACTGGTGCCAGGCACAGTGGGGCACACCTGGGCGAACAGGGGAGCTCATGGTGCTTCACTGCTGTGTGGGTGTCAGAGAAAGAAGCTCAGTTCAAGTCCAGAACGAGGCTGGAATCTCCTCCAGGCAGTGTGGGGACCCCCGCCCAGCTCCCTCATCTATCACCCTGAACTGCATTTCATGTACAATTGCTATCCGCAGCCAGTGATAGATGAAATAGGCCTGGAGGAGGCCACCTAGGATGGCGGTGGGGGCCCCACTCAAGCTTCTGGGTCTGGGTGAGGGAATCTTGGTGAATCGTGCCTGAGCACTAGGCTTGACAGCAGGTCCGTGTTCTCGTGTCTGGTCTCATTGAAACGCTGTCAAGGCATGTGATTCCGTACGCACGTAAGCCCAGCCTGCCTGTCTGGCCTGCAGAGTGAGCTGGTTTGTGGGTTGGGGACTGAGACTGGAGGGGTCAAGCTGCCTGCTGTCCATCACATTGTGGCAGCAGGGCGGGTGCTCGGCACACTGACAGCATCACTGGCTGTGGGTGGACAGTGGCGAGACAGCCCCTCTCCAGCCTACCTTGGGCAGAAGGTGGGGTGAGGGTGCAGGAGAGAGCTGGCCCCAAGCAGTGGGCAGCTCGTTCCCAGGCAGTGCCTGCAGTTCCCAGTCCTGTGCAGCTGTCAATTGGCTGGGAGCCTGCTAGGGGAGCTTACCCAAGCCCTGGCCCTCTGCTCAGGGTGACCTCAGCTGGGACACCTGCACCTTTGGGGATATCCCCCTCATCCTGCCTAGTCCTATCCCAGATTACACCTGCAGGGTATAGGAGTGGGAGGGTTGGTCAGGGCCTTCTGCAGGGCACTTAGTATTGTCCACTTCCTGACCCAGCTCCCTACGCCTGCCAGGTTCTACACAGACCCTTTGCCCTCCTTCCTCCCACCGGAACTGGGATAACAAAATGCTCTGGACAGTGTTTATAGAAACCATTAACATCACACCTAGGCCGGCAAACACAGCCTCCCCTTCCCTCTCATGGGAACACTCAGACGCAGCCAGTCACTAGAAGACAAGTCCTTAGGTCTACGTACTACCTGCCCCATCCTGTCACAGTCTCCTCCATCCCCTACCTCTCCCTCTCCTCCATCCATTCCCTCCATTCCTTCCATCCCCCTTCATCTCCCTCCATCCCACCTGCCTACTGTGTTTTCCCTTCTCTTCCTTTCCTCCTCCCTCCCCTCCTCTCCTACTTCCTCTGGATTTGGACTCTTCTTCTTTTGAATTTGATTCTCCCAAGCCTCATCCACATCCTTGCCACTACATCACAGCATAGGGACCTCCATCCTTTAACTAAAACCTCTGTCTACCGGGTTCAGAATTTAGCAGAACATCTAAAGAATTGTTTCTATACTCATGTCTTTATTCTTTGGCTTGGTGCTCCATGTCTGCCCTGACAGCCAGGAAACTGCCTCATCAGATGTTCCAGAACCCTGAGCAACCCTCCCTGCTCACAAAGCATTGTGGACCATCCACTGCCCTCCACCTGTCTCATGAAGCTCTCTTTGTTGGTGGTTTTTGTTAGGCTCCATGATCTGGGGAATGAGACCGAGTAAAAATTGTGAGCAAGGATTTCCTTTATTCATGCCAAGCATATATGACTGGCCGACCGGCATCTCCTAAACAGAGGGAAACCCTGTCCCACTGTAAGCGTCCCCTTTTATGCCCTCTTTCGGGTTCGCATCTGCCCGCCTTGAACTGGCTCCCTTCCAGGACCCTAGGGTCCTGCTTTGTTTCTGATTGGCTTATTCCTTCCTTGCAAACCTGAGACACATTTTGGGCCTGCAGCCAGGTTGTCAAGAGGGTGGGGAGCCAGGGAGGCACAGTCTGGTGCCTCTGTCGCCACGTGGCATGGAGGCATTCAATCCTGAAAACTGCATATCTGGGCATTGCTTGTGGAAGTTCCTGGTTGCCAGCATTCCACTTGGAGTAGATGGGGAGATTGCCCCTGCTCCCTCTGGGTGTCTCAGGGAAATTGGCTCCATATGGAGACCGGAGAGATCTCTGGTTCTGTGGTATATTCTGGGACTCGCTGCTGTGTCTCTGGCTTTTGATCTCTTTCGAGACTTATTTATGGGTCCCTGAAAAAAAGGCTGTAGAGTGCACAATAGAGTGTACAGGCACTGGAGTTGGTTCCTTGGGGTGATGGTCATTGCTTTCTTGTGTATTGGGAAGGGGGGGTGGTAGCCCACCCCAACTCTGTAAAAGCCTGGAGATTTCAGTCAAAGAACCCGCAAACCCAAATTTTCAGCAGATTCTATCTTGGCGATATCCCTCCTGAGACGTGGAGTCCGGCTGGGGGTATGGCTGTGATTTTAGATTGTGGAAGCAAGCAGCTGCTGGGGGCTCTGCTTGGGTGGGCACCGGCCAACCTGTCCCCCTCAGATTTACCCCAGTCTGTACAACTATGGGCTGGTCTGAGATTAACTGTGGCTTTTGGTCTCTTTGAGATTTATCTATGGATCTGAAATAAGGTCAATAAATGAGCTTGTAGAGCTGAGCCGGAGGTGGTTTTTGGGCATGGCTCCCACACACCTAATTTTTGACCGTATAGTTTTTTGATAAACTTGGTCCCAAGGAGTTGGGTTCTGGCCAAAGACACAGTGGCAATTTGGGGGTATCACAAGCGTGAAGGCACCATCAGGCTGCTAACGCACTTGCCCCGCAGGTCCAGGTTGACCTTTTGGTGGCATCATCTCCTCATGACCAAGATTCTCTGTCAAGATCCTGGTCAAGTGGCCTGCTATGCTCACGTGGATTCACACTTCCTTCTGCACAAGGAAGGCATGCACTGTCAATCTTTCCTGCTTCTGCAGATCACTAGGTCTGACTCCGTTTTCTTCTAAGTCAACAGTATTCCCTGGCTGAGGACAATATGCAGTGCCAGGGAAATGAGGAATTAGCAAACCTTTGTTTCCACACTCGGCGGCGCGCAGGGCTGACTCCTGACTCAGTACTCAGGGATCCATCCTGGTGGTGCTTGGGGGACCATAGGGGATGCTGGGTTTTTTTTTTATTTATTTTTTTACAGTTGTAGATTTACAATTTTTTTTTGTGCTTGGGTTTCAATTATACAATGATCAGATACCCATCCCTCCACCAGTGCCCGTTTTTCATCACCATGGATAATATCCCTCCCACCCCCATCCCCCCATCCCCCCCTGCCTCTGTGGCAGGACAATCCCCTGTGTTCTCTCTCTCCGTTTGGGTATTGTGGTCTGCAAAAGAGGCATTGAGTGGCAAACATGTTCAGTCCATAGTCTACTTTCGACATGCATCTCCCCTCCTGGGAGGATCCTCCAAACATCCTTTATTTGGTGCTCCCTTCTCTATCTGAACTGCCCTTTCCTCTAGGATACCCGGCTGGCCTCTAAGTTATGGAGTAATCCTCCTGGTGCTGATCTCAGCTATTCTTGGGTATTAATCTCATACTTTGTTACTTTATATCCCCCAGATGAATGCAATCTTTCTATGTCTATCCCTCTCTTTCTGACTCATTTCGCTTAGCATGATACTTTCCATATTGTACCACTTGTATGTAAATTTCATGACTTCATCTTTTCTAAGAGCTACATAGTACTCCATTGTGTAGATGTACCAAAGTTTCATTAACCAGTTATCTGTTCTTGGGCATTCAGGTTTCTTCCAGTTTCTGGCTCTTGTAAAGAGTGCTGCAATGAACAAACAAGTGCAGATGTCACTTCGACTATACATTTTTGCTTCTCTGGGATATATTCCCAGGAGTGGTATTGCTGGGTCAAATGGGAGCTCAATTTCTAATTTTTTGAGAATCATCCATACTGTTGTCCAGAAGGGCTGAACCAGTGGACATTCCCACCAACAGTGAAGGAGTGTCCCTTTCTCGCCACATCCACGCCAGCATTGGTTGCTTTTGTTCTTTTGAATGTGGGCCAGTCTCTGAGGTGTGAGATGGTATCTCATTGTGGTTTTGATCTGCATCTCCCTGATGATTAATGATGTAGAGCATTTTCTCATGTGCTTTTTTGCCATTCGGATTTCTTCTTTGAGAAAGTTTCTGTTCATTTCATTGCCCCATTTTTGGATGGGGTTGGATGTTTTCTTCTTGTGGAGTTTAACCAGTATTTTGTATATCCTGGATATCAACCCCTTGTCAGATGTGTATTCGGCGAATATCCTTTCCCATTCTGTAGACTGTCTTTGTATTTTGGTCACTGTTTCTTTGGAGGTGCAGAAGCTTCTTAGTTTAAGATAGTCCCATTTATCTATCTCTGTTTTACTTGCTTGGCCAGTGGCATGGCATCTTTGAAGATACCATTAGCTTCAAAGTCATGGAGGGTTTTGCAAACTTTATTTTCAATGTACCTTATGGTTTCTGGTCTGATGTTGAGGTCTTTAATCCATTTTGATCTCACTTTTGTACATGGTGTTAGGCAGAGTTCTGAGCCTTTTTTTTTGCATGTAGCCGTCCAATGATGCCAACATAATTTATTAAAGAGGCTTTCCTTACTCCACTTCACATTACTTGCACCTTTATCAAAGATTAGATGATCATATGATTGAGGGGAGATGTCAGTGTATTCAACCCTGTTCCATTGGTCTGCAGTTCTGCCTTTGTTCCAGTACCATGCTGTTTTAATTATTACTGCTTTGTAGTACAGTTTGTAGTTAGGGAGGTTGATTCCCCCCATTTTCTTTTTCCCAAGAATTGCTTTAGCTATTCGTGGGGGCTTATTGTTCCATATAAATTTCAGGAGTGTTTGCTCCATTTCTTTGAAGAATGTCATGGGTATCCTTATAGGGATTGCATTGAATTTATACAATGCTTTCGGTAGTATTGCCATTTTGACAATGTCAAGTCTCCCGACCCATGAGCAGGGGATATCTTTCCATTTCCTCATGTCCTCTTTTATTTCCTGAAGTAGCGTTTTGTAGTTTTCTTTGTACAGGTCCTTTACTTCCTTAGTTAAGCTGATTCCTAGGTACTTGATTTTCTGGGGCACAATTGTGAACAGGATTGTTTTTTTTCATGTTGTTTTCTTCTCTCTCACTGCTTGCGTATAGGAAAGCCATGGACTTTTGGGTATTGATTTTATAACCTGATGCTGGGGTTTTAACCTGGGTCGGCCACGTGCAAGGCAAATGCCCTACCATCTGTACTGTCTCTAGGGCCTATTCTTTGTTTTCCCTTTTTTTTCCCCATTCAGACAATTTCTATGGAGAAGCTGCTCTTTTGCACTTTGCTGTGCTCTTGAGGCCTGTGGGGTATAGCCTTGCTTTCCAACTGCCTGGGGGTGTGGCCTGGCCTTGCTTCCAGCAGAGACTCCTGCTTAGACTTTCCTCTGGGGTGTCTACTGGGGGTGTGGCCTCACCAGGGTAACACCTGGGGGTGTGGCCTTGCCTGTGGAAAACCTGGGATGTGGCCTGGCCTGTGTAATGCCTGGGGTGTAGCCTCACTTTTGTGACCCTTAGGGAGGGGCCTAGGGACATGTCCCTGACCATGTCCATGGGGTTTTGGTAACCATGACAGGCACTATATGACTGTTTTCTAGGTTTTCCTGTCCACCTCCAGAACCCTGACAAGCTCGCCTGGCTTGGTGCTCACCGTGTTCCCAAAGAGAACTCCGAGACTGCTCCTACTCCTGCCACATCACGGTTCACTTCCAGCTGAGATGTTGGAGCCTGAGACGGAGGTGCTGTGCAGAGGTGAGTCATGACTGATCATACACAGGGGCCTGGGGAGGGGAGTATCTGCTGTTTGCACTTAGTAGGAAGTGTGCATATACATTGGTATTCAGAAATGTGTCATGTCATAGGCACATTTATTCACAATTTGTGAAAAAGGTTTCCTACCATTCAACTGTGTTGAATCTTTTCCGTTTTTACAATAGCTAACTGTAGGATTTATAAATTAAGTCACAGTTTTTATATGAGGGAACACACATCCCATACTAGATTCAGTAGGCAATTTGTTATTCAAGGACCCCTTAGTTGTGGTGCAGGATGGCTTGGGGGGGTCGGAGGGGGGGAGTATGTGCTGTTTGTAGTTAGTAGGAATTGTGCATGTTCCTTGGTGTTCGGTACTGGGTCTTTTCGGTTCCTGCTCTAGAAAGGTACGCACAACTTTAATCATTTCTTATCGATTTCATTGGATCTCCTCACTGGTCAGGTGCTACACTCACTTCACTTGCTTGAAATTCTAAGCAACCGAAACCATGCCCATGTTTTTAGAATTCATTTTTTTATTCCCACTTCATGCCACACACCTCACTTGAATTACCATGACCTGACCTTGCCCTTGGACATTTTCATTACTTTGCACACCTGTTGCTTTATGTATCCTTTTGTTCTTTATCCTGCCAGGTTTCTCTACAGAGTGCAGTGCAATATTAATTTCATTTACTATTAATTCAGTAAATAGTAATATTTGATCAAGGCCTAGAGCAAGATTATAGCAGCTAAGACACTTTCCTTTCACAAGTCCATATTATGATTGATCCTTGGTTCTCCATATGGTCCCGTAGGCCATTCAATAGTGGTTACTAAGCCCTGAGCCAGGAGTAATCCCTGAGTACTGTCTGGTGTGTCACGAAGAAATGCAACAAAACAGTCCCTGTTACCAATATTTTTCATTAATTGACTGACTTTGAAATTGTATGATGGTCAGGAAAAGGTAGAGTTAAGATTAAGGTAGGGTTAGGGTAAGGGTTGGATTGGGTTATGGTAAAGGATTAGAGTCAGGGTGAAGATCAGGGTCAGGGTAAGGCAGTAGGGTCAGAGAATGGGGTAGGGGTCAGTGTTAGGGTCAAGATCAGGGAGAAGGTTAGAGTTGGTACTCACAAAAAAAGGGAGAGAGAAAACCCTAAGAAAACAAATCAGAAATGAAAAGGGGGACATTACAGCAGAAGCGACAGAAATTCAAAGGATCCTCGTAGAGTACGTTGAGAAGCTTTATGCCATGAAACTGAAAAACCTTGAGGAAATGGGTAAATTGCTGGATTCCTAAGCTGAGCCAAGAAGACCTGGAAGACTTGAACAGACCTATCAGCATCAAGGAAATGGAAACGGTAAGAAAAAGTCTCCCCAAGCACAAAAGTCCTGGCCCAGATGGATTCACTAGTGAATTCTTCCAAATATTGAAAGAAGACTTACTCCCAATCCTCTTTAAGCTTTGCCATGAAATTTAAGTTGGAAAAACACTTCGGAACAGTTTCTATGAAGCAAATATCACCCTGATACCAAAAGCAGATAGAGATGCCACAAAGAAAGCAAATTACAGGCCGATATCCATGATGAACATGGAAGCTAAGATTCTCAACAAACTCTTACCAAATAGAATCCAACAACTCATCAAAAAGGTACTATACCATAACCAAGTAGGATTCATCCGAGGGATGCAAGGATGTGTTAAATTCGGAAATCGATCCACATAATCCATCCTATCACCAAAAGAAAATATAAAAACCATATGGTCATATCAATAAAAGCAGAGAAAGCATTTGAAAAGATCCAGCACCCATTTATGATGAAAGCTGTCAGAAAAATAGGCATTGAAGGAACTTCCCTCAGTATAGTTCAAGCCATCTACCACAAGCCCATGTCAAGTATCTTTCTCAATAGGGAAAAACTAAAAGCCTTCCCTGTAAGATCGGGCACAAGAAAATGAGGCCCACTTTTGCCACTCCTATTCAATATAATACTGGAAGTCCTGGCCATTGCACTGAGGCAAGAGAAAGTTATCAAAGGCATACAGATCGGAAAGGAAGAGGTTAAACTATCACTATTTGCAGACCATATGATACTATACTTAGAAAACCCTAAAGTCTCTACAGAAAAGCTCCTAGAAACAAAAGGTCAGTTTAATAAAGTGACAGGCTACAAAATCAACACCCAAAATTCCATGGCTTCCTTATTTACAAATAACAAAAGAGAAGTAAGAGACATTCAAAAAAAACAATCCAGTTCACAATAGTCCCTCAGAAAAGCAAGTACCTCAGAATCATAAACAAATAGGTGAACGATGTATACAAAGGAAATTACAAAACACTACTTCAAGAAATAAAAGAGGACACTAGGAAATGGAGACACATCCCCTGCTCATGGATAGGGGGGATTAACATGATCAAAATGGCAATACTGCCCAAAGACTATACAAATTTAATGTGGTCCTTATCAGGATACCCATGACATTTTTCAAAGAAATAGATAAAACACTCCTGAAATTCATATGGAACAATAAACCCCCACAAGTAACTGAAGAAATTCTTGGGAAAAAGTAGATGGGTGGCATCACCCTCCCCAACTTCAAACTGTACTACAAAGCAATAGTAATTAAGACAGCGTGGTACTGGGCTAGAAACAGACCTGCAGACCAATGTAACAGAGTGGAATATTCTGTCACAGACCCCCTAATATATGACCACTTAATATTTGATGAAGGAGCAAGAAATGTGACGTGGAACAAGGAAAGCCTCTTCAACAAGTGTTGCTGGGAAAACTGGATCACTACCTGCAAAAAAATGAACTCTGACCTCTGTCTAATGCCAGGTAAGAAAGTCAGATCAAAGTGGATTAAAGACTTCAATATCAGGCATGAATCCATAAGGTGAGTAGAGAGAACTGTAGGGAGAACTCTCCACGACATTGAAGCCAAAAGCATCTTTAAGGATAAAACAACACTGACCATGCAAATGGAAGCAAACATAGACAAATGGGACTGCATCAAACTAAGAAGCTTCTGCGCTTCAAAAGAAACCATGACCAAATTACAGAAAGAGGCCACAGAAAGGGAAAGAATATTTACCCAATACCTAGCTGATAAGGGATTAATATCCAGGATATAGAAGACACTAGTAGATTTGTACAAGAAAAAAAACCCTCCAACCCCATCAAAAAATGGGGAGAAGAAATGAACAGAATTTTCCTCCAAATGGAATACAAATGGCCAAAAGACACATGAAAAAATGCTACACATTGCTAGCCACCAGGGAGATGCAAATTAAAACAATAATGAGATCTATCATCTCACACCACAGACACTGGCACACATTCAAAACAACAAAATCAACCAGTGCTGGGTGGATGTGGGCGAAAAGGGATACTCTTTCACTGTTGGTGCGAATACCCACTAGTCTAGCCTTTCTGAAAAACAATATGGACAATCCTTCAAAACCTAGAAATTGAGCTTCCACATGACCCTGCATTACCACTTTTTGGAATATATGCCGAGGATGCAAAAACACAGTCGAAATGACGTCTGTACCGATATCTTCATTGCAGCACTGTTCTCCATTGCCAAAATCTGGAAACAACCCAAGTACCCTGGAACAAATGACTGGTTAATGAAAATTTGGTACATCTACACAATGAAATATTATGCAGTTGTCAGGAGAGATGAAGTCATGAGATTTGCTTATATATGGATAGACATGGATAGTATGATGCTTAGTGAAATACGTGAAAAGAGAGGGACAGACATAGTAGGACTGCACTCTTTTGTGAACTATAAAACAACATAAAATGAGGCTGTTGCCCTCGGATAGTAGATACATGAGACAGATAGATTGCTCCATAGCTGGAAGCCTGCCTCATGACCTAAGGGGAGAAGGCAGCTGGAATAGAGAAGGGATCACGAAGCGAATGATGGCTTTAGGAAACTGTTGTGATGGGAGGTGTGTGCTGAAAGTAGGTGAAGAACCAAACATGACAACCTCTCAGTGTGTGTATTCGCAAACCATAACGCCAAAAAGTAGAGAGAGAATATGGGGAATATTGTCTGCTATGGAGGCAGGGGGAGGTTGGGAAAGAGGGGGTAAGATGGTTTAACACCGAAATATTGGTGATGAGGAATATGCACTGGTGGAGAGACAGGTGATTATTGTGTGATCATAAACCGAAGAAACAAACAAACAATATTCATCCTATCTCACGGTGATTCAGTAAAATTAAAAAATAAATAAACAAATAAATTTTTTAAAAAGTTAGAGTTGGTTAGCGTTAGGGTTAGTATTAAGGCTAGGGTTAGTGTTTAGGGTTAGGGTTAGGGTTAACATTAGGGTTAGGGTTTGTTTAGGGTTAGGATAAGAGTTGGGTTGTGGTTTGGTTGTGTTAGGTTGATTAGGGTTAGATTTGGTATAGTTTAAGGTGTTAGGGTGAGGGGAAGGGATAGGCATAGGGGTACGGCTAGGATTGGTGGGGTTTGGGTTAGTTTGGGGTGGGTTAGGGTGGGTCCAGGTGTATTAGTAGGGATGTAGTCAGTGTCGGAGTAGGGGTAGTGCTTAGTGAGAAGCACTTAGGGGTAGTGGTTAGCGAGAAGAGGAGGGCTCTGGTTCCAATTAGGTGTAGGGTTAGGGCTAGGTCTAGGTTTCAGTTTAAGATTACGGTTGCGTTAGAGTAGGGCTTGGTTAGGGTTATGGCTTGGTTCGGTTAAGGTTGGAGATGCATTTAGGGTTGAGGGTTAAAGTTAGGATAGGTGGTGTGTTGTGATTTTGGTTAGAGTTTGGGGTTAGTGTAGAGGTGGGGGTTGGAGTTAGGTTAGGGTTAGGGCATTAGGGATAGTGGAGGAATTACATTCAGGTAGAGTTAGTCTAAGTTTAGGTTTTGGTAGGGTTTGGATAGGATTCTAAATAGGGTAAGGTAAGGGAGGGGATGTGACTTGGGTTAGACTTAGAGATAGGCAGTTAGTATACTTTCTTTATGAGCTGACAGGTATGACTTTGTATGTACCACAGCTTCACATTGAGTTGGCACTAGCCAACGTTTATTTCAGGATCATGATTCTTGTCCCAGACATCATTACAATGGCATTGAACATGGCTCCCATTTTGTATTTATTTAGCAAGCAAGAGTTGCGATCTCCCATTGGGCACCCACACCTCAATCATGACTCCACAGCAGCTTCCCAGCAGGTGGCCTCACGAGGACTGCTCTGTGGTCCAGGGAGTCTCAGCCTAAGAAGAAGCTCCTGATCAAGGAAGATGAAGGCACGGAAGGTTCTTGAGGGCAGGAGAGCTTGGTGACCCTGAAGGAGGGAATGGCCAAGTCATATCCCAATAGTGGGCAGCCAGACCTCGGATCCCACCCTGTGAGTGGGCATCTGGAGACCCGTGTGCCTGCAGCCCATCTGGGAATGCAGTCCCCCAAGTGATACCCAGCCATAGTCACAAATTGGACCTAGTTCCTCGGGTCTCATGGTCTTATGTTTGGGGAAGGGCAGTTCCCATGTGCTATGGAAATTAGTGGGAAACATCTAGAGCAGAATGAGGAGAGATGAGGGAACACTGGGGTCCTGGACACTCTAACGTAAGGCTGAAGAGAGGGAGTAAGTTTTGATGTGACAGAGGGCTAAGTTTTGGGTGCCATGGGGGACACCAGTAGCCCTTGTCTCATGCACAGACTCTGCCTCCCTGACACTGACAGCCTGTCCCAAATCTCAGTGACATTTACTTTTGCAAACGAGAGAGAAGCAGAGAGGGGAGAGGTTTCCCAGGCCTGTGGAAGGGAGGACACTTCTCTGGTGTTAGGACCTGGGAATCGGATCAGCCCTGACAGGGAGACACGTAAAATCTAGTTCAATTGAATCCTCAGAGTTCTGTTTCGAGATAGTCGGGGAAAGCTCTCAACTCCCTGGTTCAGACAGTGGGTACCATAACAGGGGTTCAGACATTGGGTGCCTTAACAGGGGAGGGCATTTGATTGGATGGAAGGAATTCATGAGCTCATGGAACCCTGGCAAATGACCTCACTTCCCTAGTGACCATCCCCAACTGCCTTAGAACCCTGGTTCCCTAGTGGGTTCATTTTCGAGAAAGTGAGCTGGCCGTCTAGTTCACTCGAATTGAGAAGCAATCGACATGTTGTCACGATTTCTTCCTGTGTTCAGGGGCTCTGGGCTGAGGCGAGACCAGAGTGAGGGTCATCGCTTTCCCTGCAGAGTGTGGAGGAGGGCTCCTCCCCACCCACAACCCCTCTCCCAGGTAAGGAGGACCTCAAGGGTAATCCTGGCGAACAGGGTCAATAGTTCACAGTTGTGTTGCACCTCAGTGGACTCACACCCTGTTCCTGCGTGTGTGTGTGTGTGTGTGTGTGTACGTCTGTGTATGTGGATGTGTGTGTGTGTCAATTAAATATTATTGTTTAAGTATGTGGGCTGTGGGCTATGGGCCAAGGGAGTCTGAGGAGAGTGAAGTTGTTTTCTTATGGGAAGGAACAGCTTCCTCGTGATGGAAGGCTGTTTGTGTCATGAACTCTTCTTGACAAAACAGTTTTTAAGTCTTGAATCCCGGTGAGATACTCAGTTTCAAAGTTGTTCTTGACTGATTTTCAGTCATACACATTCTAACACCAGTTCTTTCACCAGTGTATATTTCCCACCACCAATGTTCTTAGCTTCCTAGCCACCACCCTCACCTTTATGGCACACAATATTTTTCTGACTTTGTCTCTCTCTGTGGGTCTCTCTGTCTCTGTGTCTCTCTCTCCCCTCTATCTCTGTCTCTGTATATCTGTTTCTCTCTGTCTTCCTTTCTCTCTCCTATCTCCTGTCTCTTTTCGACCATTATATTTTCCAATACAGGTTATCATGCTAATTCCTTTCCCTACTTTCAGCACACAGTTCTTATTCACAGTTATAATTTCCAAATACTTTGTCATAGTGGTCCTTTATCGATCATAACTGCCCTCCTTTTCTACCCCCAATCTCGTGGACCCGTCATCCTGGTGCTTGTTTCTACTGTACTTGGAAACTTATTTCATATTATGTTTTTCCATATATATATATGGAAGCTTAGAATATTTGGTATAATATATATATATACCAATATGAGTGCAGTCATTTTATGCCACTGCCTCTGCCTCTAACTCAATTCACTCATCGCCATACTCTTCATGTTCATCTATTTCTGAGCAGATTTTATGACGTTTTTCTCCTGATGCTGTGTAGTATTCTGTTGTATAGATGGACCATAATGTTCTTCTTCAGTCCTCTGTTCTCGACACTCACCCTGTTTCCAGACTCAGGCTATTGTGAACAGTGCTGCCATGCACATAGAAGTGCCATTGATATTTCAGCTGTGTGTGTTAGGGTTATTTACTCAAACTGACATTTCTGGGTCACATGGAAACTTAATTTCTAGTTTTCGGGGGAATGGCCATATTGTTGTCCAAAAAGGCTGGGCCAGTCGGCCTTACCCAAACATGCCTGAGAGCCCCTTTCTCCCGCCTCTGTGCCAGGACTGGTTGTTCTTGTTCCTTTTGCGGTGTGCAGTCTCTGTGGTGAGAGATGATATTTCACTGTTGGACCAAACCGATTGTTCAAGGGGTTCCCCGTGTCAGGTTCCTCCCTGGGGTGACAGTCACTGTGTTGCAGAGCTCAGCTCGGGACATCCCTGTGGATCCGCTGGTGGAAAGCAGCTGTTCTACCTCCCAAGACCTGGGCTCGGGGCCGAGCACCTGCAATGACACCCAGTGCCTGAAACAGGTGAGCAGGCAACAGGGGCTCCCACACACAGGGACTGAGATAGGGAGGTGGGTGCAGAGTCCAGACCCCAGCCCAAGACACCCGCGATTCTTCCATGGTGTCCACTTGGGGTGTTCCACAAGGTGTCCACGGCCCATCTCAGAGTGACCCAAAACCCAATGCTCTCCAGCACAGGGTCATCTAAAGTCTATCAGCCCGAGTCCTCGCAGATGTGGAGGCTACTGTTTCTGCCCCGAGGAGCTGGTTTCCCGCAGTTCTGGGCTCCAGCCCCTCAGCACCTGGCCCCTTGGGAACTCACTGACCTTCTTGCCCACCCCCCCAGCAGCTGGAGAAACCTGTGTGCCCACGGTCTCTGGATAAGACCTCCACCATGTTGATCCTCGGTATGGAAATTATGGACATGCTGATCTCCCTGGTGCCAGCCTCGCCCGAGAGGAAGTTTTCATCTGTCACCACCGTTCTTCCTTCCGGTCTGGAGTTCCCTATTTCTCCGCGGATCCTGAACCAGATGCTGTGCTGGTGAGAGCCGCCCCGCCAGCCCTGGGCCGTGTCTGCCTCCATACTGGGGTGCTCAAAAGGAGCCGGGCCGCTCTGAGTGTCTGCTGGTTCTGAACACAGTGGTTGAGGGAGAATCACGCAAGGTCCTGGAGGGAGTCGTGGGATTACATTGGACAGGTGCTAGTCTGCTGCCTGGTTTCCTGACCATGAGCTTCTTGTTCATTTTTGTTCCCGCCCCTCTGCAGAATAGCAGCTCGGCACTCAAAGCCTGTGGATAGGACCCCCAAAGTACATGGATCAGAACCCCCCTCCCCACTCCAAAGTATATCAGCCCTTGTCTTCCTGTCGGTGTTGCTGTGGGCGATTAGACGTTCCTAGGTGACACATAGATGTCCCAGCACCCGGGGACAGCAGAAGAATTTGGTGTTTTGGTCATTGGAGCCATAGCACAGCGGGTAGGGCGTTCGCCTTACAAGCGGCCAACATGGCCGACCCGAGTTCGATTCCTCCACCCCTCTCGGAGAGCCCGGCAAGCTACCGAGAGTATTGGATATGCCAGACACAGTAACAACAAAGTCTCCAATGGAGACGTTACTGGGCCCGCTCGAGCAAATCGACGATCAACGGGAGGGCCTTTACCTTTACCTTTACCTATATGTCAAAGCAGCACCTAGTTGTGCAGCATTTCTCCACACAACATTGTCACAGGAGAGCAGAGCGACTCCCTGGGACTCAGTCCTGGTCTGAGCTCAGGATCCTGCCGTGTGTCTAGACACTCCATGGGCCACTGTCCTGCTTCCTCTAGGTCTGGATGCCTCCTCCCATACTTGGAGCAAATTCTCAAGTCTGAAGATGGACTGAAGCAGTGAGTGGTCCAGGGCCCAGACTGGGCCTGCCTGTCCCCATTCAGATTGGACACACGGGGCTGTGTTGGGTGCCATGTGTGGGCAGAAGCCAGAGCTCAGGCATCATTTTCCCACAACGGGAACCTCCCTGACAGGGTTTCTGAGTCAAACGGGGCTTTAGACATTTCTCAGGGCTCAGGAAAAAGAGCAGATTGGGCTGGGTCTCCCTGAGTGACCCACACTCCCTGCCCCAAAACACCCTATCTGGCCTCCTCTCAACCCTCCTGCAGAGCATCCTGGGCCTGCAGCAGCAGATGTGCCCAGCAGGTGCTCTAGAATTCACAACAGCCCAGGACAAGCCCAAATGGGAAGGGTCATTCTCATTAACTTGTGGTCAGAGGGCTGGGGACCCACTCACAGGTTCCTTGTTGGATCTTCTCAGCGGTATAATGGCTCAGCAGGCTCTTGGTGAGGGGACCTTTTCTGGGAGCAGGGGAGGCACGTTCCAGGGTCCTCAGTCTGCTCCCCGCACTCTCCCCAGAGCCCTGAATCCCGTGTATGGGCCCTGGCCTGAATGCTATGCTGAGTTGCTGTGCTGTGTCCCCATGCCATGCATGTTGGGCTGCATCCAGGCGCATCTGTCTGGCTCCGGCTTCCAAGTGCACGTGAAGAAGGAGCTTCTCCTGACCGCTCTGACCTGGGCCCAGGGTAAATGCCCTGCCCTCTGGGGTGGCCGGGATCCTGCATCTCGTGCTCTGGGGGACAGGGCTCCTCTCTTACTGACTGTTGCTTGGCGGGACCCTGAGTAGTGCTCTTTCTTCTCAGAGGTTGCTCCAGCCCCAGAAGTTGTCCCAGACCCACCTGAGGAGCTGGGCCTGCCTCCGCGGGCTGCCCTAGAACCGGAGCCTGTCAAAGCATCAGTGGCAGTCGCAGCAGCATGGGCAGAGCTGGAGGAGGCCGGGTCTGCAGACATGCATGGTGCCAGCTCGTGTGCAGAGGCCAGCAGGGCCAGCGAGGCAGCTGAGGGCTCCCGCGAAGAACGTGGGAGCGAGCAGGTCTCCATCAGCACGTTTCCTCCCCGACTGGTGGCCGAGCAGCTGACCCTCATGGATGTGGTGAGAAGCAGCACCCGCCCACCCCTGCCTTCCCGGCACCTCTTTGGGCAGCGGCCCTCACAGCCCTCACTCACCCCTGTGCTGGCTCCCTGACTTGCACCATTCCGGATGGCTGAGATGGTGCATGTCAGGGTGACATGAGACGGGGTGTTTGTCCGTGAGCCCGGACAAGAGCAGTGGGGGATCCCTGCCCTTGTGCCGCAGTGACTGGTGTCAGGGGTCCGAATGTCGCTGCGGTCTGAGCATCCAGGTCTCCTCCATGAGGCCCCTCAGCGAGGTTCCACTCAAGGGGGACGCAGGAACCAGCCCCCTGACAGTTGACACAGGGAAATGTGCCTCTGAGGGGCGCAGAGAGGGAACAGGGAGGGCCCTGAGCCTGTAGCACCCCAGAGCTGTCAGAGGGGCCTTGTGCCCACAACCCGCAGTCTGTCTGGTTTCCGGTATCCTGAGCCCTCAATGCCCAGCACAGCTCACAGGCCGATGTGACACTGGCTGTGTCCTGTGTCCTGTCTCCTTGGGGGTGCCATGGGTGAGCCTGTTCCTCTCCCCAGGAGCTGTTCCTGGAGCTGCTGCCCTTCGAATGCCAGGGGATCTTCTGGTCAAACAGGAAGAGGCCGAACTACAAGCGTGACTGTGCCACTGTGCGTCCTATTGAGAGACAATTCATCACTGTGGCCACCTGTGTCCTCACCACCTGCCTTGGGGACCTGAGCCTGCCTGCACGGGCACGAATGCTGGAGTACTGGATCCTGGTGGCCCAGGTATATTGGGGGCAAGAGCCCCTGTGGAGTTGGAGGCACTGGATTCCGGGGACAGTCCAAGTGTGGGCCTATCGTCCTGCCTGCTCCTTCCTCTAGTCGTGCCCACTGTCTCCCAGGGTTTCCTTGGGGATCACCCTGTCCCCCGTAGATCCCAGACTCTCATTGTCCCCAGTGTTTGAGCTCTGCACTGTGGCCTGTGGGTGCTCAGACTGCAGCTACCCTGTCTCCCGCTCTTGCCTCCTAGGAGTGCCAGCGTCTTCACAACTGGGCATCCACCAACGCCATCCTCTATGCCCTGCAGAGCCCCGTCATCCGCAGACTCCGCCGGACCTGGCGGCATGTATCCTGGTGGGTGCCCCCAAGGCTGTGGGCTCTGTGCTCTGTCTGCAGTGCCCCTCAGTGTACTGGGACCCCTGGGGAAGCAGCCTGGGGGCCCAGGCGTTGGGCAGTGAGTGGGACTCAGGAATTTCACCTGAGCTCTGGTTCTGATTCCAGTTTCCTTAAGTGTCGGGGATGGAGAGAGCCAGAAATAGGATATGTGGAGTTGGGACCCCCAGTGCCGAACTGCCTGTGAAACCCCCCCGGGCTACTGGGCCTGTGTGGATGCCAAGTTCTGGGTGCTCTGCACCAGTGACGCTGGCACCCCGGAAAGAGAGTGACCCTGGATATGGGGGTGGGTCTTGGTGCATGGTCTGAGACTGGACTCAGGCATGCAGGGCGTGTCCATCCCACTAGCTCCAACTGAATCGCAGACGTTTAGTTTGTTCCTGGTCACGGATCCCCATGTCCAGTCTCAGCACTCACTGCCCAAACCAAGCTGTGCACAGTGGGATTGGGGGGCCCTCAGTCGCCCCCTACTGGTCCTGAGCTCATGCTGCCGGAGCCTAGGACACTGCACAAGCAGCTGTTGCCCACTAGTGTCCCACCCAGGGTCCAGGGGATGCAGGGAAACTCCCTAAGGACAAAAATGTACCCTGCCTAGGCGGAGCCAGTGGAAGCTGAGGGCCCTGAGAAGACAGGCCCAGCGACATAGCCGCTGCAAGCCCCCAGAGGTAGTGTGCAGCCTGGAGTCCAGGAGGGAGGAAGCAGGGAGGAGGGGCGGGTGCTGGGCTCCCAGGTGGTTTCTATGACTTTCCAGTCTTCTCTGCATGGGCAGGGTAGGCATGTGGGAGGGATTAGGACCTGTTGGGATTTCTGGGGGAAGGAAGCCCTGGGGGCATCGGCGTGGGGTTGCTGCTCTGTGTGGGGGCTGCAGGTTCTGCTGATGCTGCTCTCCTCAGTCTGGGCCTGAGGGAGGAGAGTGGGGGCCAGATGTGTGGGCACAGAGGCTCAGTGACTGGTGCTCGTTCCCAGGACGAGCAGGGATGCTGCTTCACATCCTGGATAAAGAACCTTGGAAGAGGACAGGAGAGAACCCTGGAGCAGGTGAGGGGCGTGTGTGGGACTCAGGGACAGGGGTGGCCCCCACCAGGGTCTCCCCTCAGAAAGGAGGCCCGTCTTTGCCCTGCCTCCTGATGACCCTGTCTCTATGCTCAGGGCAGAGCAGGCGCCTGCAGAGCTTGTGCGTGGAGGGCAGAGGGGGCGCCCCAGGGAGAGTGCAGGGACCTGGAGCTCAGGGAGGCTCAGCTTTGAGGGGAAGTGGACCTTGCGGGTGATCTCGGGGGGGACCTCCCACTTACCTCGAGCCAGGCGTGGGAGGCTGAGGCCCAGGGGTTTCCTGGGGAACCCATGGGCAGAGCCCCTTTCTAACAGCCCCTTCCGCACAGGGCGCGATCACCTTCATGGGGCACTACCTCCAGGAGCTGGAGAAACTGGACAGAGACATGTCGGTTTCTGAGGTGAGTGGGGTGGGTCTGGGGAAGCCTGCATTTAACCACCCTTTGCATCTCAGTCCTGGGCAGCCCTCTTGAGGGAGACTCCCGGGATTCCCTGAGCACAGGGTTGAATGCCCGAGGCAGGAGCAGCACAGGGCAACAAGGTTTCATCTCCAGTTGCAGGGGATCAACAGAACCCCTGGAGTAGATCCACCTGAGGTCAGAGGCATCCCCAAGACCCTCCTTATGCAAGAGGCGTGGGGCAGAGAGAAGTCAGGATGCACCTCAGGGACAAGGTCCTTGTTCCCACAGTGATATCCACAGTCTGTCAGAGGCCAGTAGGCCTGAGTCCCTGACCCCTAGCCCATTCTTTGAGCTCAGAGCCTTGCAGAGAGTCCCCTGGGACCATTTCTCATACATTGGCTGTTTGCTTCCAGGGGGAGGTCAACAGGGAGAAATTCACAAAGGTGCACAGGGAGACCCTGAGGGCAATGGAGGAATGGACTGGACTTCCCCATCCCCTAGTCCTCTGTTGAGTCCTTCTTGACTCTGTCCCTCTGGCCTGACACTTAGAGTAGGAGAATGAATCAATGGAAGACCCATATGTGCGTGTGGGGCCAGAGATCCACCAAGGACAACTTCCTGGTGGAGGGGTGTTATCTGACCTCAGAAAGTGGAGATGCTCATCAGATAGATTGAACTGGGGGTCCCTCTGGAATTTTTCATCTAGTCTGCCTGTATGGCGCCACATCCCACTCAGGCCTTTCCCTTCCTTCGCTATGTCCCAGGAAAAGAAGATCCTCCAGCAGATTGCCCTGCTCCAGGAGGCCGCGGAGTACCCCCACCTGCAGCCCCACGAGCAATTTCTCACCTTGTTCGACGACCTGGAGCTGATCACGGAGGATGAAAGGTGAGAGGGACAGGCCCGTTCGAGGGAGGGTCTGGGCTCCAGTCCTGGGTCAGTCTGCGTCGTGTCCATGGACCCACAGCCCAGACTGTTTTGCAGTCTGGAACCTTCTGGTCTCCTGAGCCTGGCAGCGACCGTGTTAGTGTGACTCACCAAGCACTGCCTCTCTGTCCCCAGCAGAGAGTGACTCTGGGTGTGGGGAAGGGTCTTGGTGCATGGTCTCACACTGGATTCGGGCATGCAGGGCGTGTCCATCCCACTAGCTCCATCTGAATCGCAGCCGTTTAGTTTGTTCCTGGTCACGGATCCCCATGTCCAAGTCTCAGCACTCACTGCCCAAATCAAGCTGTGCACAGTGGGATTGGGGGGCCCTCAGTCGCCCCCTACTGGCCCTGAGCTCATGCTGCGGGAGCCTAGGACACTGCACAGGCAGCTGCTGCTCACTAGTGTCCCACCCAGGGCCCTGGGGATGCAGGGAAATTCCCTAGGGACAAATATGTGTCCTTCCTAGGCGGAGCCAGTTGAAGCCGAGGGCCCTGAGAAGACAGGCCCAGCGACATAGCCGCTCCAAGCCCCCAGAGGTAATGTGCAGCCAGGAGGCCTGCAGGGAGGAAGCAGGGAGGAGGGGCGGGTGCTGGGCTCCCAGGTGGTTTCTGTGACTTTCCAGTCTTCTCTGCATGGGCAGGGTAGGCGTGTGGGAGGGATTAGGACCTGTTGGGTTCTCTTGGGGCAGGAGGCCCTGGGGGCATCGGAGTGGGGCTGCTGCTCTGGGTGGGGGCTGCAGGTTCTGCTGATGCTGTTCTCCTCAGTCTGGGCCTGAGGGAGGAGAGTGGGGGCCAGATGTGTGGGCACAGAGGCTCAGTGACTGGTGCTCGTTCCCAGGAGGAGCAGGGATGCTGCTTCACATCCTGGATAAAGAACCTTGGGATAGGACAGAGTGACCCCTGGGGCAGGGGAGGGGTGTGTGCGGGACTCAGGGACAGGGGTGGCCCCCACCAGGGTCTCCCCTCAGAAAGGAGGCCCGTCTCTGCCCTGCATCCTGATGACCCTGTCTCTATGCTCAGGGCAGAGCAGGCGGCTGCAGAGCTTATGCATGGAGGGCAGAGTGGGGGCCCCAGGGAGAGTGCAGGGACCTGGAGCTCAGGGAGGCTAAGCTGTGAGGGCTGGTGGACCTTGGGGGTGATCTCAGGGGTGGCTCCCACTTACCTGGAGCCGGCATGGAAAGCTGAGGCCTGGGGGTGTCCTGGGGACCCCATGCGCAGTGCCCTTTTCTAATAGCCCCTTTGACACAGGGCGTGATCCCCTTCATGGGGCCCTACCTCCAGGAGCTAGTGAAATTGGACAGAGACATGGCGGATTCTGAGGTGAGTGGCCTGGGTCTGGGGGAGCGTGCATTCAACCACCCTCTGAATCTCAATCCTGGGCAGCCCTCCTGAGGGAGACTCCCGGGACTTCCTGAGCACAGGGTTGAATGCCCGAGGTAGGAGCAGCACAGGGCAACAAGGTCTTGTCTCAAGTTCCAACAGAAACCCTGGAGTAGATCCACCTGAGGTCAGAGGCATCCCCAAGACCCTCCGTATACAAGAGGCATGAGGCAGAGGGTCCTCAGGATCGACCTCAGGGACAAGGTCCTTGTCACCACAGTGACATCCACAGTCTGTCAGAGGCCAGTAGGCCTGAGTCCCTGACCCCGAGGCCCATTCTTTGAGCTCAGAGCCTTGCAGAGAGTCCCCTGGGACCATTTCTCATGCATTGGATGTTTGCTTCCAGGGGGAGGAGGTCAACAAGGAAAAATTCACAAAGGTGCACAGGGTGACCCTGAGGGCAATGGAGGAATGGACCGGACTTCCCCATCCCCTAGTCCTCTGTTGAGTCCTTCTTGACTCTGTCCCTCTGGCCTGACACTTAGAGTAGGAGAATGAATCAATGGAAGACCCATATGTGCGTGTGGTGGAGGGGTGTTATCTGACCTCAGAAAGTGGAGATGCTCATCAGATAGAGTGAACTGGGGATCCCTCTGGAATTTTTCTTCTAGTCTGCCTGTATGGCGCCACAACCCACTCAGGCCTTTCCCTTCCTTCACTATGTCCCAGGAAAAGAAGATGCTCCAGGAGATTGCCCTGCTCCAGGAGGCCGCGGAGAACTACCACCTGCAGCCCCATGAGCAATTTCTGACCTGGTTCGACGACCTGGAGCTGATCACAGAGGAGGAAAGGTGGGAGGAACAGGCCCAGTCGAGGGAGGGTCTGGGCTCCAGTCCTGGGTCAGTCTGCATAGTGTCCATGGACCCACAGCCCAGACTGATTTGCAGCCTGGACCCTTCTGGTCTCCTGAGCCTGGCAGGGACCGTGTTAGTGTGGCTCACCAAACACTGCCTCTCTGTCCCCAGCTGCGTCCTGTCCTTCCAGCGGGAGCCCTCGACTAAGCCATCCAACCCACCACACCGCCAGGAACAAGCTTCAGGCGAAGTCAGTGTGTTCAGTGGATTTGACATCCCCTTCACTTCTTTCCGTTCTTAAAGAGCCTCAACTCTCATATTTCATATTTACACTTAGTTTAGAATTAAAACAATTGACAGAAAGAATGTGTCCTTTTGCAATTTCCTAGTGTCTCAACTTTTCTCCCTGGTCTTCCCCACAAACCAGCAGCAGCTGTTTATGGGCCTGCAGCCTGGGGTGTGGAGATTCTTATCCAGTCCTTCTGGATTAGTTTGGGGTGGAGTAATAGCACAGTGGATAGGGTGTTTGCCTTGCAGGCGGCCAACCCAGGTTCGATATTTGTGTCCCTCTTGGAAAGCCCGGCAAGCTACCGAGAGTATCCCGCCCGCACGACAGAGCCTGGCAAGCTCCCCTGGCGTATTCAATATGCCCAAACCACTAAGAACAAGTCTCCCAACGGAGATGTTCCTGGTGGACGCTCAAGCAAATTGACAATCAATGGGAGGACAGTGCTACAGTGCTATCCATAAGAAACTCCTTGGTTTTCTGAAACTTCCTTTGGACACAGGAATCTTAGGTGGCCCCCACTGTTGGGAAAGGCTCTGCTTCTTCCTGTGTGTATCCCCTGCACACCAGGGCTTGTCTCAGTGTTGGGGAAGCTCTTGCACTTTTATGGGATATCTGCGGGATACCTTCTGGTAGATCCTCCAGCAGGGCAGATGCAATCTCTGCAGCCTCATCCTCTCGTGGAGGTTTTTAGCAGGAAAAAACTGGATTCTCTGGCCAGGAGTGATGAAAAACACACACACACACACACAAAAAACATAAAAAGTAAAAAATAACAATTGTTTTGTTGCCACACCCAGCAGTATTGATGGCTTATCTCACTGTTCTCTTGAGTCACTCCTGGCAGAGCATGGGGCATGAAAGGTGTCGGGGCAAAACAGTGGTCAGTCACGTGCATGTGATGTGTTGGAGTGAAACAGTGGTCAGTCATATGCAAGACAAGAGCCTTGACTCTGGTCACTGGCTCTCAGATCCCAGAAGCCCAATTTGAAGCAACATTGTGTGGAGTGAATTGTTTCAAGGCAGCTGGCTTCATGCTCTGAAGAGAACTAATTGTTAGGGGTTATATGGACCCCTAAGCCTGCCCTTCTGGCAAACTGAGGGGAGAGGCCTGTGTGCTCTAGGGAGTGTTGTGTGTGTGTGAGTGTGTTTTTGTTTAGGAGGTGCTCTAGGGAATGTGTGTGATGGAGATGCTCCAAGGACTGTGTGTCTGTGTGTGAAGGATTTGCTCTAAGGCACGCGCTCGTGTGTGTGTGTGTGTGTGTGTGTGTGTGTGTGAAGTAGGCGCTATAAGGAGTTTGTGTATGTGTGAAGGAAGTGCTCTAGGTAGTGTATGTGTGTGTGTGTGTAAGAAGCTGCACTGAGGAGTGTGTTTATATGAAGGAGTTTCTCTAGGGAGTGTGTTTGTGTGTAGGAGGTTCTCTAAAGTGTGTGTGTGAAGGTGCTGTAAGGAGCGTGTGTGTGCATGTGTAAAGGAGGTGCTCTAAGGAGTCTGTGAGTTTTTGTGCAGTGTGTCAGTGTGGTGCTCTAGGGAGTGTGTGTGTGAGTGTGTGTAGGAGGTGCTCTAGGAAGTTTGTGTGTTTGCAGGAGATTTCTAAAGATTGTGTGTGAAAGTACTCGAAGGTGCATATGTGCGTGTGTGAAGAAGACGTTCTAAGGAGTGTGTGTGTGAGGTGTTCTCTGAAATGTGTGTGAGTCTGTGTCAAGGAGGTTCTCTAGTGTGTGTGTGTGTGTGTCTGTGTGTGAATAAGTTGCTCTAGGGAGATGCATGTATGTGTAGGTGGTGTTCTAAGGAGTGTGTGTGTGAGTGTGTGTTCAGGAGTTACTCTAAGGAGTGTATGTTTATAGGAGGTGCTCTAAGGAGCGTGTGTATGTGTGTGTGAAGGAGGTGCTCTGAGGAGTGTGTGTCTGTGTGTGAAGGAGATGCTCTAGGGAGTGTGTGTGTGTGTGTGTGTGAAGGAGACACTCTAGAAAGTATGTGTGTGAAGGAGGTGCTCTAAGGAGTGTTTGTGTGTCTGTGTGTGAAAAAGATGCTCTAGGGAGTGTGTGTGTCTGTGTGTGAAGAAGATGCTCTAGGGAGTGTGTATGTGAAGAATGTGTTCTACGGAGTGTGGGTGTGAGAGAGTGTGTATAGGAGGTACTCTCAGCGGTGTGTGTATGTGTAGGAGGAGCTCAAAGGAGCATGCGGATGTGTGTGAAGTAGGTGCTCTGAGCAGTGTGTGTCTGTGTGTGAAGGAAATGCTCTGGGGAGTGTGTGTGTGTGTGTGTGTGTGTAAAGGAGGTGCTCTAAGGAGTGTGTGTGTCTGTGTGAAGGAGGCACTCTAAGGAGTGTGTGTGTAAAGGAGGTGTTCTAGGTACTGTATGTGTGTGTGTGTGTTTGTGTGTGTGTGTGAGGAGGTCCTCTGAGGAGTGTGTGTCTATTATGGAGCTATCTCAGGAGCCTGTGTGTGTGTATATGTGAAGGAGGTGCCCTAGGGAGTTTGTGTGTGTAGTAGGTGCTCTAGGGAGTGTGTGTGTTTGTGTGTAGGAGGTGTGCTAGGGAGTGAGTGTGTATGTGTAGGAAGTGCTCTAAAGAATGTGTGTGCAGAACATGCTCTAAGGATCGTGTCTGTGTGTGCATGTGTGAAGGAGGTGTTCTAGCAGTGTGTGTGATGTGTTCTAGGGAGTGTGTGTGTCTGTGTGAAGGAGGTGCTTTAAAGACTGTGTGTCTGTGTGTGAAGAAATAGCTCTAGGGAATGTGAGTGTATGTGTTGGTGCTGTTATAAGGAATGTGTGTGTGTGAGTGTGAGTAGCAGGTAATCCAAGGAGTGTGTGTAGGCGCACTTAGAGCACTAAGTAGTGTGCATATGTGTGTGTGAGGAGGTTCTCTAAGGAGTGTAAGTGTGTGAAGCAGATGCTCTAGGGAGTGCGTGTGTGTTTGTGTGAAGCATGTGCTTTAGGGAGTGTGTGTCTGTGTCCATGTGTGAAGGAAGCACTCTAAGGAGTGTGTGTGTGTGTGTGTGTGTGTGTGTGGTTGTGTGAAGGAGGTGCTCTAGGTATAGAATGTGTGTGTGTATGTGAGGAAGTGTTCTGGGGAGTGTGTATGTATGAAGGAGGTGCTCTAGGGAGTGTGTGTGTGTGTATGTAGGAGGTGCTGTAGGGAGTTTTTTTTTTGTGTGTGTAGGAGTTTCTGTAAGCAGTGTGTGTGTCCTTGTGTGTAGGAGGTGCTCTAATGAGTGTGTGTGAGTGTATGTGTATGTAGGAGGTAGTCTAGGGAATTTGTGTGTGTGAGAGAGAGTGTGTCATTGGTGGTCTAGGGAGTGTGTGTATGTGAGTGTGTGTGTGTAGGAGGTGCTCTATGGAGTGAGTGTGTGTATAGGAGGTGCTCTAAGGAGTGTGTTTGTGTGTAGGAAATGCTCTAAAGCTTGTGTGTGAAGGAGCATATGTGTCTGTTTGTGAAGGAGATTGTCTAGGGAGTGTGTGTGTTTGTGTGAAGGAGGTGCTCTAGGGAGTGTGTGAACATGTGTGAAGGATGTGCTCTAAGGATTGTGTGTTTGTGAAGGAGATTCTCTAGGGAATGTGTGTGTGTGTGTGTGTGTGTGTGCATGTATGAAGGAGGTACTCTTAGGTCTGTGTGTGTGAAGGAGATACTAAAGGGAGTGTGTGTGTGTGTGTGTGTGTGTGTGTGTGTGAAGGAGGTGCTCTTCTGAGTGTGGGGGCAGGGCAGCGAGGAGGCTCAGGGAGAGATGTTGTGTCAGGGAATGGACGACCACTTCCAGGCTCTCTTCCCCCTCACTCTTCAGGGCTCACCAGGACTGTGGGAATAATGGCCACGACGGCTCCCAACCTGGCCTCAGACCTCAGAGGACGCTGCTGGTTGAACCTGGGATCCATCTCTGAGGGCTCCTTAAAGATCACGAGGGAGAGACCATCCCTGAGGGTTCAGCACCCTGCATTCAGCATCCCTGCTGCCTGTCTTTCCCATGGGAACCCCATGGTCTTTGTGCATCTGGGTCACCCGCCGGTCACCCAGCTCTGTCTGAGAGCTAATTCAGTCCACCTCTCTCTCCTTCCTCCAAGAATGTCCAGTTCCTCTGTCAGCCCTCTGAGCAGCCAGTGTCCTGGCCACCAGGGTCCGTTGTGGTCATCTTTGGTTCTTCTTCCAAATATCCTTGTTTCAGACCATCTAAAACGGCCCTACTGGCTTTTTCCAAAAATGACATACACTAAACACGTGTAGTGGCTGTATAGGAGATATATAGGAGAAATATTTCCATCCTCTGTGGGGCATAACAGACTATGAGTGATTATACATTACTCGTTTTTTCTCTTAAATAAATGAAAATCAGGTGGGCATGTTGATTTTTGTTTTCACTTTTTTTTGATTTGTATGCCAAACCCTGCAATCCGCAGGGCTTTCTCTGGGTTCTGTGCTCAGAAATCACTCCTTGCAGCGCCTGGGGGACCCTGTGCGGTGCCAGGTATCGAACTGAGGTTGGTCAAGTGCAAGGCAAGTGCCTTAACTACTGTACTATCTCTCCATCCCAGTCATCCATTTTAAGAGCTAAGGATAGGAACAAATAATTCATTTCTTAACAGATAACAAAGAATACATATGAGCATGTGTGCAAAATGGCCGATAACCCAAGAAACTTGAAATGAAGTGAGATCTCATGCCCTACCCCTTCTTCAGAGATGAAAATCTGTGTTGATCATATTCCATGCTGGAAAAGTCTGGGAGGAAAAGGGAATTTTCATGACTAGTTGGAAGGACATAATGAATAGCCTTGATCTGGAGGGCAGCATGATGGTGAATAAAAAGGCAAAAAATGGAAAAGTCTAAAGGCCTAGCTGTGTCCCCTGGGGCCCTTTCTCATGCATTGGCTGTTTGCTTCCAGGGGGAGGAGGTCAATAAGGAGGAATTCGCGAAGGTGAGCACCTGGGAATCCAGGGAAACAGAAGAGTGGACCCTACTTCCTGTCTCATGGTGCCCTGTCAGATCCTCCTTGTCTCCGTCCCTCTGGCCTGACACTCGTAGTAGTAGCAGAATGAAACAATGGAAGACACAGGTGTGGGTGGGTGGCAGCATTCATCAAGGAGAACTTCCTGGTAGAGGGTCTGACCTCAGAAAAGTGGAGATGCTGATGGGCAGAGTGAAGGGAGATCCCTGTGGAAATTTCCTTCTAGTTGGCCTTTGGGCAGCCCTGGACGATGCCGCACCCCACTCGGGCCTTTCCCTTCCTTCCTTCGCCATGGCCCAGGAAAGAAGATCTTCTGGGAGATTGCCCTTCTCCAGGAGGCTGCGGATAACTACCACCTGCAGCCCCACGAGCAGTTTCTCACCTGGTTCGAGGCCCTGGAGCTGGTCACAGAGGAGGAGAGGTGGGAGGGACACGCCTGATCTGAGGAGGGCCCAGGCTCAAGTTCCTGGGACAGCCTGGAATGTCATGCACTCCTTTGTCAGGATGACTTGGGTTCTAGCCTGGAGGATTTGCACACTGGCCACAAGGGGGCAGGACATGCCTGAAATTCTGGTAAAACTGAGGTGGGAAATGTACATGCAGAGCCCACTATGACTGTGTTTCAGCTTCAGGAACGAGGGCATCTCTGCAGCCCAGCTGGGGTGAAGTGAGGAGAGTTCGAGTCCACCCCTGAGCGCATTCCATGACTGTGTTGTTCAGAGCATTGGTGTCATTGATGTTACTAAAATTGACCCAGGAGTCCTGCCATAAAGGACCAAATGAGAGGTCAGATACATCCCAGAACCCAAATGAGGGTACACAGGGGTTCTGTGATCCTTGGGGTTGGAGGGAGAAAAAGGGTCCTGGGCTCTCAGGAGCTGGGTCACTAAGGGTGACCCAGGAGCAGGCAGCATTAGGGAGGCACTTGTCTGGGAGAGGGGCTTTGAGTGCTGACCTGAGGTGAAAAGGGGGTCCAGGGTGGCAGCTCGGAGCAGGGAGGAGACAGGAGGGGCGGGGAGTCCGGGCAGCGCACAGAGATGGCGCCTGCTACAGAGGGACATGTCCCAGCCTCTGCATGGACCAGCTCCCATGCATGTGCTTGTGAATCCTGCACACACGGACCGAACCTCAGGTCCGGGTGAGCATCAGACGTGGCCTGCAGCCTCAGCCCTGCTCACTGGAAATTCTCTGCCCCAACCTCCCCAGAGGACCAGGGCTGAGTTTCTTCTGTTTGTGGTTCTAAACTCTGTCTTTGTTTCCCACATGACTTACAAGCCATGGCACTAAATACATTATCCCTCATCTCCGGCATCCCTGAGAGAGCTAGACAATCACACAGAGAAACAGAAATGGAATCCTAAAAAATAGGGAAACAAACAAACAAACAAACAAACCAGCAAGCTTTTTGATGGGGATGCAAAGGGAGATGCCTTGGGTGGAGGCATCCCCAGACGCCTGTTGGTGCTGGTTCCTCTTGGCCCAGCCTTCAGGTTGTAGTTGCAGGGTTCTTCCCAAGACACCAAGGGGAGAGGTAGGGACTACAAATCCACCTCTCTACACAGTGGGTGTGTGCATAGTCACAGACCCACTGACTTAGGAAAAGGGGGGCTACGGGGGCTCGCCATGCCCAGGATGCCTAGACAGCCAGAAAGTCATCAAACTGGTGATGAAGAGGGAGACAGCTTCAGACCCTCCACATCCTCTTGTTCCCAGAGACACCCCTTCTCTCTGGGGGCAGAAGCCTCAGGGAGATACATGGAAGGACCAGGGGCCCACAGGTGCTCAGGTCTCTGGTATCCCAGTGTCATCTGGGTGACATCTTCAGTTCTCTTCGATGTGTCTTTGCAGTGGTGATGTTTGAGACTCGGTCACATCACCTTTTCACATCACTTGTAATGCTGGCAGAGATTGAGTTCTTCCTCAACTAAATACAGTGCTCTAAAGAGCTCAAAGTTACCATCCTCTGGGTCAGACGAGAGCACTGCTAAGTGAGGGGTCTCATGTCCCTCCTCTGGGCAAGTTCCTGAGGTGATGGAATTGCTGGTCTGAGAATTCTGGTCAAATTCTCATGAGGCCATGTGAGGTCACTGCTCTGTCCCTCCCTGCCCACATAGCATGCAAACCCGAGTCCCACCCGTCTCAGGTTGAGGAATGTGTGATGCTGAGCCTCAGGGCTGGAACCCTGGGGGACTTTCTGGTGCCTGACCTTCCCATGGAGAAACAATTTCTGTGTTGTTTCTACTCATAAACTTTAAACCTTAAACTTGTTAAAATTTTTGTCACTTTTTTTCAATGGAATCACTGTGAGATACAATTATAGAGCTTTCATGACTTAGTTTCAGCCATACAATGTTCCAACACCCATCTCTCTACCCGTGTACCACCAATATCCCCCCATGTCCCTCTTGCCACTCTCGACCCCCCACCCTCAGCCTGCCTCTGTGGTCGGCACCTTTCTTCATGGCTCTCTCTCTACTTTGGGCAGTCACTGTCACTGTCACTGTCACTGTCCTCCTGTGGTTCATCGATTTTCTCGAGCGGGCCCAGTAACGTCTCCATTGGAGACATTGTTGTTACTGTGTTTGACATATCGAATACATCACACGTAGCTTGCCAGGCTTTGCTGTGCATACGAGATACTCTTGGTAGCTTGCCAGGCAATCCGAGAGGGGTGGAGGAATCGAACCCGGGTCAGCCATGTTGGCTGGGTGCAAGGCAAACGCCCTACCGCTGTACTATCACTTTGGGCAGTAGGATTTGCAATATAGATACTGAGAGGCTATCAGTTTGGTCCGTTGCCCACTCTAACACCAATCTCCCATACAGAGTGATCCCTCCCAACCATCATGGTCATAATGGCTTCTTCTCTAGCCAACTGCCTCTCCCCCAGCCCTTGAGGTAGGCTTCCAACCATGGACCCATCTTCCTGGCCGTTGTTTTCTACCATCAACTTTCTCCACAACTGCCCTTCTCCAACCCCACACCTGGCCTTCCCCATCCCCTCAGTCCCTGGAGCAGGTGGTGCACAGATGAGAGTGCTCCCGCCAGGTCCCAGGCTCCTCCTGCTCCTAGCTGTGTGTCCTGGGAAGTTTCCCTCTCCTGGCTCAGATGATTTCTCTGAATGGAAGGCGGGAAAGGATGAACCATAGAAGGATCTTGAGGAGACCATGGGATCTGTCATGGTAGATGCTTTGCTGATGCCTGGATTCCCCAACTTTGGATGAACTGTAAGGTTGATTTCTCCCCACAAGGCTCTCTCTGCTCACACCACAAAGCTCTGTGACCTTTGGAAATTCACAAAGGCATCTGGGTGCGGAGAGTCACTGACTGAGCACAGGCGCTCCATGAAGGTCTTTCTATTTGATGGCTGGAGCTGTACATTTCCCAGGATCACCAGGATCAACCCCAGCACAGACGAGGGCATAACACCAGAGCCCTGTTGATTGGGATCCTACATTCCTAAATCACAGTGAAGGTAGATTTTAAAAAATTTCAAGAAGCACTGTTTTTAATTCCATTTCCCTGCTGTCATGTTTGCCTTTGTTGGGGCTAGCTTAGGGGTTATTGGAGGACAGAGACAACTCCAGGCTCAGGAGGGCTTATTCAGGCACACAATAAAGTGAGCACCTGCTATGCTCATGTCATGGGACACAAAAGCCATCACTGAACAAACCAGAGAGATGCCCTGAGTCTCATTCCTAGTCCAAGGGTTAGAATCCTGAACAGTCCTGTCTAGAACATTCCCTGTGCCACTCTCTTGGCTTGCTCTAGGATGGACATTTTCCTCTCAGGCTTTGAACTTGACATCAAACCACAGGTCCTGCTGGAGCAGTAAGTGGTCTCTGAAGCTCGAAGGGGCCCTCCTGTCCCCACCGACAGAATGGACACACGGGGCTATGTTGAGGAGCCAGATGATATTTGAAGCTCACGCATCATTTCTCTGAATGCATCCCCGACCCCCCTTCCAGGTTCCCTGAGTCACAGAGAGCTGGGGAGGGCTCAGCGAGTGCAGGAACCAGAACAGGCTGGGAGTGGGCAGCCCCTGTCTGACCCAAACTTCCCTGCCTGCCTCTCACCTGACCTGCCCTGGTCCAACCCTCTGGAGAGCACCCCCTGGCTCTAGAACACAGCTGCTCTCAGCTTCCCCCAGAGTCCCCAGCCCAGGAGGACAAGTCGAAAGTTGGCATGAACAGCAGAGCTCCAACTTCTAAGGTGTCCATTGGTGCCTTTCATGACCTGGAGAGCACAAAGCAGGAGCCCAGAGCAGGAGGGTCGTGCAGCAGTGGGGGTGGGCCGCCAGCAGGCACAGAGCTGGGACGCGTGGGGGGGACGAACAACAGTGCAGCGCAGACTGTTTCCAGGGAACACCTTGGGGTCCTGCCCCCACCGGCTGGCTGAGTGCTGCGGCGGGACCCTGGCCAAGGCAGCTCTGTCCCTCCTCCAACCACACGCTGGCCTCTTGGTCTGAGCTTCATGCCAGCCAGCACCATGCTATGCCAGGAGCACTGGGCGGAGCAGCTGCTTCTTCATGCAGGCAGGGAGGTGGGAGACCTGCGGGGAGAGGCTGAAAGGGAGGGTCACAAGGAAGGAGGGCAGTGCCAGCAGGACTCGGAGAGGCATCGGGAGGGTGCTTTCGGGGAGATGGGGGCAGCCTGGCTGCCGTTCCCTGGGTTTGAGGTGGGGAGAGCAGTGGGAGGGGAGAGCGTGGGCTCAGGACAGGTTTGTGTGAGTGATGAGCTCCAGAGACCACCAGGAAGGCCTTGACGATGGGGAGCGGTGCAGGTGCTCTGAATGGTTTCTGCCGGGGTTCGACTCTCCCACAGGAAGTGAGCAGACTGGAACAGAGCTGGCCTCGGGGTGCATGTTCAGAGGGAGCCCAATGGAAACTGAAGAGTCGCCCCTGGGTGAGATGCAGCTGTGGGGGGCGGGTGAGCGTGAGGACCACTGAGGGGCCTCTCTCCTCCTGGAATCCTGGGGAGTAAGGATCCTGGGGGTAGGGTTACTGCAGTGCCCTGGGGACCCTGAGCATCAGTCACCATCCTTATCTGCCCCACAGGCGAAAGAGCTGGTCCCATCCTAACCCTGATCCTCACAGAGCAAGAGACTACACTCAGAAACGGAGGATTCATTTCCTTTGACCTGGGGACTGCATGGCTGAGCATGGGGAGACTGGACAGCGGGAGCCCCACACTCACCCCTGCATCTTAGCATGGGGTCATCGCCAATCTGAAAGGACTCCTGGGAAGCCCCTGAGTGCTGTGATTCACACACACCTGAGGGGGGAGCAGCAGAGAGTCCCCAGGTCCCAGGAAACAGCAGAGCCCCAGATACAGAAATGCTCTGGAGGACACCTCAGGCTCTCTCTCACTCAGAGCCCCGGAGGCAGAGGGACTTCAGGATTCACCTTAGAGAAATATTCAGTGACACCCCAGTAACAACGCGGGTGGGCTTGAGTCCCTGACACCCCAGGGCCCTATACCTGGAGCTCAGAACCTGGCCCAGGGTCCCCCTGCTCTCTGTGTGGCGCCCCCTGTGGCTGTGGGTGGTGTAACAGATAGGCAGGATTGGGCTGAGGAGCTGAGTGGCCCAGGGACCCTTTCTCAAGCACTCAGTTGTTTGCTTCCAAGGAAAGGAGATAAAGCAGGAGGAGGAGGCAAAGGGGAGCAGCTGTGGCTCTCTGCCAGGGAGGGAGTGGGAGGTGCCCTTCCTTCCCTGGGCAGAATCTTCATACTCCCATTCCAAGAGGCTGACCCTGACCAGTGAGAATGGACAGAGGAGTGGGAGAGCTCCTTTGGACATGGAGCAGGAGGTGCATGAAGAACGTTCTGGTGAAGCAGCTGTGGGACCAACTCAGAACGGGGGAAGCTGTGTAAGCCTGATGAAAGAAGGGTCCTCTGTTAGCAGAATCCTAGCCCCTTTCCTAATCTTGCACTCCCAGAGTGCTGATACCTGTCTCCTCAGGGACTTTCTGCAGCGCTTCCCAATGTGACCAGGGAAATGTACTTCTTTTTTTTTTAATTTTTAATGAATCACCATGAGATAGTTACAGGCTTTCATGTTTGGCTTAAAATCACACAATGATCAAACACCCATCCCTCCACCAGTGCACATTCCCCACCACCAATATCCTGGGTTTAACCCCCCTGTCCCAACCTCACCCTTCTTCCAAGGCATACATGATTCCCCATAATCTTTTTCTAATTTCGGGCATTATGGTTTGCATTACAGACCCTGAGAGATTATCATGTGGTCCTTTATCTACTTTGAGCACACATCTCCCATCCCGACCGGTTCCTCAAGCCATCATTTCCTTAGTGATCCCTTCTATATTCCAGCTGTCTTCTCTCCTTTACTCATGAGGCAGGCTTCCAGCTATGGAGCAGTCTACCTGTCCCATGTATCTACTATCATTAGGTGTCAGCCTCATGTTATGTTGTTTGATACTCCACAGATGAGTGCAGTCCTTCTATGTCTGTCCCTCTCTTTCTGACTCATTTCACTTAGCATGATACTCTGCATATCTATCCACTTATAAGCAAAGTTCATGACTTCATCTCTCCTAACACCTGCATAGTATTCCATTGTGTAGATAGACCAAAGTTTCTTTAACCAGTCATCTGTTCTAGTGCACTTGGTTTGTTTCCAGATTTTGGATATCATGAACAGTGCTGCAATGAACGTATAGGTACAGATGTCATTTCGACTGTGCTTTTTTGCACCCTCAGGATATATTCCCAGTAGTGGTATTGCAGGGTCATATGGAAGCTCAATTGGTAGTTTTTGAAGGACTGTCCATAATATTGTTTTCCAGAAAGGCTGGAATCGTGGGCATTCCCACCAACAGTGAAAGAGTGTCCCTTTTTCCCCACATCCATGCCAGCACTGGTTGCTTTTGCTCTTTGGAATATGTGCCAGTGCCTGTGGCGTGAGATGATATCTCATTGCTGTTTTGATTTGTATCTCCCTGATGGCTAGCGATGTGGAGTATTTTTTGATGTGCCTTTTGGCCATTTATATTCCTTTTTGGAGGAATCTGCTGTTCATTTCTTCTCCCCATTTTTTGATGGGGTTGGAGATTGTTTCTTGTACAATTCTACTAGTGTTTTGTATATAATGCATACTAATCCCTTATCAGATGTAAATGTTCTTCCCATTATTTGGCCTCTTTCTGTATTTAGGTCACTGTTTCTTTTGGAGTGCAGAAGCTTCTTACTTTGATGTAGTCCCGTTTGTTTATATTTGCTTCCACTTGCATGGTCAGTGCTGTTTCATCCTTAATGATTTTTTAATGGTATTATTGCTGTTAGCTTTTTATTTTTTCAAAAATTTTATTAGTGAAACACATGAGGTACAGTTGTAACTAAAAATGTTTTCAGCTTCAATATCTTGGAGAGTTCTGCCTATGTTTTCCTCTATGAACTTTATGATTTATGCCTGGCATATGGGCCACAATCCCAGAGCAAGAATCATTCTCAATGGGGAAAAACTAAAAGCCTTCCCTCTAAGATCGGGCACAAGACAAGGTTGCCCACTTTAGCCACTCTTATTCAATTTTAGTACTGGATGTCCTGGCCATTGCTGTTAGGCTAGAGAAAGGAATCGAGAGAAAGGAAGAGGTCAAACTATCACTATTTGTAGTTGATCTGATACTACACTTAGAAAGCCCTAAAGACTCTACAGAAAAGCTCCAAAAAGAAACAATATGTTGGTTAGTAAAGTGGAAGGCTACAAACTCAACACCCAAAATTCCATGGATTTCTTATATACAAATAGCGAAAGAGAAGAGACATTAAAAAAAATAATTCCTGGAGCTGGAGCGATAGCACAACAGGTTGGGCGTTTGCCTTGCATGCAGCCAACATGGCCGACACAGGTTCGATTCCCAGCATCCCATATGGTCCCCTGAGTACCGCAGGAGCAATTCCTGAGTGCATGAGCCAGGAGTGACCCCTGAGCATCGCCAGGTGTGACCCAAAAAGCAAAAAAACAAAAGAATCCAGTTTTCTATAGTACCTCAGAAAATCAAGTACCTCGGAATCATCTTAACCAAAGAGGTGAAGTACCTATACAAGGAAAATTACAAAACATCACTTCAAAAAATAAAGGAGGACACTAGGAAATGGAGACACATTCCCTGCTCATGGTTAGGGAGGATTAACATGATCAAAATGGCAATACTGCCCAAAGCACTATACAAATTCAATGTGCTCCCTATCAGGATACCCATGACATTTTTCAAAGAAATAGACAAAACACTTCTGAAATTCATGGAACAATAAACCCCACGAACAGCTAAAGCAATCCTTGGGGAAAAGTAGATGGGTGGCATCACCCTCCCCAACTTCAAACTGCACTAGAAAGCAGTATTAACACAGCATGGTAATGGATTAGAAACAGATCTGCAGACCAATGGAACAGAGTTGAATATTCTTTGACAAAGGAGCAAGAAATGTGAAGTGGCCCAAGGAAAGTCTCTTCAACAAGTGGTGCTGGGAAAACTGGATAGCTACCTGCAGAAAAATGAACTCTGACCTCTGTCTAATGCCAGGCACAAAAGTCAGATCAAAGTGCATGAAGAAATGTACTTCTGACTGGGATTACATTGCCTCCAGGGGCCACAGAGAGTCACACCCCAGAGGAACAGCAGTGGATAGCCTGCTTTTCGGAACTGAAGAGACACTCTGCGGGCCAATGTGAGGAAAGATAGGATTGAACTAGGCCAGACCATGGGTCCTGTCCTTGAAAGAGTCCAGTGACATGTCATGGTGCCTGGACAGCTCAGACTTCACAACCTGACAACTCCCAGACACCTGGGCTATCTGCCAGGCTCACCCCGTGAGTGACATCTCTAGTGTGACTGCTGGTCCCCAACCACTGCTCCACAGATGTGTCCTGCTCTGCCATAGAACCCAGGGCCCAGGCAGTTCAACTGTCACCAACAGAAAGACCCTTCATGAGTGGCCAGTGTCCACACTGACAGTGTCATCTCCTCTGCTGTTCTTCCTCTACCCCTCACCCTGGTTCTTCCATGCTATCAGGGCCTTACCCTAGTTATAAATACAGATACATATGTAAAATGTAAGCCATGAAGCACCTTTTAAATGTAACATTTACATGCGAATGCACAATTGTTTGTAATGGTCCTCATTGACCTAAAATTGAAAATTGTAAAGCTTTTTTTTAGTTTTTGCTTTTTATTTTTCAGTTTTGTTTCCTTTTTAAAAAATT
Organism: Sorex fumeus; assembly: GCF_029834395.1. Classification (NCBI taxonomy): domain Eukaryota; kingdom Metazoa; phylum Chordata; class Mammalia; order Eulipotyphla; family Soricidae; genus Sorex; species Sorex fumeus. Next base: position 49,635,149 of record NW_026606118.1, read on the forward strand.
TACATGGCATTGATTCCTTTTCTATTCTGTTTCTGGTTGTGCGATTGTTCACAGTTATGGTGAAAACAGTGATATTTCATCGTTTGATATTTGATTCAGGTCCCCAGAGAAGTCACTGACAGAAAATGGCCTGGGCTGCTCCTCGTGGGGGTTTCACTGACAGGCATTGTAATGTCTTTACTGTACCTGGAAGATGATGAGTGCCATGACAGGTGACCTTGTGCAGCCCAGCTGCTCCCTGGAGACAGCATTGCTTCATCTGTCACCAAGCCTGCAGTGGCCTCCCTTTCCTCAACCCTTGCTTCCTTAAGCTTGTTCTGAGGGCCCAGCTGGGTGTTCTTGTGACAGCGCAGGGCAGCTCTTTTTGAGAGAAACCTGCAGGGAGGTGCTGCCAGAATCAAGGAGGAGGGACACACCCGAAACTGACACTGAGCCAGACCCCAGGACCGAGTCTGAGCCTTTCCTGTGACATTGAAGTCATGACGCTGAATGTGACCCCAAAGTTCAGGCCCCTGCTGGACAGAGGCCTTAGGGGAACAGGCATCAAGAATTGCCTTGTCCTTCCAGAATCACATGCCCCTTCACTCTGCTCCAGGGCTTCTCCCAGAGGGGTGCCTGGGTCAGGTCCACCAAGCTTGTTCTCTCTGGAGCCTCCTTAGATTCTTGAATAAGGTGTCTGGACATAGCATTGCACATTACTGTTTGAAATAATCTAGTAGCTGACCTTTTAGAGTGATTCATGTCCTTTGTTTATGTACATATAGATACACAGAAATATACATATAATTATCTTTTCCGAATAATGTTCTCTCAGACTGCAAGATTTTTTTTCAGTGTTTTTGATGCAGTTTATTATCTGCTGGACACTTGGGCAGCTGCCAGGCAGACCATGGAAGGGACACTGCTAGTGTGGCTGTCGGGAGCCCGACAACTGCCCCTTCCCTCGGCTGCGTCATGTCCTTCCAGCTGGAGCTAGGTTCCAGGCTACCAGCTCAACTGTCCACACCATCATGAGCCCTCCGGGAATGCTGTGTCCAAACCGAGGGTCTTTTCCTCAACATCAAGAGAGTGCGTCACTCGGTTTTCACTGGGAAGCCCTCTTCGGCCCTGAGGTCTGGGTGACGTGTTTTCCATAGCTTGGGTGCCCACGTGTTCCCTGTGGACACGGCCTGGATTGGATGCTCTTCTAGTCGTTCTGTTCCTGTCTCCTGGGGTCTGTGGTGATGTGGTTGGTTCTGCCCCTTCCTCTGCTCTCTACAGGGAGGTGAGGTCTCTCTCTTCTGCTCCTCTCTGCAGCCATGAGCTAACTGCACTTGGGGATAAGAAGAAGTGCTCCCCTGGGTCCACCTTCAGAGGGGAGCAGGTCCCCTTCTCAGATGTCATGGTCAGGTCAGCGCTCTCATCATGAGCAAGAGAAGCAGCAGCTCTTGCTCCCCTTGGTCTAGATTTTCACCTCCTGTGTGACTCCTTCTGCCTCTCAGCCTCCAGCTACATTCTGTCCTGCTAGCTGGAGCCTAGGCCTGAGGCTGCCAGTTCAACTGTTACCAGCGGGAAGAACTCTCAGAGGATGGAGTTGTCCAGGCTGGACGTGCAGCTGATTGTACAAGGTGACACAGTGGGCCAAGGGGGTGTGCTGGGTACCCCTCCTGCTCGGATGTTAAGAATGAGCCTCGAGGGCACATGAGTGATGGAGAAGGTCCGACCTTGCCATATTCTCCTGACAAGTCTCCCCACTGTTGGGTAGACAACTCTCATCTCAGTGAATACCCACTGTGCTGTATGTGGTCAGAGTAAAAGCTGTAACTTTCTGGACTAGGGTGATAAGGTGGGTCTCTAGCTTTCTGTGCTCATTAAAGTGAGGTGCAGCTGCTTCCCTGGCTCCTGGGTCGTAACTCTTCAGCCATCAGCTCATTGTCTGTGATAGAGGAGAAGGGCCCCTCTTGACCCCACTCCAGCTGTCCTGCTCATACAGTAACTGTGAGCAAGAGCAGGCAGTGCTGTTCCTCTGAACTGTAACTTCTCAGACATGACTGTTCATTGGGTGGAATAAGATCTGCTCTGAATCCACTTCCTGCCCCTGGACAATGGCTGTCTTGAACTATTTTGTAGGTGTGGAGTTGTTTTCTAGAAGCTATTTCTTTGAACTAAACTTTGGAAGTCTTTCTGTTCCTAGCATACAATCTTAGCTTTCACATCACCACTAAATGAGGTTAAACTTTTCAGGATATTAATCAGGATTGGAGGAAGCAGACAGAAGCCATTGGAAATGAACTCAGCAGCACGGGAGAACTATCAAGGTTCGTTTCCCCTCCTGAAACTAGATATTTTCCTCCATATCTCGATTGAAATCCTCCTTGGATCCATATCCTTGATCTCTAAATTGAGGTTGATCCACTTTCCTAACCAAGGGAATTATGTGAGCTATGGCATTGAAATTGACACGAAGCAAATGCATCATCAACTCAGAGATCCCCATGAACTAGGATGTCCCACACATCCCTCCTGTCTTTGTGCAGTGACCTCCCCCTTTCCTTCCCTTTGCTGTTTTGTCACCATTGTGTTGACCATGAGCAGGATTTCCATAACGGTTGACGTGTTTTCCAGTTGGCCTGGGGTTCACACAGTTTGGGTTCTGGTGATCAATGTGCAGAGTGAGGTACTGCGCTAGTTCATGTGAACTGGTGCCAAATTCAACCCTTAGTCTCATGCATTGCAGGCAGGTGCTCTGCTACAAGTCCCATTTCTGTGACCATGAATTCCTTTTAGAGAGAGTTCCCTAACAATGTCAATCCTCTGTGTTAGGACACTGGCTGCTGTGGTTGCCATTCCATTTGTGACCTTGGATCCCACGAAGGTCCTCAATAGCCTAGGAAGATAAAATGAGTCTTTTCAATGAAATGAGGCAAGAAAGATAGTAAGGCTTTCAGATTAGAAAAGTCATTCAACTTTCACCAATTTCAGAGGACACAATATTATACGTGAAACAATAAACTTGTACAGTCAAGTGGCAAGCTGAGAAATCCATGTGCAGAAACCACGGTCCTATTTTCAAATAATAAAACAGAAGAGAGAGAAAATTTTTAAACGACCTCATTCAACAACTGTGCCTCAAAAAACAGGTATCTCAGAATTAATTTAATAAAAGAATTAAATTCTCATATAAAGAAATGTATAAATCACTGCGAAAATCATTTTAAAAAGACAGGAGAAAATGGAAATATATTCCCTGTTCATGGATGATAAGAATTAACAATGTCAAATGACAACCTATCCCAAAGCATTTTGCATATTCAATGTAGTTCTTCATTTTTTTAAAAAACCTTTGACATTCATGAAAGATACAGATCGAACAATGTAGAAATTGATATTGTGTAATAACACCCTCTCCACACAATAGCCAGAACAATCTTAGGGACAAAAGAAAATAAGAGACTTCTCTCTCCCTAAATGTTCAACTGCAGTATAAAGTCACAGTGATCAAAGCCCTGCAGTATTGGATTAAGGACAGACTCTGACCTTGGACTAGAATCCAGAGTCCAGAGACAGATCCTAGGTATATGAACAATTTGTTTTTGTAAAAGATCAAAAGTATGAAGTTGTCACAGAAAGCCTCTTCAACAACTGTTGTTGGGGAAGCTGGTTGGTCTCATGCTAAAGAATGAACTCAGGCCACTCTCTAATACTATGGATAAAAGTTAAATTAAAAATGAAGATCTTGACATCATACAAGATTCCCTCAATTATATTGATGAAAACATAGTCTGAACACTTCTTAGCAATTGATCTAGAGATCTCTTCAATGATTCAATACCTTTGACCAAGTAAATGGAACCAGAAAGAAATAATTGCATCAGACTAAGAAGTTTCTAGCCAGTGAAGAAGTGACCAGAATGTAAAGATACTGCACAGACCGGGAGAAAATATTTGCGCACCACTCATGTTACAAATGGTGAAGATGTATCCAGCTAGCGTGGGAGCGGCCAGGGCGCCCCCGACTGGAGCCCGCAGCTCCCCGGGGCGCGCATCCAGCCAAGGCGCCTGGGGACGCGGGCTGCGGCCGCGCGAGGGCGGGGGTGGGGGGGAGAGGTGGGGGGAAGGGCTTGGCGGACTCAGCATCGCCGCTGCTTGCTGAGCCCGCTGCAGCGCCTGGGGGTCCAAGGGGCAGCGAGGGCCCGTCTCGCCTTCCCAGCGCTGGCCCCGCTTTTCCCTGGGCAACCGAGCATCTGCCGCCCTGAGCAACTCCTGGCGCGCTGCAGTCCAGCGGAGCCCAGCCAGAGCCACCGCCGCCACCGCTCCCTGGCACCCTCCCCAAGCGTCTCCCTTCACGCACTGATTTGCGCCGGACACAGGACCCTCAGCCTCCAGGGGATCTTACCAGAATTCCACTCTTTTATCACTTCAGCTTCAGAGCCTGGGAAACCCTCCCGGGGTGACAGTTACTGCTTGGGATGTCCCCCCAGTTTCCTGAGCCAGGCAGACACATAGCACTGGGGACAGCAGGAATCACCATCTGCTTTTTCCTCTTGGAGGGTTTAAGGATCCCTCCAAAGCCTGGCGGTAATGAAAATGATCACTATGCCCTAGAGTGGAGGACTTCAGTCAATGAAGAGCATGCCAACATTGAAATGAAGAATTAATCTACATAGGAAGTAGAGTCGGGAGTGTACCTCATGCCTCATGCCTAGGGAAGACCTGGGCTTGATCCCTGTCACACACAAAAAGTAGATGAATGTACATTTTAAATCTTACCTTTTGCACCAGGGAGAAGGATGGTTAATAGAAGTGTTTTGTGTGGGGGAAACCTGAGTTTGATCCCTGGGACCACACAGCTCCCCCAGTACTCCTGGGGTTGATCCCAATCACCAGGAACCCCCTGAGTACTGCTGGTGTGACCCAAAATATAAGCAAATTGATAGGTAAGAGACAGACTGATCCTTGATTTCATGTTTATTCAAAAAGCCAGGATGAAAAATCCCTCGACTGGGAAGAATAAATGTACTCTTGGGTAGTGCTTTTCAGACTTCAGTTCCCAGTCATACCACTTTGGAGATGTTACTAAAATGCAGGTCCAATTCTATTAATTTGAGGTTCAGACAAATGTTTTGGCTTTTATGTAAATTTTCAGATGTTGCTAGGATGCTGGCTGCTTCAAGCACAGTGTGCAGAAGGAGGGTGCCTATTGGCCAAAGTGTTAAAAATGCAGGGATGCTTGCCTAGTGCCTCTGTAAGGGTACACATAAGTTAAGCAAAGGAGAAGCAAGAATCAAACAAGACACAGTTGTACCCATTTAGATGGGTTCAAGCATGGATTACCCAGACATTCACTGAGTACAAAGAAAGATAATTTTGAAGTTTCCTATGAAGCATCAAAAAAAAGCGGGGGTCACTATACCTTGTATCCTTCACTGGAGAGGAAAGTGCAGCATTTTCTAGTAAAGGAAACCAAAGGCTCTCAGCTACTGAACTGTATGATGCCAGTTTGCACAAATCTCTACCTCTCTACCTTCCTTCAAAAGTGGCTAATGAGATGGGTCCTGGAAAAGAATATGTCTTTTTCCAAAGCATACTCTTAATTTGACAATAAACTCTCTTCAAAAAAGGTAAAGGTAAAGGTAAAGGCCCTCCTGTTGATTATCGATTTGCTCGAGCAGGCCCAGTAACGTATCCATTGGAGACTTTGTTGTTACTGTGTCTGGCATATCGAATACTCTCGGTAGCTTGCCGGACTCTCCGAGAGGGGCGGAAAAAAAATTCAAGCAAAAACAAAACAAAACAAAAAGAGGTAATTTATTGTATTGTTGAGACATCAGTTAGAAAACATATGCTTTAGAATTTGGGACATGTAAGAATTACGGGCTTCCAATGCGTATCTGTGCATTTTTAGCTTGAACATTATCAGAAATTTCTAAGGATTTATAAGAATTTACAGAATGACTCTAGGCTTTCAACTGTGGGGCATTTTTCTAGATCATTTGCTTAGCGCTCCTATAGGCACCCAGCAATCTCATAGATGATTTTTCATTATTGTCATGTACTTGACCCAAGAAGACCTGACTTTGTGAATTGTATCTGTTCTTTTACTAGTGTGTGTGTGTGTGTGTGTGTGTGTGTGTGTGTAAGAAGCAGTGCTGCTTGCCTTACACTATACAATGTGCAGAAGATAAAGAGCACTGCCCATAGCTGAGTGAGATCAAGTGTCTCGAAGCCTTGCAGCCTGGTGAGCATGGTCCATGCTCATGAGCATGGTAGGTTAGTTACTGATTTCCCTTGAGTTGTTGCCGCTGCCCACCAGGCTGCTGTTGCCATCTTTGACTTTCTTAATGTTTTGTTTGGGGAGTCAGTGATGTGTTTCTTTATTCCTACATGCCAACTTCTTCTTTATATTTTAAGAAGACTTCAAGAATACAGCATCCATCTACAATACTGTTTAAAACATCCTTGTACTGGTTTATGCTTGAATTGGGGTGCGTATGCTGATTGATATTCATCCTCAACTTTTCAGATCTTTGAAGGGAAATAAGGACTAGTTTGAAAAAGTGTTCGTTGTTTGAACATAAACTTAGCCTGCATCACTCTTCTGTTCATTATGAATAGAAACGGTAAAGCATAAAAAAGATGTATATATATATGTATACATAAAAATACATCATCTCATTACACATATTTGTATACACATATATATCATCCTCACCGGTAGAACTTTACAAGAAGAAAAATAATCAACCACTTCAAAAAATGGGGTGCAGTAATTTACAGATACTTCTTCAAAGACATACAGATGTCCTAGAGGAATAGAGGTATATAAAAATATACTGTATCACTTACCATTAGGGCAGTTCAAATCAAACCAGCAATACAACGTCTCATACTAGAAGACCAATACATACCATATTGCAAGAGTAGTTTGCTTAATCACACTCACCAAGACAGAGTCTATTGGGTGACAGACCCAGGCAAAGAACCTGAAGCTATTGGTGCCGTTCAAAGCTCTCAAGAGCATTTGTAGGGTGATCTTGTGAGCCCACCATTATTTCACAGTCTATCATGCATCAGCAAGGCAGGACAGGTTACAACATGGCTCCAATCATGCAACAGGCAGCACAGCTCACAGCAAAGGAAGAGAGTCTCCTGAAACCAGAGGTTTTGTGGTTTGTACAAACTGCAAGTTAAGACCTTTCTCAAAGGTAATGTTGTTCACCCATACCAGTACAATCGTAAGTCCAAGGAATACATGTCCTAAAATTTAAAAAACACATGATAGAAAATTACATGATAATAATTCACACAGCATAATCAAAAAAAAAATGACAAGTGTTGATATGGATGTTGGGAAAAAAGACCATCATTCATTGCTGGAGGGGATGTCAACCTGTGTTTTTCTATTGGAAAAACAATATAGACACCTCTCAAAAAAAATAACAAGAATAGAGCTTTTCTTGCTGAGAATCTAACCCAGTAATTCCACTTCTTGGCATGACCCCAGAGGTCCAAAATTTACTCAGAAAAGACATATGTACTCGTATAATCATTGTAGCACTATGCACAATAGCCCAAATTAGGAAAGAACCCAAGTATCGAGAACAGAGGACCGCATAAAGAAACTGGTACAAATCCACAGTGAAAAACTATGCAGCTATCAGAGAAGACTAAAGCATGTAGTGTTCTACCTGGCTGAATTTGGAGAGTATCCTATAGAGAGGAGAAAATAATAAATGCCTAAGGAAACAGGAACTGTGAACTGTTCCTCAGTAAGAAACAGGGAGGATGGGGGCACTAGGATATGGATAGACACCGAGATTATGGTGGGAGAAGCAGATACTCTGGTGCAGTGCATGGTGCTGGAATGTTTTATGCTTGAAATCCTACCATTAACAATATTATAAATTATCTCGCTCAAGGGCTGGAGCGATAGCACAGCGGGTAGGGCATTTGCCTTGCACGCAGCCAACATGCCCGACCCGAGTTTGATTCCTCTGCCCCTCTCGGAGAGCCTGGCAAGCTACCGAGAGTATCTCGCCCACACGGCAGAGCCTGGCAAGCTCCCCATGACGTATTCGATATGCCAAACACAGTAACAACAAAGTCTCCAATGGAGACGTTACTGGGCCCGCTCGAGCAAATCGATGAACAACGGGTGGGCCTTTACCTTTACCTTTACCTTTATCTCGCTCAAATATTTTTTGAAAGCCCAAGAAAAAACACAAACCACAGTTGTTTTTGGTTTTTCATTTTTATGTTTTTTTGCCAATATCTGTCACAAGCAATTAATCTTGCAACTTTAAGTACTTACTACAAATACAAGATGCACACTCTAATAGGGAAATGACTAAGGGAAGTAAGTAGGGATGAATCCTGGGAAATCGTACCCTCTATTAGTGGTTACTGACAATGTGTGACTTTCATTGAGGGTGAAGTTCAAGGAGGGGGTCACAGAAAGGCCACATTATAGTCAGGTGGTAAAACTTCAATTCTTTTATTATTGGTATATAATTTAGGGAGGGATTTTTGTGTCACAACCCACGGTGCTCACTCGTTACTCCTGGATCTGCAGTTGGGACTTACTCATGGCGGTGCTCAAGGGACCATATGGAATGCCAAGGATCAAACCCAGGTTGGCCACGTCCAAGGCAAATGTCCACCCGCTGTACTACTGCTCCGGCTCTTATTCATATATAATTTTTACAAGACAAAGTACGTGAGCTCAAGCACTCTATTACAGTGTGACATTCCACATCCTCTCTCCTGAAACCAAGAGAACATCCCCATCCTCCCATGGAGTCTTTCTTCTGCATCCTTCAAATTAGGAAGAGTCCCTGTTGTTTTTATATCACCTTGGAGAACATCTGCCATTTCTAGAAGGTCAACATAGCTTGTGCTCTTGTTGATGACTTTTCTACACATAAGCATGTTTTTGTGGTTCTGAAGTCAGTGGGCCCCCTTTGGTGGTTTTGTAAGTCAGGGAGGAGAGAGCTGGTCACCTTCTCCCAATCCACCTCTGCCATGCTGGGACCAGTTGGGAAGATTAAATCTTTAAAGGAATGTGATGAGCCCATGTGTGGGGCTGACCTCGAGTCCAGCCAGTCCCATGAAGTCCTATCAGCTCGCCCCTTCAAGCCACACCTGAAATCTGCATGGTGTTCTCTGCATAGGAGTTGGTCTTCACCATCTGATCTTTTGGGGAAACCCAAAAGACTTAAGCTGGAGTGAGAAATTGTTCTTTTCAGGAAAGGAAAGTCAGTCCTAGGCCTTACCTATGATTTCCATGTACTTTGTCCTGTCTCACAGAAAGGATTTTCAGGAAGAGACAAAAAGTCAAGTGAAACAAATGTTTTGGAGGGTTTTAGGAAGGGGAAGGAGTGAGAGAAAATGTGTGAGAGTGAGAGTACCATGTCCAAGAGAGAAAGTGGACTTCCCCATCCATGGAAAAAGCCCTAGTACACATCTCAAGAGGGAAGATGTGAGTGACACATGTGCTCAGGGACCACCTGGGTTTGGCCTGTGGCACAAGCAGCACATAGACTTGGGCAGCATATGTGTGGGCTTCCTTCGTTCAAGATGCTTTTATGGGGTGTCTTCAATTGGCCCCACATGGGACTTTCTAGCTAGGTAAGAGCCCATTGGTAGAGATGTGGCTAAGGGATAGAGTTGGGAAGGTCTTCTTTGGAAATGTTTTCCTTAAACTTTGTTCCTGCTGGATCTTCTCTGGGAGAATGGCTCCAGTCTTCTGGGCTAGCTACAGGTAAAGGTCTTATCAGGTCTAGCTGCCTGTATCCTCGAGGTGGGTCCAGACAGCATTAGGCCTAGGTGGTTTTACTACTTTTTAAGAATTCCATTCCCATGGGGTCCCTTTCCTATATACCTGCCTGCCTACATCAGTTCCTCCAACTTGCCATTGACAAACGTTGAAATATTATTCATAGTAATTTTTCTCTGAATGAACAGCTTACAGTTTGATGAAGCTGTTCTCAGAATACTTACATGTACTTATATGATTATATACTTCATGATATTATGATTAGGAGGAAACTACTTGACAGAAGGTGGATGTTTTAGAAACATTGCTATAACCGTTATATTATTCTTCCCTGACATAACAAAAGGACAGTGGTGGAAGGTCATGGGCTTTTTTGGAGGTGGTAGCACATAGTAACTTTGTTTATAAGTTTATAAATACTATAAGCTTAAACAAAATTGTAATTGTATTACTTAAACTAAATAAAACTTAAATAGAATAAAAGAAAATTACATATCCACCTGCAAAAAATACTTTTTTCAGTGAAGCAAGTAGTTTTTCTGTTTGTCTTGTTCTGCTTTGTTTTTGAGCCACAACAGCTGCTGCTTAGGGTTTCCATCTGACTCCACACTCAGGGATTCTTGCTGGCTGGTTGGAGGACCCAAAGGGGGGAAGCTTGGGAATCAAACCTATGTTGGCCACATGCACCCTACCTGCTGTGGTGTCAACTGACCCTCAAAGAAAGAGAGTTTTGAGTGAACAAAACTTATTTAGAAAGATGTAAGGAGAGAGAAAGAGGAAGCATATGTTCAAGAGAGATCACAGTTTTCTCCAGAGAGGAAAGAAGTGCGAGCAAAGAGACACAGAGAGAAGAACGTAGGATACATATTTAAGGGAGAACAGAGGCTTGGAGAACAATTAAGCAAGCAAAGAAAGAGGCATAGAGGCAGCAATAGAGATATCTATTCAGGGAGATCACAGACCAGAGAATACAGGCCCTCAAAGTATTTAATTAAAAAAAATAAAGAGAAAAGGTAGACATAACTTTCCAAGACATTAAAGCCAGAGGCATCTGTAAGGGTGAAATACCACTAACAAAGTAAGTGGCAGCAAAGACAAACAAATGGGACTCCAATAAATTAAGAAGCTTCGGTCCCTCAAAGAAAATAACAATCAGAATAGAAAGACAGCCCACAAACTGGAAGAAATTCTTTGCTTACCATGCATCTAAGAAAGAGCTAATACCCAAGATAGCCAAAGCACAGGTCGAACTGTACAAGGAGAAAAAATCCAACCCCATCAAAAAATGGTGAGAAGAGATGAACAGAAAATTCCTCAAAGAAGAAATATAGCACTGTAGCACTATCTTCACATTGTACATCGATTTGTTCGAGCAGGCACCAGGACGTCTCCATTGTGAGAATTGTTGTTGCTGTTTTTGGCACATTGCAAATGCCACGGGGAGCTTGCCAGGCTCTGACATGTCAGCAGGAAACTCTCCGTAGCTTGCTGGACTCTCCAGGAGGGAGAGAGGAATCGAACCTGGGTCAGCTGCTTGCAATGAAGCACTGTGCTATTCCCGCTGTGCTATCGCTCCAGCCCAAAGAAGAAATAAAAATGGCAAAAAAGCCTATGAAAAATAAAATCACAAAGCATTAGAAAATGCAAATCAAAGCAATGAAATATCACCTCACATGACAGAGTCACACTAATCACAAAGAACAACCACCACCTGTGTTAGCAATGGGTACAGGGCAAAAAGGACTCTAACTCACTGCTGGGTTAGGTCGGCTGCTCCAGCCTATTGGGAAGACAGTTGAACACTCCTCAGAAAACTAGGAATTGAACTCCCATATGATCCACAATTCCACTATTGAAAATATACCCATGGTCCCCAAAGCATAAAACAGAAAAGGCATCAGCATTCCTATGTTCATTGTAGCACTGTTTAATATAAGCCAAATCTGCTAACAACCTAGATACACAAGATGAAGAAATTATGGTTTCATATTCACAATGGAGTATGACACAGTCATTAGAAAAGATGGAATTATGAAATTTGCTGATACATAGATATATCTGGAGAGTATCATGCTGACTTAAATGAGTCATTGGGAGGACAAACACTGACTGACCCCACTGATTTGCAGATATACAAGTATCAAGGTACGAGAATAATGCCCAAAGACCATAGGAACAAAAGGCAGGAAAACGGGTACTCCTAGAGAGCTTGCCAGAGTAGGGAGGTGTGGTTTAGGTCCAGAAAGGGACCACTATAACAATGATAGGGAAAAGTGGTTAATTTGGATGAGAACTGGGTGCTGTAAGAAACTTAAGTGATGCACATGATATACTTTCACTAGCAGTATTGTAAACCATGGTGCCATAAATAAAAAAAGAAAATAAAATGAAAAGGCAATGGACCTTAGTATGCATGGGCATTCCAAAGGTGCTTTCAGACTAGAAGGGTTGACTTCCATCAGAGCATTCAGAAACGGATTGGCAGCGGCCAGTCTATTTGTCTTCTGAAATAAGCTCTCCTGATACTAGTCTGTCCTCAGCTCAGGGATTTCCTCTCAGGCTCTATTAGGATGGAGAATACGATCAATATCATGCCCACCAGCACCACATTCAGCAAGGGGCTCGAGGGCACCAGCATGGTTGGCCAGTAACTAGACCTCTTCATGCCTTATGGTTTCTCACCTCTTACCTTATTGTTCTAAGCATAGGACTGCAGGATTAGGGGAATAGGTGTTTGGTGCAGTATCTCCCAAAGCCCCAGAGGACAGTTTGACACCTGAGATATCTCCTAATTGCAGCTGGCTGCTGTGGTGGAAGACACTTTGGGCCCACTCTCTCTGAGTGCTCTCCTTCTGTCCCTGGAAACTTTTGTTCATTGTGGTCTCCAGGGGTTTCTTGGCAGGAGTAGAGTATCCAAGTTTCAGTGTAGAGTTTCTTGGCCTGTAGGAGGGGTTCTCCACACTCAGTCATCTTGGCTCAGAATCCTCAGAATCCTATTTTGCGTATCGTTTTCTCCGCATCATAGTTTGCAGATTTGTGTAGATAGAAAGTATTCAGCATGTTTTTATTAATTTGGAACATACCCATATTTTGGGAGTCTGTTGATCTTGGCATACCAGTAATGAAAATATGAATTATTCTTCAGGATATACCAGAGAAAATTCCTCTGTTTTTCCCAACTTCTTCACCTATATGCTTAAATTAACGCACTCTGGGTTGGAATGAAAGGTCCAGATCTTGGAGATGTCTTTCTTGGAATCTCAGAAGAGCTCTATCATGCTCACACTGAACAGTGGAAGAATTCGAGACACAATTCAAAGAAGTGAGAGGGAGTCAGTCATGTAAACTTGGCCCTTTCCTTTTGTGCACTCCTTGGGCAGGAAGTCCCAAGTGACAGAGGAGACTCATTCTCATCAAAGTTCTGTGCCTTCTGGGCCAGTGGAGAAGCAGTGGCCAGCGGGGCAGCAGGCTGCCAGCAGGAGCTTTCTTTTCTTGCATTTCTCCTCTCACTTCCTCTTCATCCCACTTGTGCTGGCCTGCGCTTGTACCTTTCAAGTCAAATGTCAGCACTAAGAAAAATGTTGTCCTAAAGGAACAATTCTAGAAACCCTTACATTTCTATGCTCCTATGGACCTAGCAATGAAGACACGAGCCATAAAATACCAAAGGAATAAAAGCTGATGGCATCGGGAGAGAGTGACAAGTTCTAAATTAGTGTGAGAAATTTTAATTAAGAAAATTTTCTCAGAAGTTGAGAGAATGTTTTAATAATCCTTCCTATAAATTAAAACAGTTAACCAAAAATCAACCAAAGGAAATCTTTACTACACTGAAACAGAAGTGAATGTTAAATATCTATGAAAATTCAGAGACGTCTGGGATCCTACTAAACAATTAGATAAGGGTTAAAAAGATAGCTTAGAGGGGCAGGCACGTACCTTGCATGTGGCCAATCCTTGTTTGATCCTCAAAATCATAGATGGTCCCCAAGCACTGCCTGAAATGATCCCTGGTCGCAGAGCCAGTAACAATCCCTGGACTCAGTCAAGGTGTCACCCCAATACCAAATAAAATCATTTTATTTGGGTTTGGGACCATTCTTTTATTGGGATCATGTGTGATCCCAGATTTTAAAGTGCATTTATAAATGGCTACAAGGATTATAGTATCCAAGCCAAGGCAGATCTTCTGTTAATGTGGAGAAATAGAAAGGAGAAATTTTAGAGCAATCCTGGTGTGAATCATTTGAAAGGCATCTGGATGGTTCCTCAGGGTAATAAACTGAACTTGATAAAAGTTAATGTGAATTTTCATAAACCTTTATAAGCCATCAAAAATCAAAAGTGAAAAAATCTATGGAAACAGATTCTGGTGTTTCAAATTTCCCCCCACTGCACACACATTTTAGGACATGCATCTCTCTGAGGAGGAGAAGCTCAATTCCAGTTAGGGTGCAGGACTCTATCTAAACGTGCATAAGGCTTACAGGTTCTTGCTACTGATTCTCAACGAATAGATTCTCCTAAAGAAACTCAGACTTGCAGATCAAACGCCAGTATCAAGGGGCTGGAGTGATAGCACAGCGGGAAGGGCATTTGCCTTCCACACGGCCACTTGGGTTCGTTTTCCAGCATCCCATATGGTTCTTTGAGCACCACCAGGAATAATTCTTGAGTGCGCAGCCAGGATTAACCCCTGTGTATCCCCGGGTTTGACCCAAAAAGAATAAAACCAAAAAACCCACAGCATCAAGAGTTGGGGGCTTAGGGGTTGGAGCAATAGTACAGCAGGTAGGGTGTTTGCCTTGCCTGTGCGGACCCAGGTTTGATTCCCAGCATCCCATAGGGACCCAGAAAGAGGTTATAGGTGATGCAGAAGTTATGGGGCAAGCTGAGAGATAGTGTTCTTGACATGGATTAACAAATCACAAAGTTATTCCTGATTGTGTTTCAGATTGACAATGATCAAGCAGTAAGCCCTTCACAGTGACCCCTTCCCTCCAACAATGCCCCCAGTTTCCCACCAATCCCCACCCCTCCAACGCTAGGGCAGGCACTTTTCTCTTGTTCTTTTTTCATTCTACTGGCCTTTCAAAATATCTTTAGCATTTTAATAATTTTCTCCATCTCTTTTGTTTTCAGAAAAATTATGCTCTTAAATTTCCTTATCTATTTTTTTCTGCTTAAATAGGACTTACTTTTCATTCCCTTTTCTCACCTTGAAGAGGAAACTTAGATTACTGATCTTAGAATGCTATATTTTTAAATAATATGAACACTTAATACTTTGAGTTTCTCCAATTTTATTTTGAAACATTTCTTAGGAATATATGACTTTTTAAATAAAATTTCTCTTTGACCCATGGAATAAAAATATTTTGCTTGATTTTAAGAATTTAGAATTCTATTTTTCTGTGTAGTTATCAATGGACAGTTTCACTCTCTAATAATCAATGTGTGTGTATATATGCACATATATTTATCAATGATACAGAGGTGGAACGATAGCACAGCGGTAGGGCATTTGCCTTGCACACAGCCAGAGTGGGCCAAGCTGGGTTCGATTCCTCCTCCCCTCTCGAGAGCCTGGCAAGCTACCAAGAGTATCTCACCTGCATGGCAAAACCTGGCAAGCTACCCGTGACTTATTCAATATGCCTAACATAGTAACAACAAATCTCAAAATGAAGACGTTACTGGATCTACTCGAGGAAATCGATGAACAACGGGAGAACAGTGCTACATATAAATGAAATTTTTCAATAAAATAAAACAGGAACGGGAAGTGCACTCAAGTTCTAGAACAAATGCATAGCATCCACAGCATCTGTGTTCTGCGTTTGGTCCTCAGCATCACAGGATGTAGCACAGGTGAATCCCAATGTCAGGCCTGGCCACTGAGCTCCCAGACCCACAGGGGGCTTAAGGGGACCCAGGTATCCTAATAAAGGTCCCCTCCTAAGTGTCTCAAGAATGAAAAAAAATAATTTTAAAAAAGTAAATGTTAAACAGAAAACGTGAATAAGCAAGTCACACACATAAACGACCCGAACAAGGACAGACCTAGCAGGTATAAAGTGCTGCAGAGATGTCCGAGCTGGAAGGGCACCAAGGAAGACTGTCCAGGATGAGCTGTGGCCACCATGCTGGGGGCACGTGGGCTTGCTGGGATGTGCCCGAGCACTTAGCCATTCTCCGGGCACTGCCCTTTCTAGGAGAGATGGACGCAGCCGATGGGAGTCCTCCAGGAACGTGGGCATCATTGCATCTTTGTGGTCAGATGTGAACGCGCTGTGGTGGCGCCTTGGGGAACTCTGACTGTTGGTGACCCACAGGTCACAGAGTGGGGCATGGAGGCGGGGAGGTGGCACACACCTGGCCCCGTCTCCATTCCCAGAAACTTAAGGTTCTGAAGCACCTCAGTGTATAGCCCTGGGGACCCCTGAGACTCGTCAGGCTGGGCCTGCTGCTTCCTAGTTCTGCAGAACCCAGCAGGACACGGCCTCTCTGCATCCACCAAGTATCGCCAGGAGACACCGCCAACTCTTCTGAGCACGACCTGAATCCCCTCTAGGGCTCCTGGAAAAGTCACAGACACAAGACTTGTCAGCAGAACAGTACCTGCTAGCCTGCAGAGAGATCTCAGTCCTGCACCAGCCATCCAGTGCCAGGAGCACCAGGAAGGAGCCTCCTCCTTCCGCACTACTTCTTCACTGCCCTCTAGTGACCACAACTGACATTGCCAAACAGGCCAGGAGAACTAGTTCAAGAACCCAGATGCATTTGGACCCAGTGAGCAGGGAAGACTGTCTGGGGAGGGGGTGGAGCAATAGCACAGCAGGTAGGCCAGCTGCCTTGCAAGCCCAGCCTCAGTTCCCGCCACCAGCGTTGGTCTCCTAAGGTGTGTCCCAAAAGAGTATCTTGGGAATTGAGAGGCAAACCAAGACTTGGCTTTTGAGGCAATTCCTGGTGCAAAGACTGCAGGGTTATTTGTGTGTGTGTGTGTGTGTGTGTGTGTGTGTGTCTTTGTGTGCGTGTGGAATGCACAAAGGTGTGATGAGGCTGCATCACCCTCCTCTGACCTCACATTTGCCCCACCTCTGTGGCCCTCTTAATTCCCTTTTATTCTCTCTCCCCTTTTGGGTGCTGTGGTTTACAAAAGAGGCTTTGAGTGGCAATCATGTTCGGTCTATAGTGTACTTTCAGCGTGCATCTCCCATCCTGGGAGGATCCTCCCAACACCCTTTACTTGGTGCTCCCTTCTCTATCTGAGCTGCCTTTTCCCCTAGCAAGTGCGCCTGGCCTCCAAGCCATGGAGTGACCCTCCTGATACTTATCTCGGCTATTCTTGGGTGTTAGTCTCCTATTTTGTAACTTTATGTTCCTCAGATGAATGCAATCTTTCTATGTCTTTCCCTCTCTTTCTAACTCATTTCACTTAGCATGATATTTTCCATGTAGTAGCAACAAGTCCTTTAAAAAAAAAAAATCAATCCTTCAGCCTCCCTGCCTGAGGATATCAGTAGTGAGGCAGCACTTCTAAGGAAGGCACAGCCAACCCCAACTTTTTCTGCCTCCTAGGCTAGTGAAGCAACGTGGGTGGCCACCCTGAACCAGCTTCCAACTTAGTTTTCTGCTATCAAAAGGTCCCCACCCCATGCAGTGCCCGGGTTCAGGCCTGGCAGCTGCCAGGCCCGCATGGACAAGACTGGCCCTGCTTCCACAGCAGAGGGCCCTCCAGGCACCAGACGTTCCCACCAAAAGCATCTCCCTTGATTCCCTTGGGGGAACCCATTGCACACAAAAGGGTTGAGCAAGCACAGGCAGAGGCTCTGCAGAGGAGAAAGCAGCCCAAAGTGCCCACTTTTGTCCCACATCTCACCACCGGGGGACGATATTGGACAGCCCACACAGCTGCAGATGGGAGGGTGCACTGCAGAATCCCCTGGACATAAGCGTCTTCAGGCTTTGCCCTGCAAGGGGACCGAGCAGGACCAGTGAAGGACCCAGGCCCACGCGCACTCCTGGTGCGGGTGGGCTGCTTAGGGGCGCCACCACTGCAAGGCTGGTTTCCGTCCTGGCAGCTGCATGAGCTCCCTCGCCCCCAACTTCCCAATCCGCTGCCTGGTGCTGCCACGCCTCAGGCCTCTGCAGAGCTCTGAAAGTCCAGATCCAAGGAGCGCCCTCCCGCTGGGATCCCTGCACCTTCTGAGCTCCCGCCGCACCCCCCCTTCCCCTGGGCCCCCCCGGCCTGGGCACCCGCCTCCCGCCACCCTTGCCAGTCCCAGAAACTTCCCCAGCCACAGGCCCGGGGGTCCCTCCAGACCCGCGACGAGGGGGTGTCCCTTGGACTCTCCCGGGAGCAGCGGCCACCGCCGGGCCGGAGGGCGCGGGGATGGGCCCCTGGCAAGGGCCGGTGGTCACCCCGGCTGCCCGCCACCGCCTCCCTTCCCCTCCCCTCCCCCAGCCTCGCCGATGTCCAGCAGCGCTGGACGGCCAGCGGTCCGGGGAAGGGGGCGGGGCGCGCGGCCTCGGGCGCGGTCAGGGGCGGGCGGGGCAGGGCAGCGCGGCCACGCTCGGGTGCGAGGTGGCCAGAGCTGAGGCCAGAGCTTGGCGGCCTGGCGGCTCCTGGACAGCTCCTGTCCCGCACTTGGGTCTGGAGGGCGGGGCGCGGTGCAGTGGGGACACAGGGTGTGGCCTCCTGTGGACAGCCTAGGGGTGTGGCCTCGCCTACGTAATAACTAGGGGTGTGGCCTCAATTGAGCTGGGTCCTCTGGGGTTGTGGCCGCCCTTGCCTGTGGCCTAGGGGTGTGGCCTCGCCTGTGTAACACCTGGGGTGTGGCCTCACTTCCAGCAGAGCCTGATGCTTTGGTTGCTTCTGGGTTGTTGTCTTGGGGTGTGGCCTCCCTTGCCTGTCGCCTGGAGGTGTGGCCTCACCTGTGTAACCCCTGGGGGTGTGGCCTCGGCTGTGTAATGCCTGGGGTGTATCCTCCCTTGTGTGACCCTTGGGTGTGGCCTCGACTATGTGACACCTGGAGGGTGGATTGGCCTGTGTGATGCCTGGGGTGTTGCCTGGCCTGTGGCACACCTGGGTATGTGAACTCCCCTGTGTATCACCTGGGGTGTGGCCTCGACTGTGTATCACCTGGGGTGTGGTCTCACTTCCAGCAGAGCCTGACACTTTGGGTTGCTTCTGGGGTGTCCCGTTGGGGTCTAGCCTGGCTTGCCTCTCACCTGGGGGTGTCGCCTCACCTGTTTAATGGCTGGGGGTGTTGCCTCGCCTGCATAATGCCTGGGGTGTGACCTTGCTTCCAGCAGAGCCTAACCCTGTGACCTGCTTCTGGGGCACTTTCATGCCTTTCCAGGGTGGGGGTTCTGTCCCACCAACTCCCTCACAGGTCTGTGCTGGGGGTGGGGATGGAGCGGCTGTGATGAGGGGCTGCTGTCCTGGGCCTTCCTCCTCCTGGGGCTGGTCCCCCTGTTCTTGCTGGGAGGGCTCCAGACAGGTCAGCCATGCCCGCTTCTCACGTGGTCAGAGCAGTGCTTCCCCTCAGGCTCACAGGCCGAGGTCCCGCCCAGCACCCACCCCACCCCACCAACTCCTCTGGCGTCTCCCATGCCACTGGCACCCAAGGCCTCCCCGGGACCCACATTTCCTGCAGTGAAGCCCCCAGAGCGTTAGCCCTTCCCACACGTGGTTCCAGCCAGGCCCAGAGTGTCATTGATGTCATGTGGCCATGCGGTGTGATCTGATCTCAGACAAGTGGAGATGCTGATGGGCAGAGTGAAGGGGGATCCCTGTGGAAATTTCCTTCGAGTCGGCCTTTGGGCAGCCCTGGACAGCGCCTCATCCCACTCAGGGCTTTCCCTTCCTTCCTTCGCCATGTCCCAGGAAAAGAAGATCCTCCTGGACATTGTTCTGCTCCAGGAGGCCGAGGAGAACTTCCGCCTGCAGCCCCACGAGCAGTTTCTCACCTGGTTCAAGGACCTGGAGCTGATCATGAAGGAGGAAAGGTGGACAGGACAGGCCTGATTGGGGGAGGGCCCAGGTTCCAGTAACTGCGACAGTCTGCGTCGTCTCCATGGACCCACAGCCCAGACTGATTTGCAGCCTGGACCCTTCTGGTCTCCTGAGCCTGGTAGGGACCATGCTAGTGTGGCTTTGGTCGCCAAGCGCTGCCTCTCTGTCCCCAGATTCGTCCTGTACTTTCGGCGGGAGCCCCCGACTCAGCCGTCCAACCCAAGGCACCGCTACTAACGAGCTTCAGAAGAAGCCACTGTCCACACTGGCTGTGACATCTCCTTCACTTCTTTTTGTTTTTAAAGAATATCAGCCATATTTGTTATTAACACTAACTCAGCTTAATATGAAAACATTTGAGCAAAAGAATGTGTTGTGTTGCCATTTCCTAGCAACACAGTATCCCTCCGTGACGTTCCCCACACACTCGAAACACACAGGAGCAGCTGTCCATGGGTCTGGGGTGAGGGGTGTGGAGAAACTTATCCAGAAACTTCCTTCATCTTGGTGTCTGAAACTTCCCTTCCAAGCAGGAATCTAGGTGGACCCCACTGTCGGGAAAGGCTCTGCTCCTTCCTGTGTGTATCCCCTGCACACCGGGGCTTTTCTCATGGTTGGGGAAGCTCTTGCACTTTGTCGGGATATCTGCGGGGTATCGTCTGGTATCTCCTCAAGCGGGGCAGATGCAATCTCCGCAGCATCGTTTTCTGGTGACGGTTTTCGGCAGGAAGTAACTGGCTTCCTTGGTCCCCAGCCCCTTCAGGGGAAGCTGAGCTGCTGTTCCCTGCCTCCATCCTCCCAGTAGCCACGATCTGAAGAGCTTAGCTGTTGTTCCAGAGAACGTGACAAGCCGCGTTCCTAGTGACAGTCCTACCTGGTGATGCCCCAGTGTCTGCTACCCTGGAGATTTCCCGATGCCAAGGCTTTCCTCGTGCTGCTCTTCTCCAGTGCTCTTCTCCCCAGCCTCCACTAAAGTGTCCCACTGTTGGGTCCCTTTAAAGAAAACCGACTCATTTCCCAGTCGCCTGACTTCCTCTCCCAGGCCAACAGCCACCCCCTCTCTTTTTCCTCTCCCCTAGCCCGGGTTGTTCCTGCGGTGTCCTGGGCTTAATCTAGTTGTGCTTATAAATGTACCGTATAATCCCATAAAGCACCTTCGAAGTGAATGCTTCGTTGTCGCACACGCGGACTTTGGTTTTCATGGTCCTCAATGACATAACAGTGAAAATTAGACTTACACGTACCTTAAGTCTGATTTGTGAGTTTCTTTTCCTTTTCTGAAATGAAATCACTTTACATTAGGACTCCTGTTTTCAATAGCGTTATTGTTCGTAGTATCAGTGTACACTTGGCATTGTTTCTTCCTTCAACATTGAATCAGTTCCCAGAGAAGTCAATGAAGGCAATGGGCCTGGGCTGTTCCTTGTGGGAAGGTTTCACAGACAATGTCTTAACTGCACCTGGCGGGGTTCAGGGGACCATATGGAATGCCAAGGATCGAACCCAGGCCGGCCAAGTCAAAGGCGAATGAATGTCCCACACACTATACTACTTCTCCGGTTCCTATTGATATATGATTTTCACAAGACAAAGTACGTGGATTCAAGCACTCCATTGCAGTGTGACATTCCACGCCCTCTCTTCTGAAACCGAGAGAACATCCCTATCCTCCCATGGAGTCTTTCTTCTGCATCCTTCAAATAAGAAAGATTGCTGTTGTTTTTGTATCACCTTGGAGAACATTTCTGCCATTTCTAGAAGGTCAACATAGCCTGTGCTCTTCTTGATGACTTTTCTACACATAAGCATGTTTTTGTGGTTCTGAAGTGAGTGGGCCCCCTTTGGTGGTTTATGAAAGTC
Source organism: Sorex fumeus (assembly GCF_029834395.1). Classification (NCBI taxonomy): domain Eukaryota; kingdom Metazoa; phylum Chordata; class Mammalia; order Eulipotyphla; family Soricidae; genus Sorex; species Sorex fumeus. Next base: position 49,656,784 of record NW_026606118.1, read on the forward strand.
GGGGAGGAGAGAGATGGTCACCTTCTCCCAATCCACCTCTGCCACCCTGACACCAGTTGGGAAGCTTAAGACTTTAAAGGAATGTGATGAGCCCCTGTGTGGAGCTGACCTCGAGTCCTGCCAGCCCCACGAGGCTCCACCAGCCCCGTCAAGCCACCCCTGACATCTGCATGGTGTACTCTGCATAGGAGTTGGTCCCCACCATCTGATCATGCCCACCAGCACCACATTCAGCAAGGGGCTCGAGGGCACCAAGATGGTCTGCCAGTAACTAGACCTCTTCATGCCTTATGGATTCTCACCTCTTACCTTATTGTTCTAAGTATAGGACTGCAGGACTGCGGGAATAGGTGTTTGGTACAATATCTCCCGAAGCCCCAGAGTACAGTTTGACACCTGAGATATCTCCTGATTACAGCTGGCTGCTGTGGTGGAAGACATTTTGGGCCCACTCTCTCTGAGCGTTCTCCTTCTGTCCCTTGGAACTTTTGTTCATTGCGATCTCCAGCGGTTTCTTTGCAGGAGTAGAATATCCACGTTTCGGTGTAGAGTTGCTGGGCCTGTAGGAGGGCTTCTCCATACTCAGTCTTCTCGGCTCAGAATCCTCAGAATCCTATCTTGTGTATTGTTTTCTCCACATCGTACTTTGCAGATTTGTGTAGATAGAAAGTACTCAGATCATGTTTATTAATTTGGAACTTACCCATATTTCAGGAGTCTGTTGATCTTGGCATACCAGTAATGAAAATATGAATTATTCTTCAGGATATACCAGAAAAAAGTCCTCTGTTTTTCTCAAGTGCTTCACCTCTATGCTTAAATTAACCCACTCTGGGTTGGAATGAAAGGTCCGGATCTTGGAGATGTCTTTCTTGGAATCTCAGAAGAGCTCTATCATGCTCAACTGAACAGTGGAAGAATTCGAGACACAATTCAGAGAAGTGAGAGGGAGTCAGTCATGTAAACTTGGCCCTTTCCTTTTGTGCACTCCTTGGGCAGGAAGTCCCAAGTGACAGAGGAGACTCATTCTCATCAAAGTTCTGTGCCTTCTGGGCCAGTGGAGAAGCAGTGGCCAGCGGGGCAGCAGGCTGTCAGCAGGAGCTTTCTTTTCTTGCATTTCTCCTCTCACTTCCTCTTCTTCCCACTTGTGCTGGCCTGTGCTTGTACCTTTCAAGTCAAATGTCAGCAGTAAGAAAGATGGAGTCCTAAAGGAACAATTCTAGAAACCCTTACATTTCTATGCTCCTATGGACCTAGCAATGAAGACATGAACCATAAAATACCAAAGGAATAAAAACTGATGACATCGGGAGAGAGTGACAAGTTCTAATTTAGTGTGAGAAATTTTAATTAAGAAATTTTTCTCAGAAGTTGAGAGAATGTTTTAATAATCCTTCCTATAAATTAAAACGGTTAACCAAAAATAAACCTAAGGAAATTTTTACCACACTTAAACAGAAGGGGATGTTAAATATCTTTGAAAATTCAGAGAAGTCTGGGATCCTATTAACTAATTAGATAAGGGTTAAAAAGATAGCTTAGAGGGTCAGGCACGTGCCTTGCACGTGGACAATCCTTGTTTGATCCTCCAAACCATAGATGGTCCCCAAGCACTGTCTGAAATGACCTCTGGTCGCAGAGCCAGTAACAATCCCTGGGCTCAGTCAAGGTGTCACCCCAATATCAAATAAAATCATTTTATTTGGGTTTGGGACCATTCTTTTATTGGGATCATGTGTGTTCACAGATTTTAAAGCTCATTTATAACGCGCAGTGGTCGTACCTTGGGGAACTCTGGAGCGAGGCCTGGAGGCGGGAAGGTGGCACACACCTGGCCCTGTCTCCATCCCTAGAAATGAAGCACCACAGTGTGTAGCCCTGGGGACCCCTGAGCCCCGCCAGGCTGTGCCTGCTGCTTCCTAGTTCTGCAGAACCCAGCAGGACGCGGCCTCTCTGCATCCACCAAGTATCCCCAGGAGACACCGCCAACTCTTCTGAGCACGACCCAACTCCCCTCTAGGGCTCCTGGAAAAGCCACAGACACAAGACTTGTCAGCGGAGCAGTCCCCACTAGCTTGCAGAGAGATCTCAGTCCTGCACCAGCCCCCCACAGCCAGGAGCACAGGGAAGGAGCCTCCTTCTTCTGCACGGCTTCTCCACTGCCCTCTCGTGGCCACAACTGACATTACACAACAAGTCAGGAGAACTATTTCAAGAACCCTGATGCATTTTGACCCAGTAGGCAAGGAAGTGTCTGGGGAGGGGGCTGGAGCAATAGCACAGCAGGTAGGCCAGCTGCTTGCAAGCCCAGCCTCAGTTCCCGCCTCCACCTTTGGTCTCCCAAGGTGCAGTCCAAAAGAATATCTTGGGAATTCAGAGGCAAACCAAGAGTTGACTTGTGTGGTGAAAGGATTGCAGGGTTATTTTGTGGTGTGTGTGTGTGTGTGTGTGTGTGTGTGTGTGTGTGGCTGTGTGGTTTTAAGGTATGCATATACGTGGTGTGTGTTGTTGTTAGGTATGCACATACCTGGTATGTGTGTGTTGGTTGTGTAGTATACATATATCTGTGTGTGTGTGTGTGTGTGTGTGTGTGTGTGTGTGTGGCTGCATAGTTTACACAGACCTGGCGAGTGTTTGTGTTTGGTGGTTGAGATAAGCACATAGATAGTCTGTGTTTGTGTGTGTGGCTGTGAGGTGTGCACATACCTGTGCACCAGTTTGAGAGGGGTGGAGACAGTCTTTGTGAGGATGTGAGGCAGGCAAGCTATGGAGGTTCATTGCAGTGCCCCCAAGGGGGGGGGGGCTATTCAGGACAGCTCAGGAGCTGGTCTCGGGGGAACTAAGCACAGGTCTGAGCATCCCCTCATGCGCAGCATGGATCTGGGAGCAGGACAAAAGGCAGCTCTGAACTGGGCCCCGCTCCTCTCCCTCTGATCCTAAGGGGCTCGGTTCTGGCCTTGGGCTGCCTGTCATGTCTCTCGAGGGAAGGGCCCTCTCAACACCCACATGGGAGAGGCAAGGCTCCTGCTTCCTGAACAGAAGCCCCAGACCTAGCTGGGTCCCAGAAGCTCCCTTTTGCCTCCAGTGCTGGGGCAGGAGGTGGACAATTTGGTGAAGGCAGGTGGAGTGGCAGGTGGGCTGTGTGTGTGTGTGTGTGTGTGTGTGTGTGTGTGTGTGTACCTGTCAGCTGTGTGTGGAATACACAAAGGTTAGATGAGGCTGAGGAGGCTGATAGAGGAGCCTTGGGGTCTTTGCCTGTGTCCTGAGCCTTCGTTCCCTCTTCTGCACATGAAGCTGAATCCTTGGAGGGTGAAAAGCAACCTCAGCTCTGCCTGTTCTGAGAGGCCCGGGTTTGGCCCATCCCTGGCCTAGCTCAGGGTTGCAATTGGCTCTGCATTCGAGATCACTCTAGTTGGCTCAGAGAACTATATGGCGTGTGGGACGTGGGGCCTGGAGACAGAACTGTGTCAGCAGGGACCTATATCTATGGCCCCAGGCTATGGTTTCTGTTCTCTCCCCAAAAAGGACTCCTGAGCCGTGTCTACCAGTCCCTGAATACCGTCCACTCCCCAGCTAAGCAGCTCACAGGTGCACACAATCTAACCTAAGAAGGCCCCTTGCTCATCACTCTCACTTCCTGATCTGTAACAATGACTGACTTTCCTGGTCAGGACAGCTTCCTTTCTCTTCTTTCTTCTGTGCCCAGTGAGGGGATTGGTTTCATCTTTTATAAGGTGATGTTGGATCATTAATGTCCCTCATAAAGGTTCTGGTTTGTTTTTTTGTCTGTGTGTATGTGCATGCATGTGTATGTGTGTGTGTAGGCATTTGGTGCTGGGGGTCAAACTCAAGGCCTTCAGTGTGTGAGGTATGTGTTTCACCCTTTGACCTGTCTCCCTGGCCTCTCTGCCTGGGGACATTTAGGATGCTCTGAACCTCAGACGCCTCAGAGGAGGTGCCAGGGTCAGGGCCTGGGAGTCCCCATTCCTGAAGCAAGGTGACCCACCACTGGCTAGTCCCATCTCCAGACCTCAAGGAGGGAGAGACCCTGCTCCCTGGAATGGCTAGTGGCATGCCTGTGGGGACACAGGGGTTTCCCTCCCTGATTCCGCCTACTGCAGTGAGCCTTTTATGGTCTTGGACTGTTGCTTATTCTTCTGCTTTTCCATGCTTTGCCAGGACTTATGCCAGTGATTGTTTCAGCTTGATGAAAGATAACCCCTGATATCCTCTTCAATATGCCTGTTCGGTGTGGAGCCATTACTAACATGGAGTCCCTAATGTCAGTTGCTGCAGCCTTTCAGTTTTCTATAGCTTTGTTTTAGCAGTGCTCAGGGACTTCTCACCACTGGCTCTGTGTTGTGTGGTGGTGCGGGGTGTGGGGGGTTGGGGAGGTGCAGGTGTGGGTAAATGTTCATCCCAGGAATTGCTCTGGGAACTTGCAGTGTCCAGCTTGCAGAGCGATCTCCCTGTTCTGTGGTCATGTAGGTTTGATGGTGTTGTCTTCTGTCCCACAAAAGTCCATAGTCCGGAAGTGCTGTGACAAAGTCTTGCTATTCAGGCTTGAATGATTTGGGCAGATTTATTTCCATTCATTTGGGGTGGGGCACAGTCGCAGGCGCCCAGGCCTTACTGTATTTCATTCAGAGGTTTCCCCTGGTGGCTCAGGATACCCTATGGGGTGCTGGGGATTGAACCCGGCTTGGCTATATACAAGGAAAGTGCCCACCCACTGCACTATCTCTTCGGTTGCTTTTCTTCTTCTTCTTTTATTTTTTTAGCAATTTTTTTTAATTTTAAAGAATCACCATGAGATAAAGTTACAAACTTACAAGTGTTCAGGATTACGATTCAATCAAACAATGTTCCAGTACCCATCCCTCCACAGTGCCCATTCTCCACCACTGCTACCCCCACCCCTGCCTCTGTGGCAGACACCTTCCTTCTTTCTCTCTCTCTCCTTTTGGGTGTTGTGGTTTGCAATATAGTTACTAAGCAGCTATTATATTTGTTCCGTAGTCTATTTTCAGCACGCATCTACCATCCTGAGCTATCCCTCCAACCATCATTTACTTAGTGGTCTTTTCTCCATCCGCCTGCCTTTTGCCCAGCACATGAGATCAGCTTCCAAGTCCTGGAGCAATCCTCCTGGCCCTTATCTCTACTATCCTTGGGGTTTGGTCTCCCATTAGGTTAGTTTATATTCCCCAAATGAGTGCAGTCCTTCTATGTCTGTCTCTCTCTTTCTGACTCATTTCACTTAGCATGATACTCTCCATGTTGATTCACTTCCATGCAAATTTCATGGCTTCATCTTTTCTTTAAATCTTACCATCTCACCGGAACTCTTCAGTGTCACCCATGAGAACGTCATGTGACGACTGCAATGGGAAGGAATGGGAGTGAAGATAGATGGTTGCCAAATACACCACCTACGCTTCACTGATGACATTGTTCTAATAACAGTAGCCAAGCGGCATAAATGCTGGCCGACTTTGACCCCCCTGTGTGTGGAAAGGTCGGACTGTAGCTGAATCTCACAAAAACAATGTTTATGAGAAACGGTCTCATTCCTGACGTTCCATTCAGTCTCAATGGAACGAATATCTCCGAATGTAACAGTTATGTGTACCTAGGTCGAGAAGTCACATGATGAATGACCTGGCACCTGAGTTGCTCAGGAGGAAGAGAGCGGCTTGGAACGCCGTCAAGAGCATGGAAGAAGTAGCTAAGAGGACAAAGAACCTCCAGCTTCGGGCACATCTCTTTATATTCCACTGTTCTTCCTGCATTAACACATGCCACAGAGATCTGGGTCCTACAGGATGAAACAGGATGAAAATGCTATTTGGGTCTCCCAAAGAGGAATTGAAAGAGCTATGCTTGGACTATTATGCTTCACAAAAATGAGAGAATAAATCCGGAGTCCCGACCTCCGTCGATGGTCAAGAATCAGGGATGCTGTATAGTTTTCCAAGGCATCAAAAATCTGATGGGCTGGACACATAATGAGATTTGGAGATGACCGCTGGATTAGATTCATTACTGGCTGGATTCCATGGGACATCAAAAGATTGCATAGCCTCCCAACTATGAGATGGTCAGACTTCTTCATCAAGACCCTGAATGATTGGTTTGAGGTTCTTCGTGTTCCTGGAATGAGCAGACGCCAAAGGGCTACACTGGCACGTGACAGGGACAAATCAAGACGCTACTGGCGCCCGCTCGAGAAAATCGATGAATAACGGGATGTCAAGTGATCAAGTGATGATTTTTTCTAACAGCTGCATAGTGTAGATGTTCCATTCTGTAGATGTTCCAAAGTTTCTTTAACCAACCGTCTGTTCTTGGGCACTCGGTTGTTTCCCGATTCTGGCTCTTGTGAACAATGAACATAAAGGCCAGCACCATTTGTTAAAGAGGCTTTCCTTGCTCCACTTCACATTTCTTGCTCTCTGATCAAAGATTAGATGATAATCTATTTGAGGGTGTGTGTAAGGATATTCAACCCTATTGCACTGGTCTGTGGATCTGCTTTCTTTCCAATACCACGCTGGGTGTGGAATAGTAGCTGGTTTGTTTATCTCATACATTGTTTTCTCAACAACAGATCAGTGGTTTCCAAAGGTGGCAATGTGTCCCTAACAGGGAAGTGACAGGGGGCAGTTATCTCAAGAACTCCACATAGACCCCTGACCACTGACTACTGGTCCTGGAAGCACCATTTTCTCCAACAAAAGGCATTTCGAGAGGGATCTGGGACTTGCAGCTTCTTCTTGGGGAATGAATTTGCTGATTCTAAGACCAGTTCTCTGTTTTTTTTTTTTTCCTGAAGTTAGAAAAATGCTGGGTCCTGGGAAATGGTTGGTTTCATGGGAGTTGAAACTGCTACACTTTCTCTGTGGCAAAAAGTCCCAACCCAAGTAGGTGAACACCAAGAAGTGGGGATGTCAGGTAGGGACAGGCACCTGCAGCATAGGCCTCTCTGTGGAATCCTGGGGTCTAGGACGGGCCAGAATTTTAGGAATGAACCCTCTGCTCAGAAGTCAGTCTCTTGTGGAGAACCTTCCAGTGGGCTCACCCTCCCCCACCCCCCTATGGTGGGGCTTTTCTCTGGAATGACTTCCTGTAGCACTTGCTGAATCAGGCCTTGCTGTGTTTCAAGGTGGAGCAGCGCCCCCTGGAGACAGCGCTGCGAGTCGGCCCATCAGGTAGAACCCGTGGCACAACTGGTGTCCTGGGCGCTGAAGGTGGAGACCCCACTCAGTATCATCCTCACAGGTGACCATGGCCCAGGCCAAGTCTCTGGGCACACTGTTTCCTCTTCCAGAGTCTCTCATTGTGTTTGATTCTGACCTGACTGAATTTCCCACATTGTTTTTTTTGTTCGTTTGTTTGTTTGTTTGTTTGTTTGTTTTCTCTTTGGGTCACACCCAGAGATGCACAGGGCTTACTCCTGGCTTTGCTTCAGAATTACTCTGGAACTGCTCAGGGGACCACATGGGATACTGGGAATTGAACCCGAGTCGGCCGCGTGCAAGGCAAACATCCTACATGCTATACTATTGCTCCAGTCCCCCACATAGTTTTTGAGACAGCAGTTGCTTCAGAGCAGACTAAGCGCTGCACCCTTTGATTCTTGACCATGTCTAGCAGTTTTCTGCGGAATTGATTAGATCGAAGTATTCTTTTCTATTAATGGTATCTTAAAACTACTGTGGGCTGGAGCAATAGCACAGTGGGTAAGGCGTTTGCCTTGCACGCAGCCAACATGGCTGACACAGGTTCAATTCCTCCACCCTTCTCTGAGAGCCTGGCAAGCTACGCAGAGTATCTTGCCCAACAGAAAGCCTGGCAAGCTACCCGTGAGGTATTCGATATGCCAAACAAATTAACAACAAGGCTCACAATGTGTTATGAGACGTTACTGGTGCCTACTTGAGCAAATCGATGAACAAGGGGAGGATAGTGCGACTGTCTGCATACAAGACTCGAGTAGAATGGTACAAGAAAACACCTCCAACCCCATCAAAAAATGGGAAAAAGAAATAAACAAAAGTTTCCTCCAAAAAGGAATACAAATGGCCAAAAGGAACAGGAAAAAATGCTCCCCATCTCTGGCCATCAGGGAGATGCAAATCAAAACGATAATGTGATATCATCTTATATCACAAAGATTGGCACACATTCAAAAGAATAAAGGCTACCAGTGCTGGT